>NW_026913748.1:10965000-12165000 GCF_034315485.1 Pezoporus occidentalis | reverse complement strand
GTGCTTAAATGTATGCGTACAGGACGATACTTAAACGTTTACGCACAGAGGGGCCATTTCTCTGAACTAGGGTCTCAGTTTCTTGGAGCAGAGGCTACCATAGCCTACTAAAAACCTGGATGATGTGACTATTGATTTATGAATATCAAACCCTTAAAAAACATCTCATCTGGGCAGTTTGGGGGTTTTATTTATTAGATACTTATATACACAGACACAGAGAAGTACAGCAACTGACACTTTATATTTGTGCACATTAAATGAAAAAGAAAAAAGTCATTCTGAAACTAAGAGTTAAAACCAAGTTCCTTGGTTTTAAATAAAAGACAGAACTCTACACAAAATCACCTCTGGGTGCTTTTGTATTTTCCACACAAACTGCATAGGATCAGCAAAACTTGTATAGTCAAGATTTCCTTGGAAAACATTAAGGTCCTTATCCCACTTGAGACATCAAGTCATTACTACTAACCTCTTCCTCCACTGAAAAATTCCATTAGCTTTGAAAAGGATGATTGCTTTAAGGGAAAACAAAGTGCTCGGAGAAAAAAAAGCTCCTGAAAATAAGAGCATTCTCTCCTTGCTGGCAGTGAATACAGACCAGTGTTGTATGCCCATGCCTCTGGAAGTGAGAGGATGTACCTGAAAAAACCCCAGCTTGCTGGGGAGGACTCTGATATCTTCAGACAAGCTGCATGCATGCCCTTTGCCAAGGTTAAAGTCTCAACTATCACATATTATTTGGGAAAAAAAGTTATTTTCACACCTTATCCATCTTGCCTCAGATGGATATGATGAGGAACTGTGTTCAGTGTAGTGAACTGGAGGGCTTTTTTTGAGACAGAAGCTGCAGAGCAGCATGTGGTTGGGGAAAAGCAGCTGTATTGGATAGCAAGATTAGAGAGGAGCTCCAGAGAATCTTGATGCAGTAAAGATGGATTGCGTTCCAGATGTGGTATCAAGGTTATTAAAGTCCTCTCTATCAGATTGTGCAAACACAGAGCCACATATAATTGTTTACATTTCCTTCAAAGATACCTGAAGCTTAGGATCCTGCAAAACATGGAGCAAGAAAGGGTCTTTATTGACTGAACAAGCAGTGACCTGTTACTGAATGCGGTTGTTAGCACTTCCAACGTGACAGTGTGTCTTGAGCCATGGTATGAAATAAAGGGCCCTTTCTGTTAAAGAAAACCCTTCCCTGTCCCAGAATTCATAATAACACTTTTTTTTTCTATAGTTAGGATTCATTACATCTGGCTGTTTTTTTCCTAACCTTCCTGGGTCGTTTAGTTTGCAGGCTAAATTCAGGGTACCTTTTGTACCTAAAGGGCAACGAGTTTTCCTTAATATTTTGAAATAGGAATCAAAGGAAAGTTGACTTTTTTTTTTTTCAATTTTTGATGACTTGCTTTGCTTTATTTCCTGTATTGGTTTTTTTTTTTTTTTTTAAGTGCCACAATGCTATCAAAGTACAAATTACTGTACATGCTATTATTTGCTGACATTACAAGCTGTGATCTGGCATTGAAAGCAACTTAACTGAGCTGAGATAGTGGCATGTACTCTGTGACAGATTAGTGCACCAGCACAAGGAAAAGCTCTTATTTAGGTAAGACAGCAAGCTTTTGTCCATCATATTACATGTTAATTCAGTGACCTGAAAATCTTGATGATTCCTTGGTAGCTAAGGAGAACTGCTAGCATTCTCATGTTTTTATAGCACTAACTTTCCCTTTCCAATCCCCTTCATCCTTTATTCCTACCTCAATACTTTGCAGCATGAAAAGGATGGAAGCAAAAGTTAACATGCTTTAGCAGTCCCCACAGACTGCTTAAACAAACACTGTGATTGCAATTTAGACAATCTGGAGTCCATTCAATATTAAATCCCCATCCCAGGCTACAACTGCCAAACAAATAAAGGATTCATGGAGTACTTTACACTGTCATTTACTACTACAACCATTGTCACTTGACAATCCAGAGGAGGAGCCTGCAAGGTCTGATACTGCACCAGCTACATCTGTCAACAGGAAGACAGAGAGCTCTGCTAAGCAAACAGGCTTGATCCTGTTTTACAGTCTCCCTTTGTCTTGCCCCAGCTGAGCCTATTCTAATCTTCTCAGGCTATCTTCAGAAGCACAAGCAAGAAGTTCTGCTGGAACCAGGCAGACAAAAGATGCCTTTCTTCACCCCTGTGGACTTTTAAATGTTTATGCCACTCCACTTCTGTTCCCCCACCTTGATCCCACATTCCCAACCACTGCACAACTGGAATGAACACATTATATTATTTGCAACAGCAAATTATACCAGTGTTTGTCATGTCAGAGGGGGAAAAAACCCAAATCACCTAAAATGATATTATCAACACAAAAAGTTCAGGGTTGAAATGCACTACATATTTTACTCTCCTGCATCTGCAAATTATTTCAGTTACTTATTCTGAAGTGGTACCAAGCTCCTATTGTGCTTCTTTGTGTCAAGATGAGGTGGTTTGGTTAGAAAGCTCCCAATTGTCTCCTATAGAAAACTACTGGCATTAGAAATATTCACCACTTCCAAAAATGGAAATCACTTAGAAAATTTAGGTAAAAATTACCAAGGTATGTACTCTGGATGTTCAGGCTGGCAAATAAGTGGTACTGGAAGTCTTGCACTGAGTATCTTTTTTTAATAGCTAGCCATCTTAAATAAATAGTTCATAAGCAGTGTCACCAGGTAAACCCACAGGACACACTCCATCTCAAGGAAAACAAGTGAATGCAAGATTTCCAGCTGTTTCAGCATCAGCAACTGCCATATTCATTCTGGAAGGAGTAAACAACAGATGTAGTTGGATAGCAAGAGTTCATCTGGTTTTCAACCGCACTTAAAATAAAACTCAATTTGCCATTATCATGTCAAAAACACTTGATAGATGTCACAAATTTGGGGAAAATCCTAATGTGTAAACCTCAACTTCCAATTGCTTACCCAGGTTAGAAGGGGCCTCACAGGACAAAATCCTTTATCAACATCTGTAAAAGCAACTATTAGCAAAAAGTGGTTTCTTCAGCTTGCGAAATTCACATGAACTGCATCTGGAGTTTTTCCTCCCCCTTTCACTTAGTGATATAACTCCTTAATCTGCATCTTGAACTGCTCCTGCAAGGGACATGCTCCTGCACAAATGTGGGTGAGATGAGTCCCAAAGCCCAGAGCTGAACTGGCAGCGTTTGGGGTGACTGCTTTATAACAACTAGAGATGGGTATTTTCATAAATAAAATGAGCATTAACACAATCCCACCTTCCAGCTGTGCTACGTCCATGGGCAGCAGGAGACACGCAAAACCCACTGCCCCGCACCACAATTCGGTGGGCAATAACTCCCCAAGCCAGCCTTCACAACAAACTAATATTCACTGTGCCACTCTTATACCAGAGAGTTCATCTTACTCTGTTGCCACTTGCTTTGATGATTTCCCTTAAAAATACAATGGAAGAGACTTAAAAGGGATGCGCAACCCAAAGTTACAGTTAGATAACTGTCCACCTCTACTCCATGTCTTGGGGAGATAATGCCTTCTCCCTATGTACATAAACACACATTTTCTTAGCAGTCAGATTGATGCAGTATATTGGACCTGACTGACAGAAAGATCTGTAGATACACAAGCCCGGGAGATGGGGGGAAGGATAAAAATGACAGGTGAAATCTAACATAAACAGGCCTGTGCCATGAGTGAATCTAACTGGTTAAATAGATACTAAAATCTGAATATTCCTTTCAATCTCTCATTCATCCCTCCACAAAAAAAAAAGGAAGAAAGAAATTCCATTATCTCAATAACATTTGCTGTCAGCAGCATTATTTTCTACTAGTAGGAGAGCCATACAGCTCTCCCCTCACTATGAAGTATACCCCTGACTTTATATCCAATTCTGTTTAACTGTGTTTTTGATTATCTTGTCTCTGTAGCAGTGACCGTTGCATTCCCCCCCCCCCCCCCCCAGCTTGTGAGTGTATATTGCTTCACACAAATGGATTTGATCCTTGGTTGTACCCAAACACCATTTCCTAACAAATAAATAATTCAGAATAACAATTTACCTCCATTCCCCTCATGCTGTCACTCTCACATTTTAATCCTGTAAACTTATGGACATCAAAAATACAAAAAATGTAGGCCAAGATTACAATTTATGTATATTCTAAGGCCTCAAATTCCACATTTAATCAAAGCTTTTTGCCTCCCTGCACTTTGGTGTCCTGTCCCTCATTTGAGGTATTTTGTCACACATTTTTAAAGGCCCATGTCACGCATGTGGGTCTTGGCAGGTTACGAATTATAACCAGCAGCCTGCATGACTCTTGTACTTCTACCCCCCATCCAATTTCTTTTCTTCTTCTCTCTTCTTTTCTTCTTGTTCTCCAAATACCATCTTGTCTGCCCCTGCTGAGATATCACAGAAATGTTCTTCATCAACATACAGTGTCATCTAACACATGCAGCCTGCCAAGTTTTCATGTTGTTATATCAGGAAAATATCCCTCAGGGGCAAAGGGAGAGGAAGAGGTCATTTTTCATCTATGGAAGAGTGAGTAACCCTTTTCCTTTGGGACTAAGAGGGTCTTAATTTAACAAACCTTCTTCGCTGTCACACTGCTGCTGCTCACTTGCAGACCACGACAGGCTAGGCAGCAAGAGAGCTGGAGAATAAAGTATACTTGCAGGAAAGTAGCAGTTAAACTTGGTTTGGTGTGCTGGAATTCAAAATAATTAAATGCAGAATGGGAGAGAAGCCAAAAGTACAGGAGTTTCCAGCACAGAGGAGGGAAATTTGTCTGGTTTCCAGGTGTGATGAGCAGTCTTCAGAAGGCTCTCATCACTTCAAAGAAAGAAGCCCAAAATGTGGGTTCTTTGGTGAACTTCAGTCAAACAGTAAATAGATTTTGAACCTTCAAAAAGAATCAGACCTGGGGATCACTCAGAAACAGGCTTCTCCAGGGACAGAGTGCCTTTAAGAAACAAAACCAAGCCCAAACAAACAATAACAACAAAACTGCTTTGGTATTTTCCATTGTGGCCAAATTTGCAATACCACAGTTAAGCTCTCCATGATAACCTAAACTTTTTTTTCCTCTGAGGTACTAGTACAAAAAGGGATCCAGTGAATGCCTGGATGTTCATTTTGGCTGTGGACATTTGCTTTAGGACTGGTACTTTATTTACCTTAAGGAGTAGGCTCTCCTGAACAAAAAGCAGGGTAAGTGAAGCTGCAATACAAAATAAACCTCCAGCAGCTTGATGAAAAGTGGCTGCTGGATAGTTTCATTTTCAGAGGTATCTCTGATGACTCCATGGACAAATCAAGCCCACTGGTACATAGAACATTTTACTAGAAATAGTGTCTGGCAAGTTCTTGAAACATAACTGCAGAAAACTGTTATCCTGCCCACAGCCCACACCCCACAGACTGACATAGAATTATATCACGGGTTTACACTAGAGTTCCCAATATACAAATTCCTTATCAGCCTATCAAATGTGGACTATATCCGGGACCAGAATGGGTTCGTTTTCCAGCACTTGCATAGACGAAAAGAAAAAAAATGTTCCTTCCATTAAAACTCTTGCTGAAACAGCAGAAATTTAATTAAAACTGTTAGTCCTGAAAACCTTCATTCAGTCCGAGGCAAAAATTCTGCTTTTTTTTCAGCTCCAAACCAGTTCTGCGATTGCAGCAGTATCAGCTTCTTATCTAAACCAAACCTCCAGCTTTACTTGGATTTGAAATTGTCCTCTTAGCTCATTGCTATGACACAGCCTTGTTTGATTTAGAGACATTAAGCAATAATATCCTGTGAATATTTGCCACTAGTGACCTGTCTATAACGATGATAAGATAGAGCATGCAGAACTATGCAGCCACTGCTTTTTTGCCTCCCCTTTCATTCAAGATAGGCAGCAATCATCAGAAGTGGTAAACACCATATTCCCTCAAACAGGGCTACAGAGGAATGTTTTTGCTTGGTTTTTCCTGTCCCACATACAGGAACTGAAATATCCAGCAAAATGTGACTGAAAATTTCGTGCCAGAGCTCTGAAGCTTTCAAGACTTCTTTTTTTCCCCTTCTGATTTTGAACCATCTTTTATAGTCTTGGAGATGACATGGACAGAAAAAAAGAAAAAGAAAATAATCTCAGTTAGTAGATGGCCTCCAGTTCCTCAGTAACAAGCTGTGCTGTTTGCCTCTCTAATTACACCTGCGCAGGCCCCATGGGACACAAACTGGCCTTCCCGATCCTCTGAGTGGTGCAAAACATGTCTTGCTGAATATTGGATCAAGTCTCTGGGCCTTACTCTGCGGTTCCCCAGATGTATTTATATGGCAGGACCATTTCATTTGGATGCTCACAGGGCTTCTCAGCCTGAGGAATTCTAACCAGCCAGTAAGTTAGAAATAGTAAAAACCACCATCTTCCACTCAAGCCATTTCTTTTTTTCTTCAAAGTACAGGGTAAAGAGCAAAAAACCAGCATAAGCAGCACGTGCACAGATCTTACGTATATGACCCTGCCTGGTCCTGTAATTCCTTTCATAAAAACCCTTATCTTCTGGTACAAGAGGCAAACTCATCTGCATCAATCAGTTTGCCTAGCATTCCTTGAGCATTTTCACCCAAAACACTCAATCCTTGGGTTTTATTTTTGTTTGGTTTTTCTTTTTTCTTTTTTAAGTTAGAAGTGCTTACAGGGTGATAAAAATTGGTGGGGTGACTAAAATAGCATATTTCCTGCTCATAACCTCCCAGCCCAAACCTCCTCTTTACCCTTCAGGCAGCATTTTTAGATTATGCCAATCAGGAAAGAAAGCTAATAAGACAGTGAAAATACTCAAAGCCAGTTTTCTGGAGAGAATAACAGAGCAATCAGGTTCAAACTCTGTTGCACCTGCAGGCACATTTTCTTGAAGTGCAGCTTACTGAAAAGCTTGGCGGATTAGAGACCCTTGTTTTCCAGCTCAGCATCATCTGCCCCTAAATTGACTTCACTGACTCCACTCTGTTATCAAAATATTCAAACTGGTGTCTAGGTAGAGTGAGAATACCTCCTCCTTTCATTCATATGTTGTTTGCAGAACAAGCTGTCATCCTACTTCTCTTTCTATGCAGTAAACTCTACATGGGGAATGATTTTATGGGTAGCCTCACACACTTCCAATTCAGTTCAAACTCTCAGAGTAATAGTCCCCTCCACCTATGTATTTGAGAGATGCAGATACACTTAGCCCAAAGATTCATCCAAAATTTGAATCAGTCTTCAGCTGAATTCTCATTGCTACTCTAAGCTGTAGCAACCATGAACAGCACAATGAAGAACCACTTCCTCTTTTTTTTTTTTTATCAACCACAGCAATAAAAGGAAAACAGCAGCAAATACCTCTTCACTTGCAGATATCCAACAGTTATTCCCAGTCTGCATAAAACCAGAGAATGAAACAGATGGAGATGGAGTAATGGAGCACATCATCCAAAGGCATTGCAAGACAAGCGCAGGGTAGGAAAGTATCTGTTTGTGATCTCACATGTTCATCTTCTCACAACGGAAAGCTTAAGTGACTATTTCTGTCCTGGATGTGATTAACAAGTACCAAATTATTAAAAACAAAACAACAAAACAAACAAACCCTAAACAAACAATGAAAACCACAAAACAAATCCTCTTGAAATTTTCAGCCATATTCTATAGACAGAGGATCAGCTGATGAGACATCAAGAGATCCTGCTATGCAGATATCCTTTGTGGAGAAATGACTGAAACTTTAAGATTTTCCATTCTACCTAAAGGTGCAACCTGTAGGATGGATTTTCTTACTCTGGGGAGGTGTGGGGTGTGCGGTGTGTGGAGGTGGAGAGGGGAGACAGAGGAAAGTGTATCCTTTTCTTTTATATTGAGAATCTCCTTTTTTTACTTTCATTAAGTTAATCCCTTTGAAAAACAGCTATTGCACATCAAGTGTTAAAACTAAACTATAAAATAAAACCCGGTCCCAAATTATGCTCCTTGAGTACTGGTAATGGGAAAGAAATTATCATGCTCCTGGTACACAAAATACAATATGCATGCTTAATTCTCAGAAAGTCCCACCTTTTAAAAAATATTTAATAAAACATCAAAGCCTCCCATTACTTCAGAAATCCACACCAGATTCAAGCACTGATATGCAATTAAAAGAAAGAGCTAATTTCTGTAAGGAGGTGCTCTACTTTTAAAGACATCTTTATGTAAGCACTATTTTTTCTTCGTCCAAATTCAGACTGTAACTGTGTGTTAAGTGAAGAGTAAAATCTCTAGCTTGGCTTCAAATTAGCAATTTTAAGTCTTAATGACCTTCACATAGCACTTTTGAACATCACATTAAAAAGATAAGCCTTTGAAAACTTTAAAATGTGGGTAAGTAGGAAATATTTGAATAAGTAATTACGAAGGCTAAAGAGGAGAATGATATATATCATCACTAGGCCTTATTCAGAGAAATACATTAGATCTTGGATAATCAGATGTTCTTAAAAAGACCCATATTCATACAAACGTGTGTTGCAGGTAATAAGCATATGCATATATATAATTCCAAGAGCTCCTATAAGGATAATGTTCACAAAACAGTCGTGTTAATGCCTCTGATTGAGCAAAGTGCTTTTGTTTCAGCATAATTAACCATGTGAAGTCCTGTTCAAATCAACTCTGTCACTCAAAGAGTGCTATCAAAAATAACTACACATATGTCATAAACAGATGTCAGGGGGGTCAAATCCAATTTTTTTAATCAATATAAATTTTAACATGCTAGCTCTAAGGATTAAGGACCTAGCTAATATGAAGTTATTTTGGAAATAAGAAAATGAATAAGAAGAGTAGTTCAGAGCTGCTTGTGGAATTTTAAATCTAAATTCCCATGTAATTTAAAAAAGGATGATGACCTCAAATTCTCTAAATGACTCTGGAAATTTCAGCCACAATTCCTAGAAAGTTAAACTCAATACTGCTACGGTTTATTTTAAGGCACTGGCTGCACTGTGATTTGTTAGACTGGCAAGTTGCTGCCTCCCTAAAATGAGATGTACACGGCATGATATCCTCATAAACTGTATTAAAAACCAGTCCCTGCTGAACAGCATTATAATTCATAATTTAAGGGTGAAAATGAAAGCAAAGAGGTCCCTTTCTGTTGCAGTTCAAAGCAGAGACAAATATTTATTTTGGTTCACAAACTACTGTGCTGTTGCTACAGCATGTAACAAGTGTACCAAAAAACATTCCACATTTCTCAGGGGCTCCCATGAATAGTTGGGTCATTTGGGGTTTTGGTAACAGTAGAACTTTAACAAAGTTAACTAAAGGAGGTTTTAATCATGACCTCCAGGGATGTCTAAGCCACAGTACCTATCAAGGTTTCCTGTATGTGGTCCTTTCATTTATTTACTTATTTATTTTATTTCTACAAATTTAAAACTTTTCTGGAAATAATGACTAGATTAAAAAAAAATAAATAAGGTGGAGAAGGAAGAATGACGTAGTTATGGTTGATCAATACCTTCCGCATGGAAAACTAAATTCCTACAATATTTATTTTGGGATGCAAAATATAGAAAAGCAGTATGAACTCCTGAAAGAAGGATTGTCTATTATCAGCTTACACTCAACCTTATGCCTAAAAATCAAGCCATTTTCTATATCATACAAAAAGCCAAGCAGACAGGATTTCTCTAGTAACCTTAACAAGTTTTGAATGTCTTTATAGCATGGGCTTAAATCTCCTGTACAAACTCTGAGCTTTAAATAAATTTTGATTTGATTTTGGTGGTAGAGATATAGCTGCTTTGAGACGAAGGATTATAAAACAAGAATATTCCATTTAATTTTAAAATTTAATGGATCAAATGTTTTTGATACAGCTCATCTGACTTTATTTGGTGAAATGGGACACAGAATATTTTACTTTCTCAAATTTTTAAAACTGTCGCCAAGAGCCAGACTCTCCCTTTACACAGAGGGAGCAGTACCTGTTTACTCCAGCTAAACAGTATTTTTGAAGATATGAATGAGCTTCTCAGGAAAAAGAATGTGGAGTAGTGAATATAAATTTTGCATGCAGGGACTCGGTTCCTCAATTTGAAGATGTAACAACAAAACTTTGTTCGTAATGTCAGTAATTAATAATTACAGTACAGCCTAACTTCCAGTCTATCTGTTCCAATGTGCCTCAGCTTGGGGGCTGCGGAGGGTTTAAGTCCAGACCAAACCTAAATTTTTCCATTAATAATTAGCATATTAATTAATTTTACCATTTACAGCAAACACAGCGGCATTGCTGAAAATCCTAATTATAGAACCAATAAAAATCACAGCACAATTATTGTCGCCCTCTGTCTGAGCCAAGCCATTCACGGTTTCTCCTATATAATCTCATTGGGTTGCTGAGGCCTCCCTTCAGCCTCCTCTTCTAAATATCTGAGGACCACAGAGGTGAGGTCATTTCATCACTCCTTGGGAGGAAAGGAAAAAAAAAAGAAAAGAAAAAGGAGGTAAAAAAGGCAAAGCATCTGCTAAAATTTGACTTCATTTGATTTACTCTCCAAGACTGTTTTTTATTAAATATGTTTGACTGCTATCTCTAATTAAATGTAGAATTAATTTTGGCAAACTAACCACAGATGCAGTTTATGTTCAATTTTATCAGACAGATTTATTTATAAGCTGTCAACTTCTTGAAAGACTTCATTTTGGAGCAGTTTTAAATTGCTAACAGTAGTTGTAAATGGGGCTACTGTTCTCTGGAAGACTAAAGGAGAAGTATGCTATAAATGTCCATTCCATCTGTGAGGAATCATAAAACAATCACATTCCTTTATATTTTTTTGCTTCCCTCCCCCCCCCCCCTTCTTAGGACCTTTATTAAATTAGTTCAACTCAATTAAAAATAACTTCAAAAACATTTCAGGGCCCTTTGTTTCACGGAATACTTGGAACTCTCTGCACGGAACGTCACCCTTTTAACTAATCCCTTTTGGGGAGCGGAGCAGAATAGTGGTATTGTGACTTCAGACAGTGCTTTCAAGGGTCTCTACTGTACCGAATTGAGGTCACCGCCAGACAATGCCCAACACCCAATAGCCATTCAGGCGTTCTTCACAACTCTATCAAACGTGTCTTTCTTTCTCGCGCGCGCTTTCTCTCGTGGCAAAGTCACAGGACAATGGAGAAAGCCTCCAGCACCATTTATGGTCACTGTATTTGCACATGACAAAGTCTATTCTTCCTGGTTTGCCAATTCTGTGATAAAAAAGAATGAACGCTGGATAGATTTTCCCACCATTACAGTTGTTCAAACTTAGCTCAGATTAAAAACAGAAAACTCTAAAAACAACAAAAAGCCCGTCTAAGAACAGTAAGTGCTGTTTGCGAGTGTAGCTACTCCAGTCCTTGCTATTTTGGTATATAGGGAGAAGCTGCAGAGACGAAGTGGAAGATTAAATATGCCACATTATAGCCTGCATATGCATGGCTAAGTATATAGTTTAATGCAAAATGGAAACGAAGGATAAAACAGAAGTTATTATTTTTCATCTTATCATTTGCCATTAGCCACGTTAAAAAACTCACTGTTTGAACAACAATGCAGAAGCTCGCAACGCGCAATTTGGTTTTGCTTCTAAAGGTTTAACTGCTTCAATGGCAAACAACAGCAGCAGCAAATCAATTACTGCGCATTTGCGCTGGCTACTGCTGCTATTTCTGA
This sequence comes from Pezoporus occidentalis, assembly GCF_034315485.1. Lineage (NCBI taxonomy): Eukaryota > Metazoa > Chordata > Aves > Psittaciformes > Psittacidae > Pezoporus > Pezoporus occidentalis. The sequence goes on along the minus strand of NW_026913748.1, from coordinate 12,153,209 downwards.
AGATGTACCTCAGAAGTTTTACTCCTTCAACAGATGAGGATGAGAGAGAGACAGAGTGAGAATGTTGCACTAGATACGGCGAGCTTGCTGCCAGAAAGATTTTTTATTTTAAATATGTGCTAGAGATACAGTATTCTTCATAACCTAAAAAGATCTGAATGAAAATGTGCTGCTGTTTAAAAAGACTGTTTATAACCAGCACTAACTTGACATTTGCACTGCCTCACCCACGCACCTCCAAAACACACACATCTTTTTTTAGTTAATCAGAAATTATGAACCCGCCACCCCCCTGCCTGACAACAGGGTGCACAGCAACCTAACCTGCAGCCAGTCAAATGCCATTAAACTCATCGTTAGAGAATATTTTCAGAGTATTCACCCTATAAAGAGATGACGTTTTTTCTTCATTTCTATTTCTGACCTTTATGGAGAATTTTTCCCTCCATTTTGCACCATGCTGCTTTCATGGCATTAAGCTCCTGCAGACTCCTGCTTTCTGATCCCAAAACCATGACCCGCAGCCTTATGAGACAAAAGCCACTAGTTTCAGGAGCTGCTCCTACACCAGAAAGCACTTCATGTCCCCTCTCCGCCCCCCCTCACACTGATAAAAGGGAGACAGTTATGTGGAGCAAACCTGAAAGCCATGTGGCAAGGTGAGCTCTAACGCTCTATCTACCCATTCTCAACAGGTCCCACATGCACAATCAGCCATACCTTCAACACAAGCTTACTTGGACAGCAAAGAATTACAGTTGTTTTTTTTTTCCTTCCCCCACTGAGATCAAGTATACTTTAACTGAATTATGATACTGAGCCTCCCTGGAACAGTTACCTCAAAGAACTAGCTTAATGCTGGGGACCAAATTCTGCTTTCACTCACAAGGAAAACAAAAAATTTTGTACTGAAATCCCAACCCACTTTAGGACATCCCATAAGTATGGGCTTAATTGTAAAAACCTCCCCAGTATGAATGTTCATCTGAATCAGAAGCTAAACATCCAATTCAGGCTGAAACCAATGGTGTGTTAATGTCTAAGAGAACCTTGAGATCCATCAAGAATGAGTTACTCACTTAACTGGTAAACCTACACAAGATGATCTATGGATGAAAAGTTCGAGAGAATGATAAACCATATTGTTAATATACAAAAATAACTATGGCATGTCCTATTTAAAAAGCAAAATGTATGTGTTGGAGTACTGACTCATGGCTTCCAGACTTATGGAAAAGACAGCCAATTTTTTTAATACCACTAAGTTCCTTTCCAAATTTGCTCCCCACATTTTGATGGTACATAAACCCAGAAATGAGTGAGTCAGTACCATTAGGGCATTTTTACCTGACAGAGTAAAACTTAACTATCTGATTGTATCATCTATAGGCTGAAAACCAAGGGAAGCCAGTGTCAAGGTGCAGGAACAAATTAAGAAGCCAGGAAAAGGACTTGACTTCTTGATATTTTGTTCCTAAAAACAAACCAAAACAAATACAACACCCACACTCTAAAAAAAAAAATTAAATAAAAATTAAAAAGACTTTCCAACGAAAGAATACAAGGAAAAAAAATGTACTTCAAAACCATGTTATAACACAGCAATTAACATGCATATTTTAAACCTGCCTTTAAAATTGCTCAGCTAGGTAACTATACATGCTTGTTTTCTTAACGTGTTTTCCTTGCAATTACTCACTTATGGAAAAAAGAGTCCTAAAAGAAACTTACACAGCTAAACGCTCCTTTTAGTTATCAAAAAACACAGGGACAATAGAACCAAAATGCAGAAATAGATGGAACACAACTCTAAGCACTCTATAAGTGAGTAATTTTCTTTTTCTTTTTTTTTTAAGGCGTTTATTTAAAATATCACAGAAGTAATATGAAAATATTTACTAAAAATATGCAACCAGTCCTTTTACAATGAAACCTGGATCACAGCTCTATCTATCCCTTCTTGTTACTAGCAATGATTGAAGGGAAGATAGGCTGACACCCCAGAGAAGAGGTGCTAATTTTCTTAGCAGTTGCTGGTACTGTGCATACTCAGCCCTGAAGATGACTGCAGTCCTCCAGGTGATGGCCTCCTAGTAATGGTTTAACAAGCTGAAATGCTTCATTCTGGAAAGAGCTACTGTTGGGTGGGCTGAGGAAGTACCATTCTCCATGAAACTGCTGAATCTACTGAATCTGGTATTATTTATTTTTATAATCAAAAGAAAACGTGAACCACATTCATATTCAAATCACATGTCTTTAAAAAAAGATGCAACAAATTAAAACCAATTACAAGAGAACTAAATAAAGTATACAGCCCCTCATCAAGACTGTAACTGTTTTTAGAACTCAGTTTTAAATTATCTTGTTTCAGACCCAACTCTTCTTTCCATTACATGATAGCACTTAGTAAGTGGGAGGAGGCAGGAGTGAGAAGTCCATCTTTGCCTTCTGGTAGGGTATCTCCCTTAAACATCAATTTTTGTCACCACCTGAAGTGCACATCATTAACTTAGCAACACAACCGGCTGCTTGAACAAATGTCTGATATGAGGACACAGGGCATTGATGATCTTTAGGCCAAAATTTATCATGTGTTTCTGTAGCTGCACATATGCAGGCTAATTAGAGCATTGCTGGAAATATCCCTCCATCCTTTCCAGCCCATATCCTACAGGTATCTGAAGGACTTCAGGCTGGGTGCTTGTGCGGTTGTTTGTTTTTTTCTTTCAATGGCTGGGGCCAGGCAGCAGCAAGGAAGGTTGCTTCTCTTTCTTTCTTGCTGTGTCCTGGAGGCAAAAGGCATCACCTCTCTAGGGGCATGTTGCAGGGCGGCAAAGGCAGAGGAGGTGAGAGCGAAGAGCCTGGACCAATTGTGCCCATGCAGCTCCTGTGGAGTCTCCATCAGAAGAAGCACCCTGGATAGATCAAGGAGATAATGCTCAGCCCAGTCTTGGGTGGTGGAAAGAGACTCTTCTTGGTGTCTCAGATTGGACTGTGGACAGTTTGCTACAAGAGAAGGAGCCACAGCATTGCCAAGCTTAAAACAAGACTGAAGGGGAAAGCCTAAACCACAAGAAGCTATTAGGCAGGAGAAAGATATTCATAAGTCAGGTTTTATATATAATTTAATCTTTTTTTTAGACATTTCTGTCTATTTTAATTTAATTTAAAATACATATATACACACATACGTGCATCAAAAGGAAAGGTCTTTGTTTCTTTAAGAAAAACATGGATGCTGAGTTTAAAAGTTTTTTGTATACTTCTGGGAAGCTCACTAAAGTCAAGACTTCCCCCAGACTCTACCTGAGTCATGGTCCTGTGAGAGGATGGATGCAGGGCATCCATCTGTGATGAGAGGCCTGTGTGGCAACATGGCTGCTCCCTTGTCAGTGACAGCAGTGACAACTCGTGTCGCAGCAGAATGTGGGATTGTTACAGACTTCTCAGAGGCCACCAACAGAAGTGGGTGAACTCTGATGTTCTTCCACCAGGTGAAAACTATAGGCACCTGTCTGATCTATAATAGCATTGGAGTATTTCGAGCCACCTGAAATATTAACTAGCACTTGATGTAATACTACTATCTTGATGAAACCACTGTAGGCTGGTTGTTGGGTTTGCAGCAGTGATCACTCCTAGGAGGCAAATATGTGATGGACATAGTTGAAAAGGGCAGCCTCAATCGGAGAACAGCCAATAACACTTGAAAAATGTCTATTCATGTAGCAGAGGATAACAGGGAGTGAACTACATTTTCCTTTCAGCTGTTCATAATAATCTAGAGACACCTTGGAAAACACTGAAATGGAGTGATTTTTTATTTCCCTTTTAAACTTGGATTAGACTCAAAGTTATGCCTTTATTATTATGGGATTCAGGCACCCATCTTTCTGACACGCTCTTTATGAACAGAGAGGAATAAAGAAGCAAAATAACCCACTGTTTTGCTTAAAACACAGTCAGCGAATCTAAGAGGATGTCAAGCAGCGGCATGAATGATAGATAAGCAGACAAATTGATTGATGGATTTTTTTTCAAACTGTCTAAATGCACGATGTTATGGAACACTGAGACACCTTTAAAATCACACATGGACGATACAGACCAATACATAAAGTTATCTTCTAAGAAAAACCCTGAAACCATTTTTATGAAGTGAAAAGATTATTTACAAGTGTCAAAGTGCAAATTTAGAAGCGCTTCTGGATATGTCAGCTCACCAGCCAAGCTAGAACACCATGACCTGCAACCCTCCACAATCAGAAGGTAATAAAACTTAAACTCCTTTTACTCCACTATGTTTCATTATGTTGCAGTTGGAATGGGCTACCACATCCAAACAGGGACCAACAATAACCTTCACTAGACACTGTCTCAGCCTTGGAACCTGTTGAGCTGCAGCAAATCATTTGTATCTGAGGACTTAAATATTTATGTACACAAACAATAGAGCTTCTCCATCTCAGGGAGAGGAAAGCTTTCAAAGATGCTTGATTTCACTGCTCCCCTGCACTGAAACCACTGAAGCTCCGCAAGGGGGGCAGGATCAGCCTCTATTAATACGCACAACTTTATCAGGTCATGTTTTGAATCCTGAGGTGCGATTTTTTTTTTTTTTTTTTTTTCTGCTGGATAATACAAGGCAGCCCTCATTTCTAGTTTGATAGCATCCAAAGAACTTTTGGACTCACTTTTATGTTTCTGGAAAGCATCTATTATGGAATACCATATAAATATAAATTAATGTGATCCCCTGTAGAGAAAACACACAGGATCATGAGTTCCCTTAATAACACAAAGGGGATGCCTGAACACAAGTATAAAGATATATTAGTGCTATGTTTTCTTTTTTATGAGAACAATTTAGTTTTCCCCTGTCCTTCCAGCCAGACTTGCCTTGTGTGATATTGAGAGAGAAGGATCGTATACTTTCAGAATGGCTGACAGTCTGCTTTAGGCATTATATCTGAAACCAAATCAGCAGCAGCAAGGAAATTGACATTTAGAGAGAGAATAAATTACAAGACATAGAAATATCTGTACTAGAGCTGTAAAAAGTAGGAAAAGAAGGAAAAAAAAAAAAAGATCACCTGATATTGGTGGGGGAGGCCAGAGATGGCAAGAGGAAGACGAAAATGAAAAGAAAGTTTTGGTTTATACACCATGCTGAGTCTGAAAAGACAAAATAATATACATGCAAAATGCTTCAAAGGCTTTATAATCTGGTGCTCTAAAGGACACGCAGAATTATAACTGTCTATACAGCCTCTGCTTGGTACCATCATGTTGCTGAATTGCAGTATAATAATTGCATGATCACAGATTATTTTTCCACAGGATGCCTGTACTATTGCACAGAAGAAATCTTCTTTTTGAGTAAATCAAGCATGGGTTGGCAGTGAGGATATGATTTCGGCGTTTTGATTCATTTGTAGCAGATCATGAAGGTGTGTTGTGAACAAGGTGAGGCATAGAAGGAAGGAAACAAAAGCTCACTTTAGCGGACAAGACAAGGTGGATCCTGGTCTGGAGGGCTGGATCCCCTCCCTGCCACAGTCTACCTGAGGCCACCTGTGTAACTGAACTTTCCCAGGTATCCCTAAGAGTCTTCCTCATTTTCTGGGTATGGAACTTAAAACCAATATGCAGAACAACTGAAGGCTCAGAGCTGCAACTTGAATCATTTAATGCATTACTCTAAACATAAGAAGTGCTAGATAAGACCTACTATTGAAAAGGAATGCATAAACTCAGGTAATTTTAGTATCTCAAATTGTCTTGGATTCACCATATTAGCAGACTATTCTGCTCCTTAGTTTCCTGTCTGTAAAATGGAGACATCCCCTTCCTCAGGTTCCCAACACACCTATTGTGAAGATAAAAGTTTGTGATGTACGCACATATATTCTTGAGCAGTGTTGTACAAAAGACTACGAAAAAAATAAATAATTCTGTATTCAGAGCAAGAACAGTTTGCAACTGAACAGAGGGAGAGTGCTACACACTGTACAATAAGGAATAATGCAAGATTGAACAGTTGCTCACTAATTGACCATCTTCATTCTGTGCGGTCAATGAGGCTCTGTGTAGAAGAAAAATTGCACATGATCATGTAATTGCAGACTGCATCATATGTACGAATAGAAGAATCCTGAAATGAAATTGCATGGACAACACAGTGTTGAGCAATGCAATTAGAGCGCTTGACTTTCTAAGCAATGTTGTTTTAACAGAGCTTTTGTGCATGTTATTTCCTACATTTTTCAAAATGGCAAACAGAGAGATTTCACCATATTTATCACACTGCCAACAGCATATTCATCATCTGGCTCAGTACCTTCAGTCCACCTCCTGCACCTCTGCTCTTCAGCTAATGGCAGTAACTGAAAGCAAAAATAAACTCATACCTGTATATCTTTTATAGAGTGAATCTTCCACTGAAGTTTCAGAGACATTTGACACCAGCAAAAAGGGATCCATTCCAACAAGTACATAAAAGGTACTTGTTCTGCCCTTTTCCCTAACCCTTCACACTTTATCTTTTCTCCACTCCTGTTTCAGTTCAGGTCTAGTCTTCTTGTCGATCAGTATTAACTCACAGTCTTCAACATCCAAGACCAAATATTTCCATTTTACCTACATCTCTACCTCAGCATATCTCAAAAGCACATAAAGTAGACCTATACGGGCATATATTCAAAGCCATAGCAAAGGCACTCCCCTGACTCAGAGACAATCACTTGGGAAACTCTCTTTATTGCTGTGGAGTATTAAGACTACTTGAATAGAAGTCTACCAGTTTCTCTCTCCCTCCCTTTTTTTTTTTTTTTTAATGGGTGAACCAAGTATTTTCTCTGGTATCATCCAATGTAAGAACAGTAAACAAACAAGAATGAGAGTGTGACGTCAGACCAAAGGTCCATCTTGCCCAGCATCTTCCCTATGAGATTGACCAAAGCAGATGTCTAGGGAACAGCAAATTTAAATAAATCAATAAATCCGCCTGAGGCAGATACTCAACACTTTACAGCCTTAAAACAGGAAGTGTTTGACAACTTCAAAAATATTTTTCTTCCCTAGCACCCTAGAAATCTTAGTTACATTCACAAAATTTCACTGGAGAGACCATAGCTGCTGAGACCATATAATGCCACTTAATAGCAGCAAAAAGATTGTTACTCAAGGAATATGAACAATAATGCTTCACCCACCCTTCCAGACTGTATTTTTTTTTTTGCTTGTGCAAAAGACACTGGTGAAAAGTTCGCTTTTATCAAAACGAACATTCTCCCTCTGCAAGATACACAATCTTCCACCTCATCTTTCTGCTCCCATACAATTCATGCAGACCTGGTTTTAAAAGAAAGGCCTGTTTGTCAAAGAAAAAGGCCTTCTTGTGGTTTTGAATTATGTCATTGTATGTTGAAGATGCAAACACACCCACACTGGTAAAGTGCTATAATTGCAGACCTGAGTGACTATTGCTATTAGGTGGTTCCCAAAGGCCCCAGGTTCTTGGTTAACCTGAAGCAACTTCTGACTGCCCAGCCTGCCCAGCAAAGTGACATATTTTTCAGCATTTGCTTTGAGCTACTGAATCATCTTTAAAATAAATCAAAGTAACAGATATTAGAAATGGAAGGAAATGGAGCAATTAGGGGGTAGGAAGAGAGAAACTATATATAAAATAAAATATATATAATATATATTTTATACATATAATTATATATATATAAATATATATAAAATAAAAGAAGAGTAGTCAGAACAAAAGCAGAACACCTGAAGTCTCATCAGCACTGTGGACTTCCCCGGCATCTGCTCCTCCACAGCTGTTCACATAAAGCCCCTGACCTTGTGAGATGTGCCATGGCAGCAGCAGTACATTGGTGTTTGATACCACACTGCCCAGCAGCGCCATGCTGTTCTGGCTCTTCAGGCGAGAGATGAGTTAGAAATATTCAGAGAGAGAGAAGGAGAGGCTAAGCAGGGCAAAGAGCGTATGTGGGAAAGACAAGTCTCCAGGCATCTTTTTCGCTTGTGACTCAGTGTTTTATGGAGACTGTGACTAAAATTATAAAGAAACAGTGAGAAACATCCCATGGAAAAGCAGATTTATGGGGCTTTTTCCCAGCTCTCACCCAGGGCCTGCTGGTATAAAGTCCTGTTTTTTGTTTTTTTTTTTTTCCACAGGGTTCAGGCTCTTGGGGTCAGGATGCCCTCCACGTGGCCACAGTTCTTCCCGTGTCACACTACAGCTCACTGCCCAGCTGTGGGTCCAGATTTGAAGATAATTACAAGTCTCAGCAGGCAAAGGTCAGCTCAAAAATCTGGACTTCATATCTACCAGAGATTCTCGAGTTCTCTTCCATGCACTGGAAATGCCGGTCCTTATTTCAGAAAACCAGTACTGTCACAGTACAACTCTACTGACTTCCTTATCAAATTGTATCTCTGAACATCTAACCCATGTGAGCAGCTGAGAGAGGCTCTGTTTTATGAGGTCTTATCAAAGCAAAGTCTCAGTAGCAACATGTGTTGAATTGTTGTTTAGAGCAGTCAAAACGTAAGGCTCTTCTATCTTGATCTGAATGAAGGTCTCCAGGAACTACAACAGTTTCAAGCCTGTGGCCTGCCATGCATCTTATGAAAAAGTAAAAAAAAAAAATCAATCATGTTGCATTCTGTGAATCTGATGTTGGTCACAGGGTCATTATTATTACTACACTGGCTGACTCCAAATAATTAAACCAAAGGATAGGGAGATAAACAGGAAATGGAGCGAGAGTAACTATTATTTGCTAAAAAACAGTAAGGATATCCTGGAGGAAACAGTAGAAGAATTATTAATTGGAGAATGCCTCCTCACTGTCTGAATCTAGGCTGGCAAAGTTTATTCTTTCCAGGACTGAACATGGGATCAAAGAGGATAGTAAAAGTCCACAGCCTTAACAGAGCAGGCAGTCAAGCAGGTATTAGATGGGGACAGAGGAAAATGCTTCTCAAGGGTGCTCTGCTTCTCTTGAGCAAAAAAGCAGAGATTCTAGGTCAACCAGGGTTTAGCCCAGACCTTCCCTTTTTGTTTTCATGGTTTTGTCTGCATGTGGCTTACTCTTCTGTTCAAAAATAATGCTTTGTTTTTAGAAAGCTATCCTGAGCCACTTTAAACAGAAACTGGAGTTGGAAACAGGAGAAATAGAGGAATATGTAAACAGGACAGTTTCTTGTTTAAAAGAGGTACCTGGACATGTCGATAAATGGTGTATTGAAGAAAAAAACCAAACACAGATCGTTTTGTGAAATAAGACTGTGAAATAAGAAAACTTCATATTAGAGGTTTTCTAGGAGTCTATGCATACTTCTGTTGATTTATATGTACAATAATGACAACATTGAACAAACAAATCCAGGACTGACCTTTACGGTTTTGTCCCATCCCTAAAAGCAAAGCTATGTAGGACCTGAACAACTTTCAGTTTTGCCCATACAAAACTTGAACTTTGTGACGCAAAAGGAGGTCCCAGGGGTTCAGCCAGCCACCTGAACCAAGTGAGTCAGTCTTTTGAGGTTGTCTTTTCTCTGCCTCTCTCACACTCTCAGTTTGTGTTTATCTCAAAACTACCAGAGTCTGTGAGATATCGTCTATTTAATAGTGGTTGTGGCCACCAACTTTCTTCTCTATAATTTCTCCCCTCTTTTCCTATGTAAGAGACTTAAATGAAGTTTGTTCCAGACTATTAACCTATGACACAAGACTGAAGAGATAAGATTTCACTGACATATAGAACAAAGAAAAAGAAAGGGTGTGAAAATTGCAATGACAAGGTTGCCTTGGTAGTTTGAGATGTATGAAATGAAATGAAATAAAATATCTCACAAACGTATGGATAACACAGGTTGGGCACTAATGACTTTGATTGAGTCAATCAGAACTGCATTTAACAGAAAGCACAAAAGATTTCATTTACAAACCCAACTCCTTAACTGTAACACCTAAAATTTATCCAATACTGTGCTGCTTTAAACAATAAATGATACAAAGACGTATGTTTTCAAACTACAACATCTCTAAAACAGGTAAAATAAATATTCCATTACACTGAAACCAATTCAGGTACTATCTAAAAGAAGAAAAGCTATGGCATTGGGAAAGTTACCTGATCAAACTAACCTCACGGGTTAGTCAGGATCAAGCCGTATTTTGACTGTGAGCCAAAAATAATCTTTCATTTTTGGCTAGTCAAAAAGTTTTCTGAAGAAAAGATGGTTTTAAGCTCAAAATGCCACAATTCTGCAGAAAAAGGAGGAAGACTGAAATTAGAGCCAGACTGAAAGGAGTTATTTTGTTACTTGCTGTTGTTGAGCAGGAGCAAAACATCAAAAGTAAAACCAATTTAAAAAAATTAAAGACTTGCTTACAAATATCATCATCTGTGGAGAGTTTTTACTGAAGTGCCTGTGGTAATGCCTAGTTTGACACCAACTTGGCAAAAGTCTAAAGCTGTATTTCCTTCTGCACAGTTTAACTTAACAGAATCGTGCACACACAGACGCAAACCCAACAAGGATGGTGTTTACATTTCTCCCAAATTTTTGTGCCCTAAATTCTGACCAGTGACTGACATTCTTCCTGTCTGCTGAAAAGCAGTCTTCAGTTCAAAATTATCTAATTTGCAAGCTAGTGTCGTTCAAGCCTAGCTGGAAACCCTCCTCAGGGGGACCTACTCTGAGAAGCATGCGCCAGGAGCGATGGGATGCCTCAGAGACTTGCAGTTCCCTTTAAGGGGCACCAAGATACCTGCACCCCCCTTGCATCCACAGATTTTCAATGTACTCAAACTCCTGCTCTACTTCATATTGTACATTCCAGGCTGCTATACAGCAAATATATGTAACCCCATGAGAAAAGCATATGAAAGTGAAAACAACAAAGAAGCTGCAAAGCGAACCGGGTATGAGAAATAGTACACTGTTTGTTTTTCCTAGAGTCCAAAACACAGTCTTTTGTCTGGGACAAAAAGAAAGGAAAAAAAAAACAACAAACTGAAAACTAAATGAATGGGTCTTTCTTTTTCTTTTTTTCTATTGTTGTTTATGACCATAATTTAGTAATGCATTTACTAGCTGCTATAATCATCAAACAGGCCTTGACAATTAACAAAGAGACTGTGAAAATGAAAGTAGTGAAATGGAAATAAATCACAGCTTCACTACAGCAGAAAACATCTTTCTGAAGAAAGACAGACTAGAATGAACACTACTGCAAGTAAATTACATATTAATTAAATGAATTAGCAGTGTTACTATTGTCCCACTTGGCTACTCACACGCATTTTACAAAAGGACCCTTGCAGCTTTATGGGTTTCTGTCTTTTCACCACATAATTGTGTAATGCCTGCTTCCTAACTGGGATTCCTATTTCCAGTAGCTATGGATGACAGTAAATCCCTCCATACATCCCACAGCAAATTAACCTTATGCAGACAATCTCCAGCAGTTACTCTGAACAGTATCTTTCTGTCATGTCAACCTATGCTATATTTGGCAGAGGATCCGTATAATACTGCTTCCATACTGACAAGGAACAGGATACTACTTTATGATAGAGAAGGAGAGTATGTTACTCTGCCTTTGCTTTGTGGACTCCCTTTTAGACCACAAAAGTGAGGTGGGCCAGCTACACATTGGTGCAGTATTTTCAAAGTTCTCAAGACTCCAAAGTGTCCAACAACTTCCCAGTAAATCAGAGAAACAATCTGAACAGCTGTACATGGATATGAGGATCTACTTGTCCAGCAATTGAAAAAAAAGATAAAATTATCAGTTGGGAAAAGCAAAAGCACATCTCCCAAGTTTCCTTCCTCCCTCTGAACGAGACCCTGCACACAGCATGGAGGACCTCTGAAACATCAGGGTACTGTGATAGACATTCATTGTTTGTGTTGAAGGTGTGCCAGGAAACAAAGCTGGCTATGTCAGTTGTAAGATGGGGCAGGACCATGGACTTCAGGAGTCAAACCACTGGATGCAGCCGGTCTGTTAAGCCTGTATGGTCTGCTGGTCATACTGATACAGAGCAAATCAGCTCAAAAAAGAACTGTAGGTGTGGGTGAGCATGAGGCAGGAGCTGATTACAGATCCGATGCTCAGTGCATGACAAAAACTGGATGCAGAGTTTTAGCTCTATGTGCTTTCACTAGAAATCCATGTTACACATGGCAAGAGTTATATAAAACCAAATTTAATTTCAAGAGTGTAAAATGGGCATTGCATTTACAAGGACTCTCTGCTTAAATACAGTCAGGTCTACATTTAATGCAGAGTAACAACCTTCTGAAATCCACCAGTAAGCCCCCTTGTATCATTGATAAGGTGCCAAACAGATTCTATGTGGTCTCTGAATACTAGAGTATACTATATTAAAGAATCTGACTTTAGGACCTTTGCACATGACAAAAATCAGATGCTTAACAGGAATGACCTTCAAAAAAATGTAAGAAAACCTGGGGCCCTTGAATAAACTGAGGCCCTATTTCCTTGATATGCTGTCAACAACTTGTCAACAACAAAGGAAATATCAAACCAGTATTTGGAGGCAAAGGAAATAAATACAACCAAACATATAACTTAGGATACATTTTCAAGCATTATAGCTTTGCAGTTGACAATTATCAAGAGGAAATTGGCATCCTGATGTTATAGAAATGGGTGGTCCAATTACTAAACTGCTCAAATCATTTTCATTCAAAAATATTGCTAAAAATCACTGTCATAATAGAGCAAACATCTAGCATCAAACAACTTCCAATAAAGCCTCCGAAGCATACAGATGCTCTCCAAGGAAAGGCATGAGAAACCTTGCCCTTCCAGCTACATATCCTGTAAAAAAGGCTTACTGTGGATGAGTTCAAATTAAGACAGAATGCACTGACCTACCAAGCATTTAGTCCTAGCTTAAGCTGGGTCTTACATTCTGAACTTTATTACAGCACACAGCACTTCTCTCTGTGGTCGTGTTCTTGGCATAAATGAAGTCACAAATCACCACTGTTTAAAATTATTAAAGGTCTTTCCGCATCAGTATTATTATTAGCATTTTGGTTTAAATGAATAGTCTGCCATTTTTCAGCTACAGTCAAATAAATGAGACTCCAAATTCTGCTGGGAAAGGAAACCCCACACTGTCTCACTTGAATAGAAGGCCAACATGCATTTTTGGCTGTGCCTGTCAGCTCTCCCTGACTTGATACAGAAAATTCAAATGCCTACAGACAAATTAAAGTGGGAGCATAATGCATTAAAAGATTACTTGTGGGATGCTGACATTCAGATATGAACTTCACACCTTCACTTTATCCTCACGATGCAGCAAAATACAGTCCTACATCCTAAAACTCAGCAAACTCCAGGGAAGCTCACTGGGGCTTGTACTGTGCAGCTCAACATTGCTGTGTAATTTCTGCCTACTTCATATGAAGAAAATCTGTGTGTTGAGAAGCATTTGTTTTAAACACTTATTGAAGCCACATTGCTGGTGCATTTTAAAAAGAACTAAATCTGTTTGCAGGTAACAGAACACCGGCTAGGTAGATTACTGATAGGTCAGTCAGTCTTTTCTTCTTCAACCTCAATTCTCAGCTGAGGTTGAGAAGAGCAGAAAGAAAATTTCTGCCTTTCCTTCCAGGAACAAAAAAATATTTAGTAGTATCTAAATGGCTTTGTCTTCCTCTTAGACGACATACACCAAGAACTCCCAGAGAAAGAGTATTTACATGACAGACAAAATGATCCAAACTTCATGGACCAACTGACCTATTCTGTTTCTGTTTTACATTTCAATAGACAAAATGCTAAGCAAAGAAGCCATGTGCAGTATACACAAAGCAATTCATGACCCCACATGTAAATCTTGCTTCATCAGATACCTTGGCTCTACAGCTAAAGTAAATTTTTTTTTTTTTTTTAGTGTTGTGAATGTATTACAATGATGCATTTAACATGTATAAATTACCTCCTGCCTTGCAAGGTTATCATGAAAATGAGATCTTGCTCCAACTCAAGCAAGCCCAGAGATAAAGGAGACAACAACAACAAAGAATTTCAGCCCTTCCATATCCCTGTATAAACAGTTTGAATAGTCTCCTGCATTCAAGGGTTCTTGTCACTGATGATCTTTAGGATTTTGTAGCCAAATTCTACACTTCAGCAATGAGGACATCCAGTGGCAATCACCAGTTAACTTACATAATGCAAGTGCTTTCTGCAAGTCTGAGTTTGGTATCTGAGACTATTTTTGTTTCACTTACACCTGCATGGGATGAATAATATCCCTTTTCTTGTTTGGTGACTGTTTTTCCCGAGCTAAATTGCCTATTGACTCTAGCCTGAAGCTAAGAAAAAAGGGCAAATAATACAGTAGAAGCCTTTAAATAATGTATTTTTTGACTATCATTAACATGAATACCATGTGCAATTTCAACCCCTAAAGAAAAGCCATGACAACCTCTCACATTGGCATGCACCAATTGCTGATAAAGACTGACTGCTCTAGCAGTTCTTCTTCATAAAATATTTTATGTGATAAAACACCTGGGCAAAAGACAATTATTTTTCTACAACAGGTGAATGACAATTCTACTGCTATTTTATAAAATTTTATAAAAGTGAAAACTAAAGCAGATAGCTGAGGCTGCTTTGCGAGCCGAGGGCTGAAGTGAGATTGAAAGGCAGGAGACTTTTCCACAAGTCACATCCATCCCAATCACAACTGCCTTGTCTATTTAGTCAGGATTGTGTTGTACTGAAATGGTGAAAATTGAGGGGAGGTTGGAAGGATACATGTCTATGTTTGTAATCATACAGTTTTCTCGATACCCTGAGCAAATCCCTGCTTAGCACTGTTGCTAGGATTGTTTTTAGCAGAAGAAAGTCAGAAGTTTCCTATCACAGGCAAGAGTATTTGTTCCTCTGCACCTGCCTTGCTAATAGAGAGGAGTGAGTTTAGTCACTCTGAAGCAGTCCCCAAAGGGAGCCTCTGAAAAGAGTTACTGCTTCTTTAACCTAACTGAAGGCAAGACCTTGATAGGAACCAAGGACAGAGCTGCGACTGCTGCTGCTGGGAAGAAAAGAATTGAAAACAATTAGCGTGTTGATGTCAGCTTAAAGAGGGTCACCAAGAGATCAGCTTTCCCTGCATCTGTTCTTTAATTAAAAAGAGAAAGGTGGCAGTGTCCACTACTCATCACTATGGTAACATTTAAATACCACACAGCTGGAACTGACTGCCCTCTTGCTGAGGAGCAGGACCAGCCCAGAGCAGAGCAGGTATGGGTCCAGCAAAGGGCAAGTGAGGCCCCTCATCAGCTACTGCGATGCCCGGGAGGGCTTCTCAGCATGTCTGGATGGGAGTGCGTTGCATACCCTGCATTGCTTTGGCTCATAGTTGGCAAGGGGAGCCTTCCCGGGATGAGAGACCAACAATGTCATGTCAGGAGATGGGAGGATGAGGATGCGGGGAGGAGAGAGTGAGGAGGAGTTTCGGCAGGTTTCCGCTATTGTTGCCTGTCAGTCACCCTCTGCTGACTGCTGCATTTGATCATCAGTAGTACACTAATGCTGCCTGTGTGATGGTTGCTTATCTTCATTACTGATTTAAGTTGCTACAAAAATATTTGCCAAAACTATTGTTTGGCTTGTTCTAATAACAGTTATTATATTATTCCTTCAATTAATTACAGACAGCTGCACTCCCTGCTTTTTCTACTTCCCCTTGAAGTACTTGCATTATCAGCACGGACAAGAGTTTTGTCCATAGAGATGTAGGTCCTCCCCACCCTTCCCTTTCTGGTTTCAGTATTTGTGTGATCACTTGCATCTTCTTCAAACTACAGTACTAAGATGACAAAACAAAAATGATTCCAGACCAAATAATATATTATCAGAGTAATTGTCTAACATATTTTGCAAATTAACATACAGCCCTAAAGTTGAGAGCCCATCATGTAGTTTTACCTTAGAATTAACAATGTCCAGGTATTCTATTCCTTGAAACCATTCTTATATTTTCATATAGTTTCAACATTTTGCCTTTTAAATATAACAGTACAATAACAAGACTATGGGGATGTATATTATCCTTTATTTTGTGAACAAAGCACAAATGATATTCCTTTCAAAAAAGAACCTGTTAAAAGCCCCTAATATACCAGGAGCAGAATCATGAACAATTGAGTTAATGACTATGTAAAGCCTAAGACACATTCTCAGTTAGGCAATGAAATGTCCTATTAACATAGATGTTTTTAATGAGCTATTTTAACTTGTACCTGGCCTCCCTCAGCTTAGATCTCTCTTAGATCTCCCAGTCATTTATCTCTGGTGCTCTTACAAACTCTTGCATCTAATCCTTGATTAGTTCATATTTCTTGGCTGTGGCTATTATAACACATCTAGCCACCAGAATAAATCATTTAACTTTTCATCTGTGCGCATCTCATTATGTTTGAAACATCTAAACTTCCAAACAAAGGTCCACCAGAAGTTGAAACATAAAATAGTTGAATGTTTATTTGCATCTCAAGGGCTGCACTAGCTATAAACTATTGGTGCTTTTCTGACTATACATGCATAGGTCCATTCATAACACTATGCTAAGCAAACTGGTAATTGTAATCCATTGGCAAGGACTTAGAAGAGAATCTTGTTGGAGTTAGAAACACAGTCCTACTGAAACAGATTGCTCTTACGCTTCAGGTTCCCAGCCACTGCTTACGGAAAGAGGAAAAAGTGCAGGGAAAACATACAACGTGACTTCTATTCGAACAAATTAGTTCATATTCAAGCTAAAAGAAAGGACAAAAGAGAGAGAATCTCTATTGACATCAACTGGAAAAAGGTTGCATTTTTTAGCAAGTCTAGTATGTCCACTGTGAACTTATCAAGAGCACAGTAAATGGAAATCCAGTGTTTTTTCTCAGTAGCTCTGACATTAGATACTGGTATGGTTGACCCTCATTGTAATATGAATTGTAATATGCCCCTGTGGCCAACCAGCTTCTGGGGAAGTATGATCTGTGAAGTAGACAGAAAAAAGAAAAGTTTATACCACAGCTTTTTGTAGATTGATCACCCCATAAATACTGCTTGAAACGACTGAGCAGGCAACTACAGGATGATCATGAAAGAGCTCTGTTATCAGGACACCAGCAGTGGAGTCTCATACGTATTCACACATTCTTGTTTTTACAGTTTCTTTCCTGTCAAGCCCCCCAAACTGCAAATCGTTAATACTTTCCTGTCTACAAGCTAGTAAATTAAAAATACTTTGGATACACGCACGCACTCTAAGCCACTGACACCTTACATAAAATTATAACATGGGAATGATGGTAACAGACCACAGATCTGCTCAGGTCAGTACTGTCATCTGCCTTACGCAGTGCCACAAGAAGGTGGTATGGAAAGAATACAAAAATAAGGCCATCACAGGGCAGCAATTCCTTAGTATATTCTCCTACCCTGCAGCAGCTTTCTGGTGGTAACGTTCGTGTCCTTAATGGATTTTTCTTACATGAATTTGTCTAACCCCTTTTTTTGACCCATGCCAACACTTAGTACCCATGACATCTTAGGGCAACAAGATCGACAGTTTAACTACATGTTACAAGCAAAAGCAGTTCCAGCTCTGTGACGTGCTGGATCCTTTTGCTGTCACCTAGTTCTGTATTGGAAGAAAACGTTAACATGCATTTCCTATTCACTTTCTGTGGAGCCACTCACAATTTTAGAGACTGCTATCGTTTATCTCCTGCAGGCTTATGGATCTCAATCTACTCTTCTTCATGTGGAAGTCACTTTGCACTGTTGATTTTAGCTGCCATCCGCTTTTACATCTTTTCTACATTGGAGATGAGGGGAGAAGGAAGAACAACCAGAAAGGAACACAGCCTTTCATATGTGGCTGAACCATAGATACAACACTATTGACATGATAATAACATACAGCACATAATACTATTCTCTGTTCCTTTCCTAATAACTTTAAGCATACTGTTTGTTTCATTCATTGGTACTAAGCATTGAGCTGACACTCCTGAATGGTAAGCAAGTTTATAGCTCACCGCTTTGTATGCAAAATTAGAATTATTTTTCCCCCCATATGTATTACCTCACAATTTATACACACGGATATTTACCTGCCATTAATTTTACTGACCAGTCACTCCCTAACATGAAATCCTTCTCTGCAATCTGTTTTAGTTTGAATTCCTTGAATAAGCTATTAGCAGCTGCAAGCCTTTTCTTTTTTTTTTTTCAAATTTTCCTTTCTCAGATCACTTATACTACGTTAAGCAATAGATATTCTAGCAGCACAGACATCCTATGAGACTAAACCACTGGCTTCCTTACACTGTCAAAACTGTCTATTTATTCCTGCCCTTTGTTTCTTACCCTTTAGCCAATTATTTATCCATAGAGACTCTTACTCCTTATCTCATGACAGCTAAATTTTTCCAGAAGCCTTTGGCAAGGCACCTGTTGAATGCCTTTTCAAATCAAAGTAGATAACACCAGGATCTCTTCTTGACTCCTCTGCAGAACTGCAGCAATCTGTGAAACACAACTTCTGTTAACAGAAACCACATTAATTCTTCAGCAATATAACATATTTATTTTTGTGTTTACTAACCCTATTCCTCGCTGTTGTTTCCTCCAAATGGTTTGTTACGGTGTGTATTTCCCATTTGAATTCCTTTAGAGCTCATGGATGAATACTGTCTGGTCCTGGCAATTTGTGGATTTATTCTGTCTTTTCCTATTGACACTAGAAGTTATGTCAGATCCCGTGACGCATCCTCCACCTCTCATTTTCCCAGTAAAGAAGGGTTCTGGCAGACAACATCCAGAGTATTTTCTGTCTGCAGTAGAAGCAGATTTGTGTTCATACGATCATCCTGTATAGTCTCATCTGGTGCATCCCACATGCCCTTAGATAAACAGACAAGACCCTCCCCAGTACAGACAAACCAAATCTGGGACCTCAAAATCTGAACCTAGACATAATATTCAAAACTGAACAGTACTCCTCTATTTTGCACAAGCAAACATGTGGTAAGCAAGATACTGGCACTGGTTGGAAAAGCTTAAAACTCTGCAGGTTTTGTCCTGCAGACCCCACCTTGGTACTTTGCACCACCTCTATTTCACGAAGTTCTTCTCTTTTTAACAGAGCACCTACTGCAAAATAACACTGAGCAGACTGTATATTAAAAAGCCATCCCACTCATATTTATAACTAATTTATTCTTCATTTCTTCTGTGTTGAATAATTAAATTACAACAGCGGCTCAGTAACCCCTTTTAGTTTAAGAAAGGGCAGCAGCTTCATTTGAGTAATATTTTAGCCCAATTAGTCCATTAGTCTCCAGTGGAGACCAGAGGAGAATGGAAACCAGCAAAACAAGAGTCCTGCAGGATTCCTTTTAAGTAACAGACCTCTGACTCATCTGATATCATCTGGCAGCCCTCATGATCCCTTCAAAGATATTTTGTATTTTCCAAGTGCTCCACAGAGACAAGCAGGCATTTGCAAGGAAGACGCAATGTATTAACATGGGCCGGTGTGAATAAACCTGCCTTATAAAAGAGTTTCAAACTATTTATGTATTGAAGGAGCTTCCAAATATCTGAGGGTTTTGACTCCTACTCTTTTGCAAACTCTACAGATTGTGTGTTAGTCTCAAAATAGCACCTTGTCTTTCCGCAAGGATGTTGTCTGAGTGGACTTGCTGTGTGTGGTTGTCCAACTCTCTTTTTGAGATGCATTTAACGGAAAAGTAGCCAAAATAAAAGACTCATTTTCCTGTCTGAAAAACAAAACTATTTTAAAACCTGGTTTAGACTCTCTGCCTTGTAATACAAAAGTGGCAACATGAGGCGGTATAAAAACAGATATGAAGACTTAAGATGAAGAATCTGAAGGACTTTTCTGGTTCTATTTGACAACCTGAAAGTTGTCAATTACCTCTTCAACGAATGGAGAAAGCGAGCCTCTGAGAAAACAGGCATCTAAGATAGGTAGGGAAAACTGTTCACTTCATGTACACACCTGTATTTATTCATGATAAAACAAGTTTAAATTATTAGCTTAGCTCAAGAACCTAAAAGAGAAGTGAGAGATGAATCCCGCTTGACAAACGACAGTTGACACTTAGGTAGCACTCTGGAATATCTTGTCATTTCTGTCACCTTACAGCAGCATAAACACAAGACCTGTTCATAAAGGACAGAATCTAAAGTCTCTGGAAGCTGAGGAAAAAAGGTGTACCATTTCTAGCAAGACTCCCTTGTAGCATTTCCACCAAACCCAAACACTTTATGGAAAAAAATTCCTGCAGCCCAAGTCATCTGGTCTTAGAAAGCAACCTTAAGTCAGCAGGTGTACGCATGTGTACATGTGTAGTCTCACCTGTGGCTGCAAGTTTAATACTCAGCATTGTTCTTTATTCTTTTATCACTTCCAAAAGAAAGTTGCCTCTCCATGCCTCAGGCTGCAGCCACACCTACCTTGCTACCAGTGCTGAACTAACAAATTCAAGGCTTGCTCAAATATGTACGCTACTTCAGCTCGGTAACTGAAGATGTGCCTTAGCACAGGACTGTTCTACATTTCTGTGTTTCTGTTCAAGTTATATGTGCAGAGCTTAAATGAGTAGTCACTGGCAAAAGACTGCATTTCACAATAGGAATAAATTTTCAATTGGTCTCATTTTTATATATATATAATTTAGTACTATGGCATATCTTTTCATCTGAACAAATGCAAAGTCTTTTGCAAATATATACAGCACATATACAATCACTGAAATGAAACTCTCAGCTAGCATAAGGAAGAAGAACTGTTAGTCTCCCAAATAAAAATCATCTTTGGTAAAATATCAAGCAGTCTGGTGTCAATGCATGAAAGATGGGACGCTGGTTTTACATCTCTCATCCAAAAGAAACACTAGTTGTAAGCTGCATAATGCTCAATTTATCTGTCTCATAGGGATGGAAGGCTAAACCTATTCTCCTGGGATTTGACTCTGGGATTTTCATGGAGAGTCTATTTATGACTCCCAAATAGCATTTTTGCTACATATTTTGTAATTTTTTTCTTGTTTTGTTGCTTGGCATTGTGGGCAATAAGATACAGAGCAACTCTACAAACAAAATCATTGTTATAACTTCTTTTCAGGTATTCATGAGCCGGAACTGCATGTGAAGTTTCTTCCCTGGATTCCTGACTTTATGTGACAGCATGAGAGGAAGAAAACACTCAGCCTTCATCTCCCATTCAGCTAAGAGCCGCAAAATAGCAGCTTTAAAGAACAAACCCGCTAATCTAGCTCTAGTCATCAGCTAGGGAGTGTATGGGCTCTGCACCTAAAGTTCCTTGAGACAACAGAATTGATGCTCATTTTACTGACAGATACATGTGTAGAAAGGACATCTTCAGTCTGAATTTTGTTTAAGAACTTGACCCAAATCTCACTGAAGTTGAAAAAGCTATGTCTGCCTCTGCCACTTGTATTGGCATAGAGAACCTGTTGTTTTATTGTCTTTAAAATGATAAAATTTCATCCTTCTGTGTCACCGCTTATCCTAAGGAAATGCAAAACGCTTCGCAGCACTTTACATAATGATGTATAAGTTATCATTTCACCAGCATACTGAGAGGATGCTGCTCTTTACCAGTGGGCTGATACATAAGACTGGAAGAAAGAGACAATATAGACAGAACAATTAAGGTATACAGATTACAGTCTGGAAATTAAGATAGAATGCTAAAATTAATAACCTGTACCACAAATGTGCAATGAGCATAAGTAGGATCATGAAGAGAATCTACTGTTCAATTGTATACAACTTCTATTTATACTTGTATGACTTAGCAACATCCTTCTTACTAGCTTAGTCATATGCCAGTAAGTAAAAACTACATTAAAACTTTTTTTTTTTTTTTAATTAGTATTCTTTATGGAGTTGTGGAAAACTATCAGAAGATTTTCCTCTATTACAAAATATTTTTAATATGTTAATTTATTTTTACAATTTCTATTCCATAAAGGAGCCTTATCTTTCCTCTCAAAAAAACACTGACAGCTGCCGGCACAATGTGACATTGGTCATCATGTACTTCCAGCTCATCTGAAAGCCTGTCAAGAATTAAACTTCATGTTTCATGTTACCGAGGATATTTGGTAACATCCTTTGGCCACTAGCTGGTCAGTATTTTAGGAGATGTGGGTCTAAGGCTCAAAGCTCCTTCCAAGTGTATCTCCTGATTTACAGATAATTGATTTATAGGCAATAGGCAACTGGACGAGGCAACAGCAATGCACTTCACTGAAGTTGTACATATATAACTTACATTATCTCCCCTCGCACACACAGAATGGAAAGGAAGATAGACGGGCTGAAAAACACTTCTTACTGACATAAAAGCCATGAGTGCATTTTACTTTCCTTCTGTATATCCATTAAGGTATCAGGTGCACTTGATAGAAACACCTAAATGAAATCTGACCCTACAGGAACACGCGAGTCCTCATGGGCAAGCAGAGATAATGACCGAACTTGTGTGTTAGGTAGGCATGAGATGATGAAGAACACGCTGGGTAAAAGAGGTGAGTAGGCATGTTAAGGCACATGAAACCGTACATCAGTACGGTTTTTAAAATCAGATTAATTTCTACACAATTAACAAGGCTGTTGAAAGATCTGCTTTACAGCTGCTGCTGCTGCCAGGAGATGATGACAACTAAGGAAATGAAAATCAAAGGAGGAAACAATTACAACAATACTCGCTGAAACTATTTAGCATTCTCTTAATAAGTCAGAGAAACAAGTAATTGAAAGAATGTATTTTATTGCTGATTAAGATAATACTTAATTTAGAGCTTATTTTTAAAAAGAGATCAAATTAACAAATCAGGTCTTTCATTCGAGTGCAAGTGAGAACTCAGTGCATTCTCCTCACAATATTTGACAGTGGAGATTCAGAGGGTGGGCACTGGAAAAGAGCAAAAATGAAAAGGAGGTAGGACATATTCAGGGAGAAAGGTCAGCTGGAAAGAGTAAAGTGCCAAAATACAGCTACATGTAAATCATTAACTTTATCCATTTAAAACTAGCAGCACAACAGTAACTATGCCTTTCTTTTCTACATGTTAAGTTATACTAGCCTTTTCTCATGCAACCACCATAAAAATGGAAATGACAAACATTTTTAAGCCCAGTATCTAATCTAAACCTATGGAACAAAGGAGGTTTTTAAAATAAAATGCTATATATGCTTTATGAGAAGAAGCATTGCCTGCATCTTCTTTAAACAACCACAACAAAAAATCCGTATATCTTTTCCTCTGAGTTTTAATGATATTGTGTCATATCTCTAGTTAATATAATTGAGAGGTAAGGAAATATAAAACACTTAGAAAAATAAGTAGCCATGACTGCTATTTCTTATAAATGAAGTGGGGTAACCCAGCCAGTTGCCAGATTGGAAGAACAACAGGGGCCACTGCAAATTTTCTCTTAAATTTCAGATTCTGCCCCAGTATCTTGATCCTTTTTTTGAAGGATGAAATAATATACAAGCTGAAATGTAAACAGGATATGTCAAGGCTTTCTGTTTTGATAAATAAAGGTAGAATTAATAAAAAAAGATGAGGATGGGCTTTTAAACAGTATGTTATAACCTGATAGTGTTTTGAAAAACTCAGACATATAAAAGTTAATCACAAAAACACTGGCAGACTTGTCTTTGAAGGGGAAGGCAGCAAAAAAATTACAGAACAACAGCGCTAGGAGGGTAAGGTAGAAAGAATTGTAAAAAGGTTTAAATGACTAAGATTAAGAAAGCGCATGACAACCATTCTCAAAGACCTGATCTGTGCTAACAAAACCATATCCTATGCTTTTGATGAGACACTCACAAATGATTTAGCAAGAGGTGCTTTTGAATTATACCAGTGCTTTTTGGCAATAAAATGTCTTTTTTTGAGTTTTCATTTGTATCTGCCTTAAGCTGAAAACATCTTTGCTAGAAAATAAGATAGGAAATAAGCAAAACCAGGTTGAAGATATTTTTAAAGCAAAATTTCCCTAAAAGGAATTTATTGCAAATGTTAGCAAAAATTGATTAAAATAAATTTACAAACTCAGGAAATACTAAATCTAAACAATCATATATAATGCAAAAGAGGCTCCAGATTGTAAACTATTTAAATCAAGATGGCAAAGCATAGATTTCGATAGAGCTATGAAGCTTATAAAGGCCAAAGTTTTACCTTTACCTTCTGCTAAAATTCAGTGAGTTCACTGCTTTTTTTTAGTGTGCTCTAAAATAGCTGTTTTAGAGTATAAAATGCATGTCTTAAGCTGCACGTTAGTTAAAGTTCAGTCTGTCTTTGACATATAAGCTTCACTCAGTTTACAATTAATTGCTCTGAGGTCTGTTCTCCAGTGTCAGCTAGCTGGCTTATTCAAAGCCTAAGGTCCTGCCGTGCTCTGTAAAATGACATGATCCAGAAAAGTCACTTTGCACCCTACAAAAGTGCAAACTCTACCCTCCTTGGGGAGAACAGAGTGATGATTTTGCTGGCTGTGCCAGCAAAGAAAAAAATTAAATACTTTCTCAAGAGCGGGGAACTTCTGCGTGGTAGGGTAGAACAGTGGGGAATCTTGCCGGATCTTCAACAACAAAAACCTGTGGCAGCCCCACTGCAGTCCTAATTCACATCATCATTCACATTTTTTGAAGGAAAGCAGCGTGTTCTCCTTCCTACATTTTATGTCAACACCAAATCCCTAATCCAAATGCTGTAATGTTAAGAACAAAGTTCCCATTTCTCTTGGCCATCCTGAATCTGGCCGCAAGCTGTTACTAAGTAGACACTGATCTTCGAGAAATATATTTTGCTTTGGAGAAATACACATATTTTTGTCCCACCTCTGAAATCAAATGCTCACATACAGCAAAGTGTTTCAGTTTTCCCTCTGCCAGGTATCCAAGAAAGAGGGAGGTATGTGATAAACTAATACCTACACTGTGGCCCCACCCAGAGAGAAAAATTTCTTTTAAGTAATTAAAAATGTTGCTGCATCTCACTCACTTTCTGGTAATATCCTGAATCCTTCTTCTCTATTTCATAAGACTGCTAAGTTTGAAATTCCATCTCATGTTGAAAACAGATCAAATGAATCGGGACTGGCTCTCACTGAAGCCAGTAGAAAGACTTCACTGGACTTAACAAAAACTTCAGTTAAAAGAGGATACAGGATGCTCAGAGTGAATGAATATGTACATAAGACAGACAAACAAGCATAACCTGACTATAAACCCAAACCAGTACCTTTTGAAGAAAATATCTATGTGAGGTAAAGAATATCCAAGAATGAAATCATTCCCACTGCTTCTAAATGCCAAAGCATCAGCAAAACACAAATACTGCATTCCAGAGCAAGAAGGTCTAAAATTAATTAACCATTATACAAATGATTGTATACAGTGGTTCTCTGTCTGCTGCAACTCCACCTGCCAGCACCACGAGGCTGGGCGCTCCCTGCACACAAGCACAGAGTCCCAACAGCACCCAAAGTCTCTGAACACAAATACAGCACTCATTTTTGCACAGCTCTGCAATACGGCGTATCACTTGTGATGTGCCCAGTTAGTAACTGAGCTGCTGGCCGTGGGGACCGTCCTGCTGCATGTCTATCCATCATGGGGAGGTCAGCCAAAGGCCTGGAAAACAGGGAGCACCTGCTGAACACACAAGGGGCTGCTGGCTCTGCCCCAGCCCAAAACGTCCTTTAGCTGGTGCAGGACACAGCTGGAGTGGGGGCATTATAATATATATTATAATATATATAATTATATATATATGTGTGTGTGTGTGCATGTGTGTTTATGCACAAACACCAATTCGGATAAACAGCATTGCCAGATGACAGCCTTGTCTGTTTCCCCCAGCGCTCTGTCCTGATTCAGCCAAAGACAGGTCTTTATCAATTTAAGGTAAATCTGAACTGAGCAGTTTTGGAGGGCCCACAGAAATAAGCTATATTTGATTTAGGCTTCCTGATTTTAGACTGGTTTTGATCACCTTGCGCAGTTTTCTGCCACTGACAAGATCCACCCCACCACAGAGGCAAGCTAGATGCACATTGGTGTGCTACCACTGGGCCTAACAAAGAAATCATGAAAGCTCCTGCTCATTACACTGCAAGAAATGTTTCCCCAGGAAAGAAACTGTGAGCCATGGAGGATGTTGGTATACACCAATGCTTTTGTTAGGTCAAGACAATCAAGTAAAATAATTAGCAGCAAGATACTAGATCTTCCAGCTCTCAGGAAGTGGTGCGGCTCTGCATGTTGCGCTCCCCAGAGAGGCTGCAACTGTCAGGCACAAAGAAATTAGGAGCCAAGAAAAGAAAAAAAAAAAAAAAAAAAGAATGTGGAGGATTTCCTTCAAAAATTTCATACTGGATAATTGTTTTATTAATTGTGAAATGAGAAGACATATTAAACACTGCGCGGCCCAGGAGTGAGAAATTCAAGAGTATCTTCTGTATTTAGGGAGATAAAGAGGAGATGACTGCGGTGTGAAATCAGGAGGAATAAGAAACTGGCTTCCCCTTTTAAGAGCAGCATCAATTAAACCCAGGGGAGGCGGGTGCAGTTTACTAGTTAATTAGTCCAGGGATGTGGTCCTTTCATGTGTAATTCAGAACAGGAACACCTGGTGTGCGGCACTTCAAAGCAGGGGAGAGGAAAAAAGCCAAACAATGCAGGATAGGTCACAAAAGAAAGCAACAGCACAAGAACAAAAACTGTTTATATCTGACCTTCACCCTGCTGTAAATAAAACAAGACGGTAGGGCCCCCTCCTCCCCGCCTGGGGAGAACAAACAGCTCTGGGCGCACTGGGGGAGTCACAAAAAAAGAGATGGAGAGGGGGAAGAGAGAGACATGGTGGTAACTAATTGTTTTACAACCTAATTAAAAGGAAAACAGACAGCAAGACATAGATAGGGATATAATGATTTTAATCACGTTCTGATATGCAGAACCAAAAAAGACGGAGAAGGGAAACACGATCCTAGCAGCACTGGGAGTCTGGCAGAAATGCTACCTATCAGCAAGGAAGAGCAAGGTGGGTTTGGTGCACCAATGTCCTAACAAGGCCTGAATTTCAAGGTTTGTGACTGGATAAAAATTTGGGTCAAGCTACAAAGCTTCAGACTAGGATGGAGCCAGGGTGCCTGCTCCTATGTATAAATAGATGAGGATATATAGACCTGCTCCTCCAAACTCAGACCGAATTTCAACAGCATGCTCAAAAGTTTCTCAATCCCTTCCCATACCTTCACTCAGCGAAGGTCCTCTGTAGCATGCCTGAATTGTGCTGAAACTGGAAGCAGATGCACCGTGATAAAACTTTTACAGTGCTTTACCTCATCAAACACAATACAACTCATTAAACCTCGCACACCAAAGAAATAGGTGTTACTTCTGTTTTACAGGAGGAAAATGGAGAGATTAATTTAGCAGCCATAAGCCACAGAACGATCAGCCGTTTACCCAACTTGTTTTTGAGTTTGATGCTCAGTCAGCAAAAACCACCAGAAGACAGCCAAATCTTGCAATATAAATAATACTTTATTGGATGTCATTAGTACAGGAAAGTCTCTGAAGGGGATCACTCCAGAAAACCACAAACATACGTTTGGCGATACAAGATCTCAGATGAGACTGGCAACTTCAAAATTTATTTTTTTTTAAATCGTAATTTAAGAACGTATATATGACCCAGACCGCTTTATTGTATTGGCGATTATTTTATTCACTCATCACTGAGCTTGATCTAGCACAGTAAAGAAAGATGCTGTTATTTTCAAACACTGGACAGCAATTTAAGAAACATGATTTATTCCTTAATCTGCTGCTATCTTTCTGAGAATCCTGGAGTAATTAAGCTCTGAATCTCATTTTGCCATCTGTAAAAGAGAAAAGTGGTGAAGAGAAACTGGGTTTGTGGAAAATGCCCCACAGAAGGGAGGCATTATTACAAATAAAAGCGCACTTATGTTTAAATAGCAATTGCTATGTTTCATGAACTATGGAAAGTTATGAAGCCCCCACATAGCATTCTAAACCACCGTCTGTTCCCCAGATAATTTAAACAAATTAAAAGAAGAAATGCTGCAACCAGGACCATTTTGCAAAACTTGCACTTGTAAGACATAGTTCTGGATAGGATAACAAATAACATTTGAAAACTTTCTAGACATAGCACACTGAACACCAACATGTTAATATCAGGAACACCATATATGCCCTGTGTAGCTAATAATTCAGATAACTATGTGAATAAAAGAAAAATAGTCCTTCTTCTTTCCCCCTCTTTTCCTTCAGAAACAACATAAAAAAGTTTTTTTCTTTTTCAGAAGTAGAAAATGGGCAACATACATGAAAATAGAAGTCAAATGGGCTTGGTGATAGTTAGAATTAAATAAACAAGTAAATAAAATTAAGCACATCTGGTGATTTGCCTTTGCTTACTTCTCTATTATTTATATCCAGGCTGACAATTACAAATGCGGGAGCATTTTCTAGAATGAGCTTTGCAGAACAGCCTGAAGACCTCAGAATGGTGTTCTTCACCCATGCAGATAGAAAGGGCAATCTGCCCTGTTTTAAGAATAACGTATGCTACATAATGAGCCGTGACCTCTCCAGAAGCTGTATTTGGCTTAATGAAACAGGGACATCATTCAAGCTGCCACCTAAGTGGAGTTCAATTCTGAAAGATGCTTTGGGGGTATTTTGGGTATACTTCTTTGGTTTTTTTTGGGGGGGTATTCTTGTTTTGGGATGGGAGTGAGTTGAAAAGAAATACCATTCAGCACAAGTCTCATGAGAGTAGTGGTAATAACATGAGGTATAAGATGACCAAGGTTTTATTAGGTGAAGCCTTTGACAAAAATCGTGATGGTCTGAGACAGATTTCTCCATAAAACTTCTATACATTAATCCTGTGCACTGCAAGATCAAAACTGGCACAAAATGTATCCTCCTGAATTTGATGCCCATGAGACACACTCCTTTATCACCAATTCTTCCCCCAAATCATTTCGACTCCAATACACCTAGGACATGACTAGTATTACCTACTTCTGCTAGACAACAGAATGGTACAGCAAAAGCTCCCTGGGCTCCTAATGCCTCCCAGCAACCAGGGGCACAGCCCAATCACCCTCCTTATTCACATTTGGCAGCACATCTGGCAAAATCATCTGCCAAAGTAAATTCACAGACCTCAAACTCAGCCTCCTCATTCACAGCAAAAAAAGTGGAAAGACTACTAGAAAAAGGGCAGAGCTACCACAGCCCTGCAGTGCAACTGCACACCTATTTTTCAGACATGACTGGATGGAGGACCCACTAACCAGCTATTCCATCCTACTGAATAAACCTGTAAATCTGGTCACAAGGGTGTTTTGTTAAGTACATCTGTAATGTGGAAGCATTTATAGACTTACAGCATTTATGGACTTTATAAAGGGAATAGGTAAGAGTATGTGGAAAGCGGTCAGCTCCAAGCTAAGTCTGTTCAAAGCATTTTTGCAGTCACATAGCTCACAGATATCCTTGGCTAGTCTGTGGGACCCAAGTCATTGGTAAATACTTAGGACTGTTAAACAACACAAACTCCACAGTGGTAGCCCAGCATTTAATTCCAAAGAGGAGCAGGAGGAGAAGGAGAAAGTAAAATATAAGGGCAGTGAAAACTGAAGGAAACACATTGGAGTTCTCAGCAGCTTGGGAGCTCTCCAAGTGATTCTAGCTTAGGTAAGAAGCTAATCAGCAACAGAAATGTATGTATATATACGCTGTATATATTCCATATAGCCAATACATGAATACATCCAGTTGTTAAGACAGAATGGCAGCATATATTTGCCCTCTATTTTTTTTTTAAATTATTTTCTGTTTCCAATTTGCAATGACAGTATTGCTCTTAAGCCTTGCTAAATAAGCCTGGGCTTTGCCTTACTATTAAATTTGTGTCCCATTGTAGTTTGAAGTGTACTGGAAGAAAACTGACATCTCTTGATACTCTTGTCATCCTGAACCAGTGACTAAGTATAGCATGAGAAGAACATGTTCTTAGGAAAAAAAAAAAAAGAGGTCTGAGCAGCATTTCCATAAAAGCAGCAAAGAGTGAATAAAAGGACTCAGAGTGCCAGATGATAGCAAGTCAGGAGAGTTTTCTCCAGAGCAGAAATAAACTTCAGCCTTCCCTGGGAGAAAAATTAAGACCTGAAGGCATACCCCAAGAGCTGCATGTGTTTTTGCCAAAGAGTAGTTCTCATAACAAGTTAAAATTTTGGAGGTTATCTATTATGCTGGTGAAAGAGACACTCTATCTTCATGCATTTCTTGACTTGCTGCAACTGGAAAGAAAACCTTTACTGGTTTGAAAAAAAACCACCACAAAACCACAAAAGAGAGGACAGCTTCACAGGGAAGATGTTTGTTGATAAGCCTGCTATGCAGGTCTAAATGAAATAAGTGATAACCCAATAATTTGGGATCTCTGGGCATGAATTCCCCCAAAGAAATTTGATTTACACCAGTCCCTCTTACAAGCACATTGTTGTACAGGAACGCCATGGACTTAAGATACAAACCCCAAAGCCCCACATTCCCCAAAGACATTTACTGGGATGAAGTCAGCAGCATTTTCTGCTCCCCCCTATGTGTTTCCAGGTCCCAGCTAAGCCCTGCTGTGCCACAGTAGCTGTTAGTATCTTCCCTGAGAGCCACTTACATCTTACCAGGCCAAGGTATCCGCTAGACACAAAAGGGACTCCTGAAACCTTTTTGTAGGTTTGTAGGTAAACGTCTTCTTTCTGTAGGCAAATGCCTACAAAAAATAAGCAGCCATGAACTCACAGGATTTTGCACTACTTACCTAGCTTCAGCAATAACCCAGATCACAAGCAAGACATAAATCAGAGCTAGCACATTACATTTTGGAGAAATAAATATTTCTAAACTGTGGTATCTTCATATGCCAAGTACCCGCAACAATAAAACTTCTTCATTGTCTTACAGGAAAGAGTAGCACCTTCTAAACCATTAGCACCCTTCTAGCTAATGCAACTATGATAGGTCACTGGGAATAAAAGTAAGCACAGTGCTGTTTTATTTGTGACTTCTATTTCCTTTAATGTGTGCCTGATAAAATGCTCTCTAAGCATTGCTATTAGTATGTGTTTATCCCAAAGGGACCATTCCAGGAGGACAAAAAAATAATGCAGCACCCACTACTGCCAGGTTTGCCTTCAAAGCCACTCCATTCACTTGAATAAATTTTCTTTTTATCTAATACAACCAGTGATGCTTCAGGCTTGTGCTTGATGAACATGTCCTACCTTTGAGCAGAAACTCTGAAAGAGAAGTTAAGTTAGCTAAGAACAAAGTTACCTCATGAAAATATTTGTGATGAAAGCTCATGCTTCCACAAGAGGTGTATTTTATTTTTAAATGTTCTCACTGTAAAAGACCACTAACTTTTGGGGAGTTGGTCTCTAGAGGTTGAAAGGTGCTAAGTGCCTCGAACTGCCATTTATTTTGTTGAGAAAGAGCACACACTTTCTCAACAGGATAATTCTGCTTGTGTGCAGCTAAAATAAACACTTTCCCTCCACCTGTATCTTCATTAAAGAGAAAAAATGTGAGGCCAAAGAGTATAAAAAATGTTACCTCACTTTCAGCTTTAACCATTTTCAAAGTAATGAAAAGAGCTCCTTCCTCATTCTCTGACCAAAATAATTCCTACCCCACCTCCTGACACTGGGTCCACTGCTGTATGCCTCCTCAGCTAGGCAGCAGGTTACACTCCCCACTCCTTTAAAGAGCACCCTGATAACATGCAGGGCTAAAATGTCAGAAGCTATTAGAAACTCTCAGACACACAATATATCTCCATCCCCACGTTTTCCCCTTACACTGTGCAACAACAGACAACAGGCATGCAAACTGCTCAGCTGCAACTGTTCCAAGTCGAATAATTACAACTTGTCAGAAAGAATTAATTTTCCCATTTCTCATAAAGATGTGTAAAAATTACCATGTTATTATACACTGACACTCTCTGGAGGCAGACACAAAATTTAATTTTGAATTCTTTCCGCATATTAAATTAAATCCATAAATAAGAGTTTAGGCATTCACTCGGAAGCATATGTTCATTGGGAGCGAAAGCCAACACGAGCCTGGCTGTAATGGTTGTTGTAATGTTTTAATAGCTCGCTTCTTCTAAGCACCAATAAATTTACATGATCATAACAGTCGTGGGCATACAAGAAGCCCATTACTGTCTGGGCACAGGCAGCAGCGTTAACAGGATGGAAAAATGGAAAGGGGGGGAGGGGAAGGGAGAAGAACCCTTAAATAAAATTAGGCAACTGCACTTGTCAGCTGCTCCATGATTGAATTTTTAATATTGTGGTCAATTGGTCAAAACAAATAATGGGATAAAATATTTTAATGCATTTAAAACCTGCTTCTGTGGTTAACAGTTTATCTATCTCATTCTATATATGACTTTAGACTCGTCAAGCTGCATTTCCATTTTGTGAGGGCACAGACAGGAGGGTGGCTTATTGTCGTGTCTTCTCCCCCAGCTCCAACTGGCACAGCACACCGGACCCTGCCCTGGGGCTCTGCAAAGGGCCTGGGCACAGCCATGCTGCTCCTCAGTACCAAGCTACATAGCCGCAAACCACTTTTGGCCGATGCCAGTGGATGTTAAAATAAAACACGCAGGGTGGATGGCAGTCAGTTCCACACACTTCAGGATGATGGGCTGAGCCCGGCAGCCCTGAGGACAAGTGAAGAAGCAAGCCATGTCTCACCATCACCTTTCATCTCCCTATGACAATCCGAGTGTAACCCTGCCAACTGACCCCAAACCTCACTGCAGGCTGGAAACATACAAAACTGACTTAGGTGCTCAGCCAAGACTGCCTTTGAGTTACATAAGCATAGGAGAACAGGGTATCTTCCTGACGCACCCTTCTTTTTATATTTCTAATGATTTATCATTTAGATACATTCATAAGTGAACCTGAGTTTCCCAGCAGATGATTAAATGTAATATAAAGGTTAGGTGTAAAGACAGGCTTCTGGAACTAGTTTTTAAATATAGGCTATGAAACAGCTCTGCCCAGTTTAAACTACCTCACACAGTCTCTGCTTTTCTTACGTGTGCATTAAGATGGTTCTTTGAAACCATAATTACTTTATGAAAAGAAAAAGCCAATAGCTCCAAACCTCTTCTCACCACCACCAAAACTGGGAATATATGTCTGTGTGTTGTGTGCGCATAGTACACGCATGTGCACAGCTGCACACTGCCAATGGATCATACTGCAGGGTGGAAGACAATCCAGCTCCTCAAAACTGCCTGTGTGTTTTACAACTCTTCACAACATTTTCTTTTCTACCAGCATAGGCAATAAATACAGAAGTCAGTATTATCTCTATAATATTTGTTCAAAATAGATTTATAAGGGAAGTAATACTCAGATCCTTACACACAGCACAACATATAGCCACGGAGAGCTAAGCACTTACTAGCTGGTATCATGCAACGCTGTAAAAAGAGCACTGAAAACACATCTCCCACTGGTCAATAGAAGACTCTCAGTGGCTGTTGTGGGAGTTGGACAGGTTCCTAAATTCTCAATTATCTGCCCAATACTTCACAGATTTCCAGACCTCCAGCCCAGAGTATTCATGCCTGTGCAACTCAGGCACGAGCCAGCCCTGAAAGGTCGCATCAGACCTGGCTGCCATGGCCCCAGTGAGGAGGCAAAGCAAGCACCAGCACTTGGGCCTCAATCAGGCAGGAAGAGGACAGCAGCCAGCAAAACACAGGCATCCTTCTTCAGTAATATCACTTACTCTACCTTCTCAGAGAGAGTGAATCCCGCTGAAGTCAACAGTAAGCAGAAAAATATTGTGTTTTGAAATCTGCTGGGTGATTTACAGCACACAACACAAATTGGGGTTGTCAGTCTAATTTCCAGGAGATATCACCATAAATACTGTCGCAAACAGACTGCTACGGGTGATGCTCACATTATCAATGACAGTGTGCTGCCTGGCTTGCAGATGCTCTCACTGCCCAAGTTTACCAGAATTTCACTGCACCAAGTTGAGTCTTTAAACAGCCAGGAGATAATGGGATAGAGCAAAGGAGAGCCCAGAAGCAGTAATCCTGTTTTGGTAAGGTTTAAAAGTTCACCAGCAAGCAGTGGTAGCTTTATACAGGTTCCTCAGAGATGATAGAAGTGATTCAGAAAATGAGTATGACAATAAATTTAAAAATAGCTCTTTGAAGCTGAGAAATTTTGGGGGGTTTCTGTGTTGCATTTTGATACACTCTGTATTTTCAGTGCATTGGGCAGGAGACTGAATTCTGACACCAAAACTTTGCAGGAGATTTTGAGAAAGTGTCTTTTGGTGGTGTGTCAGTGCTACTTTAAAAAGAAAAGGCATTGATTTTTCTGATTTTTTACTTTTCATTGACTAATTCCATTCTTACTCAGAGATGCAGTGACTGAACTCCTTGTCACCTCACCAGCTGTGTAGCAGCTTCTTTGAAATGAATTTGCAGCCCCAGTCTAGATCCTAGTGGACAAAAAAACCCCACTCCACAACCCAAAACCCCCTAAAGCATTTGGTATTAATTGGCCATCCTTGCTGGTGGTCTCTGGACAGAGGCCGTGGGCATGGAAAATGAACGAGCTCCTGACCTTCTTCTGATCCTCTCCACGAGGGCTGAGACAATGACTGGGCTATGCACTGCCATTTCCTATTTAATTAAATGGCTAAATGGAAGATTTCCTCTGTGGCTAAATGAGAGGTTTCTTTTTCCAGTGCTGCTCTCAGTCTACTAACTCTTGCAGTCACTTACGTTGACTGTAACATTTAAAGAAAATAATTCCCCTTTTTGATTTTCCCAGCACAAAGGGAAAAATACTGCATCAGTACTGCAGCTCAATTTATGTATGGAGTTTTATACATGTGTCTTTTGATTTGCATCATTCTTTCCTTTTTAAAGGGACAACCCATATCATTATACCCTTTACAATATATGGTACATTTACCTCTAATCCCACCGTAGAGAGAACTTCTTAAACATGAGAAAAAGTTGTTTCCATGTAAGATTTACAAACTTCAGGTACCTGACAGTGATGATATATGCACATTATATAATACATATATGTGGAAAACAGCCTTGATGTGACAGCTGAGTCCTGAGGCATCGTAGTAGTCGCTCTGCGTTTGAAAGACAGCTTCTCTACCAAACCACTCAAACAGTAAAATGAACACAATATACTCTCCAGCTAGAACTATGCCCTTAAGCTTCAGTTGGAAGAGGAAAAGAAAACTTCTCATTGAAGTCTATTTTAATTAGGACTGCAGAGAACCAGTTTGAATGAAAGCCTGCGCTTTCCCCCCCCTTTTTTTTTCTTCCTCCCCCCCTTTTTTTTTGCTCTTTGAAACCCAAGCTAGAGTTTAAAAAAATCGTGGGTATGGTGAAAACCAAGTGAAAAGCTGGAGTAAAATTGCATTTGAAGGTCCTTTAGCTGAAGAAATTCCCCACGAAAACTTGGATTTAGGGATGACAAAGAAAGGATGGGTTCTTATATTCAGTCTGCTTCTCCCATATGATCTGCAGACTGGCTCTGTCATAAAAGCTAGAAAACACTAAACAAGTTATACAGCATTTGCTTAACTGACAAAATATTCACTGATTATTACTGCCATTAGCCTGTTCTTTTTGATTTCCCTATGTATTTGTTTCTCAGCATTTTGGATGTTTAGTATCCTGACATGATGTGTCTCCAAAGCTTTGTCAGATGCTATCTTTCTAGATTAAATACATACAGAAGGATATGCTTTGTATTTGACTGTGACAAGTGCCTTGCTTAATGATGGACTTCCAGGAAGGTCACAGAACCCGTGTCCATCTGTGCATGCGATAACAGCTCTGCAGTACCTGACTGTCTCCACTCATGCTAGATTTAATAATTATGAAAATAATTTGAATCACAGCACAAATAGCAGGAAATCAGACACTGTTTGCACCCACCTGCTAGCATTTGTGGTTGCCTGGAATACCCTCAAATGTTTCAAGCAAGGGGGCTTTTCCTATTTCCCTGACTGCCCGGGGTATCAACTTACCCCATGTCTCAGGGTCATATACTGTAACATTAAATACATGAACCTTGCATCAAAGGTTTTGTGTTTGTTTCTGGGCCAGGGGAACACAAAGTCTATTTAAGCAGATGCAGAAATTATTTTGAAACAACAATGCTGCAGAATTCTGTAAGGAGGTGAAACAAGAGAGCTTCAGTACCAACCCAGTGCAGGCATAAGGGAACTGTAATCATATCTAATTAGAGTTAAAATAATGTTTCCCTCTGAAATGCTTAATTAGCTCTGTTTTATTACATAAACATTCTTGATGCAGAGCATACTGAGCTAGAAGAGTCTGATGAGTTAAACAGTGCAAAGTGCTCAGGCGCCCAGTGTGGGGCAAAACCTGACAAGGAGTGGCTGTTGTTACCAGATGTCTGGACCATCGGTGGAACCATGATGCTTGCTGCAAACAGCAGGCTATCATTTCAACCTTTGTTGCCTCTACTGAAGCCTCCCATCGCGCTTTCAATTTAACAGCATCACAAGGAGACAAAGAAATTTCTTACAATATGCCTTTCAGTTCAGAGACAAATCCCATTTAAACTTGTCCAGCCTCTCATAACGTATTAGTTATTGTTGCCAGTCTGCATGTCCTCTGGCAACACGCTACTTGTTCTGGAGGAGGGAGGGGAAGCTTTTTCTCTCCCCACCCCCCTTTCTGTCTATTTTTTTTTTAATTCTTGCCCTTCAGTTTGATAAAGCAAGACCAGATTTACTGGCAAACTTACAGCATGCTTGTCACAAGCTAGCAACAAATTTAATTAACCTTATTACAAATATGGTTTTCTTGAAGATTACATCACAATCTGGTTTCACATCGCCTGCTGCTGATTCAACATATTCTGTGCTTTGGAGAATATGTTCATTTTCTGAAAAAGGTCAAAATGTTAAAATATCTAAAACTTCAGTGTTTCTTCTGAGTTCCTGTTCAAACGTTGTGGTGCACCCACACTTTGTCTTATGAACAGTGTTGTCCTCTTGCTACATGCCAGTTCTAGACAAGTTTATTTCACAATACCGCTTACATCTCTGTAACAACAGGGATGATCAGATAATGAAAAATTTGCTGCTAGTTTAACCCCTCATTAGCACACTGGGACAGAATCCCTAGCAATGCATAACCAGAATGAGCTTTGGCCAGCAAGCTAGAAACAAGTAAAAGCTACTAGCATATTTTGGAATCTAGGCTCTTAAGGACTGAGTTAAAATATTACTTTTGCTCAGGAACACTGACATTGAAGATGCATTAACTGGTTTAGATTAGCAAAATAAATTAACAACCCTTTACAGTCAATGAGTTTTTAAACCCTGAAATGTTTTATTAAATGATATTTAGGTCTCAGTTTCCAGCAACGGGAACAGGAAATTTCCTGCAACAGAAAATGTTGGCATAAGATTTCTATCAGAATACTTCAAACTCTAAGGAGATGGATAAAAATCTTTACTGTTTCCTTGAACTATACCTGACTTTAGAATCTTTAACTATTTGCACAGCCTGAGTTAGTCTCCTTGAATGTGCACACTCTCAGATGAAACCCTGGGAGAAAGAAGTTCCCTTACATGTTTATTTTTTCATTTGTCTAGCGGAGGAATGCCCTTGTTCATATTCATAACAAATAACAAAGCAAAACTTCACAGGCTAAAATTCTGTTATGATGTGGGAGGAAACAGAGGAAAAAAGTCACTGCATCTGTACTAAAATCCTCTTTAATAAAGCAGAAAAAGAAGAGGGTGCAAAACAAAGACACCTTTGCTAATCACTAACTCTGTAATTCTATTAGTAAACAGGTGTTATCAGATCAGTGGGCAGTGGAGGTAAGAAACGATTATGCAGAAAAAAACAAAGCAAACATTAGTACAATAGCAGTGGTCTAAAACCTTGGCATATTCAATAATGTTTTGACTCCCACACACCACACAGATAAGGTGGTTGACCAATACAGCACAAGTGCATCAAAGACACTCTATCAAAAGCACCTATGCTCCAGAGAAGATTATCTGCAATAGCAGGGTTACTAGTAGAGGGTCTAAATATGTGGCTATTGTGTATCACCTTTTGTAGGATACCAAGGTGCTGACTCCCACATGACAAAGGATGCTCTTTGCATTTACACCTATGTTTCCATAATATGTATTTGGTATTATTTACCTTTATATGCTTAAACACAAAGGTTTGAAACCTTAAGCGAGAACACTTGTCAAAGAAAGACAAAAAGGGTTTGCCTACCAAGGTCACATTTTTCCCCTGCAAGAGAAAAACAAAATAAGCAAAACTCTCCATCTTGTTCCAATAACCAAAACCTTTCACACTGTTCTGCTATACTTAATTAATCTGTAGGTCATTCTAACACTGCCATGCATGTAATTCACTTTACAACTAACACAATAAAAATATTAAATCATTTAAACTGAACTAAAATCCTTGATTCTCACAGGAATGTATGTACCATTACAGGCATGACTTTGAAACTTTCTGCAAAACATCCAAATAACTAATTAAGAAACGGACAAGCCAGCTAAGGAAGATGCTTTGCCGGACTCAGAACTCAAGAAGCAAGAAACGGTTATGGATGTGAAAGAACCCTACCCACAATGACTGTGACATCAGGATTTCAAGCTTCACAGAAGAGTGAAGAGGACATCGTACAACCACTTCCTCGGACTCCAAAAGAGCAGATTTCAGCTTGGTCTGGGATTTGCTTGTCAGGATCTCAGAGCAGCTGCTTGTTTTCCAAACCACAACCTCCTCAAAAACAAATAATATGTACCTATGTGTAGAAGGTCAAGCAAGGCCAGCAGAAGGCCAGCATGGGTGAACAGAAAACTCCTCAGCTATCTCCAACACAAGAAGTCATCTATAGATAACAAAAGAAGGTACACAGGACACATGGACACATTGCCTGAGCACACAGGGAGGGAGTTAGAAATTCAAGAGCTCAGCTGTAGGTGGAACTATCAAAGGATACGAAAAGCAGTAAGACAAGCTTCTCTGTAAGCATCTTAGCAGCAAAAGAAAGTGTAAGTAAGTATGGTACCACTGCTCAGAGGGGCAGGGGAGCTAGTGACATAGGATGTGGAAAAGATTGAGGTATGCTATGATTTATTTGTCTCATTTTCACTGGCATGGTTTGCCTTCAGACTTCCCAGGTCTCCATGCCTATTTGCAGCCCGTGAGTGCAATGCAGTGGCTACAGCAGATGAAAGACAAGTTCAGGATTGCTTAAGCCAATGGGACATGTACAGTAGGACCAGACAAGCTCCATCTGAGGGAACTGAGTCATATTACAGCAAGGTCCCACTGTATCATCTCTGATGGGTCAAGGAAACTGGGGGAGGCAGATGGCAAGCTGAGAATAAGCCTGCATGGCCCTGGCAGCAAAGCCAGCTGACAGACTCCTGGGCTGTGCAAACAGGAGTGTCACCAGCAGGCACTTGTGTGACCCCACCTGGAGCATCATGTCCAGATTCAGGATTCCCAGCACAAAACACTGATACACTGGATCAAGGCCAGTGAAGGTCTGCCAAGGTGGCTGGTCACTGGAGCACACAGTATGCCAGGAGAGGCTTGGGGAATGGGGACTGTTCATCATTAAGAAGAGAAACCAAAGTGAAGCCCAGAGGCAGAGTTGCTGCTTAAAACTACCCAGTGTGAGGGTAGATAGAAGGCAAAGCCAGAGTTTTCTCAAAGCCACACAGCAGTAAGACAGGAGGCAATGGAAATGCCAGTTGTGCATAAGTGAAAGTTTTTTTTTACCAGGAGGATGGTCACCTATGCCAGCATCTGGCCAGAGATGCTGTGGAGTCTTGACCTTTGCAAACACTCCAAATCCAGTGGGTCACAGACCTGAACAGCCTGCTGCAGGAGGTTAGACAAGACTGTCTCCAGAGGTCCCTTCCAGCCTAAGTCATTCTGTAATTCTACAGTTGCACAAAATGTGAATCAAGATTGGTCTCCTGCCACGTACAAAGATCATGAAAATATCACACACTTAATTGAATTGTTTTGGGTTCTTTGCAAAGTTCCTAATAGCTCCAATATTGAGTTATTATAGCATATTTTTACTTCTATTTCTAATAAAGGTTAGACCATCTGATTTTTTACTTATATGCCACATGCCCTATATTGGTGCTGTATACCAAACACCCTGTTCAAAATGGGCTAACGTAAACCTGTATACCATTCCAGCATTTCAAACTAATTTACTGTTGCTTGATTTTCATCCATGTGTTGCCCATGCAGGTTATATACCATAAATCTTTATTTAGGAGTCTGTGTCTAAAAACTGGCGGCTCACCAAAGTCCCCCTGCCCCCATTCCTCCTTTTCTGAAAGCCCTTAAACATCATAGGAGAGAATTCTGCTTTTTACAAGCATTAAATCCTGTTTAGATATATGGATGGTTTTGAGAAGTGTATTTGCAGGAGTGAGTGGTTCTGGCTTTTCCCCTTCATGGTCCCTGCGAATCCACAAAGCTTTATGCCAATGGGATAGGAAGGTGTCTGGAAACTTGAGAGCACATGGGAGTTAACTACATTAATTCTGCTTCCTTTGTGGGGCTTTGAACCCTTCTTCCTCCTTCTCTTTGTTCCATGCCAGGCAGTCTGACAGAGTGAAACATGGCAGAGGGGAATGGAAGCAAGCAGAATAAATTCACCGAAGGAAACTATCACTGCCCATAGGTTTGTGAATCCCTGCCTTCCTCCATTTTTTGGGGGATGTGTTTGAAGTGTGCAGGAAGGGACAAGAAGGCAGACATTTTCTCTCTAATAATTCTATAACATGCTTTCGGGTGCTATGGAGTGAAAGGTACCACATATTAAGGCTTGATATTATCATAAAAACACTAGCATCACATATGAAAGAAATACTTTTAAGATTTACAACATTTCTGAACTCAGCTCTTGGGACACAAATGAAGACCTTTAGGTGACTTGCTCACTACGACTGATACCAAAAATCCTATGAGAAAAGACAAGACCACTACTGATTGCATATGAAATAGCAAAACCAAAAAGCTTTATAGCAGCCAGCTCTCTTATCACAATTATCCATGGACAAAACACCTGTTTATGTCGGCAACAAATGAAAAAAATAATTTCTCTTGTTTAGTAGGTCCGTGTCTTATTAGAGTACGTAAGACACCTGCACACAATTTTTCTCAAAATTCTCAGATTTAGCTGAGCTGGAAATAGTTTTCCCATTCCTAAGAAAAACTGCAGTTTTCAAGTTCCAAAATGAAACAATGCCAGCACCAGTAAAAGTACAACATACCTAAGCAAGTAAATCATACACATTGACAGCAGTGGTTAGAGCATTCTCTTTGAACATATTCCTACTATAATCAATTTAGAAGAAGGTCTTTACCACCGCCTCTCAGACACTCTATAAGCATGCTTCCCAACAGGCTACTGGGAGTGTGTGAGTCCCTTGGTCCCTCCTGTTACAGCCAGACAGCCTGACAATAAGAGGTAAAGCAAATACGAGGAAAAAGCTTTCATCTGTTATGAAGAAAACTTAGAAGTTTGACTCAGGTAGGGTAAGAACTTAGCCAGATCAGTAAAGTCACAAGCAAGTTCTAATATATCTGTAAGTTATTCTGATTGGAATTATAGAATAGTTAGGGTTGGAAGGGACCTTAAGATCATCTAGTTCCAACCCCCCTGCCATGGGCAGGGACACCTCACACTAAACCATGTCACCCAAGGCTCTGTCCAACCTGGCCTTGAACGCCGCCAGGGATGGAGCATTCACAACCTCCCTGGGCAACCCATTCCAGTGCCTCACCACCCTTACAGGAAAGAACTTCTTCCTTATATCCAATCTAAACTTCCCCTGTTTAAGTTTTAACTCGTTACCCCTTGTCCTTTCACTACAGTCCCTAATGAAGAGTCCCTCCACAGCATCCTTATAGGCCCCCTTCAGATACTGGAAGGCTGCTATGAGGTCTCCACACAGCCTTCTCTTCTCCAGGCTGAACAGCCCCAACTTCCTCAGCCTGTCTTCATACGGGAGGTGCTCCAGTTCCCTGATCATCCTCGTGGCCCTTCTCTGGACTTGTTCCAACAGTTCCATGTCCTTTTTATGTTGAGGACACCAGAACTGCACACAATACTCCAGGTGAGGTCTCACGAGAGCAGAGTAGAGGAGCAAGATCACCTCCTTCGACCTGCTGGTCACGCTCCTTTTGATGCAGCCCAGGATATGGTTGACTT
The DNA here is from genome assembly GCF_034315485.1 of Pezoporus occidentalis. Classification (NCBI taxonomy): domain Eukaryota; kingdom Metazoa; phylum Chordata; class Aves; order Psittaciformes; family Psittacidae; genus Pezoporus; species Pezoporus occidentalis. The sequence continues at coordinate 12,110,659 of NW_026913748.1, read as the reverse complement.
TCTGGGCTGCGAGTGAACAATGCCAGCTCATGTTCATTTTCTCATCAACCAACACCCCCAAGTCCTTCTCCGCAGGGCTGCTCTGAATCTCTTCTTTGCCCAACCTGTAGCTGTGCCTGGGATTGTTTCGACCCAGGTGTAGGACCTTGCAGTTGTCATGGTTAAACTTCATGAGGTTGGCATCCGCCCACCTCACAAGCGTGTCAAGGTCCCTCTGGATGGCATTCCTTCCCTCCAGCATATCAACCGAACCACACAGCTTGGTGTCATCAGCAAACTTGCTGAGGGCGCACTCAATCCCACTGTCCATGTCACCAACAAAGATGTTAAACAAGACCGGTCCCAACACCGATCCCTGAGGTACGCCACTTGTTACTGGTCTCCAGCTGGACATGGAGCCGTTGACCACAACTCTGCGTGCGGCCATCCAGCCAGTTCTTTATCCACTGAGTGGTCCATCCATCAAATTGATGTCGCTCCAATTTTGAGACATAGCAAATTCCAGAAGTATTATTCAAATTCAAGATCATGGACTAGACAGGGAACCTCTTTGGTTAAATGCCAGGAGATCAAACACAAAGAGACAATCTCATGCAATGGCTAGCTAGGAAATCTTCTGCCCAAAACTTCTACAATGGCACAGACCAACCTTGCCACTCTGTAAGTAACAGAGCCTTTTCCAGTAAGGGTAGGGGGGCCATACGCCACACATCTCTTCTGCTGCATGACACCTACCACCACCCCAATATGTCATCCAGCCTGCAGCCCACCCTTGAAGTAGGCTCAGCATTCACAACAAAGAGGACCATGGATCAGACAAATCATGCATGTGCTCCACAGGCTACAGATTGGTTAAGCCTGCTACAGGAAGAGGAAAACTCTTTCGCAATGGTCACTGCTCCCATTCTCAGGAACAGTGCATGTAAACACAGCTCTGCTATCATAAGTCAATAGTGTGGGAAATGCCCGCACACCCCACTGGGGGAACATTCTAGGTAAAACTTTCCCCCATTTCTTTTGCAACACCTGTGTGTAGCATGAACATGCATTGCTGCCATTCTTGTCTGAATGGTGCCAATGCTTATGGCTTTACTGGTAATTTAAGTAGCAAGAAAACACAGAAATCCTTGACAGTGCTCTCTCATTTGCTTCTCTCATGAGTCACACAGTGCCAGATCCCAGCATTCTTGGATCACGGAATCCTGATAAAAAGTGGAAGACATTTGTTACACAGAAAATAGTCTAACATCTACTAAAAGGATAACTCAAGAGAAGCACATCACCACCGAGTTAACTTTAATAACTTTTCCATCTAATGGAAATAAACAAAGTGATTGGATGGCAGGAGAAAATTATTTCAGTGACCTCTGTTGCACATAAAAACTAAAGGCTAAAACTGAACATAACCAACATAAAAATTAACAATGAGAATTGCAAAGTGAACCGCTCAAAATCCAGGAGATGCTGAGCTCTGTGCAACAGTATTTCATTCTGTATGGACAGTGCATATGTAGTAGAAGAACAAGTGGAAACTGTAAATTATTTAGTATTTTTAACTCCTTTTTAACTACTACCACATGGGAATGACATGTCTGAGGTTTGGTTACCTACTTGAGCTAGGAGTAAAATGTCTTATGACCTATTGTGTTGGGAGACTGAGTAGAAAAAAATATCATTGCTGTGCCCCATGCAAGGCTTAAGCAACCTTTGCAAGAATGGATGCACAGGAGGTCAATCTGCAAAATTCTGGAAAACTCTCAAACTTTTTAAATTTATATTTATAGGCTGATTAAATATGGGTTAAAAATGAATTATATGCTCATAAGAGCAGAAGAAGGACTATTTCTGACATAGAAGCTACATATCCACTCAAGACCCACAACTATTACATTTCAGGTTACTGCTTCAAAAAGTAAGGATGACAATTTTGCAAAAATCAAAAGCTTTCAAAAATTGAACATAGAAAACCAAATTATTTTTCTGTATCCCTCCTCTCCACAATGCCTGGGATGAACTTTTCCAAAGAATAATATACACCAAATAAACAAACAAACAAAAAAACCCAACCGAAAAAAAAGTCAAAAAAACCCCACACACAAAACAAACATAAAACCGCCAAGAAACAGAACTGAGGTGGAGAAGAAACAGTTTTACGCAAATTTATAAATAATTTCAATCCTTTTTACCTTCTTCAATTCCATTAGTGATTTCATCAAAAAGAGCTAATCCCAATTTTCTCTAAAAATTTGATTATTCTATTTTGACATTTCAACCAGAAAACTATCCTGATGAAGACAGTCATTTTTTAACAGCTTCTCACTTCTATATTCACAATAGTAACAAGAGCAGCAAAATGATTCAAATGTAATTAAAAAGATTGTTTTCATAGTATACATACACAAACAATTTTCTAAAAACTATTTTGTCAGGAAAATCCAATAGCTCCAAGCGAAATACTCCCATCTTAAGTTTTCTGGCCTGGTCCTTCAGGACCGAGGGATTTAAATAGAGTAAATAAGGGTTGAAAATCCATGAGATTACTATCTATTTATAGCAGAGCTCACTAATCTTCAAGCACTTCTCATTAACATGACAGTTACATCACCTGTGATTAATACTTCTGAAATTAATTCTAGTTCTATTTTGTTGAATAAAAATGCAACATCAGTATTACTCCAGATTTATATGACATCTTTCATTGCAAGGTGATTCTAACATGCTTTAAAAATATATATCTATTTTATAAATCGTTATCCACTCAACAATTAAATGAGCCACCTGAATTGGGCAGGTGAACAGCTGAAGCACAACACAATGCATAAATGAAGTGGAAAAATAATGGAAATTTTGGCTGGCATTTAAGCATGACCTCAGTTTTACAGAATAGATCAAATATTTTTTAAATCACCAGAGAACCAAAGTCTCAGCCTGAAAACCTGAGCACAGAGAAAACAAAACAGTTGAGTCACAATTATAAAGGTAAAATACAAGGATGACTCCCACTTCTTGGAAACTGGGTTTTGCTCCAAAAACTTTAGACCTTGCTTTATATTGAGCTCCTGTAACTTAACTCAAGAAAATGGAACTTATTTTAATAAAATAATTTAAAAAATCTTAAAGTCTATCACTGGTATGGAATTAGGAATGGGAATGTTAACATTGCCTAAATAAGTCCTTGATGTACAGGGCTTACTATAACAGTGGCACATACTTTCACTTTTCACTGATTTTAGCAGCCCTCATCCTTTAAAACCACTAGGCAAAGCAATGGACCAAACGTATTATCACAGCAGTGGAAAGGGCTTGGATGAGGCGTTTCAACAGTTACTCAACTACAAGGACAGCATTCAGCCCTTGCCTTGGGAGGCACCAGCTCTGTGATCATGGATACTGACAAATTCAACCATCAACTGCTCAAGAAGGATTTTTTTAAAGCTTTTTGTCTCTAATGTAGGCAAATGAGGTCTGCAAATATTCAGTAGAGTCAGGCATGCTGTGAGCATCGTCTTAATGAGACCATAAGGATGCAAGCAGGAAGAGCTATTTCAGCAGGTCTAAAACGTGATACCCAACAGTTAGATTTCCTAATTTCACATAAGTGTGAGCGACTAAAAAGTAGAGGCAGAAAGCATTTAAAATGAGGACCGAAGCAATACTGTAACTGCCACTGTGGATTTAAAGAAGATAGGACAGCTTGAAAAAGTTGACTGAATCAAGTGAAAAATGCAAAACAAGAATGCCCAAAATAATCACATGGAATACACTTTGTTTTCTCTTTTCCAAACACTTTGCCTTTAAAATAGTTTTCACTGTTTAAAAAAACATACTGAATATTCCCAAACTGTACATATAATGTTTCTTAACAGGCAGAATATTATTTATTCCAGGAATCATATTTGCTAGTCAGCAAAACAAACTACATCAGTAAGTTTCACTAAAGACTTTCTTAAACCTACAGATGTGATGCAGAATAACAAATCTGTACAATTTCCTCTGAAGAGATCACATAATTCCTCTCTGAATAATTTGGGATGGAAGGGACCTCAGGTGGCCTTTAGTCCTCCCTCCTGCACAAAGCAGGGTCAGCTCAGAACCTGCTCAGAGCTTTATCCTGTCAGGTCCTAAAAGCCCCAAGGATAGAGACTGCACAGCCTCTTTTGACAATTTGCCCCATCTCCTGACCATCCTGTAGGATGATGTTTTAACTTGTGTCCAGTCTGAACCCCTCTGGTTTCCATTTGTGTCCATTGCCTTTCTTCCTCCTGCCATGCACCTCTCTGAAGACCCTGGCTCGCTCTTCTCAATCCCCTTCCCACAGGACTGGGCAGGCCGCTATTAAGAACCCTAAAGCCATCTCCTCTCCAGGCTGTACCAGCCCAGCTCCCTCAGCATCTCTGCACAGTGCATGTGCTCCAGCACCCAACCACAAGCAGGGCCTTTCACTGAACTCATGCCATTTGTCAATGACAGTCTTGTTCTGTGGGGCCAAAACTTAGCCCTGTATTCTGGGTATGATCTAACAAGTGCTGAGCAGAGGGGATGATTCCTTGCTTCATGCAAGCTGCTGGCCATGTCCCTGTTGATACAGCCCAGGAGGCCATTGGCTGTCTGCTACCAGGGATCTGCTAGCTCATGCCCAGTTTGGTGCCCACCAGGCTGCACATGCAGCCCTCGAAGCTCCTTGCAAATCTTGATTCTGGCTGAGCTTTGTCATTCCTGATGCCATCTCTGTATGCCCAGGCAATGCCTCATAAGCTACTCTTTCGTAATTCAAAAAATTGGGTTTAACTACACAAGTGATCAGGATGGCTTCATTCTTTTAAAGGCAGCTGAAATAATCTTTTTCGGGTTTTTTTAGAATTCAAGATTTGATGAAATGTTCTTCATGATAACATTTTTGTCAAAAAAAATCCCCCAAATTTGATCTATTTTATGACTAAAATTGAACTAGGAGACAAAAACCCAAACCCCAAACCTTGAGTTTTTATCTGCAAGATACTCCATCAATCAAATGAGTCACCAATTCTGTGGTGTAATTCATAGTGCACTAACACTACAATCTGTTTCCCATTCAAGGATCCCAGGCATTTTCCAAACAACGCATCATGTATTTTGCACTAGGAGTACAGAGAGCAGATGGAAGCATGGGTCTGGCGCAAGGTCACACAGCATGGCTGTGGTCATGCCAGGCATTGGACAAGGGGACGGTCTGCCAAGAGCCAGTTCTGTGACTTAAAGATACTATCATCTTTTTCCAGGGATTATGGCAGGATTTTGTTAAAGAATTTTCTACTGAAAGCAGTATTTTATTCAGCTTAATAACTGTATGTACTCATCAATGTCCTTCCATAAATAAAGAATGGCACTGTTGTGCCTGTACAACCAAGATCCCATTTATACTAAAACGTATCAGATTACTATAGGGTCAAAATGTGCACAGTTATCACAGATGAAAGAACAGGTGCTTTCTTGGTGACTTAATTAAAAAAAGGGAACTAGGTAAGGATTTTACCTTAAAAGCAATCCACCACCTGCAGAACTTGGTTTCTGAGAAATTTTAACATATAAATTGAAAATTTTATGTTACGTAAGACAAAATAGACAAATATTACCTCTCTTTTCAATTCTGCAGAACTACTGTAATCTTTCACGCAACTATAACAATCAGCAAACAACAGTATGGTAGAACACCTTCATGAAGGGGCATTCAGATTTCATGGTCAAGTACATGAAACCTAGCATGATACCAAGGGCATTGGCAGGTCCTTGCAGAGCACTTACAACAAAGTCTATTTTTCTAAGTTAATTAACTTGGCAAGGCTGAAAACAGAAAATCAACATACAAATTATGCCAGATCAGTAGCTTGCTTTTTATGTGAGTGGCAGCAGAGCAGCAAGTCCTATTTATTCTTTTAACCTATGGATAACTAATTAAAAACAAATTCTTTCTGTTATCAACCTCAAATGGCAAAACCCTGTGACAATTTGTTTCAAAAAAGGCTCTTCAACTCCCATACTGTTGGATGCTTATTGGCTTTAAATCACCATTTGAAACTGAATCTAGCTGAGAATCTTCTCACTTGTATTTTAAAATAATACATCCTTTCACCGTGGCGCAACTAGGAAATGTATAAACAGAAGAGCAGAAAGTATTATTTCCTGAATTATAACCAATGTCTAAGAAAAAAAAATACAAGTTTTTGAATATCCAGAATTTTCAAAGTTTCAAACTTACATAAAAAAAATCTCCTATTACTACTTAACACATAGACAAAATTAACTTAAATTAGATGTTGCCTTGCTAAAGACTTCCCCCCTTCCTTTATTTTTCTCTTTTTTTTTGGGTGGGGATTGCTTTTTTGGGTTTTTGTTTGTTAAAAAGAACAACATTTTCACTCTCAGTATAAGCCAGTGTTGTCTCTTAACAGCCTCTCAAAGATCACATTTCCCTACAAGGTTACCAGTGGCAAGGGAACACTCAGCCAACGGCTTTGACAACATTACAGTAAATAAAACTATCTGAAAGACGTTAGTAAGTTAAACCTGGGACCTGCCCAATAAACAGCTTTATTCCATCATTACACAGTCAATAAGTCTGCACTGGGTCCATTGTGGTCCTATGTTGCTACGAGCAACCTTTTACCACTTGTTACTTCACCTTCTGCTTGAGCTACTTATATGGCATGTGAAGTAAAAAAAAAAAAAAAAAAAAATGCATCAGAAGGTTAACTAGGACTAGACAAAAGGCTGCAAAGCTCGATCAAGGCGGGCATGGATCACTGTCTTCTCAATAACATCTCTGTCTCCCCCCGCCTGCTGCCCATCACTGCCACTGCCGCGCACGCACGAGCTCCAGCTTCGAGCCATAAATCTTACAAAGTCACTCAACTGACAGCCTAATAACATGAAAGAGGTATCTGCAAACAAGATGGTTTCAAACCACTGCTGGTGACCCTGAACAAATCAGGGCCCAGTTTCTTTTGCAGCCTGCGTTTCTCCCCTTCAATCACTTAACTGGGCAGATTGATGTGACACTGCAGAAATAAACTAAGCTCCCTCTTGCACTCCCTCTCTCTCCCCAGCTCTCCTGCTTTCTGGTGTTCACTAATGATAAGATCTGTCTGTCTGTATACACCAAAAGTCCAATGCTCAGAGTCCTCTGGGTGTCAGAAATGCAGCTTCCCAACAACATAGAAAAAAAACAGCCCTCACCACAAAGAACATTTCTTGTGTTTTCATTTATTATGTAAGATTTTCTTACTTAAAAAAAAAAAAAAAGGAAACATGAGAGACAGTAATACCCATCTCTCCATGAACATAATGGCCTAATACCCAGTGAAAACACAATTGCAAATTGCACTCTTTGAGAACATAACCAGAATACCATAGCATTTTGCACGAAGATGGGAGCATTTCCTCCTACCCCTCTGAAGCACTTCTATCTTCCACTGCTCTTTAAGCCACATTAGTATCTGAACCCCTTCTACCCTTTAAAAGGGGTACAAGCACCAAAGTTTGAAGTGATTTTTAGCAACACCCCACCCCCCTCATGACATCAAGTTAAAAAGACATCAAATGATTCAACGATTATGCTTTTTCACAGCACAGAATGACTATCAATCCAGACATCCTAAATCCCAAGGTAATAACTTCTTTGAAGGAGGTGAAAACAAAAATAAATAGCTGGCATGAAGAAAAGCAGATACAGCCACCAAAACAACCTGCAGGTGAGCCTCTGCCTGCTATCCTGTTCGGGCAGACTTTTTCGGAATGCTATATAAAAATATGGCAAGAGCAAGTAGAAATACACATATTTATTCATTAAAAATATTTTTGTACTCTTAACATTTATATATTTGTATTATTACTTTTGTTTCCATTATCTCTCTCAACTTTGTTATGGAAGCTTACTAGACAAAGAATTTGAAGACTGAGAACTTTATAAGCAGTGCTCATGACAGAAAAGCCAAACAAAGAAAAGTTGGGAATTTAAAATATTACACTGATAGACTTCAGCCAGTTTCTTTTGTGCTTACACAAAACCTTCTGGTTCTCACTGACAATATTACCACATCTGGGCAGCAGACTAATCTTGGTTCAGGTCAGCATTAAGAAACAGTGGCTTTAACACTGCACCTAGCAGCAACCTATCTGGCCTTCTCTCCAAAGCAACGCGATGGCCATATTTTTGAGGACTAGACCTCAGAAAAGCACAGGGAAAAAAAGCATTCCTACAGATTGATGTCACTGTTTTTTACAGCTGTCTTGACAAGAAAAAGGGCTAGCAATATAATGTTATAAAACAAAGCAAAACCTCAAAACCCATATTAATGCCAACTTTTGGAAGATTCCAGCTTCCGGGGAAAAAGGAGATGCACCCAGCAGCTGACATTTAAGCAACACAGGATTGTTCAAGTTATGCTTTACTGAAGAGTGTAACAGCATTATGCAGAGATGGCCAAACTACACACAAACAGACCAGCTGGAGTACCAGAACTCAGCAGTGGCTAGCCTCCTTACCAAGAACTGTAAGTGTATTTTTATCCATGCCACCAGCAGCAGTAGTTATCTAAAACTGATGGCAAGTTTCATGAGCCTAAAACTGTATCATTTTTATTACTGGCTTGCCATCAGTGATCTCTCTGAAAACCTTGTAAGATAGCAGGAATCACAAGCTTAAATAAATGTACGAGTAACCAGCATCCAGAATAACATTTTACAAAACCTATCAGAACCTCTAGAAAGCAGTTTATGATGGCAACAGTCACCTAATCTGCTAAGGTCATAGGGGAAATAAACAAGATGTGTCCAATGCAGCCAGCATCGTCTTAAATCCTTTAATGCCATTGTCCTGGGTTCAGCAGTAGCAGTCATGTTTTTTTTTTTCCTTTGTGGTAGCTGGTGCAGTGCTGTGTTTTGACTTCCAGCCTGGGAACAGTGTTGGTGAAACCGATGTTTCCGGTTGTTGCTAAGTGATGTTTACCCTGACCAAGGACTTTGTGAGGCTCATGCTCTGCCAGGGAGGAGGGGAAGCCGGGAGGAAGCAGAGACGGGGCGCCTGACCCGGGCTAGCCAGGGAGGTATTCCATACCACAGCACGTCATGCCCGGGGTGAGGGGTAACTGGGAGTTACCCGGAAGGACACGGGTTTCCGGGTGGGACTCGTTTCTTGGCCGGTGATATCGTGTTCTCTTCCCTTGTTATTTTCTCTTATCATTGTTGTAGTTGATAGTAGCGGTGGTGATTTGTGTTGTACATTGGTTGCTGGACTGTTCTTGTCTCAACCCGTAGGAGTTGCACTCTTTCAATCCTCCTCCCCATTCCTCCAGGAGCGGGGAAGTGGAGAGCCCCAGTGGGGGGGGGGCGGGGACGACACGGCCCTCGATTGTTGTCAGCTGGGCACCACTCACTGGGAGTGAGTGAACAAGTTACCTGACTGGGTTTAAACCACGACAGCCATCCATGTACAATGAGTTCAGAAACAACAAAACCCACCATTATCTCTCAAAGAGGACTGACTCAAGAAAAGCCATTGTATTCATTTACATTTGTAGCCCAGGAGTATGTAAGTGAGAAGAGGCCTGAAACCAATTCAGAACCTGGGTAGGCATGCAAGTGAGGACAAAATCACATTGCCAGCGTTTAACTCCTAACTCTAGATAAGAAAGTCAACACACCTAGAGAGGTACTGGGATGATGCCCCATGTTCAAATTCAAGCTTTGCTTTCAGTCTTAAACCTGAAAACCTGATGTTTAGGGGCTGGTGTTGCTGAAGATGCAGTACTGGGAAAAAGTTCTTTCTAGCTAACAGCTCTTCTCCAGCAGCCAGTGGCTGAGATGGTTCTCATTGCTTCAACAAGGTTCATACCAGACTGGAAATGATTATTTAATATTTCCTATTGAAATTTCACAAGAATAATATTGGTTGTAAAGCTCATAACATACTGAAATTCCTAAATCTTTTGTCTGAATTGTGTGACATTTCCACTAAAAGGTTTACTAAATTTAGAGCTGATGTGATTCCTATGCAACCCTTATGTCTGGAGAGATTTGCACTTTGGTATTCTCATGCAAGTTTGGAATATTTCTACTGATAAATATTTCAGAATCAAGAGTTTCTCATCTCTCTCTTTCCTTTTGCCTGTTAAAACAGAATACTCAACATACTGATACTTTTTCATTAGAAGTAGCCAAACTTACTGTGCTCCTTAGAGTGTGAATTTGACCCACTTATTTACACTCTCAGAGTTTTCTTCTCTTCAGACTGCTTCAGCTGGGTCGCGCTGCCTGTTTTACACCACTGTTAGAACATGTTGCCAGCCTGCCAGTTAGGGAAGACTGATATCTTTCCCATTTTCCCATATTGTCCTGAGGTTGTTTCTATCCATCCCTCCACCCCAAAACGCTCCAATGAAAACAAAACCCAGGAGAAAGCTGTCAAGAGTGGAATAAAAAAAAAACAAACAACACAAACAAGCAAACAAAAAAAACAAACCCAAAACCATAAACCCAAAAACAAAATCAAAGCCATTGTAATCAAAGATGTGAGCAGAAGAAAGTTCTAGTAGCTTCCTGCACACAAAAAAGCTAAGGAAATAACTAAAGAAACATATACTGTATATGTAGCCTGCTGAGAATGCTATTTTTCAAACGTCCTTAGCCCAGGATGGTCTATTTGCTGCTTTGAACTTATTTAATAATATTAAGCAAGAACACTTAACTATCTAAAAGAAGGATCAGTGGCATAAATCAGACATCATTTCACATATTTCAGGATCAAAGCTGTAAGGCAAAATGATTTGTGAGGACGTTTGAACAGCTCTAATATATCACAGTTCCTTTTGAAAGATACTTAGGCATATTAGTTGCCCAAATGATGATTTCTTTGCAGAGTGGTAGCCAAAAAGAAAAGAAAATTGAAACTTTTCATTCACGAATTGGTTTCGTCTATAACGTTGATTTATGTACAGCATCAAACAAAGCAGATGAAGAATACCATGAATTTGAATTATCAAAATTAAAACCAGGAGAGTGAATTGATTTTTTTTTTTTTTTTTTGCAAATGATCAAGTCTAATCTAAGTGACAAGCACAGAAATTGCATAATCAGTAGCCCATACAAGTTAATAGGAGCTATATCACCAATGTTCAATATTACACTCATATTTCAAACTTTCTAAAATCTGTTGGGATGGAGCATGACCTACAGTACTGTTTGTCTTAAGGATAAGCACTAGCTGTAGTGTTCCATTTTAAAGCATATTTTTCCTCGTTTGCAAAACTGCTTGCCACGGTGGATTGCCGAAGAAATATGTTAGCTTTAAAATCTCTACTGAGAAAGGCTGGACCAGATGATTTTTTGAGATCCCTTTTAACTTCGGCTGTTCTGTAGTCCCATGAAAAATGGCCATCCTAAAACCTCCCCACACACTAATGCTCAAGATCAGAATCAAACTTTTCAAGCTTGTAGGTGTTGAATATATAGTTATAAAAAGGGAATTTCAACTTATTCTAAGCCCTTCCTCCTCCACCACCACTTCCCTCGTCCCCTGTCCTCCGTTCCCCCCCCCCAAAAAAAAAGCTCATAAAAAACACCAACCCCTTCTTTGGGCAGCTAGTCTAGAAAATACAATTCAGACTGATGTGTATCAGTCTTTGAAGCTAAAACATTTGTTACTGATTTTCTCTAAAAATCCAATATCATTTGTTGTTCTCTCATCATATGTCTGTACTTGTCTTCAGAGTTTAGAGAAAGCTAGCTCCCAGGTTTGAAAGAGCTAGCTACCAGAAAGACCCAGGCTCACAGCTGCTTGCATGCCACACTCAGGGTTCAGTTATCACCAAGGATATCAGGTTGCTGGGAAGTCATTACCAGGTGGTTCCCTCATCCTAAATCAGTCAACCTGGTGAACATCTACTATTCATGAGAACAGAGGTAAAAGCCATAGAGAGAGGTGAAGAGTATTGCTGAAATCAGGCACTAGAGAAGTCTTGGAAATCACTAACCTCTTTTGAGTGGAGGATGGATCATCACTCAGTTTCAAGCAAAAGCAACACGGAGGCAAGAAAACCAATGGGAAATTAATATTTTCAGAAAAAATTGTTCAACGTTTACAAAACGTCATAGCATTTAATGCTTTATAAAAGTCTGTTTAGTCAGCAAGTTATTTAAATTAGCAAGTCTAGAGTCACAATTCTAATTCCCTGTGAACAGAATTCCATTTCTTTGTTAAAAAGTAATCCCATATCCTTCTCCCAAGATACGTACTCACAGACAACTTTACCATAAATGGCATCATTCACTAATGACAGCAAAGAGGAAGGTCAAGGAATACCTATTTTCCCTGTGATTTCTGTTCCATTAGCATACAGAACCCATTACATTCAACTAGACACCCAAACATTTTTGCTAAAGAAAACTAAATACTCTTAGGTCCAACATTCTCAATAAACTAATAACAAACTTCTGCAGGAAACAAACAATAATTAGAGCTTATGTAGAATCATTTTGAGAATATTCTAACTTATATTTAAACATACTTACAGTTCCTTGCTGTATGTTTTATGCTTCTTCCATAAACTCTTTGACATTGAGTCCACATCATTAAAACAATTACGGATAAGTTTGAGATTCGATATGCACTGAAACCTATGAGAGGACTACTATGCATTGTATGCACCCTGAACCAGGACCTCATAGGCTTATAATGTATTAGACATTCATAGAAACACTCGCATGTTCTTGTACTTATGCATACACACACAAACACAGAAATTGGACAACAGACCAAACAGGAAGTATTTATTACAAATACATCAGAAGAACAAGAGATGGGTTTATCAATTATCGATTTACAACCAGCTGATAATTTTAGACATATCCACGTATACTGATGTCATAACAAACTTACTGGGTCAGCTCAAAGTCTGCCTCAAACAGTGTTGGGTAGCAGATGGCCAGAGAGGACGAACATACAGTAATACTCAATATACCATCCACAAGCATGGAGGGATATCTACCACGTGAACTTCCTCAGCAACAGCTTGCATTTCTGTGCTTAATAGTACTTACTGGATTCTTTCAAGAACTTTTAATACATACAATAACTTGTTAACAAAGGCTACTACAGCTTAGGTATGCTCACCTAAACTCTGGTAGGCAACACAAAGATACATACTTCTAAGGGAAAGGAGGTACATAGAGAAACATGATTTACATGCTTAACAAAATAGGAGTACACTGTTTTGGTATTTTTTTAAATAACAGCATTTGAAAAAGCTTCACTTCTATAAATGCTGTAGTTTGAACTCTGCCCTTTGCTAAACATCGTATCTGAAAAGGCCTTACTGTAGTATAAAGCTCAGCTGCATGTTTAAAATGTGCCTGACATATGGGGAAACTTTCCACAGATTAAATGATACTGAAAATAATGACTAAACACTGAGTCAGAAAAAAAGTAACAAGGAGATATATGCATCCTTCCCATCCCTCCACTCAGCCACCCTGAGATGTGTAAAGAAAAGATAAATTGCACTATTCCATAAATTAGAAGAATTATAGAAAGGTCAGATATCTAAAAGAGAAATGATATGCTGAGAAACATCTGAAAGAGTGTATAGCTCTAAGAGGACAGTTAATATTTTATGTTACCATAACTCAGAAATATAGGAACCTTAACTTTATCTGGAAATACAACTCTTTGGATTCAAGTAAAATACTGAAAAACCTCATCGATTTGATTTTGTTTCTTTTTGAATGGGATTGGAATGAAGGACAGCCTCTAATGCTCTGTTATCTAATACCCCAGCACATGAGCTGTCTCAGTTGGCAAGAATGCTTGGGAAGTAAAATTCCTCTCAGAAAAACATCTCTGAGAAATCAATTCAGCACATATGTAATGCTAATTGTTATGAGTCAGGGCTCAGAGCAGAAAAAGGTAGTCGAATCAGTCCTGAAAGCAGTAAAGCAATATGATGTTCCAAGAACGAAATGGTAGAACTATTGAAAGCAACGGTAGTTTTGTATAGCTTCAAAAGGCGTATTTTTTGGACAGCTTTTAGGAGTAATGAAAATGAAAGCAGAAGAACTTCAGTATCTTAATATAATAACTTTAGGCAAACTAATCTGTTAGTGCTAACAACACAAACCTGGAGATGGAGTTAGACAAACATATCAGAAAATGTGTGAACCTTTACAAATACAGGTAAGACCCAAAAAATATTCTCAGCTGAAAAAAACTTCAGTCATTTTAAGATCCCACCTTCAGTGGGCACATGCCTGCTATTTGTGATGCCCAAGGCTGATAACACTGGGCTTGCACAGAGCCCTGAGCATCTCTGAGACCCAGGCACGTGCAGAGAACAGGGCTTACCCCTGCAGTCAGCGCCCACACTGAGGTGAAGGGACTGTGGTTTTCTGAGCCACTAAATGTGGTGGGAAAGAGAAACAAGGGAATTACTAGATTACTGAAAACAACAGCGGAACGAGGTGCTGAGGGATACCGTCAGGAAAGTGAAAATTCCACAGAACCAGGAGAGGAGGATTTCAGAGCTAGGGTTGATGAATAATGTGAGAAGGTAACTGTGGCTCTTACAGGACAAATGGGAAATATGGAAAACTTGAACTAATAGTCTGGAGGAGCAAGATGAAGACAAGCAGAGACTGTCAGCATCCACTAAAATGTGGAGTCCAGAACCAATTTAGTGCAAAAAAAGCCAGTAAGGTAAGAAGACTATTAAGAGTATAGACAAGCCATGAATTGACTGGTGGAGATGGGTAAACAGGGAAAACAGCTTAGGAAAAAAAAAACTGCACTCCTTCCCCAGCACTCTGACAATCCTCCCTCTCTCCAGAGTGATGAGAGGGCAGCAGCCTATAGCTACACTCCTGTAGGCAGAAAGGAGCAGAAATCACTGCAGCTGGATGTGAGGTTCTCACAATGACAACGAGGAGTCAGTATGATGGACAGGGTGACATTTCCCCCCCTTCCCCCATACATAAACTCTTCAGGTTGCAAAGTGAAGCATTGAAAGAGAGAACTGCGGGATTTAAATTGACTGTGCAATCCTAATTCATTTTTCTTGTGCATACGTATCATGGTAGTTTATAAATATGTCAGTCTTTTTTATCTAAAATGTCACCCGCAGGATATATCCTGCTTGCTTAACAAACAGTCATTTCATATTTTGTTT
Organism: Pezoporus occidentalis; assembly: GCF_034315485.1. Lineage (NCBI taxonomy): Eukaryota > Metazoa > Chordata > Aves > Psittaciformes > Psittacidae > Pezoporus > Pezoporus occidentalis. Next base: position 12,095,468 of record NW_026913748.1, on the reverse strand, counting down.
ATTTTCAGCATTTGTTGTAAAAGTCCAGCCTTATTTACTCTGTGTTATTCAGACTCCTTTCTAATAAAGCAACTCCTTTCTGGCCTTTCTGCAGTCTCCCATTAAGAGAATCTTCATGCTCTATCAAACAGAGCAGTCTACCAACATACACACCCACAGGAGGACTAAGTTAAGGTTGCACAAGTTACCTTAATTGTGCCTTTCCCCTCCACTCCCCCAATTTTTCAGTGGGCTTTCAGTCTTGCTAATCAGCACTGCCTTTTGCGGTTGATACCTGAATATCACTGCAGTGCACTGAAGTCATGGCTTCTTTACTTACTGTAAATTTTGTTTAAGATAAAAGTTGCACTAAGATACGAAACAGAAAGGATGAATAAAAACAGTAATTAGAAATGTAGATTACATCCTTCCAGTCTACATATGAATAATATTATTATGCCACTGAATAGTCATGATACTTGTTCTAGTCTTTGGAGCATATACCTACAAAGAAATGAAAAAGAAGCACTATGTTTAAGAGTTTAATGATATAAACAGATTAGACTTGCAAAGAATGGGAAGCAAACAGATGGAGAGGAAACTCAAGAAGAAAACCAAACCCCACACACTCCGAAATCCCCCAGAGCAGGTCACTGGCAGAACTGGGTCTCTGCAATCCCTGCCCAGTACCGCCTCCCTGAGACCATGCAGCCCCTCTCTGAATTGTGGGATGGAACCAAAATAATCTGTGGGGCTTCAATGGAAAATCAGGAATACAAATCAAAGTCTCCTTTATTTTAATGTGTTAGTGGTACTAAAATTCACTTTCCATTCTAACGTACTGGTATTAAACTTGCCATTTTATCATTAAGATTACTGTTTCCCTACACATTTGCAATAGCATCCATCATGATAGTATTGAAAGGCTTTCAACATCTCCATTTCAGTTAAATGAATTGCATAAATTCTCTTATTTCTACAGGGGGCAAGAGGCAGAGAGGATAAGAGGCTCTTAGCAGGGCTTCCATAAAGTTAAAGATGCACACATCTGTGGAGTTAAAGGGGCATAGACTTTGCCTAAATCTGATTCATTATCTTCTACCATAATACCAAGCAGCATTATCTACTGTAATATCCAGCATTATCTATCGTAATACCAAGCAGCAAGTATTAATGTAAAATCTTTCAAAAAAATCTTTACCAGCAAAGAGGAGTATGTAACTTTGGCTGTTTCTATGGATTTTAATTGATTTTTAATCTGCTGATGGTAGACTGTAAATAACTGCTCAAAGCACACACAAGTGTAAGTCAATAGGAAGTTTTATTAGTTTGCTTGCAGAGAATTATAGCAATGATGGAAGGACTCTGAAGCATGCAGAGGCCCACAGCCTGAATGGTTTCTCTTCTCCTCACAGGCTGTTTGAACACCGCTTCCATAAGGGTTCAATTCAGCCAGAATTTACATTTGACTTCCGCACCATAGAAGCTTGGGATGGCTGCAAAGAAAGTGCTAACATTATTTTAATTTTTTTTCTGGTGTAGAATAGGGCCCTAATTCATTGGCAGGGCAGCCAGTAAAAGCTCTTGTATACAGCACACCTTGTCTATAAATCATTTTACAGAGTTACAGAAAAGGTTCTGAAACAAATTGTCTGTTTTTCCTCTCATGTACCAAAAGGGAAGGAAAAGATTGTGCATGTAAAAATTTACTTTTTGCCACTCCTTTTCACCCCTTTAAATGGCCTACTGTTTATATTTTTATACAGGCACACCAGGCAAATGTTCCCAACACCATATCCATGTGTTTTTCTTCACATCAATTGTCTTGCAGACCTTTAGTTTGCACTACCTATGTACAATGGAAAGTTAGGACCCTTGAAATATTCCCCTCAGTTGGCAGCCAAACCTTCCCCCTTTCCACATCCCCCTAATTTCATTCTGTCATTTGAAAAGAGGTCAACAAAGAAATCAAGTTTAAAAGAGCTAAACCAAGAAACATCTTATTTTTAGCGAATCTGGGCTATCAAAGTAGGAGAAGAAACAAGAGAGCGCCTTTCTTCATAACCAGCCTGGGCAACACCTCTGCTTCTACCCCTCCTTCCCAGCAATGCACCCAGTGATAAACAGCTCACAGCAACACATATATGCAACATCAACACCCTTGATGCTTTGAAGAAACCCTGAGAATAGTTATCCCATGCTACACTCTTAGTCCTACAGCTTGGCACTAGATATTTATGTGACTCACCCAGAAACGGAAAGTAAGAGAACAGTATGCAGCAGAAGTGCAGCAGAATACACTGTCAGTTCCACCAACCACCACAGACACTTAAGGAAGTTCTTTCAGCATCTTGCTTGCAATTTAAATAGACTACCAAAGAAGTATTTGCATACTCACAGAAAATAAGAAAAAAAACAAAAAAGCCAAACCACAACCAGAAACAATAGTAGATTTTCTTAGCCAATCTCAGAGTTTGCAAGGAGGTTGGCACCATCAGCTTCTGCTCATCTACTCAAATGAAAAAAAAAAAAAGGAAGCTCTTCACCTAAGTGTAAAACTCACAACAGCTCAGCATAGAAGAATGAAAGAAAATGGCAAAAAAAGGTCATATAAACTACAAATATATCAACCACAGGACCTTTCTTTAAGAGGTCTTTAGCAGTTATAAACTATACCCAGAAATTACTCACTTCACTGTCCATTCTTTAGTCAACTCTACCTAATTCATGGGCCCTGTGCATTATCAAATTTGTGGATTAACTGTATATTAGTGATGGCTGAAGTCACCCAGTATTATTTGTAGCACTCATATCATCAATGATGGAGTAAGTATCTGACTACATTTCCCTTGTGGCAGTGGAAGATGACACACGTTTTATCACATTACCAAAAGCACAGGATTCTTCAAGACAAAAAGGAAATCGTACCATTGTAGAAAAAGAACAGTAAATGGAAAACCAGAAGCTATTGAGATTAGAATGTTACCCATTTTACCTTCTTTATCAAGATAAATGTGTTACCTAATGACAGAGAAAGACAGTGTCTTGGTTTCATGCCTAATTTGAGAAGAAAATATTTAACATAAATAATATTTATGAAGATACATCTGGCCCAGATTCCATGAGGGTATCATGAGGGTCTTAACACACTTCTAATGTGAACTGCAAAGAGAAGCAGTGACATCTTCATGCACTTAGATAATTTGCCCTGTTGTACTTCTTGAGAATGTCTTTGTAATTGGTCATTGTTAATAGCTCTAACACACAAAACTGAGCCCACAGATTGCTTGCAAAAGTATTTCCTTTGGCAATTATCTATGTGTCCTGATCAGTCAAGAAATTTTATTTCTGACTCATGAGAGGTTAGCACATATTTGAGAGAAGAAGAACACCACACACACACCACATACAATGCCAACTGAGATATTTTCCAGGGAAATTCTGATTGTACCAAAGTCCTCAACACTTTTAGGGATGGTAGTTGTTGCAAAGATCACCAGTCTTTAGCTCCCAAAACCATCCCAAACATTTTGTTCCTTGACTGCACGTAAGAAAACCAAAATAACTTCCTAATGACATTCTGCATTATTTGACTCTCAGGTTAATACCATGGATAGATTCATACACATAAAGATGTGCTTCAGCAAGCCAATTATTTTTCTGTTCTGTTTTGACTACAAAATAAATGGTTAAATCCACTAGTCACTGGCTCATAAAACAATTTGTTGAAATAATGAATTCAAATATACTAATAGGATACAGAGGTTCACCGTTAATTGTTTAATCCATAGCTGCGTAATACTGTAGTGAATTATTTCCCCCCTTTTTACCCCTGCTAGGAACTGACACAAGTACAATAATTAAAATAAATTTCAACACAACCATTTGGAAAATTGCCAGCTTTTTCAAGAACTTATAATTTTCTTCCTCCCCCTTTTCCCCACGATAAAATACAGTTTTGACATCTTGGTAAAAAAACAGTTGCAAACTGTTACTTACAATTTAGGGAGCAAAAATAAAAAATAAAAAAGTCACTGTTTTAATCATGACCTTTCATCTGTCCTTGATTTGGAGGGAAGGGGTGGGGAAATTGGCCACTTACAGAAATAATCCCACTGGGCTTTCATCTCACTGATTGACAGCCTCATGTGGCTAAACACATTCACAATTATAAATAAAAACTACCCCCCTCAAAATGGCAGAACTTACCCTCCATCAAATAAGATGTGCTTGGAGCAAGTATAGCTTTTAGTGGAGATGGTGAAAATAATCTTTAAAATACGCAATAAATATCAGCTCTTCTGTACTGTCCATCTCCAGCCTTGTTTGACAAAAGGATCCTCCCAATTATTATGCAATGCCCGGAACAGCTAAATACTGGCCATGTTGTTATTACAAGAATGAAAAACATTAATAAAAGCTAGTGTTAATAGTGCAGTAAAAATATATGGCAATAGGCTCTCTTCAACTTAAGATCATATGTAAATACGGGCTATTTGAAGAAAAGTACAGCTACACTATTAGCTGCGGTGTCCTTATAGATAATTCCAAAATGTGACAGGTCACTTTGTGTTTGCTTTTTAAGACTGTACTAAAACAGTGCCTTGTTGTCATCTGAGCTCACAAGGAACCAGCTCAGTGAGCTAAACCCCCATAAAAAATGCTTCACTGTTTCCCAAAGTCAGTTTTCTGCCTGCTTAAACTTTCTGGTTGGGCTAACAGTGCGGTAGAAGAGCCCAGCACCAAGCAAAGAGGAGCTGCAGGAGCATATGGCCAGGGCAGAAGGGTGGCAGAACAGAGCTGCCCCTTTCTTCAGGCAGCCTCCAGCTGTAAATGCAGATATGTGCATCACCAAGCCACACACCAGAAGGGGACTTTGGCTCCTGGATATACTGCTGAAACCTTCTGCCACCTCTTTCTCGTGCCTTGGGTTCTTCAAGGGAAAAACAGTTATACTGAACCACACCTCCCTTTCTAAAGGGCTCCAAGACCATTGAAATGGCTAGAGTACCAATAAAGGCCAACCTGGAAACAACAACCAGCTCCCTACGGTAGAAGTGCCTAGCAATTCTGTGAATATTATGCCACTCTGCAAGAGGCAGAGGTGAATGCACTGCAGAGCACAGCCTCTAAGCTGTGAAGGTGACATGTGAATCAAAGAAAGGAGTTGTCAAACAACTATTTCAGACTCCTTCATTTGTTTCCTAGAAACTTATTTCCAAAACCAAAAGTCAAAACCAGAGCAATTTGACAGAACTGCTATGTAATGATCACACAAGCCTCAGTCACTTTGGAAGGGAGAAGACCTGCTCTCTTTCCCCTTTGGTGGACTCCCTATAAACCACTTCTGCTTTTGTACTGGAACCACACCAAAGTCACCAGGTGAGAGGACACACAGAAGCTTCTCATACTTGTGCAACCCTCACAGACACTTTAATCAGGCTTTGTAAATCAATTGCTGGGTTACTATAAAATTCCTACAAACACTTTGTTTCAGACAGCTAGTATAAGGTATGAGTTTTACTGTCTTGAAGCAGGCTCAAAACTTTCACAAGCCTTCCGAGAAAAGGGTAGGGGTTTCCCCTCTCCTTCCCACCAGCACACCACCTCCCAAAAGCCAGGGAGGCATCGAGCCGAGCAATTTGGAACAGGACCTGCAGCAGCAGATCGGCCCAGGCAGAAACAGCACTTGTCTGTCTAGGTAAGATCCCTGCCAGCCTTCCCGCTAAAATTAGAAAATGGGCGACAGTACCTTGGCGACTGTCACTTGCTGGAGACAAATCTTTAGCTCTTTCCACAGCCAAGGGGTGGCATTTTGATTTCTGCCTGCCAGCTCCAAGTCGCAGCAGTACCTTCTTATCGGACGGTCTTTTCGGCAGCAAGACCCCTGCCTAGCATTGGCTGCCTGCTCTGCCTTCCACCTCGGCACCATCCTTCTCCCCAGACAGCAGAAATGGGAAAAAGCCGAGTGAGGGGCAGCATGGCTTGAAACGGGTGAAACTTTCCAGAGGGGAGCAACAATTTTTGCTCACCACAGCTATGTCAAGAAGTAAACTCAGCATGGAAAAAGGCATGCCCATAATTCACACAGCTATAGCAATATCACTTTTTAATCAAAAGATCTCAACCCCTTTCACATAGATCACAAACACTAAGCATCACAATATTCCTGTGACGGAGCAATGAATTATTGTGCCTGCTTTTATTAAAAGTATTTAAGCTGATCTATTACCTATGTAAGTTACAGATATATCCTACTGTCACAATCTCAAACACGTTGATCCTCACAAATCTTTGCTGAAGTAAGGAAATGCTATTTTCTCCATTTGGGGTAATTGGAAACTCTGGTGCAGACAGACTACAGCCAGATGTAAATGATCTAAAAATCTACCTAATCCCTGGGCCTCCACTTTCAACGGGTTAGGCATTTCTAAAGGCCTAGAGACATCCAATAGGACAACACTAGGTTAGGGATAAGGCAGAACTTAGGCCTAAATTCTGGTTGAAAACTGCCCTTAATGCATTCACGTATCTTTTCTGCCTTACTTCTTGCAGCCAAAGCACACCATAGAGCTCTCGGCTAGAAACTGAGGCTGCAGCCAAGCATCAGAGGACAGCCCCACATGAGCTCAGCTGCACAATCAGGGCTTCAGACCATCAACTCTCAAAGTAGCAATCCCTCCCTCATCCATAAGTGAAATAGAACATGTACGAATATCTCTAATAAGAATAAAAATAATGGAAAAGTTTTCATTGAAACAAAATGCCCCTCAGGTAAAGGCCTGATACTGAGATGTTACTTCTTCAAGAAAAGAAAAAATTAGTTGCCTTCCTCCCTTAGTTGCTTCATCTTCCTCATAACAAACTATTTTGTGATCATTTAAGAGGTATGCACTGTAGAAGTAATGCTGAGAGTAAGAAACATAGAGGCTAAGCTTTTCATTTAGTTTCTGAAAGTGAAAAATCTCTTGGGTAAAAAACACCACCTCTGCTTTTTCTTAGCTAGATATGGGTTGAAGCACTTAGTGTTTGGCTACGTCTGCATGTACATTATAAAATTACCATGCTGTTACAGTTATTGTTGACAAACCTCTTCAAAAGATTGTGTTTTCTGTCAACTGTGAAACGTAGCATGTTTACACAAAACAGAAAATAAGATGCTCCTCACCCTACTGTTTGAAGTCCACACTTTATGAAACTATCATTAGATTGCTATTTTACTATAAAAGGTTTGAAAAAAAATATTGCTCTCAGAAAATTACACAAAACCCATGGGTTTTTTAATATATATATTCAGGTCTCATTTACCCTTATATTTGACACAAATGAAAATAAAACAGCATTTTAGGCTCCTGGAAATGACAATATCATGTTATCTAGATAAGTAACACAAAGCTATTATTGAAATTCTGATAGCATTTGCTTACTGGTAAAGGAAAATTACCTGTAATGCATAGTTTAAATAATTACTTTTAAACAAAAGCTTCTTTTCTACACTGCTTATTTATCTTCTGAGACCAGCTCAGCAGGGTTACGTGTTTTATTAAAATTGCCTTCAGATTGCTAATGGTGGGGTGTGTGTTAACACAGAAGAAAGGATGACCATTTGACTCCTGTTCCTAACAGTGGGAGTTGGTCCAGACACTGAAGAGCCAGAAGTCTGCTGTACATTTGAGTATGTTACCAACACTTGGTTTCCTAATGATAACTGGCAATGGTATTTCAGGATGATGGGTCAGACTTAATCTGGAAAGCTTATAATTGTGCTTACAACAGCAGCAACCAAATCTGAAATCCCTTTTACTAACATTTCACTTGATATCCTGTCTTCCGACAGGAAATTATTTTGTAAGCTCTTGCCCAATATTTCTTTGTTCTCCTCTTGCACTCAACCTTGGATGTTCTCCTTGCCATATCAGGAAATGGCATAACAACTGTGAACTACTCTGTGGTGAGTTTATGTGGTGGATAACCAACACAAATCATCCAGATAACTTTCTGGTAGATCTTGCTTCCTCTCAGAGGAAGACACAGTCTAAATGCACTTTGATCCACAAAGTGTAGGCACTGAAATCTGAGGTTCTCCTTCTGGAGAAGCCGTGGAGCAAACACACACCTGCACCAGTGGCTGCAGCTATAAGCCTCAGGTGGAGGTCTTATCAGCCCCATGGGAGCTCGGTTTGAAGCTTGATTTGGTCACTCTTTCCATCACCATCAAGTTTTTCATGTGAAAAGCATGTGCATCCACATTATCACATCCTTCCATTATGCAAGTTAATTTGCTTGATTAAATCTTTCTATGCTTATATGTGCTTACCTATTCACATGGTTAGATTCCTCTGTGTTTAACATCTTTTTCCTTAAAGTGACTAAAACTCTAGAAATAAAAACCTATGATTTTTCACATGAGCAAACACCACAAATGCTACTTACACTTCAGAACTGAATTTGCTAAATAAGGTGGTCTCTTTTCTCTGTTGAGCAGGTATCTTACTGGAAGCAGAAAAGGAGACAAAAACTTCTTGGAGCTTTGTAAAAGATCACAATATTGGCCAGAGAGAAAGCAGGATTTTTCCATTTCATTGGCCCTGTATTTTGGAGAAGCTTTCCTGAAAGCTGATATTTGCTGGATTGTTAACTAACTTTTAAATGATGCTTAAAGGAAACCATTAAAAATGCTCATTAGCTGATTTTGACAGGTTCTGAGATGCCCACAACACCATGCCAGCTTTAGAAGGAGACTTACTCATGACCTTTGAAAAACAGTCCAGATGCACAGGTAAACTGGACAAACACCTCCCCGTGGAAAGCAGCATAATTAAACATGCACAGACAGATGGAAAGCTCTTGACCAATTTATTTTTCCTAAATAAAGAGCATTTCCCCTTTCGGAAAAAAAAAAAAAAAAGTTAACAAGAAGTTAACACCCACACATAAGCCTCAAAGCCAAAGAAAGGCAAAGCTTTTCAGAAACCCTGCCCTTCAGTGGGCTCAACTACACCAGGGCAGGTGAGATCCTGCAGACCAGGACTGGAAACAGCAACAGGACTTTCCACTGGGAAGCCTGAATGAAATGCTTGAGCTTTTAACACTGATTCACCCCCGCTAACCAGTTTTCAGAAAGAAAATAATGCACCTAAAGTGTACGCATGTACAGGACACATATAAAAACCAACTTGTTCATTTAATTTAATTTTGCCAAGACTCTAGTGACACCTTTGCGCTCTCAATCTCATCTCAGCTTCCCTAGCAACACTGCTTTTAGCAAGAGGTCACATTTGATCAGTCATCTGCTATTCCTTAGACACATGATTTTCATTGCCTGTGATGCTTAGGCAAGAGATCTCCACCCATCCCACATAATGTGATACTCAAACCCATCAGGATTACTTTAAAAATATCTGGTCTTGGTTGCATTGAAACTTTTTTAGGAAGAGAAACTTAAACCAATAGTTTTTGGTTGTCAGAATGGGTCATGTGAAAGGACATTTCACACATGTTTTCAGGTACACTCAGCTTCTTTAGTTACCCCTTCCTGTTTGATCCCATTTTCATGGATGTATCAGTGGAGGATGTGCATTATTTTAGCTTGTGTAATCTGTGAATAGTCCCCACTGATTCTCAGTTACCTGAGATACTGCTGGGTACAAAATGAAAGGATAAGAACTTTATCCCAAGTATCTTCAGTGCTATAAATTCATTCTAATTCATTTTTTTAGGTGACTGTTCTTGCAGTTGAAATCCACAAAGACATAATCACCCTCAAATATGAACACTCCAACGAAAAATCACAGTATGTTTGGACTTGCTCCTTTACACCTGGTGAGTCAAATATTCAGTCACACAGAGGTACCCCACTTACCAGCCACTCTTGCAAAGAAGTCCTGGTTACAAAAACTAGCACAAAACAAACTATAACTAGAGCCTCCATGCAAATAAAAGAGCCAGATCTCAAAGTTGAGGATGACACAGAAAACAAATGGTGTGCAAGAACAGGGGCTTCCTCCCTCTCACAGCCACACTCAGAAATGTATGCAAATATTGTGAGCTTGCAGATTACCAATTTAGCAGTTGGTTTCATTTTGAGACTTTCTGGAGGGGAAGTAATACAGTAACAGCAATTTCTCCCAGTCCACTTCCCACTGTCGCCATACAAACAGACTCAAATTCTCAGGTTGACCGAAACCAGATCCAGAACAGAAAATGGGAGTATAATGAGAATTTACCAACCTAGAAGCAAGATCTGAGGTGAGCATGCAACCTCAAACTTCGCATTGTTTCATAGAACTACACTGTCAGTGGGTGTCCAAATTGCAGACTACAGATTTAACATGCTTTACCACATCTGTGCGGAGGAAATTTCTGCAACTGTACCAATACCCACTCTTTCTTACCAAAATCATATAGAGGGGAGTCATAAAAATTCTAACTTTATTTGGGAAAAGGCTGAATAATTTGTTTCTAATGACTAAGACAACCTACCCAGAAAAAAATACCATCATCCCCCCTGTTTCGATCTCTGCTTTTCGTTTCTATCAGTAAGACACGTTCTGCCACATGGTTCAATTTTTTTTTGAGATTAATCTTTCTACTGTCATTTTTTTTTAAATATGAAGTTAAACTGCAGGGATAAACAAGGATATATACATCTATACATATATTTGTATATACATGAACATGCTGGTTTTGACAGTTGTCTTCTCCACCTTTCCATGTCACTTGTTACCACTAACTGCAGACTCTTTGTAGGGAAAACCATGTCTTTCTATTCATACTGGCACTTACAGTCCAAATTTGATCAGAGTTTACAGTAACATAATGGTTATATGCTAAGGAACTGTAATAAGAAATCACTTACTATTCATGTTGCGTGGAAGGGCACAGCTATGAAAATCAAAAGGAGTACATGGGAAAAAAAATTGTAAATATTTGAGAGTTGAATGTATCCTGATCAAAGGCAGTGGAAACAGAGGCTGAGCCTGAAGAATTATGTCAAGTCTGCCATACTTTAACTACCAGTTCCTAGCAGACGACTAAACTGTTATGAAATAGCACAGAAACCGAGCTTTAATACTAAACATATGACCCAGCACACATAAGGAGACAGCCTGATTCATTTCACTGGTTTGCTTGGAGATAATGTAACTTCACAGCAAGAAACAGATGCCAGTATATGGTTCTGAAAATTTCAAGAAACCAAGAAAGCACTCGCAAATTAAAACAACAGAAACATCCAAACCCAGAAGATAAATTTTTCCAAACCAAACAACTCATCCCTAATCATCTTCATGTAGAGCTTCATAGAGGTCTATTAGTGACATACGCAGTGAAAACACAAATACTTCATTCTCAGACCAAAAGTTTTGCAATTGAAAATCTGTTTTTACAATGCTGCCATTTAGTTAACACTGATAAGTCTTCTCATAAGGGCTAGGCACCAAATTATTTCAGATTAGAAAATGATTTATTGTTTTATCAGCCACGAACTTCTTTTGACCTCCGAGTTTGGGCCAAGCTTGGTCTATGTGCCTGCAAACTCTCAACCACAGGAGTTAGGTATTTCTCATGTGATGTGTTGCTAAAATCCCCCTCCAAAAAGCAGTACAACAGTGCTACGCTAAAGGTTGTGCAGATGAGTAAGGGGGGCACTCGCTGCCACGGACCTTATTATCCCCACGTCAGACAAAGCATGATAGGTGGACCCAGCAGGAAATTTCAAATGGGCAATACTTATTTTGGTGTTATTTACATCTTCTGGAATACTGAATATTAAAATTGAAATGTATTCTCACAGATTTGTAGGAGGGGGAGGAAAATCAAGGATTCTTGCTACAGTGTGCTATGAAGAGAGGCAGAGAAGCAGAAATACATCAGTCACTGCCTGCTTGGATAAACTCTGTTTTTTAAGACAGTCACAGTGACTCGTACTGCAGTTTCACTCAGGCACATCTTGCGTATCAATAGCTTTGTCTCAGTAAGAATCCAGAGAAGATTGCAGGACAATTTATATAATTGACTGGATCAGTAGCTACACCTGTTATTAAGATTACTTGACACAAGCTATTAAACAACTACCTGCAGTTGTTCATACCCTGCCAATATTTTGCTATTTTGGCTGATTTATCTATGATGCATGAGAGCCGCAGGCTGAGCATTTTGGAAACAGTACAACTTTTTCCAATAAAAAGGTTAAGGAATATTATGTTTAAAATTCTTCAAGCTCTTTCTCTGAAAAAAAGCACTCTGGCACTTCAAGGTTCAGAGGAAGGCTCAAAAACTGGTAGCCTGTTTGTGGCTTTTGTCCCCAGATGTATCTCAAGTAAGCCCCTTGGATCAATCTTTGAAACTGCAGTTCTTAACCGCAATGCTTGGCTTTCCAAAGTTGTTATTGTCCTTTCAGCACAGTTTTTATATGAGAGCAAGTGTTGTATCTTGATTATACTGCATTCCACCTCCACCCTGTTTAAAAACCATGTAGAAGAGGAAACGAGACTAAAGTAATCAAATGAGTCTTCAAAGAAGAGAACACAACAAAGTTACAGATATCACACAAGTACCTTAGTAAAGAATTTCTTGAAGTTATGCAAACACCAGCTCAGCTGCCCACACAACAGTTGTCACCCCTGAACTGGCCAACTTTGTCCAAGTACATGCTGCCACCTATTATTCCAGATTATTATTCTCCAGCCTCTATTGCATTTCTCAATTCACCCTTTCCACGGCAGGGAAGCAGTTCTGCCCTCATTGCAGGTGAGGAACCAACAAAGTGAAGCATTTGCCCATGGTTATGCAGAAAGGCTGTGAAGGAAAACAGAACTCAGCCTGACTCTGCAGGTCATGGGCCAGCCTTGTCTCTCAGAGCTGAGCCAGCCCAGCTGGAACCACCTTGCCAGTAAGTAAGAAAACACATGTCTTACCTGCCAAGTCTCCCAGATTAAATTCTCAATTCCTCTTCTTTTTATTTTCTTCTGATTCCAACACTGAAGGCAGGGAGGAGAAAGAAAAGAAAAAATATATCAAAGGAAGAGCCACAACCATCTCATTCAAAACTTTATTCACATTCAGTTTTATCCTGAGAAAAAATCTCAAGGAAGTAAGTGGAGTTTCTCCAATCATTTTTCCACAAATTCAGGTCAGGCCCTTAGCAAAGGTCTCCCTAAAATATGAGATGCTGAACCTCAGAGCAAGACCTGCAGCATGAGGAGAGGGGGGATCTCACTACAGGAAAACTAAACTGAGGGAAGCAAGGAAATACTCTTATTTCCTTGGAAATAAGGAAATTATTTCCTTAGTAAAAATTATTTCCTAAGGAAATACTCTTATTTCCTTGCTTCCTTAATTTAAGTATTAAGGAAAAGATGGGGATTAGGATCCCAATAAAGCAAGGTGCTTATTCACGGAACTGTAGTAATACATGTAACTTTAATTAATTAGAATTCTCTACTTAGACACAAACTCACACAGGAACCTTCAGGGCCTACAGAGGGAGGAAAAAGGAGAGAGAGAGAGAAGCAAATGGGAAACTGAACCACAGTTAGCTGAAATCAATAGAAAGACTGACAGCAATTTCAGTGGACTTTGGATCATACCCAAAGCAGCAGAAGAAAAAAAGATGAAGCAGGAACAGGGAGAATAAATGAGAGAGCAGATTAATAACTTCAAGAAATATTATTAGTATAACTTGAGAATAGCTGGGGAATTGCAGGAGGAGGGTTAGATTCTGATCTTCAGGCTCATAAATGCTGGCTTGCTCCATCAAGATCAATGGAGTAGTTTTAGATTTACATCAATGTAACTAAGAACAAAATCAAATTAAGGAGTACAGAGTAACTGGACAAAAACCAAGCATTATTGAGCGTTCCAACACTGGGAGGCACTCAGATACTATAGTGCTGAAGGCCATGTTAGTAGATTGATTAAATGTTTGATCCATCAGTAGGAGATTTATCCAATATGGAGAGGGAACAGAGAGCTCTAAGTCAAGACTTCTAATCAGCTATTATTTTTATTTTCTGCATGCTATAAATATACAAGGAGATGCTTTATAGGATTTGCAGTAATAATGATTCCCAATTGTTTCCCATTCTTGAGATTAGTTTTAATGTATTTCTTCAACATTTTAAAGGTATTTGCAGAAGTATTTTGAAAAAAAGTTTTCATAACAAAATCCTAGGACTTTCATGCTCTCATTTATATCATCTCTCATTTGAGTCTTACAGACAGATACCAAACACTATAAAAACTAAACCCAGAGCCATTTATACTAGGACACATGCACTGTTTTTCTTGGGCAAACAATGGAGACTTTTTCTACACTTCATTGCTCAGCTCATGAGTTTTATATGTGACAGCGTGAAAGTGGCAGTTTCTTTTTAACAGTTTCATGCTTTCACAAACACAGACTAGTTTCGTTCAGAAACTTTCACTAGAGCACTGACATTCAGGTCAGGTACCCTCTGCCTCTGTTCTAAAAACACAAACTTCATCAAAATGTAAAGGCTGTGACTTGAGTTAATCTGTCTTACCTTTTATTTATTTTTATTTACTTTTTATTTACTTTTATTTACTTATTTCCTTCTGAAATAACTGCAATTATCACATTGTACCTAAGTCCCTACCACTGGGATTTCAAATAACTTTAATATTACCTGGTTTCACTACAAATAAAAAATTATTCCATCCAGCCTCCATTTCATTTCCATTCCACAAAATCCACCCATTTCTAATGATACTGGCAACAAAGCTAGTCACATTTTGTGACATCTCTGTCACCCACATATGCATGCATCTGTCCACTTTTTAGTAGATAGCCTTCAAGGCACAGAGAAGAGAGAGCTACTACTAGTAACCCAGGTAAATCTATTTAATCTTAAATTGTAGAGATTTATGTTTAAACAAGTGAAACAAGAGGTTCTGTCTAGTTGCTGCTCCCACAGGTAGATTTTGATTAGCAATTACAAATTCAGTCCTTAAATTCCAACTGATAAAACTAAAAGTTTTTTCTTTAAGTTCATAAATGATAAAATAATTTTTTAAAGTCCCTCCAAGGGAGAATACCAATTTCCTTTTGGAGAAGATAATGTCATTGTCTGGATTCTTTTGTAATAGGATCTACCCAGACTTTTCAAAATATAAGGCAACTTTGACGAGAACAAGAGAGAAATTCCCTACAATGCTGTGGAGCAGTAAGCGAAAAGCTACACCTTTCCATATAAAAAGTGAATTTGTTTTTCATATGCACATATGTTTTTCATATATGTGCATTTATAACAGGGTTGTGTTGAACATAGCATGACACACAAAACACTGTCCAACTAACATTCTTCTACTAGTTTGTGTATCACTGATGAGTGAAAAGACTTGGATCCTATTCCAAGATCTAATGATCACAAGTGCAATTAGTCAACCTATTATTATAGCATTTATAGCATTATTTATAGCATTTCCCTGGGAGTTACATGGGTTTTGATTACCAATGCTTGGCTGTAGTGGGATCAGAAAGATATGATACAAAACACTGTGTTAGGGAACCTCAGAAAGTTCCACGTGCATATTGATTTCAGCATGTTTGCTCAACTTTAGTCAGAGATTAGCCTCTTAAGTATATTACAAAAAAAATTCTGCAGAATACAGGTTAGTAAATAGGCCACCAGTGCATGTACCTATGACCAGAACTTAGAGCTTAGTGTCTTGGGTGTAGCAGCATTTGTACTTGAGAATTATCATTTGCTACATAGAGGAAATGGAGCAGAAAACTTCTTTGTAAATCACCATTTCCCTTTCTTCCATCTCCCAAAAATAAACAAATTAAAGTTATTGTGAAAGATTTACAGTAAGACCCATGCAAAACTTTCACCACAAAATGTAAAAATCCCTCATGCTTCATTACAAATCTGAAAAACAAGGCAGTATCAGCAAACACCTTTCACACAATGATTAAGTGTCAAAACAGAAACTAAAGAAAAGCTCTGAGATCGAGAAATAATTATGATTTTAAGAAAAAATTATTCAAGGTAGAATGTTTTTATATGTTGTGGCCAAAAGCCCAGGAAAATTAATATTTTCAGAAACTGAAAATCATCTCGATGGCTAAGAACTCTGACATCCCTAATTTATGTTTAGTAGCAGTATATCTTTAGGTGCAAACAAACAACTTGTCTCAACAGTTGAAAAAACTTTATAATTCAAAAGGATTTCTGGGGTTCTGGAAATCTGAAGTGCATCTAGATTTTATTATACAATGGAAAAGAAAAAAAACAAAGCAAGCCACCTATATTAACCATCCACAAAATCAGCATCTGCTTTCCTTCCTCTATTTTGGTGATCAGCAAGACTTTACTCTGGAAGTAGTCCCATCACTTCACCGATTCCCCTCCCAAACAATTCTGGGATTCTCAATTTTACGTTTTTCAAGTCCTAGATAGTGATCTCTCAAAGGCAGGTACAGCCCTCATGCAAATTGCCCATGAAGTGCCTGCTGCAGTGGATTTTCCAGTTCCCACCTGCAGTTTTAAGATACTGCTACACGAGATGCTACAATACAACACATTAACATCCCTCAAACTTTCACCTTTTTCTCCAGCATTGACGTTATGCATTTAAGGAAAGAAAGTGCAAAGCTAGACACCTAGAATCATAGAATCATTAAGGTTGGAGAAGACTCTTAAAGTTAATACCGGGACTCAGTGGTCTAACACTACTGAAGTCCATGACTAAACCAAATCCCATCTACACATCAACATGTCTTTCAAATACCTCCAAGGGTAGAACTCAGCCACTTCTCTGAGCAGCCTATTCCCATGCTCAACAACTCTTTCTGTGAAGGAATTTGGACTTGAAACTATAAAAGCCTGGAAAAGCAACTTGAGAAGTGTAAACTGCTCTGTTCACCTCAGTGAGGTGTTAACACTGATAACCCAAGAATGGCAATAACAGGGTTGAAGTTTAAATTATTACAAGACTTATGTATGAAAACAGCACAGGTTGTACAATGCGCTATATGACTTCCCACTCTGATGTTGTAGGCATGTGGCATTTGAAAGATAACCTGTTTAGTCTCCTCCCATTTAACAAGGAACCAGTCTCACAGAGCTCAGCACAGTACAACTACCACCCAGACAAGAAAGGGATGAATCCAAGTGAGTTCAACAGAGTGCAAAAACAACAACCCACTTAAGTGACCTGCATGAGGGAAGCTGATTTTGTAGGCAACCTCAGAAGGGTATTTTTTACCCTTTTCCACCCTTCTCTATTCTCACTACAGTACTTGTACTGAAAATGTCTTACATCAAATATGGCAGAACCACTAATAATCCATTTGCACTCTGAGTGAGCTTGGCTAATGAATCCAAATGAGAGCAGAAGAAAGTCACAGAATGACAGATATTTAATATCCTTATATTTTCTAGTAATAGTGATTAATGTTTACTTTCTTGTGTATTTTATTGTTGAGTCTTTAAAGTCCTTGGGGATCTCTTTGGGATATACAGCACTATATAAATGTAAGTTGTTATTATCAAATAACAATCATCAGCCATTTAAATTATACAATAGCTACCTGATTAAACTTAACCAAATTAAATCTCTGATAAAAAATGATTATATAGACTCTAAATTAAAGATACTTTTCCCCAGTTCAAAACCCCCAAATTCTTTGCATTGAGTATGCAATTGCCCTGCAACACCTGGAGTTTGATCCTGCAGTACTGAAACCAGTTAGGATTTTTGCCATTGCTTTTGATAGAGAGGCGGTAAGACACTTTGGAAAAGGTTAAATACCTCAACAGTTCTATCCTTCTGAAGCAGCAAATTAAGATTTTGTTTCCCAAAATCATTTGATAGATTAGTTATCCTTACCTCTAGTACTGATCCTGCAATGTCTGTAAGAGTCATTTTGGCTGTTATCACCAGATACATATATGCTGTGTCTGAGCAGTTCTTTCAATATAGCAGAGACATCCCTGAGCTTAGGCTAAAAAACAGTTAACTTGGTGTTGGTGCTACCAAATGAGCACAGTGTGGAACACGAAGAAGGCAAGCAACCCTTCCTCTGTGTGCTCAGGAGTCCCAGCCTCTTCCTCTTCTATGATATATCCACAAGGACACAGCCTTCAAAATATTTACCTTTAGTCTTGTTCATGAAATAGTCCACACAACCATGAGACATATTTCAGGATGCAATAGATTTTGGAAGTGCTGTTGTCAGACATACTTCAAAACCCCCAAATCACAAAATCAGCAACAAGGTACAGTGACAAACTCCTGTACTCCTGTTTGAACAGGACAAACTCCTGTAGGGGACTATTTACCTGGCTTAAAACTGTTCGAAATCACATCTTCAAGCTTTGAATCCACTGGGGAAAAAACTTATTTAGCTGAAAGTTTAACATGACTCCAGGACTTAAGGTTAGAGAAAACTTTGCTTTTGCTCTTTCCTAATAAATACCACCAGGCTGGTGTGTGTGTGTGTGTGTGGAACCACATCTTTCCTGGTTCACCTCTGCCAAGTCATTTCCCTTGCTTCAGGTTTCTCCTCTGTGTAACGGGGGTAATGGCATTAACCTTGCTACTGATGAATAGCATTGTAGATGGATCTACATTATATTTCAGTGATAACAGATCATCTTGGGGACCTTTTACTATTGATTTAAAAAAAAAAAAAATTCATTCCAGAGTCAATGACCTGTTGGCAAGTGGTGACTAAACCAACTTAATTCAACTGCATGGGTTAAGAACACAAGTTGGCCCATGGTCGCTCCAGCAGAGATAGACAGACAGCTGTATGGGTTGTAAAGGCCTAGTAGGGGCTGAAACATTTTTGCTGCAAAGCATTTCCCTGTATTAAGTACAAAGGCAGGCTCAGATGACAATGTTCAAATCTAGTGACCTCAGAAAAGTGCCTTACATTAGGTAGGATGAACCTGAAGCCACAACCTTGATTTTAATCAGCTCTGTATTCTTATGATTTTGGGGGGGGGGGGGGGGGGGGGGGGAGGGGGAGATTGGTGAAGGGGTGACAAATAATCTAAGGTTTGATCTGCACTTCCCACCTTTTTGTGCTTCCTCCTCAAAGTATTTTTTTTTTAATTGAGTAATTATAGTGGGTTGATTTTTTAAGTCAAAACATTTACTAAAAGCCATTGCCCTCAGAAAATAACTCGTTTCCCCCACCAGAAATATAAATATTTTGTTTCAAAGCTTATATTACAAACAACAACAAAAAAAAAAGTTCAATTTTCATGTAAAAAAATTTCATTTTAAATGAAAATAACTGATGGGAGAAAAGAAGGTGTATCTTTGAGAACTGAACGTTAATCCTCTAAGATATGGACTAAGTTCACGCTAGCTAAGATCCCCCTCTCCAGCAATGTAAACAACAACAACGATATACCATAGACCTTTCACATACACTTAATGACTTCAGTGGCACGCAGCCAACTTCCACCAGCTGAGAATCCGGGACAGAAGCCCCAGCTGAAATCAGGGCTCCCTTGTAAGAACCTCTCTATGCACACAAAGCAAGAGACAGCCCTCACAATACAGCTAATATATCAAAAAGACAGCATAACCCAAAGATGAGTAGAAATTATTATTAAAGGGAGCTTAAGTGTCTGTCACAAAAATGACACAGAAATGTGAGGAAAAGTAAGGCATGGATTTCTTGAGTTCTGAGCTCCCAATTAATGCTTCCTGTCTTTAGGCAATTTCTTGCAGTCAGAATGGAAGCAGAAATTTAATGAATTAATAATAACTAATACTGTTTAAGTACAGTAGTCACACACCAAAACTCCACATTCGGAAGCTAACTGATTTAAAGTGTTACCCACTGATCTTTCCTGCTTGTTGGAGCATGCTGTTGGTAGAGTTCTTCAGCTTCAGGTGGTGGTGGATGATATCACACATGGACACACAGGTTTCCCCTGAAGTACAAGTCCTCCATCAGCACTGAGACTGCCTGAGCCACCAGAAAGCACTGTCTTTTATTTGACACATGTCTCCATAATGTGTCAGCAGAAGAGCACAGGGTGCTATCCATCAGTCAAGCCTCACACACCATCCTGACACATCAGTTAGCTAGGAGTTGGAAGGCTAAGTCAGGGGTGATATCTTGAAGTGAGAAAAGGATCTAGGAGGTGAGGAGGTGTGGGGAGGGAAGGAGGGAAGGGCGGAGGTGGTATGAGATCCATATTGTTGTTCCACTGGAAGGACACAGCGTGTCATAACGAATTACCATTAATTTGCACCAGCAGTACAGTTAGACTGAGAACAGCAAGCAATGATGACAAACAGCACTAGCAAGATCACATCATGAGGGGGCAAGGCTGCTTCACTGGAGCCGATTCACTCAATTAGCGGACAAGGCTTTTAATGCTGCTATGTACAACCAAAGCAATTTTGATTACTTAGAGTTAAGTCTCCATTTAAAATGAGTCAGAAGCTGAAATGTTGGGGTTTTGTTGTGGGTTGTTTTTTTTTTTCTTTTAATATAATTTCTCTACAGAGTATTTGAATGGTAATAAGCTATCTGAAAGCTAGACACATTATCCTCTCTTTGTGCCTAAATAATATTGAAATACACTTCCAAAAATAAGATCAAAGTAGTATCTATTCTAGCAAACAAATCTGATAAAAATATAGCAAGTAACCAATAGTATGCCAAAAGTGAGGGCCAAATTTTGCTTTTATTCACTGTGATTTAACTCTGAAACTTTGGAAGGGGATTTTGGTAGAACAGCAAGAGTTTCATAACAGCACACTTAGGCCCGGAACAGCAGCATGTTTTGCTCACATCCTCTTGTGTTAGGTTTATAGTAAGTGATTTGATTGATTCTGTTAGCCAAAGACCAAAACTACATTACCTCCTGAGTAGTATATAAAATTTTCTTTGTTCCTTTGTTTAATGTGGGGTTTAGGTGGTTGATATTTAGGAAGTATGATTTGATCCCAAGAAACTCACAAAAACTGAGCAAATTCAGTTAACGTTCGTTAAAAGGTTTCTGAGTTATTTCTACTAGCTCATGTCCAAACCTTAGCTTCCATTGTTCAAAGTGGAGTTGTAGAAACAGCTGTGGCTTAAGGGTATTTTTACTGGGCAAAAAGAAGGTGCTGCCAGCAGTTTAAAAGTAGTTCTTGCTAACAATGTGCTGCTGCCAAACTCTCCTTACCATTGTATCTTACAGATTAAATTACTGACCAAGATCAGGAGCACCAGAATTTAAATGAAACATAATTTGGAGCACAGATCTGTGTGCGTACCACATCCTAGCATCTACCTTAACCAGTAGAACATCATGTTCTGCTTATCAGTAGTACTTCCCAGTCAAAGCTTTGCATAAACACTTAGACATTTGTTGGCAGAGAGAGTGGAATGGAGTTACCTATTTTCACAGAGAGCATCATGCTCCATGAACGTGTATGCATGTGTGTACATATATACAGCCTAAGAATGTGATGTGAGAAGAGGAAAAACTACATTCAAGACTTTTCAATTTAGGAAGAAAGAAGATAAGAACATGGATCTCCTTTGTGCCTGTGAGTGTTCCTTTTCACTAGGCTGTATAGTTACTGAGCCTTCTTGGAAATCCCATCAAAAAGCTTTTTCACATGTATTGAAATGAATCATTTTGATCTTCAGAATTTTATTTTCATCTTTATTTTGGCTGAAATTACTTATCAGATTTGACCCAAATTCCTGAAGAATTTCAGCTGCTTGGAAACTGAATTTTTGGATGCATAAATTTGTTTCTGTGGAAAAAAAACTCTACCCAAATATGCAACATCTCAGTACTTCATCAAGATATCTTAGAAGTGGGTGGAGAAGATTGTGGGGGTGGGGTGCAGTTGAGAGAAAGGAATTCCTTATCATAGAATCAAGAGAGATTGTTTATCACCCACACTTCTCCCTATATCTGATCTAGCAAAAAGCTGTATTTTTCCACCAGCCTCTGAAACACCTGGTAATGCCCAGTTACTGTGGCAGAGTACTCAAATCAACAGACCACACGTCTGATTCCTTAAGGACACAATGTAGGATGTAGGCTTTGCCTAAAGCACAGAACCAGGAACATTTTAAACTGCTTCATTTCTCAGCTCCAGTGTGTATGTATAATTTATTTAAGATTTGACTCGGCAGGGTGGCTGCATGCAATCAGCGTATTGTTTTTGTGAAGTTTCCCTTCTATTGCCCCTTAGACAGATTTTAACTGTCAGTATATTGGCCTTTTGAATTTTTGTTTTCATAATACCATAAGCTATTTGAACATACATTATTATATACTAATCATTGCTTGTCCAATTTTTTGAGTCTTACAGGCGACAGCAGAGAACAAGAAATGCAGTTTAGTTAGAACTTCAAAGCAGTGTTTCGTTACCATCCAAACTGGGGCTCTTTTATGCCTCTCTCACTATTTGGTTTTAAAAGTGAAAGGAAACCAGTTGCTTAAATTTGTTCTTTCAAATTTCCACCCACCTCCTCCCGCTCTCAAAGAAGGGGCTTTATGATAATAGATATAGGCTGATCTTGAGATCAATCACAGAGAGAGATATATTTACTGTTCTCAGTCACAGTATTGCTTACATTCACATGAATTAAAGATTGCCTAAATCCTGCCTCCGAACATTTCCAAACTTTAAAAAGATAGAGATCTATATTTGAATTTCATATCTAATTCATATCTCTATAGTGGGATGAACAAAAATACCCAATTCAGTCACACCTGAACTCTATAAAAACTGGATATTCCAAGATTTGATGCCATCCTGTGGACTTATGTACGTAACAAACCAGCCCTGAAAAACTAATGGAGAACAGCTCCACTCCACGCTCATCCTTATTCCTTTTCAGGAGTGCCTTTGTATGATTTAGCTTTGCTTTTGAAATGGATTAAGCTAGACTCCATATGGCATTTTTAGTGGTGAAGCAAAGTGCCCACAACAGGAACTAACATAGAACTGTGTTGTGCTTCAGTGCATGGACAAGCTTTTTTTTTTTTTAACATAATACAGGGTAAGCCTGAATAATATGCTTGGCTATAACAAGATGCTTGGTGATCAATGGAAAAATTAGGGTGAAAAAATCGATGGTTTGCATTGCGCAAAAGGTCATATTCCTATAAATATTTAGAATGGCTCCTTTGTAAATTAAAGTCCACAGATTAGCCACATTCTCTTATTTCTAAACTTGAATTCCAGATTTGAATATCCCTATGCTACAGATGCAGTGGAGAAGACAGCATCTTCCTCAGGACAAGCAGGACTGGTGTGATGGACTTCCACCTTTACATAATGGCTCTCCAATCATTACTAGTGGTCCTGGTTCTTCCTTCCTGGTCTTCTTCTTGTCCCTGAGTCCATTCTTTTTGACTATACAGTCCAGCCTGGACACAAGACAGCTTTTATTAAAATCCATTTAGTTCCATGAAAAGAAAAAGAAAACCTTCTAAAAAATGTTTAAAAAGAAAATCAACAAAATCTGACATTTAACTAAGAAACTACCAATAAAAGCAAGAACTACTTTAAAATTTTACACAGAAGGGAAAGTTCACCTGGGTGGAGCAATTGGTAGTGGAGCAGAGAACAAGAAACTGAAAAGGTTAAGGTTTTTCTGTATGAAAATGGTAACTCAAATACACACTTAGGGGGACAGTTATACATATGTTTTTGAACTAAAACTCTAACCTGGCATGATTAATTTTGGCCTTAGTTTTGTCAAAATATTGGAGTCCATATGGCACAAAGCAAATAATTTTACATTTTTATTTTAAACCCCTATGTGTTTTTCTTGTCTATTCCCTTCTCTTCCACCACACACACTGGCAGCCGCTACCAATACACCAAATGCCAAATCAACCCTGCAAGCTGGCTGGCACAAGCACTCTACAATACTGGCACATGCTTCCTTTGCAGGGGGATTCTCTCTGAAACCCTGTGGCGCATCCAAGCATCCCTGCTTAGCAGCTGAGGTCCCTGCCTACCCCAGTCACATCAGCAACAGGGTGCCTTAACTGTGACTGTGCTGCCCATTTCATTACACTTAAATAAAACAATGATGCTTCACATGGGTGCATTGATTTCCCCCTCCTGCCCCTAAGAAACAGTCAGTGCTTTATAATATCTTTGTATCCAGCAATAGAGAAATATTCCTGCTGTGGAAAGAAAAGATGCAAATCACTGCAACATGAGTAAGAAGGGGAAAAAAAAAACAAACAAAACCCAGGAAAAAGAGAAAGACATCACTCAAGTGATTCAAGTGAGCTGAGCAAACTCCTGCACCTACAGTTGACTCCGTGGAACATAGGTGCCTAAATGGAACAAAAAGATGTTACTCCATCACCTCTTGTCCATAAACCTTCAGTGAGTTGGAGGGAAATCAGGAACATGGAGGACTTTGCTGACCTTCTCAGGATTCAAACTAGTATTTGAGGCTCAAATACTAAATAATTCCTTTTGCTGCCCTTATTTTCTTTTCCTGTGCATGTCGCTCTAACCCATGGAACAATTTAATTTTTTTAAATATATATATTTTTAAATATTTTAGTTACGTATTCATTCAGAGTATAAGACAGCAGACTCCTTAAATAAGGAAATGAGTAATACTATTTTTAGACGAAGACCCAGAATGAGCATTGGAAAGTCAAGCATGCTGTATTGAACCAAAGGTGCATATACTAGTTAATATTCTACACTTGTACATTAAGTTCATGGCCAAGGGTGAATCCTGCCTCCCAGTGTGATAAGCATCCTTTGCAGCTACAAGAACTGCGCTCAGGATGTTCATGACAGCCCTGATGGCAAGATCAAAATACCCCTTTTTCACTCATAGCAGAAAATGGTGAATCCTTCATTCATGACAGCCTGTTCTGAAGGAGCTTTGAAGTATTTCTCAGAAAGACCCATTTCTTGGGCTGCATTGTGTTGCAGGCACAAGCTACTGGATTCTATGGGGATGCTGTGCAGCCACAGTCCTTCAGAGGTCCTCATGTCAGCCCAACATCTGCAAACAGAAAATGACCCCATGAAGTGCTCTTCCCTTGAGACACAGGGAGGAGTCCAGGGGACGAGGTGAGTGTACCAGCCATAACCAGTGATGTTGAGGACACAGCCTGCAAAAATTGATATTACCTGGAGCTCCAAAAGTGTGGGAAGCTCCCTGCCAGGGTATGCCACATTGCCACAGCCCAGCTGAGAGTTGACCGAGGAACAGGGGAGCAACAACTAATGATTTAATTGCTCCCTGCCACAGCGTAATGGTCAATCAAGATCACTTGATTGCAACAAAGCAAAAAACTTTCCTCTGTAATAGCCTCATGGAGAGAGAAGGAAACTTTCGTCTCTCATAGCCACACAATACATCCACAAGTCACCAGGCTGGTCTGCCTCTTCCCACATTATCAAGTTTCTGTTGGAGCAGCAACTCCACCTAACAAATGTAACTTTAACAACAGTAAAACAACCTAATAGCTTAGCATGCCAGGGGGCTAATGTGGTGGGCCATTTAACGCTGCACTAAATAGCCCTGGTTTGATTCTCATTGCCAAGTGCTGAACTGAGAATTGCAACTGCAGGAGCAGCTCCTAATTCGTTAGTTAAAGGGGGTCATTGCTCATAGGGAGGGGAAGAGAAAAGAAGGGGGGGGGGGGGAGGAAATATCAGACAACTCTAAACATTCAAAGTCGACAGAAGGTTGCACTCCTGAGAGATGCAGTAGTTAGCTGGAAGCCTGACAAAGCTTTGCAGCTGGGAGGCCTGTGGTGGTTTTACTCAACACTAAAAAAGTTCCAGAAAGATACTTGTAGCCTGTATAATAGGCTTGGTGGGAACAGGGAAGCTGAGAATGAAAGGAAGGTGAAAACATCTTGCTAATAACACTGTGGTTTCATTTCAACTGGCCCTCAAAACTGTACACCATGCAGGCTGCCAGCACAGCAAAGCAGCAGCAAAACAAATCAACTGCCTTCCCATCTACACTTCCTAAAAAAAAAAACAAAAACAAAACCAAACCCAGCCCCTCAAAACAGACCTGAATGAAAAGGAGAGCACTTAAAAACTTGAAATGATACAATGAAACATGCCCAAATTTACAGGGCACCCCTGCAAAAGAAGAGTTTTATTCCTGAATGTTAGAACCCTACAACAACCGTTTCCTCTAATTTCTGCCATCACTCAGATCGGCCTTGAATTACCTCCTGATAGGCCTCCCATGTGCTTGCAGATGAGAGAGTGTAATGGGGATCTGTTAATTAACTAGAAGCAAAGTTGCACGGTGGGGATCAAACACTGGATGCGTCCTAAAACTCCCACAGAGAAGATGAAATGCAGCGCAAACTTTAAAGACTTCCCGTCATTAGCCAAGACCTTGGCTGCTCCTGGCCCAGACCCCTCCTGTTTCAGAGAACAATGAGGACAATGATGGCAGAAATGAAATAGTGCAGCAAGGAACAAAGGAATTAGCTATTTACCCACAGAGAAAGAAAGGAAAAGAGGGGCAGGGGGGGAAGGGAACTTTTTTTTTTTTCTAGGGTTTCTGTCTACTTTTAATTAATTTATGGCTGCTAGGGACTTGCATACAGAGCACGCCCAGGAGCATTGCGTTAGAATGCGGTGTTAATACGTGTAACATCTACTGTTTACTCCCAGGCAGGAAGGAGAAAGAGCTGGGGCAGAGGGGCAGTGGGGAAGGAGGATAAGAGATCTTCCCTCTTCACAGCTGCTTGAAAGAGACAGGCAGTGATGAGCAAAAGGTTACACTGATCTCTAACTTCTATTAGCCCACTTCCATGTGTGCTATTATTCTTTAAAACAGCTCCAGGTGGGGTAGATCACTGTGGGCACTAGGAAAGGGACACCCAGGTGAGGTGACAGCAACAAGCTCTGCACTTACAGCCCATCAGAAACCAAAGGGCCAGGTTTAACAGGCTGCCTCCAGTGCCCTCAGATCAAGGGAGGAGGTCTCACGATGCAGACCCACAGCCAAGTACAGTGCTCTGCAGATATAGCCAGCCTGACATTGCTGTATCTGCAAAGCACTCACCCTGACCTAATAAGGTTGGCTTCACAGCAAGGCTCACTGGGCCAAGCAGAGCTCTGTACTGCCATGACAGCACTAGTACCTAGCTTCTTCAGCAGTTCCATAGATAAACACTGCCCCCAACCTCCCTGAACTGAAAATCCACCTATGGCTAAACTGTGCCTAACCCTTGGACAAAAGGCCATGGCACCAGACCAGGACCTTACTGGAAAGACCAACAGGATGCAAGACAGGCTACCCTAAGCTGGCACTGGAAGCCTATGTTTGAGTGACTCAAGCACCAAATTGTAATTTACTTCATCTTACCTTGTATCTTAAAGAAAACTTTGCCAAATGGCTATTTTCATGAAGCTTAAACCCCAGGATGCAAAGCAGCACTGCATTTCTATTGCAAGCCTAGAGGAAATGCAGAGAAGTCACATCATGTGAGAAGAACTCTGCACTAAGATTCTGCAGCTCCACCTACAAAACCACCAGACCTTAAAGAGCATGGCAATGGGTACAGCATGAGGAGCTGAAGGGACCAGCATAATTATCCTAGTAAATGTTTTGTGAACATTTGCCTGGGCTTTTATTCTTGCTTGGAAAAGGGACAGAAGAAACAGTGGCTCCACTGAAAAATACAAGTCTGCAGTTGATCAGATTTATTCTCAGCCTAGACAATGGCCTTAGTCCATACTTTGCACATCACTGCTTTGGATAGGGTATGAGAACAGGAAACAAGCCCTAGGTGAGGATGAGCCATTTATAGGATTTTCTGGTTGCTCAGAAGAACTGGGGTAGGGATGTCAGTCTTTTACAAAAGTAAGATCAAATGATACTATTATGTTTTAAAACTAAGAGGCATAAACATATGCTTTCTAGGCTACCTGTTCAGAAGAATCAGCATGTGTTTCACAGTTCAGAAAAAGAGACAAAACCTTCTAGGCTTCTAGTTAACAGAGCAAAACAACAGTTAAAAGTCCATTGCAAATCTGACACATTTGGCTATATAGGGGAAAAGCACAGAAAACTTCCCTGACATTAAGTCCAGGGCACCAAGCTTGACTCACCACAGGATAAGAGCAGGGGACAGCGAGGGAAAGTCCTTTGATAACACAACTAGTGCCTCAGCACTGTACTATATTAGCTAACTCCAGAGATAGGAAATAGACATAAGGTGAATTGAGGGATGGAGGATTTTGTATCCTGTTTAGATGCATTATAAAGCCAGCTACACTTTCAAAGGGGAAAGTGATGTCTTTTTCCAGAAGCATCTCATTCCTGTTACAGAGAGTTTTCATGTAATGGACATCATTCTCCAGCATTGCCCACGTACCATCCAATCCTAACTAAATTGAACTAAAATATCTAGGCGTACATCTCATGGCTCTTTCACTCTTTTCCAGCTGCTCTTGTTTCTTCCCCCAAGGACTGCTTCTCACTATTTGGAAAATACTGTCATCACAACTTCTGTGTGTCATTACTCTACCAATGAGGGCCACATACCCACCTGGCACCCCTGAGACGACCACATCATATGTGTCTTGGGCTTTGATGAGTGCTACGGTGATGTGGGCCACTGGTAGTGCACCACCACTTAACATTCCCACCTTCACTGCTCTTAAGTGATGCTCCTATTTATTTTGCAATTAGACACTTGTATGATTTGTCTTGCATTTGGCCAGATGGGAAAGCTGAGCTTCAGATCCATACTGGGGTGTCCCTATTCCTCTTCACAAATAAGGCTCCTGTGCCTATATTTACAATTTGGTGGTTCACTTGTTTAAAGCTACGGGGCTTTCCCACGGAGGTGATGGTGATATTTTTTGTGTATGCAGGCACCATTTTCTCCATTCTCTTTGCATTGCTGAATCTCTGGAGATTCTCAGAGAGACCACAAAGACTGACTCATCATAGGGATTGAATGACTTGGTGCAACCGTAAGAAGGTCACTTGGGGTCAGAGCTGAAGCACAGTAAGGTGGCAGTTGGTAATAAACCTGCTCACAACCGTTGTCTTTTTGGGGAGAATAGACATAATCAATTTCTAGAACAAGCATCTCCACACACCACCCCCCAGTGCCTGACTTAGAACCAGATCTCGCTCATCTTGTTTATCCAGGCAAATCTGTTTGAAGTGGAAAAAATCTCTTCAAATTTTATAAAAAGGGAGAGAGAATAAAGGGGACTCACTTTATGAAATTTGTTCAAATTTCAAGCAAAACACACAAGATCATAGCTACAAAGGGAAAACTGCTTTAACGTGGCAAAAATACACAACATTAATCCTTACAAAAGGTCTAAAGTGCAAAGCAACAGCGTCCAGGTTGCAAATTCTTTGCTTTTATGCACCTCTGACAGCAAAATGACTGTGTTAGAACAAGTGATTTTTAAAAATCTGTTTTATTAATTCATTTGGCTTATATCACTGAGAGGAAATCATCTCATCACAAAATCTGCCAGAAGGTTCAGTTATTATTAGCCACTAAGATGCAAGCTAATTGCTTTCTGTGTTTTTCACCAAAACCAGCTGAGATCCCAAGGTTCACAAAAAGGATACTGCACATGCTCAGAATTTTGCCTGTCCTGAAAATTTTTAATTACACATTTGACATTAGTGCTCCCCAGTGCAAAATCTGTTATTTGTTAGGCTTACATCTTACAGAGGCTTCAGCAAGCCTGTAAGATGCACATGTCATTAGTCTTGCTGAAATTGAAGAGTATTCGGATGCATAAACTAACTTGTGAACTTGCCAAGCCTCTGCAAAATCAGAGCCAGACTGTCACAGTGAACACGATAGACCTTGTCACAACCGCCTGAAATTAAATTCATTTTTTTAAAAAATGTATTTAACAGAAATTTCACGGGGAAATTGTTGGGTTTCTCCTGCTCTAAAAAAATTATCAAAGCAGATACCCAAAGACTGTAGTACTGCACAATACCTCGTTTTATGTATCTCCTCCTTCCTTTAAGTTAGTTCAAGCCTAGGGCTAGTCCAAAACAGCCATGTGACTCAACTTCTCCTACAACCCAGTGTCTCTCTGCTGCTATTATGATTTCTTGAGACAACAACATCCTAATACAGTCCGTTTTGAAACAGGCACTCTATGCTTCCTTTTATTCTGGAAGAAGCAGGAAGGAGAATAAGCTTGATGCTAGGTCAAGGGCTGAAGTTCAGCAAGGTGACTTAGCTCACAGCATAATCAAACAAGCAACAGAGCAGACTCAAATGACAGGCACGGCTCTGTTATATAAGGCAGTTATTTCTCTCTTTCCTAAGCAGGACAAGTGTAAATGGTTTAATCCTGATCAATTCCTTTTACTCTGATAGCTTCTCTTACAGACATTTGTTGATAAAGAGTTGAAATTAGCTATGTAAGTATGTAACATCTAGTAATAGTAATACAACACAGAAGAGATCAGTGGTACAACCAACTTTTCCAGGGAAAAGCTCAGCACTCCTATTCTTAGCAGCGTGAGCCTCAGTCTAATGACATCCTCCAAGAATCTGCGGACTCTGTGTCATTCCTCAGCATGTGAACCTGAATAGCCAGGCTCTGCATCTGCTTAAGCCACTCAGAGAAATGAGTAGCACACAGAGGAGGAATCGGAAGCAATCACAGTTTATAAAATTAGCAGCATAGAAATCTCTTTCCACCTGTAACAGGACAAATCAGTACGATGTGAGTCTTGCCAATGATACTGCCAGTTTCCAAACTATTTATTCCAGTCACAGCAGTACACCCAAACCTAAGGAGTATCTTTTGCTTTATGATTCGGAAGACAGCCTCTCCTTCCACTTTGTATCTTAAGCCAAAGCAATGATATAAAGGTACCAGTATTGAGGCAGCATACTTTATTTTCTTATAGCACAGACAGCAATAGGCCTGAGCTTTCATCTAAGTTTTTAAGGATCCATATATATCAACATCTTATGTTTCAAAGAGCTGGATGACAAACTTAGAAGAAATGTCCTCTCCTGAAACTAAATAATGAAAATTTCATTAAAGGTGAGCAAACATTGCCAAATGAGAGAGGTTCAGATTTCAGGCTGACTTGCAATTTCACACCCCTTCTCTTCCCCCAAAAACATCTTTCAAGCCAGCATATCGCCGTGAAAAGTTTGTTTTGACAAATACATAAACATATTTTTTAGCAAAAGTATCTGTTTTCTGACTACTTGACAATACTGATTATAAAACATTGCCATACACATTTGCTTCAGCTATGTGTGGGCCTAGAGCTAAATACAGACTTCAGTTTTCAGAGTTGTCAGTGTCCACCACCTCACCCTTTCTTAAATGCGGAGGTGAACATGCACATTAGCATCATGAACCAGCTGATATATGCTGTATGTGTACTTCATGTATGGGGTACATAGAGTACTGCATAACTCTGGTGATTTGTTCAGGAGCTTAGTATATGTCTCATTTTTATACGGCTGTTGAAACTAAAAAAAGAATAAACACACCAAAAAACCCTCTTACAAGCACAGGGAAAGACTATTAAAAGCAGAGGTCTCTCATATAAGTACAACATGTGATTGGATAATATTGTCTGGATTAGCAGCTTTATAACCTAGCCAAGCCCCAGGGCTACAATTATCTGGTTGCATTAAACTGAAATCACCTGCAAAACCTCACAGTGAATGAGCCCTTGGAAGTGTCTAATCTGCTGGTTCACACTTGCAAGTGAAAGCAAAATTCAGCAATGGTGAAGAGATGAACAAACATCACAGTACGAGGTTTTCAAACTAATGGTTCTAATTTTAGTTCAAAAGGAATGTCTTTCCATTGTTTCTGGCTCATGTTCCAGATGTTTTCCAAATATACCATTATAATAAGCAAAGAGTATGAAGATAAAAGTCACAGTAATAGCTACTACAAATTTGAAGCAGTATAAAACTTCATTTCACTAGTTTTGATGCAGAAAATTAGTGAGGTCTATTCTAAGGCTGTAGAAGGAACTGGATTAGATGCACACTCCTCTGATTTCATTGACCCCATTTACCAGGAGATTTTGTAGAGGAAAACTGTGAGTTGATGGGTGGAATTATAGTCAAGTTACACAGATAAGGAGGAAACCACAGAAGCTCAAAATTGTGAGGTCCTGAAAATTGCCTAAAAGTTTGAAGCTACCCTGCCCTAGAAATAGCAATCACCTGGGGCATGTAAGGAAAATCCTATATTTTAGGATAAGAGACAGACAGAGAACCCCCTCTCAGCCTTCTGCATATCTATGAGCAAAAGACACTTCTTCAAAGAATTTTTTTCTAGAAAATCATCAATAAAATCATGTTGATGGACACCTACACTCCTCAGGTAAGTGAGAGTGCTGTGGTTTTGCCACCTATCATAGTATGAGAAGCTCTGCTAAAAAGCCAATTACAAAGGAAGTGACATTTGAAGAACTACTCAGGTACTACTGTGTGGGAATTAATGGTACTATTTTTACTAGTGATGTCTGCAAATCTTCAACTCCTCTAGGCTGGAATATGCAAGTGGGAAGAAACTTCCAACTAAATTAATTTTTATGCAAAGTTTAGAGACAATCTGGAAGATGTTCTTTAAAAACTAACAATGAAATCTGAAATAACTTAAACCAAACTAATTGATTTTGGACTTTATCCACATTGGAAGCTATTTTCTGATGTAGTGGTAGGGAGAAATGTTTAATATGGATATGACTGGTAAATGCTACTACAATTTAATATGAAAACTTTTTTTTTTTTGGTTGAAAATTAATTTCTTGCCTGAAAAGGATTAAAATAATTTCCCTTTAAAGGAGACTTCACTAGATCGCTGCTCTATCTATACTGCACCATCCAGTTGTGTATTTATGTCATGACTTGCAAAAGCTTTTCAAGGCACTACTAAATGTGCTTTGAACAGATGGGGAAAGGTAATGCATGCCATTTTGTCAGCACAGACACACGCCGATTCTGACGCAAAAAATGACATAGTACTATACTGATTTTACATACATTTCCATATGCTTAAATAGCTTTAGCCTGTATGTTACTAAAGCATTTATTTTAAGATAACAACACCATTTAGACTTAGTTTTTTTGCATTTATCTTCATGTTATCAGAATCTGTATTTCATTCCAAATATAGCTGCTTGGGTATGTAGAAAGAGGAAAAAGAAAAATAAATCAACCAACCTTCCCACCATACAATGTATTGACAAAATAGGTAATTCCTAAACCATATGAGGTTTATTCAGGCATGCACGTCATCACAGCTGACTAGATAATCTTTTCAGTCTTTACTGTGCTGACGACGTCCTTTCCACAGGTCCACATATTCACAGACTCTGCTTCTTACTCCCCAAAAAAGCATTCCAATTTCCTCACTCTGACTATTTGCTACCTCAGTAAGGCAGAGAAAACAAATCAGTAACTTACTCATTCCTGAAAGGTTCAATGCCTGTCCACAGTAGGGGAAGTCTCAAGCCAGTAATAGGTTCCCATCACCACAGGGAAGAGCCATGCTCCCACTGCTGCGACAAGTTTCATAAGACCTATTTATATACATGCTCCAAACTTTAACAAAAGCAATTGTGTTGTCCTCTGCTTCTGTCAGGCACTTCTTCAGTCTTACTTCTCTTCCACAGTTCAGTACTATTTTTTTCCTTTCATGCTCTCTGTATTTCTGACCTGAACTTTAGGAGGAAAACCCATCTCACCTAGCCTAAAAAGGAACAGTTCAGTGTAGGTCTAGCTTAGCTGGCAGGGCCCTCACCTAACTCTGTGGCTCAAATGCAGCCTGAGCTATAGCTCAGCTGGATATCTTTGCAGCAACAGCATTATCCTCTGCTTAAAACAGAAATAATGATTAGGAAAATGGGCTAAACTAGTCCCAGCTAAGCTCATCCTAACCATTATTCCCACCCTGAAGAGAAAGGCAGCATCAGAGACATATGAGCCAGTGGGTTCACAGCCTGGCAAAGAACTCCATGAGTTAGTTAAACCTGGTTAATTCTATCCCTCAAGAAAGTTACTACTGGATAAATGAAATTTAGCCTTTCAGAGTCTTGTAACTTGGGAGATGAGGTTTCCACTGAGACAGTGGGGAGAATATTTTTAATAAAAGCAAAACAGCTTATTTTTTTCTCTCAGCTTGGGGACAGCTGAGCCATTTTGGCTGATTTTTTTTTTCAATTTATTTTTTTAAATGTCTGAGGCAAACATCCAAAATGGAAAATATCAGCCAAAGCTGAAATCATTTGGCAAAGATATAAACAGCTGAAAAGAGAGTTTTAAGATGGAAAGCATCAAGGTATCTTCAACACAGACATACCTTTCCATATCTTCCACTGCCTACTTCTCCACCTTCCTGCAATGGTCAGGAGCAGTGGGCTCCCTGCCAACCCTTGTGCTCCTGCATAGGGCAGGTTTCATCCCGAAAGCTCCTCTGCTACACAATGCCACTGAAACTCATGACTAGGCAAGTCAAAGAGAGATAACTACAGATCTATAGAAGCTAGCAAAAACTTCGTATCTATGACAATAAATAAAATCACAGGCAAAATTAATGAGATGATATGCTACCAATATCCATGCTAGGAGGAAGAGCTTGACAATACAGTGGCTATTTCCAGATGCAGGTTCTTAAATAGCCATAAATATGTCAAAAGTTTTAAGAATGCTTCCTAACAGGACGTTTCCAAAGGTACATAAAATGCTGTGGAGAATAAGCCAACATTTGTCTGCTAAAGAGGAGTCCCATGGAGGAAGACCAGTTCTTGGGTATAGGGATTTTCCTTTGAACCACCTCTGACACTGTTGAAAAGGGGCTGCTGATCTCAACAGTCACTGGACATGAGTCAGTGTAGCAAAGCCCTCAGCACAAACCATCCAGCAAAAGCAGCCAAACACAACCCCCAAGGATAGAATTCAGCCTCCTGGATCCCACCATTATTTGCAACACATATATACCTATTACAGGTAGAATATGCTTCATTTTTACATTATTTTGCCTTGAGCAAGCATAGCTTACAATCACTGGAGGAAAAGATTTGCTTTGGTGAATTAAAATCATGGGGTTATTTCACTAGAAACTCAAGGAAGCACACAGCTAAAAAGATTAACAAATAAATATTTTATCTTTCTTCTTTTTAACTCAGTGACATGAAAGCTCACGACCCTTATAAATACCAAATGAGATTTCACAAGTTTGCATGGTTGAGTTTTGAACAGAGGAATATTTTGGGGTGCAAGCAATATTAAACCCTCTGTTAAGGAAAAAGGAATTAAAAAGTTGACCACAAGTTGAGGCCTTGACTCCAGCCAGGTGCCTGTTGTTATGAAAGCAAGGTGCTCCACACAATCTAATCATAGCACTAAACCTTGTTACAAGCCCTTTTACAGCTCCAGTATCTGGGTTACATGGAAACACGCTCGAGAGCCTCCTTGTACTATGAAATAAATGTCATTCTGACTGGCATCCTCTCTTCCAGTGAGTAATTTCCCTCCCCTGATAAATCGATACAGCAAAAACAAATGAGAGTGCACAATGGGCACATTGAGGATTACATTTTTATTCATTTCAGAGCCCCTGCAGCAGAGTTTTCTTAAACACAATAGCAGAAAATGATGCACTTGAGCTGGGGCAGGGTGGAGGGCACGCACCTTAGAGAGGAAGAGAGAGTGAAAAAGGCAAGAAAGGAAAAGAAAGAAGGAAAAAGGTGGAGGAGGAAAAATAACTTCAGCATTTAGAATACAATTCTAGATTTGCAAGCCTCTGAAGTTCAGGGTGGTTTTCTGTTCAGTGAACATTTAGTTTGGCTCATTTTTAAGTTTTTTCTATTTGTTACAGCAACAATAATTTGCCTTTCCCCCCACTCCTTCTGCTTTAAATTTTAATCTTAACTATTCCACGTTATGTTTTAAGGAGCTCTTCTTACCCTTTCCGTCACAGCAACTGTACTAATGCAAACATGACACCACCAGTACTGCCCACATTTATGTTGTCTCATACCAAAAGGGTTATGCCAAAAGGCATAGATTTCCTATAGAGGAAGTGTAACTATAGGAAAATGCACCAAAACATCTAGACCTCAGGGTTTCAGCTCAAGGAACTGATCCAGCATCCAATGGGCTCAGGAGAGATATTTTCAGTGACCCCAAGGTAAGTGAGACCCAGCCTGGCCACCTTTAATTATACCTCTGAAACTTAAGGCTTCAGTCTTTTATAGCTATGAAGCAGAATTGAAAAGAGCTAAACTGCTTTTTTCTTCAGGCCATTCAGCCAAAGAAGGTGCAGCCATGGATTCACTGAGGAGCAAACCCAGGGACAGGAGCCTAAGGCATTGAGAAACTTCTTGGCCAAACCAGATCAAAATTGAAATTGAAGGGCACGTCAGGACACCAATGATAGTGGTGAAACTCTGGGGCTTTGGGTGTTCACCCGCTGCCAGTGAAAGGCCAGACAGATAACTGGAGAAAACAGCACATCTACAGGGGATCTGGAACGAAGACAGACGAGGAGGAGCTTGGCAAGGTGCCTCAAGCTACAGCATAACTCTGACTTGAACACGACCCATGCCAAGGGCAAGAAATCCAGAGAGCATGTAGTCCTTGTCCCTGAAGAGGGATTACCAGCAAATGCCAGCAGGGCTTTCGTTTCTCCACTAGTAACTGGACCAAGGTAACAAAACATTGCACATTTACTCCCATGTGACCACTGGTTTCTGGCCACTTTCGATAGTGCCATGGTCTAGGTTTGAACCAGCAACATCAAGGTGAGAGAGGCTATTGTATCTCATTACTAGTTCCCTATGCCTCATTAAATTTGCATTTATTTGGTTCTCACTGTTCGTGGTTCCTACAACAACCAACAAGAAATTACATAGAAATGTGCCTTTTTTTCTTCCTTTTCGCACTCTCCCCCTTCCCCACTTTTCTTTTTTTTTAAACCAAAAGGCCGTAACACAACAGCAACATAATGCAAAGTGAAATCCTTTTACAACCCTGGGAAGGCCAAGATGTGTGCCCAATAAATGTAAGCAGACATGATACCCTTTATAATCACAGGAAGATGAAGATGTGAACTGAATAAATGCTTTATAAACATCATAGATTCTATTAGATGCAAAAGATTGAAGCGTTAGGCAGCTTTTAGCTCAACTTTCATTTAATTTACTGCTTGCTGTACTGTAGTCTAAAGGGAGTGAAAAAATCCTCTCTCTAATTTTTTTTTCCTTTTCATGAGCTGACCAAGGAGATGAAATCTGGGTACTTTAATTACCATTCAGAGCCAAAGGCCTGGCCTTTGATATGGAAATCCCACTTCAACTCCAGCTCACTGCTGCCTTTCCCTGTCCCCTTCTCCTTCCAATCTCCCAACATGAATTTTAAGTAGTCTTGTCAACACCTGACCGTGAAAGCTAATAGAAGACTGTGCTGCTAAGTTGATGCTGTTGGTAATTTTAAATACATTTTTTTTTTTTTTTTTTTTTTTTAGGAGGCAGAAACCAGAGCAGGGAGGGGGAAGTTAGAAATTCAACAAACCTAAATGACTAGATCTCAGTGCCTTCTCATTCCTTGTCTACACACAGCATGGCCAGCTACATGCAGCAGCTCCCATTAAAGGGTAAAAGAAAGAAGAAGCAGGTGAGGGGGGAGGAATGGATGAAAGCTGTCATGTACAGTTACCCTGTTATTGTCATCTGCCTGCTGCATGACTCGCAGCTTTGCTATAATTATTAATTGCACTTGTCAACTGTCATTAATTCCTCTTTAGCATCCCTGTCTTGGAGTAATTAGACAGAACAGCCTCACTGCGCTCATTGTTTTGAGAGGCCCCTGAAAGAGCCCAACGGGCTCTTCGAAGAGACAACCATCATTAATACAATAGAGCACCTCAGCATTAACCCTTTCAAAGGTATGGAAATCAGAAGCTGTTGGCTCTTCTGACTTACAACTTCCAGTTGCTGGACCCCTGTTTCCCTTCTCCTTACAAGGGCTCCCATCTGATGACTCAGGAACAGCTGAAGACTTCAGGTGCTTCAGCTTGGGTCACCTCACTTGAGATGCTGCAAGGAGTAATTTTCCAAGAGTGGGGGCTCAGCACTCCCCAGCTATCAAGACATTATCTTGTGCCTGACTCTTAAAAGGAAGGCACAAAACACCAGACTGTTTACGAAATTATCATCTTCACATTTTATCTCTTTCATCTAAGTTTACAGAGGTTCACCAAAAAGCAGCTGTAGAATGCCGGTCTTCGTTGATGTTCATTTCCCCTCTCTTACCTGAGGAAAAGGATGCAGAGCTATTGTTCTGACTGTGGCTGCCAGGAATCCAGTGCAGATCCCAAACCCCAGCTTCACTGACTGCTCCCATGCTAGCCCCAACCCAATAGGCTTCCCGTGACTACATTACGCACTACAGCTGTCCTGAAATTCTCAAATCCCAAACACAGCAATCCCCACCACTGTTACAGAGGTATAAGCAACAACCACAGTCTCCCTTACACTTGGCATTTGCTTGGTAGCTGCACAGATGACATATGGCAGGGAGTGGACTCTGTTTATTCTCCCAGATTTGCAATGCTAGAAAGCATAAAAGATCACGCATGTGGAGAAGGTCCAGTAAGAAGGTGTAATTATGAGTATCAGCAACGGACAAAGCAACCAAATGGAATCATACTGTATTTGTATCACAAACTTGAGAACAAAGTCTCACTTTCTATCAGAAACATCAAGTTGCTGCTGGGGAAATAGAGGGGGAGAAGAGAGTGTTCACTCATTAAACTTTATTTTACTCTGGTGCCTGACTATATAATGGTGGTTAAAAAAAATGAGAAGGAAATAGAGCAACCTATTGCTGCAACAGGGAAAATATCTCTGCAGTTCTACTCTTAGTTTACTGCTTAGGTTTACCAAACCCTTTGGTTTACCACTGCAGCTAATCCACTCTCCTCATCTTTTTAATTATAATGCTGGAATTCAAAGCTCTTACATAAAAAAGGGAAGCTGCTGCTTGGGGACGCTCCAAGGAGCTTCTGGGCAGCTGGACAGACCTGTCTGGTGGCTTGGGAAGACCATACTGCACAATTACACCCTCAGTCCCACAGCTGAGAGTAGAGGGAGTACAGATACCTTTTTTCTCCTCTCAAATCCCAGGAAAGACATGTATGCACACTTTGCAAGCAGTTTTGCCAAACCTGTTCACATCAAATAACATCTTCAGCAACAGTATTCCTTAATCAATTTATTTTAAATAAAACTATATATTCCTGGCTTAAAATCAAACACTAGAATACTAAAAATGAAAAGTAACTTTCTTCAGTCTGCTAGCTTAACTGCAACATGAGAACTCTGTGGAACGACTTTTTTTCCCCATTAAATTTTGTCTGTCTTTTCAATACTTACCCAACTGAGATCAGAGCCACAAATTAATGAAGCAAATATACTCTAAAACAGGGTTTCAAAGTCATAAAATGTTAAAGAACTTTATTCAGATCTTCACCTTCTTTGGATCTGGCTTAGTAGCGTGTGACTTACTGAAATAACAGAGCACATTGTATAAAGCCATGTGGAATGTATTTATAGTACATATAGAACCAGAAAAATCTTTCATAAGCATATGCATCAGATTTTTGGCACCATGCATCCTGCACCAGAAATAAGAATTTGGCCATAGATCTGATCAGCAAACACTTATCCGCCTTTCTCTATTGTGGCTATAGTCAACCAATGCAAAAATTAGAGTGATTTTCTTTTTTTCAAAACAGGGCTCAATTCAGCTGCATGTTAAGTACCATCACTGATGAAATTCCTTCTGCATTTTTTAGATGGATTTCAGTGGCCTACAAAACTGGCTGTCTTTTGTAACACCGCAGTTAATAGCCAAAACTTCTTGTTACCTTATTACTGAGAAGGTCTGCTAAACCACCTTTAAATTGCACACAAGGCCAAACTTATCTAAAGGTCACATTTAATACACCATACGCCTATTCGGACAGATTTCTGAATGGCTGATGATATTAATTCCTCAGGTAAATAAAACAAATAATTCTATTTCGCATTGCTAATGCCAGGTGTTTATTTCACCTTCTTACATGAGTATGCTCCTGGGACAGATGTAAACCAATTCTGATTGCTAGCAATGAAAGCACCCTAGGATAAAGCTGGCTGAACTCACTGATGATTTCAGGTCTTTGCAGTGATCTGCTGAGACATTTCTGGGATTCGGCCAGAAGCTACAGCATTAGTTCCTGTTATTTCAAGAAGGTGAAAAACAATAGGTGGTTAACAGCCATTTCAGTGTGAATTCAGATGTTTTCTGTAGTGAACTTCTGCCACCAGTATTTTGATGCATGGTTGGGAAGTTTTGCCAATTTATAAGTGCAGCTCTGCAAAGAATTCTTTATCAAAAGGATTCAGCTGCAAACCCATGCATTCTTCTAAACTTTAATGCCTGACCCCTGTGCAGTGGATATTCCCTAGTCATCCTGAGCCCATGTTTTCTCCTCCCTCCCTTGACAGATCGCATTAGCTAAAAAAGCAATTAACAAGAGTACATACAATATGTGCACGACCTTAAAAACACACCAGTATCATTACAGACAAATTCTCTGTTCCACAGTCTCTCCAATGAAGAGTGTTCAAGTGATGATTAACCACCAAGCTAAGTGTTCAGCTGCAATCTCAGACCATTTTGAACGGTTTTTGCCCAAGGCAAACTAAAGAAGATTAAAAATACCCCTCCCAAATGGATTAAATACCCAGTTAACTGACCATCTTTAAGGTCATTACAGCAATAAATAATATCTGTATATACACATATATATTATATATATAAAGGGAAAAAAAAAACCCTTAATCTTCCAGAGGATTACTTCAACACTTTTGACTTCAGAGAGACTGAAACTGATTCTCTTAAGCAACCAGCTTTAGCCTAAATCAGAACTCACATCTCCACCAATCTGAAAGAAGCTTTTTCAAAAACTTATACTTTCCAATAGTTATATGGGCCTTAATCCTCTTGGAAACAGTTTTAGATCACTATTCTGGGAGTTATTAGGTTGGAAAACAGCTTCTAGGCAAATGATGCTATTCACAAACCTTTTACACCAGAAATAATGGTTGGATTATTTCTGCCTCAAAAGTAGTCTTGAGGTCTGATTTCTGATTTTCTTTGTATTTGATGTTCCTGAAAAAAGACAAAGCTATTTGCTGTTAAATAATAAAATAATAATAATATAATAATAATGACAACAATAATAATAATAGCAACAGTAATAAATTTTGAATACATAAAAGTAATTTTAAGAATTATAATGGCAGTAACAAGAGCAAGTTTGGTTTTTAAGTGGAAGTGAAAAAATAATATTTTATCTCATGACTTCCAATGCTCTTCTATGTTTCTAATGCTTTGGTGTTTCCCCAAAATAAGAGTTTCAAAGGGCTTTTACAGATCTTAATTTTTTCCTCATGTTTTCTAAAGTGTTATTCCTTTTTCTTATCCACTGGCATCTCACAGCAATAGGAAAATAAAAAAAAGAATAGTATATTGAAGTCTACTCTTTTGGCAGCAATTGACAGAAGGGTGACTACACACCCCCGAGTCTGGAAGTACGTAATTTCCAGGACCTTTGAGAGCACTTGCTGTTTCCCTCAAAACTTATGCTTTGCTTCCATCTGCCAATGCTCTGTAGAACAGGCTGACCAGGCAGCTGAGCTCACAGAACCATCATCAGGTAATCAAGATATTTGGAAATACAGAATTATCTCAAGACTATCTATTTTTTTTTTTTTTCTAACTTGAACACAGGAAGTAGATGGGTAATAAGTAGTTCAGTATTTCCTCCACCTCAGATAGTTTTCCTTTTTCTCTTGGAAAAAAAAATAAAAATCATGTAACTTGAATTTTCAGTAAGAATACAGATATTTTAAAACTTCATTAATGACACAAGCCAGCCTTTTCCTCGTATTACATTTTTCTCAATGCTTGCACATACAACAACAACAGAAAGACAACCAGTCATGGAGATATATCAAGTTGATTTTGCAATCCTGCTACTAGTTCCTACTGTTATGCAGGTCTAGATCTCTGACACATGCATCTAATGGAAACTATGGAGTTGGTGCAAGCCCAAAGCAGCCCCAGCAACTGGGAGCCTGCAGCATTCTGAGCACTTCCACAAGCACCTCCACATCACCTCTCTGTTTGTTAGAATTAGCAGGGTATAAACAGACACGTTAAGAGTCCGGCCCAAAAGCTCTAAGTCCTAAAGGCTCTCATGAAAAGTTTGCCACTCTTCCATTTCATAGTGAAAGTGTAAAACACACACACACACAAAAAAAAACAAAGCCCAAACCCAACCTAACATATAACCAAAACCTCACCAAGCCCATAAAAATTAATCTGTGCTACACTATGAACTTTGTTTCCTTAAAGCAGATCAAATACTGACATTTCAATGGCAACTTTTCCCCAAGTAACGACTTCAGGATTTACCCCATCACTTTTACTTATAGCTGTATATTCATGTCAAGTACCCACAATCTTCTTTTTCTCAAAGAAAATAATTTAATTAAAAACTTCAAAACCTGCTTTCTGTAAACTGGTTATTAGTAAATGTTCATCCATTAGTTCTTACCCTGAAGATGGCAATTCTATTCTCTGCGGAACAAGGGGATCATAGTGGGAGAGCATCACAAAAACTGAGGCACAAAAAGAGCAGCACCATCTCTGACTAAATGTTTCACTGAGGAAGTGATATCACAGAATACGGTGGGCCAATGCATTCTGTGATATCACTTTCTAAAGTATATTAAAAACTTATTAATTTGCCTAGATGACAACTTCACCATCATTGCTCAGGAAAAATCCAAAAACCTACAGGAAAGGCCTTCTGAGGTTATCAAAAGCCAAAGAGACATAACATAATTAAAAAGAAGAAAAGAAAAAGAATTGTTTCATTTGTTGTTCTTAGTTATATTAGGAATAAAACACAGAACTAATGTAATAATGTATCCCAGCAGTTCAAATCTTCTAATTTATGTAGAATGGATTATTACTTAGACAATCTGACCCTGGGCAAAACTTCCTCAGTTGAGAAGATTTACAATCTAATTATGCAGGAAGTTCTGCTGAGACAGTTTGGGTGCAATAGGCTTCTATTACATTAGCTTAGCTAAAATTGCTGCTTCTTCGCTTGCTTGGTGTTCCAAGTACTCATATGAAAACAGAAAATCTTTCATTCATATCCTTTATTTCCCTTTAGTTTTTATCACCATTACTGTATGCAGAAGCACTCGTTCTCAACCACAAATGGCAGCAAGAGGCTGAGGCTGTTAATGGTAAACTACAAGCTGCCTCTCAGGCTTTTGCTTTGGATTCTGTTTAGTGAACTGACTTTAAAAAAGGACCATCAAAGTGCTTTTCATAATTTTTACAATGATAGTTGCTGGGTTATTACTCCCCTCCCCTATTGCAAATGACCCTGTAGAAAGCCTGAAGCTGAAATCTGTTTCTGTACTCTTTCTTTTTCATCCTGCATACACGAAACTAGTTTATTTTTGTAAGGTGGCTCAAAGATGCTTTGCTGCTGCCTCAGACACCTGAATATTTTTAGCAATTTATTTCATTAGATCAAAAAAAGATCCCTCAACATATACAAAAATAGTGAGAGTTTTACAAGCTTGTAGAGAAAAAGATGGGAAACTTAGGACTAACATAATCCAAAGCCTCATTTTTTTTTCTCCTAGATATATTACTGTGTATTGACATAGTTGAATATACAGATTTTCCTATATTAACATAGATGGAGAAATTGGTGCCTTTTATTCTTTACAGTAAGTGTTTTGATTTCAAAAGGCCAAAGGATCATGTCACGGCCTTAAGTCTCGATAATTACCATGTGTAGTAATGCACATTTTTATCTACAGGTGGCAGACCTTTTAAAATCATCTTCAATCAAATTCATTAGACATTTTTGTTGATACCACCACCCACATTAAAAAGTAAGAAACTGAAGCATAAAGTTCTAATTAATGCTGTTCAATTTTGAAGACAGATTTGTCAACGAAGTGGCTGAATTCTCAAAGGCTAGTGACCCCTCTCAGAATGAAAGCCTTAAAAAATAATAATAATGTTAATAAAAAGAAATCAGTTGCCCAGTACATGGTAAGCTTTTATTATTTAAAAATCATTCATTGACTCAGTAAAGGATTTCTTTTTTTCCTCTAAAGTAGTTTTGCTTCCTTGATCATTAAGCACTGGCTAGTGAATTAGTGATTTCTACTTTGATAAGCTTACTTAGAAGAGGGAAAAAATGCAAGAATTTCAACACTGACTTCTGGCAGTTAGTTAGAAAAGTAAATTATAAAATTTGTTTGTATCTGAATCAACCATCTTAAAATACCATGACTTAGACTGTCATCTCTTTTGCGTACCTAAGGCTTCACTATGCAGCAGAAAAGCACTGATTTACACCAAAGTATTATCAGTCAATCATATAATCCTGCATTCAAACTCAACTGGAAATTTTGTCCCAGTAGGACAGTGGACTAGCCTTCTGCAGTGGAATAGCCTTCTGCATGTGGACAAAATCATGCCTAAATAGAGAAGGCTGTCCCAGGGTTTCATCTAAGCCCAGAAAGCCAACCGTATCCTGGGCTACATCAATAGGAGTGTGACCAGCAGGTCGAAGGAGGTGATCCTGCCCCTCTACTTTGCTCTCATGAGACCTCACTTGGAGTATTGTGTGCAGTTTTGGGGTCCTCAACATAAAAAGCACATGGAACTGTTGGAACAAGTCCAGAGGAGGGCCACGAGGATGATCAGGGAACTCAAGCACCTCCCATATGAAGACAGGCTGAGGAAGTTGGGG
This sequence comes from Pezoporus occidentalis, assembly GCF_034315485.1. NCBI lineage: Eukaryota > Metazoa > Chordata > Aves > Psittaciformes > Psittacidae > Pezoporus > Pezoporus occidentalis. The sequence continues at coordinate 12,050,639 of NW_026913748.1, read as the reverse complement.
CTGTTCAGCCTGGAGAAGAGAAGGCTGTGTAGACACCTCATAGCAGCCTTCCAGTATCTGAAGGGGGCCTACAAGGATGATGCAGAGGGACTCTTCATTAGGGACTGTAGTGATAGGACAAGGGGTAATGGGCTAAAACTTAAACAGGGGAAGTTTAGATTGGATATAAGGAAGAAGTTCTTTCCTGTAAGGGTGGTGAGGCACTGGAATGTTTTGCCTAGGGAAGTTGTGAATGCTCCATCCCTGGCGGTGTTCAAGGCTAGGTTGGACAGAGCCTTGGGTGACATGGTTTAGTGTGAGGTGTCCCTGCCCATGGCAGGGGGGTTGGAACTAGATGATCTTAAGGTCCCTTCCAACCCTAACTATTCTATGACTCTATGATCTAAGAGCTGCTCCAAAATCCTCAGTAACACTGGCTCTGGCTCTCTACTGGCTTCCACACCTTTTCCTCATTTCCACCCATGAAAATTGGACATAAATGTTACCTATCACTGTGGCTGCACTTCTAATCCTGATGTGGCAGCAACTGCCAATTCTCTTGGACAAATTTTTTATCTTGTCAGTAAATTTTAAAGAAAAAAAACCACCCTCAAAAATCTTTTGATCTTTACTGTTGTTTTTTTTTTTCTTATAAATTTAAATATAACTGTGAAGCAGCTTCAATGAGTTAACAGAGAGAAACTTAAAACATTTACACTGGAAATACACACACTGGAGAATATTCTTATTTACTATCCTATATACCCAATCCTCCCCCTCCTACCTAGTCTTAAAGAGTGGGTGAGAAAAATTGTGTACACTAATGTCTTTTGTGGTAACCTAGTAACCTTCTCCTTTTTCTCCACAAGCTCTTCCTTCAAACCACACTCTTCCATGTTGCTAGCCCTCCAGAGTAATTGCTGTATGTCTTTATATGGTTTTATTTTCCTACCCAATGCAGGAAAGTTGGGGTTATTTTCAATCTTCGGAAGCTTGTAAACAGGATCAAACAGGAGCCCGGTCATCAGCAAGAGGAAGGCTAGAAAAATAAAAGCAAATGCATATCAACAATTTGATTTTATAAAGAAAATACACTCAAAACATGAAACAAAAGCCTGGGCTCTGCTAGACATCCCCCTCCCCATTCCTTTTTGTTTAGTTCATGAACTCCTTTTTGCAGAACAGAGGCTGGTGTAAATTAATGTGTGACCCAAAATATGTCACATGGAAAAGCTGCCATAGAAATATGTAATAGCAGAAAAAAAAAGGGATAAAATAGACATTATTAGAACTAAAGTGGCACCTCTTAATAAATCAATACAAAGATTCAACTAGGAGAAAGATGCGACTATATATTCCTGTTTCTTTTGAGTGTTTAAACAGCTAACCTACAATCACCAATTCTATTTTTATAGAACTAGCCTAACTTGCATGTTTAGCCTGTTTAGCACGGTTAATGGTGCGAGCGTAGTACCATGAGCAAGAAGTCCTCTGCATCTGCCTCTATTCTCAGCAGTCACCCTGTGAATAGGAGGGTTACTCACACATTTACTCTGTGACTTCAACCCCTGCCTTGAGATTCTCTGAGCTGCACCTGAGCTTCCTGCACAGGTGATAGTGGCAGGTATGACAAAGCACAGAACTTCAATGACTAACATTAGACAGCATGACTTCTCAAACTTCACCTTGTCCTCCACAGTTCAGAAGTGCGATGCACACCACACCACCCTGGACACCCCTCAGTTGTGGCTGCTGCTGTTTTACCCCCAAGCCTTCAGCAGAGAGGGGGAAAGTGTTCTGTGGCACACGGTATACATGCAAGGGATGCACAAGGTAGGAGCTGGGACCCCTTTGCAGAGGCCCGTGACACTATTGCATGGAAGAGAGCAACTGGGCAGCTGGACCCAGGTGGCCCTGCCACAGGCTTTGTGCCTCTATTTATCTGGTTGCAAAACTGGGAAAATAAGTGTCATGTGACTCAAGTACATATAAAGGCAGTGATTCGAGACCAAAAAATCTCTAGTACTAATGTTATTTAGCTGAATCACATGAACACTGTTGCATAAACATATCTGAGACTATACTTGTGACATGACATGCCGAGTTCTCACAAGCCGAAGTCAGCACCATCTCAGGTGTGAAATAACTGCTGTCCTTCCAGTCAGGTTTTCCACCGCTAACCTGTGTTACAACCTATTAATATCAATCTAGTCTAACCAAAACAAATAATTTGCAGTATGAAACACATATTAATAAAAATCAGTAAGAATTTATTTTAAAACTACAAAACATACAGTCAACCAAATTATGAAATCAGTAACATCAATATATAAACCCAGGCACTTTCTCTACTGGTTTAGCTTGATAGAATTTGCCAGCCCTACAGTTCTGAGAGCATTCTGTGAAAAGCAGCAGCATGTAAGACTACAACCAAGTGCAGACTGGTGCATGAGGTTTCAGAAGACAGCCATCCCTGTTCATACTGAGCTCTGCATGCAGGCAAACTATGTGAAGATGATAAACCTCAATTTCCTATATTATTTTTGAGCAATAGATGGGCAAACAGAAATGTGTTTTGAAGTTTTGTATAGAAATTTCCTCAAACATGAATTGAAAGATGAACATTTCTATACGCTTTTCCAAATAAATCCATGTTGAAGAAGGGGAAAAAAGTCTTCATTGAAGATAAGTCATCAAAATTTCCTTTTACAAAAAAAGTCAAGATCTGCAGGTCCTATCAGACTACCTGATTACCAGCATCTCAAAGAACCAGAAAATATTAATTGCTTAACTCTTGTTACTTGGTTATCTTATTAAACATTCATCAACTAACTAGCATAATGTAAAATTTGTCCTTCATCTTCCTTCCCTAACCAACACATCATTAATATAACAGACACACCCCAGGAGCCGAGGAAGGAACCAGACCCACTCAATTCACATCCATAAACCTAGACATTTTTAGATTCTAGATTGCTGAAGAAGCCTTGCTCTCTGTCTCCTTGTACTTCCTCAGCTATGGTCTTGAGCAGTGTGACAGAACCAGCAGAAAAAAAAAAAAAAAGGACTTGTTGCTATGCGAAGAAACCTAGATCCTGCTTGCAATTAAATTCACTTTCATCTTAACTGTTTTCCACAAGATGCACCTAAGAAAAGTTATACTTTTAGCTCTTTCTTTTATTTTCTATTTCCAAAACATGTCCTACAATGTTTTCGTTTCTACAGAAACAGGGTTTGCGGACCTTGGGAAGACTACGCGGGCAGCATTCCAGAAACAGCAAAGACCTCTGTGTACAGGAGTTAAATGAATGGAAAAGCACAAAACAGGAGACTGAAGAAACCCTTTCCCAAAACTATCCCAGTATGAGAGAAAATTTTAGGTATGAAGAAGTCTGAAAGTGTAGCACATTCTTATGAAGACTTTTACAACACTGTTATAGAGAGCAATACATCATATACTGTATAATATAATGTGCTAAGTTTTAAGTATTGTATTATATTTTACTATAATGATATTTTTTTAGCTTTCCCTGTATTTTAATAGTGGCAAAAGCAGATCAACAACCTCCAAGACAGAAGTGATATATAACAACCTGTGACAACCTGTGACAATAACCCCACCTCAAAGAGGCTTCCACTGATGCAGTCTGCAAGTTCCTTTGTCCTATTCAACCCTTTGTCTCTTTGTTGAGGCCATCAGGAAGAAGTTGGAGAAAAATGTTGTAGTGGCTTTCCTGTGAAGATGTTAGCTTGTGATAGGTTTTTTAGAAAGCAAAGAGAGCAAAGCCACAAAATTACTCTGATCAGCCCTTCCACAGCAGGACTTTCTGAAGGCACAAGGGAAAAGGGCGGGCAGATGCCAGCCTCCATCTTCTGAATGCGGGCAGTCCCATAGTGGTGGTGGGTGGAATTTCATCTCAACTAACTAGGCTGGGTATGCACATAAGGCAATCTCATAACCTAACACAACCTTTGCAAAGTAAAACAAGGCTATTGCAAACATCTGCAGGATCTTTCTCAGGGATGAAAAAAAAATAATAATAAAAAAGAAATAATCAAATGCCCTGCCCTCCACCCAGTGTGCATAGAAACTGCAACCATTTACGGTCACTGTGACTCATGTCTCTCCGCATTTCATCTCTGGTTAAAGCTGCTTCCAGTTATACACAGTGTGGTGCACTATGGTGAACAGGGTGAGAGTAACACAGGAACATGATGTTTTCTGCATTTACTTTCATTTTCACAAGAACTTTCTGAGGTTTACAGTTGCTAGTTTTTAACTCTTCAAGTCTTAAGTGTGCCCATTAAGGTTGAGGTGAATCAGTGGAGCAACTAAAAGAAACTGTGTTGCTACACCTTCTGCAGATGAGGTCTTCAGCGTCTTGGGGTATAATCTGGCAAATTTTTATCCACTTTGAAAAAAAAAATAAAATGGTACATGTATAAGAAAAAAGCATAACTGTTTTTGAAAACCTGCTGTCTTCAGAGAAGACATTACCTGCTACTTTCAAACTATGAGCTCTCATTTCACAAGCCAAAATCTGATGCATGTATGGGCCTTTCAGAATATAGCTTTTGACTGCATGAACTAGGAAGAATCACTAGCTGGCTCTGGTTGTTTTTCCCCACTCAAAACTAGTCTGAACAGAGTGGGTTTGGGGTTTTGTTGCTGGTTTTTGTTTTTAAAGTCTCTTTTCTGCTAAAAAAATACCAGCCAGCTTGTGCACAATTACCTCCTCAACATCTACCTGTTCACATGGCTGAGCAACAGAAAAGTCCAGAGGAGTGATGGGTTTTGTTTTTTTCTTATTTCTCTCTTTATCCTTTTTTTCCTTTTTTTTTTTTTTTAATCTATTTGCCAACCAGAGTCATTTATCCCCTATTAGATAAAGTATAATAGACTATACCGAAAGGGTCACTGGCCTTCCATTTAATGATATTGCCGGCACCGATCTACATTTTCCCGACAGTGTCCCTCAACACAGAATAAATGGCTGATCTCTTCACAATAACAGCTGATTTCTCTTTATTAAGCTAAAAAGGTCACCATTTTCTACGGCTGGGCCGCCCTGCACTATTGATAATTTTATGCATAAACAAATGGCAAATTTGTGCCACATAAATATGCATTAGCAATTACTTTTTCCTCGGGCAACGCTCGCCGCATGCAAATGTGTCCCTCACAGGGCCTGGTGGCTTTTGTTTTAGCTCTTGAACAGCTAAACAAAAGAGCACAATAAACAGTTTAAAAATTGTTAATCAATCGGAAATGCAAATGCAAAGGTAAATGGCAAGAAACTTGCCCAAACAAATAAAACTAAACCAAAAAAGCAAAACAAAAATCATACATGGAAATATATAAATTGAAAGGACTATCTGTTTCCTCCCCCCACTTGCATCTTCAACTTTGGGTTTTATTTCTTTTCAGTAAAGAGAGATAGCTAAGGTGCTCTTCTTTCAGCTGCAGTGGAGCTGGTGCTAGCATGGTCCCTATATGGGAGCACCCAGAATGTACACATGGTCAACCCATGTGCACACATTAAGCAGGACCCACACCTACATCCAAAGAAAGGAGCCAAAAGAAGGATGACTGAGGAAACTCACAGTGGTTTAGCTTTCTGTGATCACACATTTCCATCGTAGAATTTTAAAGAAAAGTTACATGTGAAAGAATCACTGAAAAAGCTTAAGCATCTTCTGTAAGCATTGACTTAGGATTTCATTACTGGAAGTGCCCAGAAAATACCAACTTAGTTGTGCCTACATGGAGATGTCTGTAGCAACAGCCTAATGAACGTTGTCACTTGAGAAAGTTGAACTACATATAATTTCCTTCACCTGGAGGTCAGAAAGCTTGATTTTCCCTTGTCTTACCCTTGGACTACTCATTTCCGACAGCAAGCCATAGTTGCATATAAGATGCAGGATAAGGGAAAAATCAGGCCCAGACACTAAACTGGTATGAACACGGAAACCAAAATTGACAATTTTAGGAGAACTGATGATTGCTTTGAATTTTCACCTTCAACAGAGAAGCTTCAGCGCTGTAGAAAACCAAACATGACACCGTGATTAGTATCATTCGGAGGCAGGCTATTACACGTGGACAAAGAATCCAAAAGAATCCAGTTCAGTAATGCAGTAACAACACATTGTGCACAAACATATGCAAAGGCCAGTTGTATGACCCATCCAAGCAACCAGCCTTCTTTTCACATAACTTTCTCAGGCAGTAACTCTGTTTTCATGCCCTCACTTTCGGTAAGAAGGCATGAAATGTAGCCAGCAGAGTAAGCTGCAACTTATTGTTCAAATATGTATGAAAAAGCCAAACTTAAAACATGCGGCTTTATCTTTTGGTCTAACATAAATAAATAAATATATTATTTAAATAGAAATTGAACAGATTAATCGTGTACTTCAAGCATTTCTCAGATGGGGGACATAATACAGCAGGTAACCCACATAACACACATACACACATTTCTATGATGTCAGTGTCCAAGGTTGTTATTTTTAACAAATGGGAATGTTCCTGTCAATGCAAACATTCAGCTGCAATCCTACGTTTTTCCCACCCAATCAGCTGTCATGGAATGAAAATTTCACAGAATTAATTTCCATGAATTATACTAAAAATCAACAAGCTGATTTATTTTTTTTTCTTTACTAATTAATTCAGTTAATTCCTTGCCTTTCAATTTCCATGGGTTTGCCTTGGATGGCTTTGTAAGACTACTGTACTTTAAGACTTTTGATTCCAACAGAAACTGATACAAGTGTTAACAACTGTAGAGCCAGCGGTACCTGGTTTTAATCATTCTCACCCTCAGAGCACTCTACACATGAAGCGGTATAGTATATTGTCATACACAAGATGACAACACACAAGAAAATACACAAGATTGTCATACACAAGACAGGATCTGCCCTCACAAAGCAAAAGTCCTTATTTTAGCCTTTTAACCAAAAGCACTCCCACATCGCAACACATTTCAGCCACAAATCCACAACTTTAAATTTCTCTAAATGACATAATATGATCAATCAACATAATAAATGTGAGATACAGAAAACTCTCCCCTTGACAACAACTTTTCTCTGCTTTGCCCTCTCCATTATCATACACAAAAACCGGATATTGATAGCACCTCCTGCTTCAGGTAATTCAAGCTGGGTGTTGTATACCAGTAAGAGAGAGCACCCTCAGATAAGACATGATGCCTTCTGCCATTGGCATTGGAGCTGCTGAGCAGCTGCTACTCAAGCATGCCCATGCAGTGAAGGGGTATCCACCTGATAGCATACACACTGCAAACCCCAAAGAGTTCAGAAATGACATATCACAGAAATTTGAATACCATTTTGTTAAGTTAAATGTGATTGAAAGACCAATGATTATACACAAAGTTCTCCTAAGGTCGACCACAAAGTGAAAAAAAAAGGCATGAGCAGGTATGCTAAAGCAAGATCAAATAAATTGTTTAAATGTCACTGCAAAGGTAGTTCTCACGAACGTCTCTGTGGCCAGTCTACTGCCATTAACATAGTTAGAAAGTCTGTAATAGGAAGAAAATTATTACTCCATAAAACATTCCTGCAAAGAGACACTACTGCAGAACTGAAATGAAAAGATGTAGCTCAATCTGTTAATGCCCATCCCACATGTGTGAATGTGATGAACATGGGAAAATGAAATGACTGTTGAGTCTCTGTTAACAGAAGCGTATTTTAAATAGTATACATGGATTGGTACCATGTCTTAACAAAATTTGATAGGGTTATTCATGTTAATCTCCCAAACCAGCAGTACCACTACCTAAACAAAACCTCCAAAGAAGATAACAAGGGTTGGTCATTTTCTACAACAGAGGATGGAGTTTTTTTGATGAGAAGTTTGCCACTTGAGAGGATGAAATAGGAATAGAGAAGAAATTATTTTGTCAAATTCAAACCCTCTTTCTCTCTCCCAATGAGCTCAGCTTCTACTCTTCTAACACCAATTTTCAATAAAAGTTATTGTCACTAATGATTCAAAGGCATTTTTTTCTTTAAAAAAGAGAAATGAGCACTCTCACAACTGCAATCTTCATAGAAACACGCTTTTAGTATCCGAGATTTAATTTTTCTTTTTGCTTTGTTTACAGCTTTCCTGGAAAGCTTTAAGACTAAAACTTTCTAATAAAAGTATCCTATTTCTTACACATTCCCAAATGTAAGAGTGAGTTTCTTTAAGAACTTTAATACTGAACAGAGCTATCACTGATAACGTCTAAATACTTGATGTATATATTTTTCTATGCTATGTAGTTGAAAAAAGATAGCTACATGACAATACAGTTGCAGACCCATCTGTATGATAGGCTTTTACAGTGATTTAGTCATATGCCAGTTCCTTCCTTGACACCATAAATAAAATATTATTAGATCATTACACACATGCATACAAACGTATACACACACTGGCCTATGAAGACACTCCAAACAAACTAATTTCAGGCATTACACATTAATCCTGTCCTCCCCCCAGACTAAGTATTAACACTTCAAGCTGTGTTCTTCTAATACAGCTACACCCCTTCTCTTTGATTCTCCATTCTTCTCCCTTCACTTGATTGCTTTCATTTGTTTTGGATTGGGAAACATCAAAAACTGTCAGCAAGAACTTAGCATTGAATTAGTATCAGAAAATTAGTATTTTTCCTAATTAAAGAAAATACGATGTTTTTGTTCTCCCCATCTCCTCCTTCCTCTCCCCTGCCCAACCCAACAATAACCAAAACATGTCTCTGCAATCAATCCAGCATCTGAAAAGCAAGCTGAATTTCTTCTTTCCTGCATTTTCACTACCAGTAATAACTCCATGATTAAGACTCAGCTGACAGTACACATGCCACAGAAGCTGAAAAAAATCCAGCTCACTCCTCCGGTAGCTGACTTGGTCCTGGCGTATGGGGGGAATTGGGGGAGACTTCCATCAGTCACATAAACATGACCAAAGACATTCACAGTAAGGCAACGGTGCCTGCTCAAAGCTACAAAAGGACTCGTCCTGGGCAACTACAGACTCTCAGCAGATAACAGATTTAAGTATTCCACTCGAAATAGTAAGAAAAAAATTCTGAAGGTTTCCATATGAACCCAGCAGAATTGACCAAATGTATCCATCTGTTCGCTTTCATATAAGCAATATGTATGCTGCCAGTATTGGACCTCTTCTAGGGCAGGGCCCTGGGACTTAAATTACATCTGCCACTTCCCCGGTTTACAGCAGCCTCATCAGCAAAGCATGAATTTTTTTTAAAGCCTCAAAATAGCATCCTGAGGAAACACACAAGAAAATGACTGCTTCTACATTTCCTCCCTTTTCTACCTGATGACTTTGCCTCAGTACCTAATATTAATATCAAATGTGATGTTCTGAGCTGAGAAACATGGAAGCACTTCAAGAAAGACTTTTAGTGTCTCATTTCCATCTCCTTAGCTCTGAAGGGGCTATTTCATAAGCAAATTTGAACACCTTCAAGCAACTCATGATGAGAGTATCCAGAATCAAATTAGTTACCTCGCCTCTATTAAAACTGGCAAAGCAGCAAATCCTCATCCCTCCTCACAGTGTATAATCACAGATACAACAGGGTGAGTGGAACCTCAAATATGGCTCCACCTTGCATACCACAAACTTGAATTATAATAGTTTAATACAGATGTTTTTTGAAAATTGATAGTGCTGATGATGTTACTTACTTCATGGTTGCATCTGAAAAAATTGTCATAGCTGAAATTCTGCTTCCTTGAATGCAAAGCAGAATTCCTTACTTTAGCAACTGCAGCCCAAGCAACCAGTCAGCACGAGAAGCAAACCCGTAGTAAAAGCAAAAACTAAATTTTGAGTAATGCACTAAATCTCTGTAATAGTCCTCTTCAGAAGGCATAATTTTCACCAATCAACACCATATATCCTCTGTTACATACTTTGTATTTCTCCACAGGTATCTACTGTAAGTATCGGCAGGAAGCACACCACTACTGGTCAAAACTTCACCACCATAAATGCCACATTCTTAATTGTGGTTGGCCTAATACAACATATACATGTATACATATAAGAAAATAAAAACCAGTGAGTGTAAAAATTGAAAAACTGAACTGTTGTGGCTAAATGCATTACCACTTGTGACCTGAGACACACATCTTTTCTTTGGTCGCCCTGGCTGTCAACTGACATAGCTTAAGCCATTCTTGGATGATCTTGAAATGTGCCTGGGGGAATGGGATTGTTGTGACTTGCCCTTTGCTACCACCCACCTGAATGTCACCCAAGTCAGGGGATGAAGGAGCTCTCAGTTAGCACATATGCAGGAGAGACCTGATAAAAATCAGTATAACATACTGAATGGACTGGCACATGAGGCATGATCCATCCTACAAAGCTCCTGTGTGCCAGCCCTATTGTGCAAACCTTCTTCACTCTAAAGGCTTCACAAACTTCTCCTCCAGCAGCTCTTCTGAGCCCTCAGAAAACTCCCAGATGTCACAATGGAAAGCACTACAAAGACTGTGAAACCTCATGCTTTTCTGCTTCCAAACTGTAAAGACTGGTGAAGCAACCTGATTCAATGTAAAGAGCTAAAGCACAGAAAAAGGAGCACTGATTAAAAGGGGAAAAAAAAAAAAAAAAAAGGAAAAAAGAGAGAGCAGAAGCATAAGTGAAAATGAGAAAGACAAAAATAAGTTAGAATGCCCCACGGAACACATCAGCACTACCAGAGGACACTACCCCAACAACCTGGAGTAACTGCTGGACTTCTGACTGACTCAACCCATCTGTTGCTGTTCTCAAGTACTTAGCGGAAACACCTCTTAATGGACAGTGCGTGCACCACTAATAGCCTATTACCAGCAATTACTCCACCAGCTCAGGTGGCAGTGCTGCCTACTATCTGTAAATGACAGCTCTCTGATGACCTAAGTGAGAGGGAAAAGGCGTTGGTGCTCTACAGGATAATGTTATTTTTCAGCTTTACATTATAAAACTCTGGTTAAAACAGGCTGAATATAAGTGAGCATTCAAGTATTAAGTATTATATATAAGTATAGTATTTTGTAATTAAGATTGTACAATCATTCCCAATTTAGCCATTGAATGCATGAGCTAAGATTCAGTGTTTGTGCATATGCATTGCGATACTCTCTAATTACATGATCACATTCCAATTTATTTTTTTTTCTAGAAGGATATCACCCAAGAACAGCCAGCTCTGGGAATGAACATGAGTTGCATACTTAAAGACAAAGTTGCCTGCTGGACCATTAACTCTTTCATTTTAGGTACTGCAACATGAGATTTGAAGGCCTCAAATTTGCAAGCCAAAAGAAGAACAGTTTTGCAGGAATCCAAAGTCTTTACAGGAAGCCCTTAGTTGTACATGCCCCACTTTCTGACCTGGTACACCTGAACATATACTTGTGGATGCCATATTTTGCAGTTAACCGATGCTATATTTAAAAGATGCAAACAGCTATAATAAAGTGAGTACAACACTTTGAAAAGTCAGATCTGACTTCAGAGGAGTACCTCTGAAGACTTGTAGGGAGAAGTCTAGCCAAACAAAACTCTTCATTTCCCTCTCTCTACTAACTGAACAGAGGCCTTCAGAGAGGAGCCTTGCTGCTTAAGCTGGATACCTTCTCTTCAGTTACCATAATGGAAAAACTAAACAAAAAGGCTAACTGTATCTACCTGTGATCAACCACTCCACTGAAAGCCCAGTCCCTCTTACTAGCCTACTCCCAAGCCAGCTTGGTGCCTGACTTGCCATGTGGTTGTTGTCTCCTGCATGCACAGTAGCTTCACTTCAGAAGGGTAGAAAGTGTTTTTTGTCAGGGTTCTCCTAAGCCAGGTGGCAAGGGCACTTCTCTGGGATATGTGGGTTCAAACACTTTCAGGTGACCCAGAAACTTCCCAGACAAATAAATATACAGAATTAACTGATTTAAATAAACTGGATTGCCTCCAGGATTTAGGTTGCCTGTTAACTACATAAGTAGGATTTTGGTGAATTGGACTGTTTTCTTCCCCTTCATAAACTTTTTCTCTTATCTGTAAAATGGATAAGATCCCAACAAGGTGGATGTTGTAAGAATCAAAAAACATCTTTACAATATAGATGTAGCAGTAATGAACATCGTAGAGAAGTCCATAGGAAGCTTTTGATTTTCATAGGTATTTATTATATCAATAATATTATGAACGTGCAGTATTTAAGAGAGGGTTTGAAAGTGTGCAGAATATGCTGGCCACAGGGCCATACAAACAATAAGGATTAAAAAAAAAAATTGAATATCTTCTCGTTCTGTCAGCACCATCATTTCAGTGGTCTGATATGCAATCATGTAATTAAAGATAGTATCATAATGTGCATATGCACAAAGGGGCTGAATTAAGGTTGTGCAGACAAATCTAATTCTGACATTTCGTACACTTTGAGTGCCTGACTTCACAATCTTTGCGTTCATTTAACAAACAGTTTCTGTGTGTAATACCATACATTATATACACGTGTTGGTAACATCTTCCATATTGCTGCAAATTCTGATTCTGTAAGGTATGTTTACACACATACGAACACACATACTGAAAAAGCAGAACAATATGCAGCCATATTCTGGCCATTGCCCTTTTCTCCTTTGGTAGCATATTCTCACCATTATGTTTATCACCATCAAGAATAAACTTTTCAGGGGTACCAGCAGTTAAAATGTTCATTTACCTTTTACTTTTAAGTACATGGTATGTGTACCAACACTTCCAGCTTCTTGCCCACTGCTAAAAAACATTTTAAATAGCACCTACCATGCATGAGCCATTTGTGGGTCAGAGCACATGTGCACAAATATCTGGAGCCCGAACAGAGGTTCTCCTGCTAAGAAGATCTTGCAGAGATGACCACACCTTGATGTTTTAAGAAGGCAGGATTAGAGCAGATGTTGCTTTTGGCCCTATGCTACACATGGCTCATTAAGCTGCTGATGGGTGCCCAGAAGGGCTTCTGTTCCTAGGGCTGGAGAAAGGACTGCTTTCCATTGGTGCCGGACAGGTAGGCGAATGGCTTGGCCATCTTCTCTCCTAGCTCACTCGGCATAATTCCTACTGATTTAATCATGAGTATGACCAAATTCTTCCTTCTTACAAGCTGTAGTTCAGTTTGGTGTAACCATGAGAAAATACACTTTTTTTTTTAATCCCCTTTTCCTAATTTCAGCTATTTTTTCTATCTATTTACTGAGCAGAACTTTAATCCCGGTACCTAAAGAATGAGCAGAAAGAGCCCCATTAAAACACTCTGCTGCGCTTTCTTGCTCTGACACTGTTTTGCCTGCAAAGCACTGGTCAGACACTAGTGCTTACTTACCCAGTTACTGGATTTTCCAGCCTGCCATCGTATGCCCTCACAGTTATCACAGTATTGATTCTAACTGGGATCTTTGTGACATAGGTAGTTTTGCCAGCTAAGCCCAGAGGAAGATGTTTCATTCCCAGCTGGAAGAAGATGCATAAACTCCATGCATACTCACCATTTATTACCTAATCACTGTCCATTGCTTTACAACACTGACATTCACACAACCAACCTTAAATACTACACACTACGTTGCAGTATTACATGTACTGGTCTACTGCTCTCAACCAGAAGTTCTCAAGACACATTTTTGCTACAGCCAATGTGACAAAATGTATCATTTGGTCAGGTTTTAGTATGTGTGCTCTGGTGTACAATAAATACTGCACTGTTAGACCCCATGAGGCAAGTTAGCGTGACCTCACAGAGGGGAAAATCACCCTGGTTTGTACTAATGATAGCTACAGTGAACTCTGGGACTTAAATAATGGGAATTTCCTCTTGCACAGTTCCACAAAAACAATGCTGAGCACTCACAGACACTAAACCCACCTTGCATCTGAGCTTCCCGAGAGGCAGTTTGCAGTCTCACACAGTTAACAGTCTAGATCTTTTCCTCCTCCTCACACCAGTTTTCTCTTTCAATTTCATAGAATGCAACCTACAGTTGTCCTAGAATTTCAGAAAGTGATAATTTTCTGTAGAGGTAGTTTATCTGACATTGGGCCTATAGCACAGGAGGGCACTTGTAGCTTCTAATCATCCTCTCCATCTGTTCACCATAAGCAATGTTGATCTTCAAATTACACAACCTACACAATCCTGAAAGAGTCTTTTACTTTCCGGTAGGACAATCTGCTCCTTCCCTTTCCCCGTTTATTGCAATCTGCAGGATCCTTGCGCTGCCGCACATACGGAGAATGAGAACATATCAATCCACCCTAAATGACCTCGCAAAGCTGAATCAGTTAACCAAAATAGGCAGATACTGCAGCTTTCCAGTAGACTTTCCGCCCCTTGAAGTTATTTGTAAATCTCTCTCTCTGCAGCACAGACCCTGCAGTAAGACTCTAATTATAAATGTACATGGTCCCAAACAATGCCAAAATTATTAGGTGTCAGTGCTACTGTGGGGCCCAAAATATGGTTCCTTGCAGCCTGCCCTGAGCCATTCTGGCCAACACAGCCCAGTCCTGCTTCAGGCACGCGGCCTTGGAGCTTGCCTGGCTCGGCATCACACCACCCACACCTCCCTCCATGCCCCGCAAGGTATCTGCAACAGCATCGATGGGCAGGAGGGGACCCAAGCCAGCTGGCAGCGCTGCACTCCTTCATCTGCCCAGAAGACAACAGTTTCAAAGCAGAAATGTGATGGGTGAGGTTTCCAGTCAAGAAAACAGGCAACTGTGTTGAGGAAGGAGAGAACCCAGTCACTCAGGTGCCTGACCACGGGTGCTCCCAGAAGCTCAAATCAAATGAAAAGCAGTTAATGCACAGAAAAGAGAAAGAGAGGAAACAGCTACTCTGTCCTCCAAAGCCTCAAATGACCTCTTTGTCTGAAGGATTTATAGTAATAGAGTATATTGGGATATTTTCCTCTGCTCTTCCACCACCATACAGCTGCTGCTCATCACACCCCTCCTGCTAGCAGCAACTGAAAACTGGCCCTTAAAGCACAGCTGAAATACTGGTTCCTTGTCAGCAACACTGTCACCACGGCACCTGGTTTCCATACTACCATTACACACCTTGTGACTTCAATGCAGTGAGCCCCAAGCAGGGAGTAGAAGGCAGCTGTCATCTGTGAAACTGGCTGTCACCCACAGCAACCACACTTCACCACCAGCAATGACCCTCCCAACCCACAGGGAAAGATACAAGATGCTGCTTGTAGCATGCTGCTTGCCTGGTACCATTAGCCATGAGCCAGAAAAAGAGGAGTCCTTGGTGGTAAGTGGCACAAAACCCTGACAAACATGTTTTTTAAAGAAACAGCAAAAAACCCAAAAGACACACAAACACCAAAACAGGTCCATCTGCCCTGTAGCTAAAAAATGCTCCACAACATGGCACTCAGCAACACCAGGTAAATTAGCCCAAGTAGGGACAGTAAGGTTATTACTGCTACTTAAGGGCAGATAGTATGTAGCTAAGTGGCTGCCACCGCTTTGGCAACTACTGCACAGCAATGGCTGGTAATGCTGTACATACTACAAGACTATTGTTGATGTTTTAGCACATAAGCCATTGCATCTGCACTTCTTTTAAAGCTCTATCTCTTAGACATCTGTCAATACAACAGAATTCAGCTTGCATTACATTTTTATTAGGTCTCTATCCCTCCTGTTTCTGGGGAAAGCTGGTATAAGCACTACTTAAGGCCTAAAGTAAAACAAAAACATCAAGATGCACTTTGTTTTCACCTTAACATTTATAAATCAATCTTAGATCTACTTTTTTTTTAGACTAAGCACTCAAAAAATCCCCCCACAAAACAACAAAACAAACAAACCCTGGCCTATTATACATATCTCTCCAGGTATTTGAGACTTCAGGCATAAAAAAAACAAGGTTACCAGGCATGAGTGCAAAGGGATGACTAGCAGTGCCTTACCCCCATGTATGCCCCCAATCTGGCAAGCAGATCTGAAAATGTGACGGTACGACTTTTCCACAGATCTTGATATCATTTGTTAACCATACTACAACATACTATTTGTAGCTGCTTCTGCCTTGTAAACGAAGTCTTTATACACAAGGTCCTGGCAAGAAATTAAAAACATTTCCAAGACATATATACTTTGGTCTTGGGCAAATTTACTCCAGACATCAGAAGTAGCATGTTCTTCTGACACCAGGCAGAGGCAAGGAGCAAGCTGTATGCTATACTAAAGCCCCAAGTCTGTAATTCAATAAACATTGTGATGAGTAAAGACTTCATGTTTTCCTTTCAAAATGTGTATTGTCTGTACTGGTGTTACATACTACCTCTGTCAGCTAATGTGCCTGTGGATCCTTGTAGATTACAACTGAATTTAATCAGCATCAGGTTTGCAAACAAGAGGCAACAGAGATCATACATTTCATTATTCTTTGCTTCTTTGCTTCACATGCATAGATGTTCATGCACTTTATTTGTATGATCAATGGTTACTAAACTACTCCAGCAGCTGTGCAAAGCAATTCTGAATCACGCAATTCAGTGTCAAGATTTTTATGCTGTCAACGTAACATTTTAATATCAGGAGGGCTGAAATTCAAAACAGGTCTGGGTGCATTTAGTTTGCTGGGGTGTTAATTTTCAGAAGTAGCAAGCACTGACAGCTGCTATTGTCTTGAGAGTGAGATATGTGGGTACACCATGTTTGCAATCATATTTTAAGCAGCAGTTTGTACCTGTTTGCCAGACTGCACTGTAGCAACAAGAAAATAATAGAGTATCGATGAGCCTCAGCTATGAGGGAACAGGGTCTGCACAGCAGCCTTTTCCGTCCTTTTCCTAGAAAGAGGTGACTGCAATTTTAAGAAGAAACAAGACTTTAATAAATGCACCCTGGCATGGGAATTATCTCCAAAGCACTAGTTGATATTTATGATTTTAAGTTTCAAGAGGCAACATAGCTTTCACAGTGCCTAGAAAAGGTAACTTAGAAGACATCGCTGTGATAAGTGCCTTGCCAGTGACCATATCTTCTTCCTGTTACTTCCAAACACGTGCCACACTAAGACCAGTACATTCAAACACAGAAAACTTACAACCCAAGATGCAACACTTTCCAGGGACTGACCCATGCTGTAGCACTCATAAGGTTATCCTCTTTCAGTAGTCTTAATTACACATAGGAACAGTTCCAAGCCTCATAAAACCATAACCTACAAATATTCCTACGCTGTTAGATAGAGCCCAAGTTCCACTGCAAATGGCCATATCTTCGGCCCAGACTGTCAGCACACCCCCTTCTAACTGTGTGAAGCAGAAGTAGAAAGTAATAGGCAAGGACCTGGGGGACACAAATGCTGCTTTTTCACTAAGTAAGAGTGGGCACTGAGGGCAAAACATAAGATATAACAGTAGCAAGATAGGAAATAAGCTTAGAAATAAGTTTAAGAAGCTTGAATGTTGTAACAGAAGCCAGGGGAAAACACTCAGTGAACTGTTAACCATAGTGGAATGCCTCCCGTGTGTCAGGGAGGCTGGTGGCAATGATTAATATTCCAGGTACAAAAGAACAAGTAAGTGGGTATCAGTGTGGTTTTTAACTTGAGACCCTGGGGGGAAGGAATTAGCTCAAGCCTGGAACAAATCTCTGGAAACTAATGATAAATCAGACAGAGGGGTCAATGTACTGTAAGGGACACATCTAAAGCCATTATTTTATAAGAGCTGATGGCAATAGCTGCTTGGGAGGGAAAAAATAAAATGCTGATTTTACAGATATTCGGGGGTAGGAATTAACACTCTAGGGGAAAAGAACAGAAAAGACGGCAGGATACAAAGGTCCACCAAGATTTATTGAAAACCAGAGGGGAAATGTAAGCTAAGGGAAATGAATGTTCAAAGCACACAAAATAGACACTGAAAAGCACATTAATTAGACAGAATACTAAAGTAGCCTTTATTTTAAAAATAGAAAAATAAATTAAAAAAAGTCAACTTACCAACAAAACCAAAAGCATGACTGCAATCAAGAGCCAAGGTGCACAGGGCAAGGAGCCCTGTGATCCCAACCACAGTTCAGCCATACTGACTAGATATTCCCCCCCTGCCCTTTTTGGTTTCTGACTACCACTGACTAGGTAATAACTGTCTTAATACATCTAGATTTCTGCATAAAGAGTACTTAGAAAAGATTGATTTGCGCTGCCCAGCAGCAAACATGAATAGCATGGGAAAAAAAATTAACAAAAAGAAAGTGTTAGAAATCACACAGGCTTCACAAGACATGAAAACGGACAAAAGTACTGGCCTTAGTGACTTTTATTTGAAAACGAAGTCCACTCCCCGAACTTCAGATTACATACCCCTTTGTACCAGAGACAGGATAATAAAATGTTGTGTAGCACAATATTAACACGAAACTTGCCCAAGAAGAAATCACTGAATGCATAAACAAACTTTTCCATCCTTACATGCCTTGCATACAACACTCTTTAAATACATGCATGAAGCCGAAGAAAACTTATGTGGAGCAGGTTACAACACGTTCATAGGGCACCATACACTATTATTTACTTGTCAAAACACCACATTCACTCAAGAGGGGTTGGCTTTCAGAGAAGTCAGATAATATTCAATGTCAGGATCTAGTTCATAATAAATGGTATCTAAATGCAACAAGCCACTACAGCACTAAGGATAAAAATCTCCTATTCAGTGCTAATCAAAATATGTAAGAGGTGCTAAATCTTGATGCCTGAAAGAAGGATTAATACATCCCCTGAATACAGGCTTAAGAGTACTGTCACTGCCAGTGTCAGCATCCAAATTTTCTCCATTACTCCTCACGTGACAAGGGCTGTGATAATCATCCTAGTGGACTGACTTACTCAGTGAACTGACACAGTGCATTGACATATGCTGACCACAAATGAGAGGAAGATGTCAAGTATCTGCTACTAAACAGCTGTCCACAAAATAAAATCTCAGTCACTCTGTTGATGGGAAGGGAAGGCTCAGCTGCTCATTTAGAGAGTGGTCTTCAACTTTTTTTTTTGAGAGAGTGAGCTGAGTAGTACACAGCATGCTCAGAGCTCTCCAGTCCCCTACCTATCATGTACTGCAACTATCCAGGACTTCATCCTAAGCAGCTGTCAACTCAACATTTTCAAGAGCAACAAATTCATTAAAATTGTATAATTATTGCTAAAACTTTCCAAGATATCTAGGACATCTAATCATACAGCTTGGATTCAAATTAACAAAGTCTCAAATACTCCAGTCTTAAAAATCCCAGACTATACATCTATATATTTGTCAAATACCACAAATTATTCAGATTATTAAAAAGGTCTTATCCTTAAATTACTCTTCTACTTGTAAAATTCAGCTCCCGTAGTAACAAAACTTCAAGTGAAAAGAATTCAGAAGAACAAAATTAAAATTAACATACACATGCTAGAATGTAGATCTTTCAAGAGAGATTAGATAAATAGCATTGGCAACCAGTCATTGGTAAACTAAAATCAAAATAAGCAAAAATCCCATTAAAACCCAGCAACATTAGTAAGTATGCAGCAGCAGAAATGCTATAGGCCACAAAGGGACACGATTTAAGGCACCAATTTCATTGGAGTTGGCCAAAAGCACAGAACACACACAAGTCAGATGGTAGGAAAATACAGAACAAAGTATACAACCATTTCTTCAAACTTTGCATCCAAATTACAACTTCCAAGCAAATCTCCAACTCCTCACATCCTTGATTTTGTTTCCCGCAGTATAAAAGCCTGTTTTGCCATCTTCCAAGCACAGGGCACTATTAGAAAAGATGATGGTGGTTCTCATTATTTATCTGCTCTCGAATGAATGTAGAAATCATTATGTCAAACTTCATATTTGGAAAGATAAAAGATATCTGAGGTAAACTGGGATAAAAAAAACTGGTAGCTACCTGCAGCAGCTCAGAGGTATGCAAAACATTCAGGTAAACATAAGGGAGGAAGTTTAATGGGCAAAGTGAAGATGAGACTGCCAAAAGTATGTGAAAAAAATTATCACACAGGGTTTGCAGTATCCTCATCATCATCACTGTAGAGCATAGGATATGCACAGGAACAAAAGAGGGCATTACCCCACAGATTCTGTCCTCTGTAATTCCACAACATAACTAAATTTTACCATTCCTTTCTCATTACTATTCTTGTCACAATTAACACAGTGGAAACTATACAGTTGATGTCCCAGTTGTACAGCTTAATGTCAAGTGGTACGGCTTGATATCCCAGTACTTCTTACACAGGTTTTTCCTGGTTGTGAACTGGTTGCAGTACTTTGTCCCTTTCCCTCCCCTCCTTCCATAGGGAGCCTTCATCTCAAGCTAAATCTTACACAGAAGCCACCAGTTTTTCATTTCAATCTGATTATCAATTTGCACCTCAGCAAAGGAAGGCTAGAACTCTATTGTTTTGTTAATTGTCAATTTGCATCTTTGAAAGGTGTTGTGCATTTTCTTCTTTTGGCAGGTTAGGACTAATTCTGTATGTTAACATATATGTAGGTGGTGTGGATAAAAAACATTTTCTTTAGAATGCAGTCCATTTAAGATGCGCTAGGTTTATTTATTTTCTTCTACTAAGTTGCTTCAT
Source organism: Pezoporus occidentalis (assembly GCF_034315485.1). Lineage (NCBI taxonomy): Eukaryota > Metazoa > Chordata > Aves > Psittaciformes > Psittacidae > Pezoporus > Pezoporus occidentalis. Next base: position 12,029,952 of record NW_026913748.1, on the reverse strand, counting down.
TTTCTTGGACAAATCTTGTTCAAAAGCTAGTAGGGACCCCTCTGCCTAAGAAGGGACTAAAAGGATAAAGCCTCTTTTCCAACAGTTATTTAAACAAAACTCTCAAAAATATTTCAGATTCCAAGCTCTGAATGAGAAGGTGACCAAAGCCACTTCTAGGGTGTAACAGCGCAGACTTTATCTTAGCCACTAATAGGTGTGATATACATGATACCTGATGGTCCTACAAGTCACCATTCGAGGTGGAACTGTGTGGAAGAGATTTTTTTAAATCGTCCAAGCTACAAAAAAATAGAAAAAGCCTGAAAAACACTGACACACAGAAGTTTTCTGGATAATGCTGAAGTGAGAAAAGTTAGCAGAAACTCCTGCTAAAATATCAGATGGTGACCAAGTCAAGCACTCTAGCTGAGACTACAGTCTACCCAAATACAGAAAAGTCAAATGCAATAACTACAGGAAGACTTAGCAAGACAAAAAGCCTTAGTTTCACTTAAGTTCATGTCTTGTTATCATCTTCACGCAAAACTGGATGAAGAATGAGAGTGAGAGGAAAAGAACCAGAAAATTACATATTGTCTTTATACACTTGTCAATGCTCCACTTAAGGTCATGTTACTTTCTTATGTTAGGATTGACCAGTATTAACTTTATCTGCCAGCACATGCAAAGTTTTTCTACTAGGAGTTAATAAAATAAACCAATCCTTTTTAAAACAAAAAATGAAACAAACTGAAAGTCCTGACAACTGGAACTCTGGCTGTCACAGATCTCACAGAGCAAGATCAAAAGAGAAATGTCATTAAATCTTCCATTACTAGTCCTAGAGAGATGAATCCAAGCTTTGATGGCAAAAGCATCTCAAATAATAGGCTTCCATATTCTTTAACTCTGTGAACAACTGCAAGTCCTGACCAGCTTTGATTGTTTACAAGCTGCAGAATCTGGACTCAAGTCAGCTGTGCTCTCACAACTTTAAGTTTGATTTCCAAAGAAATCTGGAAAGCAGGTTAAGAGGAACTGGAACCCTGAACGTCTGTTAAAACTATATAAAGGAACAGGAAAGTATTTTATTATCCACATCGGAAAACATTCTTACTTTTACAGACTTCTCTCAGCAAGCTCAGACTTGTTATAATGCCCACCAGCTATATGTTTGTGAACATCAAGGACATTTATACCTATCATACCAGAAGAAATATATGTGTCCAAAAAAACCAGGAAGAGAAAGAGCCTCTGCCTTCAGGGAAGGCTCTGTAATCAAATCATCCTATTTTACATATAAAAGTATGCCCAAAAGTTAAAGGTCGGTGTACATTTGAGCACTGGGAAGTTTGCGGTGTGAGCAAAACACTGAACTTGGTTCTGTTGAATCACTAGGAAAAATAAAATAATGAAAAAATAAAAACAATTTTAAAAAATCAAAGGTTCAAAATTCATTCTTATGTAAATTATTAAAACTAATTCCTATAACTGGGGTTGCAATATTACAAAATCTGACTCTCATGGAACTCCTAGAACTTCTTGTTTTCTTGTGACAGGAATGACAAAAGCAGGTTCCTATGTAAACTTTGAAGGACACCTGGGTTGAACACAAAAAGATTAGGTCTGGACCTACACTCCATTGCATCATCGAGACTTGACTTACTTTCTTACTTTTACAATGCCCCCTTGTAGAAAACTTCAAAATTAATGGAAATATGGAAAGCCTTCTCTCAAAACTAAAAAAATAAATAGATCAATAACTATGTAATTCAGGCCTTTCGCTGATAAATCCAATCACATAGGCAGATCCAAGCAAACCATCTAAACAAAAGGGCCTATTGCAGAGTTGGCATCCCATTTTGACAGTAAAGGTAGGCAAGGAGAGATGTTTTTTTTATTTAAATTGACTCACCCACCCTTTCATGATGGACAAACAATATAGGATACATACTAAACAGTTTGAACTTATGCACAAACATGCTTTATTACATAAGGCAGAACTTAGATCTGTTGAGGTTTTGATACCATGGGACACAGAGCAGGAGACCCATAAGCTGTACTGTCAGATGTATTCCTTGATTAAAAATAATTTTTTTCCTATTTGATGGTTGGATGATCAAGTATAGCTCTGCTTTGGGTTTGACCTGAATTTCTCTTAGTTTTACTAAAGTATAAAAACTGGTAAAATGTTTCAGCAATGTGACAAGTCTCACGTACATGTACTGAATTATCTCACCTAGTCTCTCTACATTATGCCCTGGCAAAAAGAGGAAAAACTCCTCAACTGGAGCCTAACATTTCAGCCAGTGGCATTCCCTAACAGAGACGTACAGTAAAAACTGCACTTTTTACCACAGTTGTGCACATAGCGATCCTACAATAACTCGTGGATCTACAGTGGCTGAAGATAGATAATGCTCTAACACATATATATACAAGAAACTGTGCCTATTCACAAAAGTAGAGCGGTCATCAATTTCCAAGACATGTCAAAAATCTTTCAAATACTCCACAGATCAACTCAGCACTTCCGGTAGGACATTTAAGCGTCTGGGAACACATCTCCTGACTCAAAAGAGTAAGGATGAACAAAAGCCATTAAAAAAAAAAAAAACAACTCAACCAATTATAACCTGAGAGGTTTGCTTTTCCCTTCAAACAAACCAACTAATTTTTTCAAAAACACCTCTTTTTTTTTCCCCCTCTCCTTTACTGCTCCAGAGCAGTAGTTCAAGTGTGTTTACTATCCTCTACAATTTACCCTATGCTCCACTCCAGTGCAAGGACCCTGTTGTGTTCTCCACTCCTGGAATAAATGCCAACAGACTTCTCCCACAGTGCAGAACACTGCCTGAGACACAGCACATTAGCTGGACACAACACCTCTGCGAATATGACTTGACCTGAGGCAAATGGGAACACTGGACCAGACCACCTATTGAAAGAATCCTGAGAGTCCTCTGAAAGATGAAATTCTGATTTCCTCACTGATATCCAAGTAATAAATTTCTAACAATTTTACTATATCAAGAACTTCACCAGACTAAAACACCACCACCATTTTTATCCTTCAGATACCCAGTAGGGCTTGACAATAATTCTCCAAGCACCAGAACAAAAGGTTAAACGTGGTAAAGCCTAAGAATTTTTATGAGGAAGTGCTTTTAGAAGTGTATCAGTGTACTGACAGATCAGAGACAGGAGAAGCACTTGACTCTGACCTCTGCAGAGCACAAGCTATCTGGAGCAGAAACTCCCTCTCTCACATACACACTTCATACTACAGCAATACACCCATCTTTCTGCAGTGTAGTAACAACAATAAATAGGGAGGCAGGATGAGCTCTTCTGCCAAGGCAATTCTGAGTTTAGTAAGGGGATAAAGATAGGAGAGGAAAACAGAAGAACGACAGGATTTACAAAAAGGAATACTCTGCTATTCTATCTACAGCCCTATTAACACTGCAATGGCTTTAAATTGATGCAACTTTAAAAAATAAAAGTCACATCAGTGCAACAGCTCTATTCTAGTACTTCTCCTGGCCCAAACTATCAAACCTGTATCATCCATGATGCTCAGTGGATCAAGACATTTTCAAGATTTGACAGGATGTGTCCAGAACATCAGGACAATCTTAGTGCATTTTTATCCTATTAATTTTTGTTCTGTGAAAAACTCAGTAAAACATTGCTCTGATTACATCCCCAGTCAGAAATTCTAACTTCTGCTGGCATTAAAACAGCCTGTCAAAGCCAGTGGAAGTGCCTGCCAGAACATCACTTCCATTGCTTCCTTTCAGAACTACAACAGTGTCTTGTTATTTAGTTTTCAAGTACTTTATGATATTCATGACCTATAGTTAATAAGTTCATTTCTAGCCAAACTCAGCAGCAGGAAATTTTCAGCTTATTCTTCTGATACTTTCCTCTCTTGCCTTCATCCTACTGTGTCTTCGTTATAGCCTAAGAACGGTTGCATTGCAACTCCTTTGATTCATTATCCTGTTTCTGCTTCAGAGAAAGATGAAAGAAATCCTATGCTAACCACCTGGATGTTTGTCCATCCTCTTAAAATGTCCAGTTGCAGCCCAAAATTCATGTGTTATTCTGGGAGGAGCAGACTAGTGCCATACACACTATTTTAAATAAGGATGTACTCCAATTGGTTTCTATGCTATCCTCTTATCCCAGTCTTGGTGCACCTAATCCCTCAGCTACTTCAAATGGCATTCACCCATTGCACATACATCTTAGCTGAGGTTTCAATGATTTCACCTCCCTCTCCCAAATCAGTGAAGGTCATTCAGAACCTTGAAGCTATACAGCTATATCTACTCTCTTCAGTGACCATACCCCTCTTTTTTGGTTCTTGATCCTCTTATATGCTTGTCCAACTATTATAACCCTTCTTATTTAACCAGGCTATTCTCAACCTGGAGACTTGCTAGGGACTTGCAGGGCAGAATGTGTTTCCACTGGAGTTCATCTAAGGAACAATCAGCTTTGAGCAGTTGTATTCAAATAGTATTAATGTTTTCAAATCTACTTCCTATTTTCCTACTGGAAACCCTGCCAAACACACTCTTCAACAGACACTAAAATAATTTGGATAGTTGATATGCAATCCAAATTTTTAGTGGAAAACTGCCAGATTCGACATCTGTGAGAAAGTGGGTAATTTTTATTATCCACAGAGAGCATGCACTCAGTCCGATATTTTCTACCTCTACACATCTCTTTCTACTGGAACTGCTTTATGGTTTTACATGATCAATGGGCTGCCAAAAATTATTTAACCCCTTCATTACTACCAGAATTCAAGACCCCACCATCACCACTTTAAGAGTGTAGATCCAGTGGAAGAGTATTTTAAAATGCCTGTTCCAACAGCAGCATGCTCTTATCTGTTACCTCTGACCCCTCCTATCACAGCTAATGAAGGCTTTGGTGTTTTTTTGAGGTAATACATTCCAATTGTTATTTGCCAAATACATGGAGCCTAGTCTCTTGTAAGCAAAGGGTTAATTCCCTGGTTCCTCTTATCCCTTCTCTTGATGGAGAGAGGGTCTGTCTGAACAGCTGCTGAGGGAGGCAAGGATGGGAAAATGCCTTTGGGAAAGTAGGCCTTCCTGCTGAGTATCCAGCCCAACCCCAGCCTTGTAAGGTATATTTTTTTCCTGCATTTGCTTTTGCTCTGGGCACCTTCTAATTTATTAATGGTTATAAATATTTGGTTCTGCCTCCACACCACCTAACAGGTCAGATCCTCCAGGCCACTGAGGTGCATGGATGTACGCTGATTTGCACAAGCGTACTGTACAGCTTCTTGGTTTATACTATACAGCATCACTTCTGGTTTAGAATGAATTTTACTATCTCATTTGCAAACATTAGGAAAAGCAGAATACAAAAGATACAAAAGAAAAAATACAATACAGATCTTTTACCATGGTAGGGTTTTGTTGTTTGGGATTTTTTTGTGGGATTTTTGGGGGTTTGTGTGTTTGAGTTTTTGTGGGGTTTTTTTCCTTCCCATTTCTTTGTTTGCTTTGTTTGGTTGGGGGGGGGGGGGGATTTATTTGTTTTGTTTTTAAACATACTCACGACTTTCTGTTCAAAACTACCTGCTGAGGCTCTTTTAGATAAATGAAAGGAAGTAGTTGCTGGTTGTAGGGGCTATACTAAAGCAGCTCATCCTCTGACTGATTTGTAATGCTGACAAGGTTTATCTACTTCAGTAAAAAGATTATCAAAGTTCACTTTGTAAGTGCACATGTATATTTTATTTATCAAAGACTACCAGTTTTATTCTTATCCGAACTTGTCCTGCTGGGAACAGGTGGCAGAGCTCTTGGCACCAAAGCAGTCTCAAAATATATACAAAACAGGGATAATTTGTTGTTGCTGTTGTCTTAATGATCAAAAAGGAAGCTCCCCCTGGCAGTTCTTTTTTTTTTGTTTTGCCTTTTTCTTTTCCCTCCTTTCATTTAAATGCTGTATTTGAGGCCAAATCCAAAGTTAGTGAGTGAGAATCCTTGTGCTACTGTTAGATTTTTATACTGGACAAACACCAGCAGTGGGGTCACGGCGTACAGCCTCTGGTGCAGAAATCCAATAAGTTCTCACAGTCATTCCAACAAACCAGAGCACCAGGCAGAGCTATCAAGAGATCTTTTGATTTGGGGATTCTTCATTATCGGAAATAAACAGAATGATGTAAAATTATGAACAAGGTAGAAACTGAGAGACATCCTACTGCTGCATTTTCAGTATGCATAAAAAAAAAAATGCACGTTTTTTATGATTTCCCATTGACACTTAAAACCCCTCATATTCTTGCTGTGTTATGCCTAATTCAGATTGCTCACAGCCAGGGTCAAGGACACTTCATTTGCATTTATCTTATGATCCCAAAACTATGCAAATAGCAGTATTTTTTCATATTTCATAGCTAGGATCTCATAGGATGTAAACATCATTGAATTAAAGGTCTGGTTCAGAAATGTACATGGAGATGGAAAGCTCCCACTGACTTGAGTAGTATTTGGATCAGCCTGTAAATCTCCAGCAAATTTCAACACAAGTATCACCGTTACCATCTTACAGGTAGATAAATCAAGGGTCAAATAAATAACATGGTGATAGTACAGTAGAAGCAGCACTAGAAACCAGGAGTCTGGAATCCTAGACTTCTGCTTTACTGAAAAAGCTCTCACAGCTGCTGCTTAACTTACTTGTTCAGCCATACCCATGAGAGAAGAGGGAGAGTGCAGAACAGGCTTAAAAACGGCACGCACAGCTGAAACCTAGTACGACAGTCTTCCCAGAAAGGATACTAAGTGTAAGAATTACTATTCTCTGAATATACTCAGTTATTTTCCTCCCCCTCCCAAGTTTTGAGCAGTAAAGTAGTACAGTGAACTGCAAAAATAAAATGGTGTTAAGGTCTCAGAATGACAACGAATACAAAATTCCGATAAATAAGACATGGTCTAGTGCATGCAATAATAAAAGAAGGTTTTTATTTTCCTGTACATGATATACTTTCCATTTTGAATTTAAAACACTGCTTGAAGCACAACTAGCAAACTTCATACCTAAGGCAATGAACAAAAACCTGAAAATCCAAATTAAAAATAAATAAGGGTTAAGGTCATCTAGCATTGGTATGCCCTTTGCACCTTTAGAAAAAAAAACATAATCTCACAGATAGCCATTTCTTACCCTAACATGGCACTTAAGGACATGGTTTGGTGGTGGACTTGGCCACATTAGCTGTTGGACTCAATGATCTTAAAGGTTTTTTCTAGCCTGAACTATTCTACGATTCTAAAACACCTGCAGGATAGCCACTATAATGTAAAGCATATAGTCCTTCTGCAAGTTCATCAGAATATTTTAATTGCTTTAGGTGGAAGAAAAATTATCCTTTAATATGATTGTTATTTTTCAGACTTGGGATCTTAGAGAAAGTGTCACCTCTACTGAATTTATCACCCAATGAGATCAATCTCTTGCGGATAAAAAAAAAAAAAAAAAAAAAACACATGAAAAACTGATTTTAATTTCTAAATTATCCAGGAAATTTGTTAGCATCATCCTGTGATGAATTTCATGATATATTTCCCAACACTTCTGTTCAACACCTTTCAACACTAACAACACTGAGCCAATCACATGAATTCAAGTAAGTTACAGTACAGGACGTTTTCATAACTGCAAAGTACTTAACAGAGTATCTAGGATTTAGTCTTAATGTAAAGACGTCAACATTTCCCAGAAGACTGATAACTTAGTAGCTTCCTATTGCACAAAATTATCCACAGATGTATCTCTGAGAAATTCTAAAGGGTTTTCATCAACTGTGCCTTTTTCTTCAGTCCAAAAAAGAATGTCTTCAAACAACAAAAGTTATTTTCTTTGCAAACTTGTAAATCTTCTACATTAGCAACTTTGGGATGTGGGCACAACATCACAATATTTGTCAAGAACTGCCAGCATGGAGTGCAGTGTTAGGCAGCTGACAGCAGACTTCCCCAGCAAAGCCCTCCAGAATTTTCTTGCCACACTGAACTGCTCCATGGAAGTCCCATACAAGCTCTGTAACCTTTCTGTATTTTGGAATTAATAGTATTCAACTGCTGACAGAAGGAAAACACCGAAATACCACACTCTACAGGGACACTCTGTAATACTTAATGCTCTCGCTTCTTCCATTTTGAGGCTGTATAACTGAGTTTTACTACACAGGCCAATACTTACTTCTGGGAAGACTGCAAAGTCTTTCAGACACACGGTAGTTGTTCGTGATGTCTCAGCAGTTACATACATCCAGTGCACAGGAATGTATCCTCAGCTCAGAGCTCTTCATTTACTGCACTTTCATAAGCACTTTTATGAAAAGTTGTCTTTTTCCAAGTATGTTTACACCCATCCAAAGACTCCTCAGTTAACTCAGTTGAATGAGAAAAAACATTCAGCACAATCACAATGAAATGTATTCACGATGTCTATTGAGAAAATTGAAATTTCAATCACAATTCATAGAATATTTGCTTTTGAAGTGAAGGATACTGTCATAAAAATCTCTGGTTTAAAACTAAAAAAACCAACACTCTACCTTAGGAGTATGTAACACCATAAAAATGACACAGAATCAGAACTAATAAGTTTTCTAAAGTTACAAGGCTCCAAGATAGTTTTGAATTTCAAGGGCGAGTTAGTTGTTCTGAATTTTGATTTTTTTTTTTTAAATCCTAGGAACCAGCAGAAATGCCAGAAGAAAACCTGTAAACAGTCACAGTTAAGGAAAACTGGGGTTTGTGATGGCAGTTACTTGCATTTAATGATGAACTGCTCTTTATTTTTTTTTTTAAATGTACTGGTAAACAATAGGACTTTAATAATAAAACACAATTAAAAAGTGTTTTTATTGCAGAATTCTTCTTTCACCTCTATAAAAAGCAAATACCTAAGAACAATGGAACATCAGTCTTGTAGTCGCTATATCCTTACTTCTGAATGCCTAACACTGTGTAGGTATAAAGATTACGTCTGCCTCTTTCTGGAAACTGTAACATAGTCTTTAATTACGCAGTCACCTCCTTCACATATTGAAATAGCATCTTCCTATGAACATCTCTATAAGTAGAATCTTATAATCTTATGTATTTACTTGCACTATGTTTTTGTGATAGTCAAGTATGCACAAGCATGAGAGTTTAAATATATCACAAATACATGTATTCATGCGCAAATATATACACAGACACAGGGTGTGTATACGGATGAAGAATTTCAGTTATATGAGCAACAAGCTGATCCACAAGAATTACTTCTGTGTCCACAGAACTCCATTACCTTCAGGGATATTTCATATGATCTGTATTTTTGTACTTTTAACAATACTTTTAAAATTACTTTACCAGATACCATCATACTCATACACAGAAATAATGGAAAAGAGCAGTAAGCATGATAAATACATCAGCTAATGGGTAGTAGGCTGTACAGCTCTGCAGAAAGATTATTACAGGCACAGTGTCACAGATTTATTTATGGCTTAAAGCAGTGCATGTCATAAGCATACATAGTTTTAGTAGGTGGAGTCATCTCACCCAGTCTGGCAGAGCTTTCACATGGGAAAGGCAAGGACTCTTCATTACCCATGAATTAATGCTTTTATTGGCAAAAAGTGTCTCCTGTGTATATTCCTGAATGAGAACAATGTGAAGTAGTTTCCAGTGATTCACGTAAAAAAACCTTCCTTTTGAAAAACTGGCTGACTAGCAAAGTCACTTCCTTTTCAAGTTCTGCTTCAGCTTTTCAGTCCTTCCAGCCATGCAAGCCTGCACATTAGGCTCATTTGTCCATTCTAGCAAAGAGACTCAATTCAAGGGTAAAACACACTTATCATTTAATATTGAGCTCCTATCATAGCTTAACATAGTAAGGTAACTGAAATCTGCATCATGATCACATGTAAAAACTAAATATGCAGATACAGTTACTCATCTCCGCTACTCATCCAGTTCAGATTGACATTAGTAATGCTGCTACAGTTCTGAAATGAAGCATGTGCTTTTTCAATGAACCATGGATTCCACATCTTACTGGAAAGAAAGGCTCACTTGCAGCTGAGTTCTTCCCAGCACAGCAACAGCTGACCCGTTCAGTTAACATATCACTCAGTCACCAGCCCTGCCTGCCCTGAGTCATTGGAAGTGCCTAAGTCAGGTTTTAAGCAGATCCCGTTCTCCTAAACCTGCAGCATCTCCCAAGATCACAGAGCCTGCGGACATGATTGTATATATGTCAAGTAGGGTCCATGGGTTTGATTAAATTTGCACTTTAAAAAAGCATTACAATATTCTGCTAAAATGATGTTTCTGAAGTTTGTGATCAGCTTCAGGCTTTATCATTTTATGATTTTACCCATATGATGACAAAGAAGAGGCAAATAAGTAACATTCTTTCAATGGGTGCTAAACCAGAGCACTTGTAGTACCATGAAGGATTCAGGCTGATTCCAACTACACAGCCACTAAAAAGTTGTTCTAAAGAGATGGCTGCTTCAGTGTCCATGAAAACAGTCTCTTACTCCTTTTACCACTTGCCACATCAAGAATCATCCTTCTCACCTCTTGCTTTCCTCATTACATACCTTCCTTTGCAATTTTCCTTTGGCTTGCCTTCTCTCTGTTGCAGCAGGTATCTGCTGCTGTTCTGACTTCCAGGGCTCCTCCCTGCCTAATGCCATCTTACTCTATCCTCTTCAGTTCTGCACAGCCAGCTCGAATCATCACTCAAGGCAGTACCACCCTCCAACACATACTAACCATATTTTCAAAAATGTACACCAGGTATTCCTCATAGCTCCCCTCATAACCAAAACCATCCTGTGAGACTTCACAAAGCTACTACTTCATACTCTTTCAACCCTCTTAAAATTCTCCACCATTGAAATGAAAATATGCAACTTTGACCATTACTATAATAAACCCACTAATCCATGCTGAATACCATTTTATCACCCTTTCCTTAATTTACTGATTTAACTTCAGAAAATTTTTCAAGAAGCAAAAGATAAGCAAAACCATGAACTACAGGATTCAAGTGGCTTTAATGGGAATAATTAATAACCACTGTATATTTGGATAGAACACATACAACATGATAATACGATGACAAAGAAAAATGCATTTTTACCATGCCCAGTTCAAGTTCAAACCTTATGATGCTGCATGATATGGTAAGTACCTTCACATGAAAGGTTGTGGCCCAATTACTACTGAGAGGAATAGGCAACGCCCAAAGCTTTCCACCAAAAGAAAACCACGTATCCTCAGGTTTAATCCCAACAGTCACTCCCTGTTTCTATACGGGCTCTGCTCTCTGCTGTGATGCACAAAAGGAGGGCTTTTAATTGCTCAAGCCAAGCCACAAGTGTACCGCACGTTCCCTATGGAGCGTAGAAAGCTTCAGCTTTGTCATTTATCCAGTCTAGGACAAAAGCTATCTGGGCCCTACACTCCCAAAATACAGTTTGGAAGGTGCTTCATCCGGGTGCATGCAAGCCAACTTCACCTCCCATGGGAGAACAGTAAGCCCTTTTGCTGCCAACCTCTATGATTAACAAGGCAGTGAAAACAAAGTGTCATCTTTGACTGAAGTACTGTTCCATTACCCTCCTCTCTGTGGTTACCGAAATGGTCTTTGAGGTATTGGGAAAAAAAAATCAAAAGAATTTTTTTACTCTAATTCCATCTCCACGCAATGACAGCAATACAAAATATTGGCTTCGCCTTACAAATACTTCTCTTATTAAAAGCATTCCATTTGTACTGACTTCAGTGGAAGGTACATGGGTGTGCCAGAAAAAAAAGAATTAAGTCCTGAACACTTATATCTCCCTGTATACTTAATAAAGTAACAATTTAAACCTTATTTGTTAGAAAGAAAAAGTCCAGCTACAGACAATTTGTAAAACAACACAAAGAAATTGCCTGAATCCCAAGATCTTAAATTCCAAACAAGCCACAATTCAATCTCCTTCAGTTTGGATTCCACTTCAGCAAGACGCCCAACTTAAGTATGACATGAAGTCCTTCTGAAACACCTTGCCAACTGTGGGCCTAGGTACTTCCACAGCAAAATTAATGCAGCAAAATAAAGTTACCTTGTGCAGCATACATGGACATTCATTATCTCTACAAATTTCTTTGGAGAGCTAGAGGGGAGAGGAGGCTTGAGACAATGGAGGGAGTTTGGACACTTGTGTCCACAGGACCATTATGCTTCAGCACCCTGCTAACCTTTCACAGTTTTCCTTTCTTCCAGATTCCACAGCACCTTTGTTTCCCTCCATTTATCCTCCGCCTTCCCTCCCTTCCCCTCACTCTCTCTTGGTGGCCATTAACTACGCTGACAGTTTGACAGGCTGAAATAAGGAAATAAAACACTTAAACATTGTTTCCTGATGTATGCATTCATCTCCTCTGCCAAACACAGATATTGAGGAGATACTTCACTCCTCCTGTCAGCTCGCTAAATTATAGCCCAGCTCTCACAATAGCACAACTCTCAGGACTTGTACATTCACTTGATCTGTCTTCCTATCAGTAGGCCATGCAAGGCCCATTTCCATGTCTTTAGCAGGAGCTTCTTCTATTTATACTCTTAGTACCACACTTTTATATGCCTAGGGTTGAATTTCTGTTAAAAAGCAGACTCTCATGCTGCTTCTACTGAGCGCACTCACATTACCATGATAGCCCCACTTCTTGCTTGGATTACGATGAAACTACTTCAGGAATAAATTAAACTATATTGCATTAAACTTTGTGCTATTCTCACAACCCGTTACAGCAGCTGAGTAAACCAAACCACAACTTTGCTTTGACCAGGTTTATTAGACTCTTTTATTTAAACATTTTCTCCCGGTTGACAGAAAACATGCTGTTGGAGACTAGAAGTATCTCACCCTTTACATAGAAAACCACTGCTTACAGCATTTGCTTACAGAAGCCAATGTTGTTCAGCTCCCAGGGGGAAAGTTGCAGTGATACTGTCACTGCTCATTACCTCCAGTGGGTGTTGCTGTGAACAAGCTTATGGGAAAATGGGGGGGGGGCGTGGGGTGGGGGGGGTGTAATAAAAGATAAAGTATTACAGGCACTCATAAACATGTCCCATGTCCGGAAATTTTGCCTGATCCATACACCCTGAAAGAAATGAAAGCTTGTTAAGAAACTAAATAATTATACTTTGCTGCCATTTAACTGGTGCGGACTGTCTTCCACACCAATTAGATAAACAAGCATTTCCTACTTTATCTCCTGTGCGGGTGCAAGGCTGCAATGGAGCCAAGTCATCTTTTTGTAATTTCAGTAGCTCCTGATGTCTATGTAGATAGCACAGTGCTGAAGCCATAGCCACTCAGGGGTGCCCTGATGGCCAACTTCCACTACAGTGCAGATTGATCTTACATCTTCACCATCCCAAAATGGCTGAGTTGTGACAAACAGGGTACTAAAAACCCAGATACATGCCATTCCCTCTTGAAAATTTATAACAAAGAGAAATGTATCAATAGCTCAGAATATACTGGCACCCACCCTGGCTGATAGGGAAGGTTAGCTCAGGTTTCAGTTACCATGTGGAAATGCAGAAGTAAGTTGGCACTTTTTGGACCTTTGAAACAAAAGCACAAAGACATCTCTTCACACTCCAATATTATAAATCAACTGCAGACCTTTACTCTCTTCCTGGCCTCCCACTTTCTCATTATTTCAGATACCTGTAATTATGACCCAAAGAAACAGTCTTTGAAGTAGCTGTGTAATTCCACTGACAGAGAGATTTAATCAGAGGTAATATAAAAAAAAGCAACCCAACAACCAACCAAACAGAAAACAACCCAACAATGTCCACATGGAAAAGTCTGTACAAGTGATGCTGCTGAGATTTCATTCTCTAGATCTGCAAGCATCTTTTTCCATTTGTAAAATTTACTATTAAAGAAAGAGTAGAAAAGGTTCAAATTCAATCATCCTAAACAGCTAGCAAAGCCCAAGTGGAAAAGTAATTCATTTGCTCATCTAGAGACAGTAAGGGCTTTGCTACTGCCTTCCATTATTGAATGTCCAAGAGCAGTATTTCAACTGGTTACACCCATTCCTTTCGCTATTCTCTGAAGACATATTAATAAAAGCAGAAGACCTGTTATATGCTGTATCTTTAACTGAGAGGTTTTGAATTTCATGAATGAAAATGAAAGAAAACATTGATAAAGCAAGAGGAAATGCAAGTTCCTTACTACTTCCTACATTAGAGGCAATCAACCAAAAAACTACTGTTAACTCTTTACTGACAATATGCACAGAACTTCCTAAAAATATCCAAGATTGACTTTGGTTTCATCACTGGAAATCATAAAGAGCTCCCAGTGCACTGTCGAAAGGCAATCTTCTTCCTATATTGTTATTTCACACTGCCGGAGAAAAGAGGTCCCACCCACTTGAGATCACTGCAAATCCCATGGTATTTTTCAAGAGCATCAGCTACTGATTACTGCATATTGGTGAATTTTCAGTTCAGCTACCTACTACTCCTTGAAGTTTTCTCTGATGTTTCCCAGACACAGATGTTTCCATCTCCCAGTTCTCAGCTCAGAATTACTAATTCTATGAACGGTCTTGCATTTCTGTTTACTGACAGATTAAAAGAAAGAATAATCAAGATGAGTAAGAGGTGGAAAAAAAGAGTAAAACAACTTTGGTTTTGCAAGTGTAGTTTTTCAGTTTGCATGAAAGACTTCTGCATTTGGTTAAGTCTTTCAATTTTACATAGTATTCAATTTTAAGTTTTACGAATAGCCATTTTACTCTCTATTTATTAAACTGTTAAATAGTCTCTTCCTATTCTTCCCATTAAATTAAAAAATAAAAACATGGAGATGATAACTCACAAAGGGAAAGAAATCTACTATACTAAACCCCAAAAATACATAGGAATTGTGAGAAAAAAAACAAAACAAAACAAACAAAAAAAAACAAACCCAACACTGAAATACCAGTAAGAGTTTCATTTCCTTCCATAGTTTTTATAGGAACAACTATAATTTTAAATTTTCCTCAGTATATTTTTTTCTTTTTTATTGCTTATTATTTTATCTACTATGGAATAGTAGAATATCAATACTTTATTTTCCTAAACTAACTTGTCCCCTCCCCCAAAAAAGTTTACTTTTTTCACCCTACTTACAGAAAGCAAGTCTGCTACTATCACTGAACGTGGAAATACTTCCATTTTAAAACCTGTACACCATACGACAATAATGGTTTGAAACAGTGGACCCTTGCCTAACCTGGAAGCCACAAATGTGTGGTTATCACAATTACCTTGAACTAGAATCTTGAAGAGAAAAGTGTGATCTTTTCAAGAACTATGATCCACCTTATCCAATCAATGCATTCACACTGTAGCGGCAGCATCACTCACAGGTGTGTCCTGCAACTCACCTCTGCACTTAACTCATGCTCCTTTCCTCATAACAACTGAGACTTTTCTGCTACCGAGAGAGGTCTACCAGGCAGATTTGGAAATGGTGCTGTAAAGCTTGAGACCCATCCAAAACCAGCAACCACTGATAAGTTTTAGCGTGTAAAGCGACAGCAACAGCATATTCACTGGGGATGCAGGCTGAGCCTTTAGCTAGCAATACTGTTCTGCAAAAGGTTACACGCCTGGCTACCACCTTCAACAAACTTTACCATCCAGACTTCCAGTAGGGTACACCCTTCACCGTATACAAAGAAAGGCCTGTACATACACTGCAAAGAGGGTCCCCTACAAGACTTCTGAACAAATTTGTTGTTATCTATGGATATTAAAACGTTGTTATAGGACAGAATTTTCTCTCCAGTTTGTTTGAAAACTCCTGCATGTAGGTGTGTGTGCCTGTGTGTTTGCATACAAGCATGATGCTTTCCTAGGCATACAGTTGTCTGTCAGCATGTTAAAGGAATTTGGAGTTCCTACCTAATTAGTAGGTACTGCATCTGATTATGGTTACCAGGGTTCTTTCACCTCATTGTACCAAAGAGTATTAAAAGAAAAAAATAAATTCTTAAAACATGCTTCTGCAAGACACCATAAAACCTCCTGACCTTAAGACTTTAGCCTAACATTCATTTTTGCCCAAGGTTCTCAAGTGTCATACCCCTTGGTATGAAAACTTCAAGAAAGTGTGAGGTGCACACAACTTATAAAAAAGATACCAAGTTCTCCACTGTTCAAATTCAATTTACATACTAGATATTCACATATGATTATCTTAAGTGGAAATGCAAGGAAATATTGAGCAGTAAATAGAGAAAAAATATGAGATTGGGGAAAAATACACGACATTGTGTAAACCACAAAGGAAAAGATATGTGTTTTTCACATTTCTATTTTAGGAAGGTATCTTCCAGAGGCAAAAAAATTCAATACAGCAGCTCTTCAGTCACCTGTAAATTAATGAACCTCAGCTCAAGGATGAACAACTGCTATCCCTATGTATTAAAGGCAATGCAGAAATGTAACATAAAGGTGAGTTGCAAGAAGGTAGAAAGTAGCAGGGAGCCATTTCCATGAGGAAGGTAGACTATGTCTCAGGGCAGTGTCATGGGTGGGAGAAGGATTAGAGCTGACCCTAATAAATGATCTTTCACCAAGTCACCTATCTCCATGATTCTGTGCCACCATACAGGCACTGCACATCAAAAGCCACTGTGCAGTTTTCCCTTTAATCACAACAACTTTATAGAAAATGCTCAGGAAAGAGAAAGAAAAAAAAAAAGCCTAAAATTTACTTCTCCCCATATGATCCTGTGGTCAAAGTTCTTTCAGATTACTTATGTATCAGTATGTACAGGATCACAAACAGGCACATGAAGAATGGATAAGACAGTTGACTAGCTCTCAGCTTATTTTAACCCCTCCGTAAGTGAAGTAACTATTTAAAATATAGCCACTATCTGAAAAAAAACAAAACCTTATCAGAAAGGGTATTTATTAAAGAACAACAGGTTTTTACCCTGTACAAAGCTCAGCTTCATACCAAAATCTTCCTTTTAACCCAAAATGTGATGCAAACAGCTATCTTCCAGCAGTCAAGATAAGCATGAAGTGGTGGTCCTCCTCCCTGAGCATACCAGCCCCCATCACCTACAAAGGAAGTTCCTACTTAAACATCCTTCCATAAAAAGTAGTTTTATGAGAAAATAATCAAGTATTTCCCTACATGCTTGCAATAAGGGGTTCTTTAAAAAGAAAAAGCCTCAGAAACACAAATTACTGACCTTCCCTTCCTCCAATTTGCAGAAAGCCAAACGAAATTAAACTTGGAACACACTTCCATAGTGTCTCAGCAACACTGTTACTTGTGTGCCTCATGCCTTCCCTGGGATCCTAGGTAGACCACGCTTTCCACAATGCATCAAAAACTCATTGTTTGTATTGCTCCCGGTTTTTAGAAGAGCTCCATTTCATATTCTTTTCTAGGTTTGCCTTTACATCAGTAAGAACAAAAGACACTATATCAAAAAAAACTAAAACCACAAAAATTATCCATTTAAGATTTGATTAAGAAGAGCTATGAGGAAACTTTTCAGTGACAAGTCATTTTTATAAATCAAATATTAAATTCAGAAAGATCCATTTCTCCCAGCCATTAATGCAAAAAAAAGGTCAGCAAAATTGCTCTGTTCACATTATCAATGCCAAATGAATTTTCAAAGCCAAAATAGTAAGTGAACTGAAACAAAGCTCTACAATCCATGTTGAAACCAACATTACTTTTTGCAGCAAACGCCAACAATTCACAGCATTAATCACAACTACCATCACCCCAAAAGACCTTGGAGGACAAAACCCATGCAGTTGGAGGGGTGGGGAGTGGAATAAGAAAAAAGTAACAGTGAGTAAAAAGTAACAGTGAGCGCTCAAAGGTAAGAGAAGTCTTAGATGACAAAGTCTGTGAAACCACAGGAGCTTAACAAGCATATATATTTCTTTCACTTATTCCCTAGGACTTCTCTCAACTGCTTTAACTCCCTCTTTCCACAGCTTACCCCTGCTGCTTCTCTTCTCTTTTCCTCCTATTCCTTTTTATCCCAAGGCTGTTCAAATTGCTGGTCAGAACTGTAAAAAGGCAGGACCAGTTAGCTCCTTCTTACTTTCTTAACATGATAAATGTTTTGGATGGAGGGAAAAAGCAAACCTTCCAGGTGAAGCCGCTGAGTTTTCTACCAGCCCCTGGAGATCACAGCAGCCAGCAATGGGGATCCACTTGTAGGCTGATGCCTCTAGGGATCTCCTACCTGCAGCAGGACTGCCAGCCCTACTTGTCACAAGAGCTATGAGATCCAGCCTGGACATCTTTAACAGACCCCAGGTCTGCACACTGTGCAGCTGAAGACAGCTGCACACTTCAGAACTGGTTATAAAACAGAAAAATCCAGAGTGTCATAAAAATGTGTATAAAAGAAATAAAGAAGTCTCTTGTTCAGAAGCCTGGTTTATATGTTCACAAGTATCTAAATTAATGCATCTGATGGAGTAATGAGCACCAGGTAGAAGATGGCACTTCCCTCAAATACTAGGATAATTAAAAGGGCAAGGTATTAACAAGCTTTGGAAAGAAAAAAGTTATATTGGTTGTTCTGGGGATTACAGTCTTCTCTGGATCCTACCTTCACTAATCATTGCATTTAGTCATTAGACACTTTGCCCATTCCCTGGAATCTATGTCTCCTGATTACTGTTTGCTGATCCACTCTTCAGACAGGATTTGAAACACAGGGATACTGCTAAAATGCCCTTTAGAAAGGCCAGATAATGCCGCTCCTAGCTTGCACTACAGGAAAGAGATTATTTCACAGATACTGGTGTCAGCTACATGCTCATCATCTTTTTACTAACTCGCTCCTCACACACAGTGGCTGCAGATCAGATTTGCCTTGGTCAGTCAAACATGTATTTGCTACTTTTTTTTTAATACTGGAGAAAACATAACACCACCACTCCTTATTAGCATACATTTATCTGAGATGAAGACATGCAAACATGATATGCTTTATACAAATCACATGCAGATCTCAAGGCTTCTGGAAAACTGCCATTACAACCTTCGGTGAAGCAAAACGTAGGTACTCCTTCTCATAGCCACTATGTTCAATAATATTTCCAAAACTAAGCTGTTGGAGTAAATGAAGTTACACAAATGATGCACCTAGGCCACAGTACATAAGAAAGATAGTATGACAGGACTCTGTGCTATAGTTCAGCAGCTGGTTATGTGTCTAATGTAACCAGTAGGAACAATATCATTTACGTCTTATATTACTCTATGAACAATCCAATTTATAAAATGCCTATTGCGTTTACACACAAGAAACTATCATAAATCCTGAATGTTAAACAGTGTCAATGGATGAAAGCCAACTTTCCCACAATATTTTGCATGCTGAACTTAACATGCTTTTAAAGAAAAGGCAGTCACAAGAGAAGGCTCCTCTGAATTCAACTACTTACTGATGCTGGGAACTGGTGACAGCAGCAAATCACTAAGATATTTGATCTTTCCTCATAACCAAAATACATTCTTAAATTAATCTGTAAGCATGGCACCTATCCAGAAACATTACCATTTTTAACATTACACTTTTTTGCTAGCTTACAGAACAATTAATAGTGGGGAAAATATCCCATGCTAGGAAGAATCCCATTGCATACAACTTCTTGCCTGTCTTTTGCTCTACTGACAGGGAAGGTAGGTCTGTAGTAAATATGTACTTGTCCTTATCTGTCACCCTGGACTAATGGCTTTGGAGAAAAAAGTCCCAGGAAGCAAGTGCAGCCAGATGACTGCATACCCAAACATGCAGATTTGTCTCCACACTGCCAGGAGTACCTGGATGCTGTTACATGGAACCAGCCTCTGCTTTCACCAAATTTGTACAGATTAGCTGCCTTTGCTTTTATTCCCAGAAGCATCCAGAAGCCACCAACTCATCCCAGCTTTACCAAATGCACAGCCATAGTGTAAAGTGGGTTTTAAAATAAATGAATAAACAAATAAAATCACAGCATTTGGTCCAAATACAAGTTATTGGAACTCAGCCTGCAATGGCACTGACCTAACCACCAGGAACATGTCGCCGCTTGAGAAAGCTGGTCCTCAGGGGATTGTTCCCAGAAAAGCAATGGTCTGGCAGTAACACCAGGCAGGGCGAAACACTTTGGACATTTAATGGCAGCATACCTCCAAATTACTAATGGCTATGGTCAGAAGGCTATTTGTCTCTGCCATATCTCTTTCCTGATATTTTCTCAGTACACAAACTTAGAACAATTTAAGGGCCTGGTTCTGTTCTTCTGAGCAATTCAGGTCTCATGTGAGCACCACTTTGATTAGAAACCCAAACCATTCACTGCTGGGCATGGACATTTTCTGTTCCAAGACTTCCTACATAAAACTGCCTGTTCATTCCCATAGCTCTCTCAACCATCACATCTTCATAACAGAGGAGAGCTTATCAATCAGGACAAGCTCTCTCTCATGAGATTTTAAATATTCTGTCCGTTTCCAGGCCAGAGGCATTGCAAGAGAGGCTGTTCTTGCCCCATGTTAGTATGACAGCTTCTCTTTTGGCCAACACGCTGGGGACTGGACCAGGGATGTCAAAGCATGAGCACAACTACAGCTGAGAGCAAAGAGCAGATACCCCCTTGCTTGGAGGGTGTAACAGCCCGTGTCCTCCCTGATCAGCACAGAGGGTGAGACTTCCAACATACACTGGCCTCTGGGTTGTATTAGCTATTGGATTAATCAATTGTAACATCGGTACCCTTTTTCCTGTTTCTGAACAGCTCCAAATGGAGCAGTATATGTTTAAATGAAAGATTCTGAGTTTTGTTCTTCATCTATATTTTGACCATATCATAAAGATTCAAGATGCTCATTTAATCAAACAAGTTTACCCACTTCTGGTTTTACACTGTTCTCTGTAGCTGCCTCATCCCAGCAAACTCAAGAAGTTAGAATCCCAAATTGCATATTTTGAGTTCTTCCATGCTTTTTCACTCCCTGCTGAGAAAGATGTTTGCTGCAGTTCTGAGCAAATGCAATTTACTGCACCTAAAGTTGATGGTTCCTGTAGGGAAGATTTGGTGCCACCTGTTTCCTCACAAAAGCAGCAGCAATCAGTATTGAGGACATAATTCTGCCCTCAGTCCACTCAGGCAAGCAATCTGGGTGGTTCACGAAAAAGAAACAGGACCAGAACAAGCACAACACAACCACCAAATCCTAAACTACTTTCTGAAATGACTGAAAAAAACATTTGTAAAACGTTCACTCCGGGCAAAATATCAGCATTCTTTAACGAATTTATTTGAACACCTTTGAAGAGCTGTCCAGAAGCCCAGCTCAGAGCCAGGCGACAGGGCCTCTGAGAAGGGACACCATGCTCCCTTCCACTGGGACCCACAAAGCCACAACTCCATGTGAGCCACTTCACACTAAAAGCAAAGCACCTCTAAGCAGCTGATGGATTGCATCTGGCTTCTGCAAGAGGCAGTGATCCCCAGCACCCACGTATTTTCACAATATGCTCAGTTGTCCTTTGGGTGCTTAACCTGTAATTTGGTGAAGAAAAATACTATGTAGTACCCCATTCTTGAAATATCACTATTTCCATGAAATCCAAGTGCTCCTTTTTTTTTTGTCACAGTGAATCATAGCTTTTGCCCCCATAAAAGAGCACAGCACCCAACTGAGAGGCAGTAACACCCCACATTTTCAGAGTTCATTCACTGCAGACTGCTCCCTGCTTAGTAGGTCTCTCACAGCTTCTCTTTAAGACAATCCACTCCCTCCTGCACTTTCCATGGGCTTCCGGATACCACTGCTCCTCTCATATTTCAGACCTTTCTGAAATTTAGCCCCTAACTTGTGTTATCTGACTTCAAGGATCCTCACTCTGTGCTCTTATTCTTGCACTGATGTCAGCAGTTGTCTTAACTGAGAAATCCAATTACCATCATACTTCTGAAAATAAAGTTTAATTATAGGCAAGTGTGATGAATCTATAAATTATGATGATTATCAGAGTGAACAGTAGCATAACCAATAGCATTAAGAATATATCTCAATATTCTCATAGGGCAGGGTCCAAATCTTTGAAGTTGGTAAAAGGATTCCCATTGATGTTAAAAGTCTTTGGACTTTTATTAATAAGAGACAATGATTTAAAGTAATTACTGCAATTGAAATAAATATTTTATCATTGTTACAACTCCTAATAATATTACAATTAAGTGCATTAAGCATTCTTTGAATCAAGATACTAAATCCAAGTAACAAGTGTAATCTAAGAAATACAGTAACATGGTAGTCTAGCATCATAATATTCTGTGAATAATCTTTTGCAACACTAGAAAGTTGACCCAGTTATTTACATAATATTTTCCTACTCATCTTTTTAGACCAGAAAAATTGCAGTAGGAAAAAAGTCAATAAAATATTTAAAGTTTAAACACAGTCACTTAAAAAAAATTCCTGAACTAGAATAGCAGCTTTATTTGTATTTATTTGCTTATTTTTACAGTCTAACATTGTGTTCCCATGTTGCTAGTGAAAGCTGCTCCAGCTAAACAAATTCAGTCAAGATTTACTCTCACTCTATTTATTCCCTGAAACATAACTGTAATGTTTGCTGGACAACGAAAAAGAATCCCACACCATCATATCCAAAGGAATGATCTATCTTCTTATTCATCCTGTTTTAGTTAATGAGAAAATGTAACCGTGACTCTATTGAGAGTAAGAGGAGGAGAGGCAGAGAGCCTCTCTCTCAATAAACTGTTGCACAAGGTAAGACTAATAGCATAATGTCTCATAGCCATCATTAGACTAGCTAGTAAGTAGTACATTATCTTTGTTTTTTTCTTTCTTTCTCCAGGGCACAGTCATGTAGTTACTGCTCCTCATTATCCTTGGAAGCTGTAAATTTAAGTGTAAACTCACCGTCTCTGCAGGGGTTGCAGGTAGAGTAGTGTGTAATGTCATTTACTCCATTTTCTCTACTGAATTTTGCAGAACTGTATTTCCGAAAGATTCTCCTCCCCACAAATCATTCTCACTAACTGCTAACTGTTTGGACCCACACTGTAACCCTCTGGTTTGGCCAGAAACATCACTTGCTGCATTCAAGGAACCCACATCTGTGTGGTCCCAAACTGATGTGTGGTCGCTACAGGATCTCGCAATTTAAACGAGGGTGCTCCTGGGCAGTGGTGGGACAGCAGCCAGGCAGCTTCAGGCACGAGAAGAATTTATTCTATCCACTTTTATGACCAGTTGCTCCACCACTGCCTGCAGTTCCTCAATTATGGCTAGCAAGCCTACCTCAAAAGCTAATGAGAGAGGCATGTTCTTTCCTGCTTATGGGAACAGCAAATACATAAAAAAAAGAAAATTGACCCATTTATTGACTCAGAAACCAACTCCACAAACCTGAAGCTTCCAGTTCAGATTCTTTGCTTGCTCTTATTATTTAATTAATTTTTGTGGGTAGCCAGCAAAGACCTACATTAAAATATATAATATGGAAGTAATTATGGTATTAGAACACAAGATGCAGAAATATACAGGGCTGGATCATGTCTAGTGGCTTGAGAAGGATTTACAGCCCGTCATCTGACCCATCCATACCTAAATTGAACAAAAGAGGGTTGGAAGGAAACAGAATTTCCATGTATGTGCTGCTCATTTCTACAAAGGTTGGTAGCACAGACAAGGGAAGAGATTCCAGGGCAACTAAACAAACAGGAAAAGAGATGTAAGCTACTGAGTAATACAACCAAAGGTGAACCAAAGAGAAGAGGTTGCAAAAAACTGTCATTCTGTGAAAGACTGAGCTAATGACTAAGTACAGGAGGCCACCTTTGATAGTACAGAAAACTTCAGGAAGGAAGCAAGACTTGCTGACCTGCAACCTGCCATGCAAGAGATGCATATTAACTGAAGACAGAGCATGGTCTCCACCTCATCACCAGCCAAATATACAATGTACCAAACAAAAGCACCTGTAATTCCTAGAGGCAGAGAATGAGGCGACAAAAGACAACCATCCTTCTTCCTCTAAGAAATCACAAGTGCTTGTGAATCAAATGAAAGCATATGGCTTCAACTTTACACTTAACTAAAACACTAACCAGTAAACATAGGTATTCTAGCTCTTCTGAGCAACAGACATGTCCACAGTCAGAACAGCCTTATGCTTTATATAACTGGTTCAGAGAAAAATTCATGCATGGTAACAGGACAGTAATAACAATCTTAGAGCCTTCAAAACAGAACAGAGGAGGGAATGAGATTTTTCTGGTGCTGTCAAAGCATGGCAGCATTACAGGAACAATTAACTGGCACTTACTTTGGAAAAGTCAAAAGCAAATTTTGACCTTTTTAATTGCCAATGTACCCATTCCAAAATGTTCATAAAAGCTATTATATTTTTCTATACCTTTTGATGCAACTGCACTTATATAGGGGAAATCAGATTTAGCAATTGTCTCAAATTGAAAAGTTGTCTATAAAAACTGAAAGTTGTATTATTTTATTTTTATGGTTCTAACTTGTGCTTTAACAGTGCAGACATTTTGAGAATTATTAACCAATGGCAGTTTAGATAATTTTAAAGGTGTATTTCTTTAAAGAGAGAAAAACTACTGAAATGGGTAAAAATATTCTAATATGTCCATTTAAAAGCATCCACAAGATCAATAGTACTGTGTGAATATGCTGCTTTGGAAAACAATTAAAAGGCTAACTGTAAAAATATCTTTAAAAATAATTATTCTTGTTTGCTTTTTAAAAAAATTAATCAGGGCAGCATTAGCAGCAATTTTGATATTCAGTCTAGCAAGTATTAAGACTGTTACTAAATATGCTGAATAAATGCTATAAAGGCTGTGAAGCATCAGTGTCAACCAATTGGCATTAGGAAACTCTCATTAAAATGTAACTGATAGCAAATTAGTTACCCTGTTGTATTGTCAAGCTTTAATAGTCTTCCATATTTACCAAACTGATATAGTATGCCTGGGAGAGCCTTATGTTTTGTAAATATTAATCCTTTTGTGGATTCACTGGATTACCTGTATTCAGCATAGCCCAGCTGTACTGCATCTGGCTGCAAACTGGCATTGCTAGCAAGGAAGAGACATGTAGCAATGCTGACTTCTTACCTAATATTTTCTTGGCTGGATTGAAACAAAGAAGAAAACAGCTGCAGGTCATATCAACTGGACAGATTACTGTGGGCAACCCAGAACTTGGTTAGATCATAAAAACTGTCAATATAGCTTAGTTTAAATCAGGTTCTCATAATCAACTGAATTTGTGGTTCTAAGACTTTCTTAAAAGACTCCCAAATAATTAAATCACATTCTTGCCTGGGCTAAGATATTCAAATTTAGGAACTAATTCCAAAGTTAATTTCCAATTTTAACCAAATGTATCATAGCTGCACTTCTTAAACTTTGCATAATACTTTGGTGATTTCATATGTAAATCCAATCAATCAATAAGACAGCCCTATGAAGTTATATATGTACACAGTACATGACTTAAATCTGTCAGAACTCACTGATATTTATAATGTCTATTTATAATCAACCTGTTAAGATTAAGACTTTTATTCTTAGAATTTTGCAATAAAAATTATTATTAGCCATGTTAATGTTACACCAGTATTTTATTCTTAAAAATTCATCATGCATATAGAAGAAATTAATTGATTACAAGAAAAAAAGTTACGGTTCTCAAGCATTTAACTTCACAGCACTGCATACAGAACAAATACAATACTTCAGGTTACTTGTATAGTCAGATACATACTATAGAAGTGCCAGGGGTAAGATTTTGGAAGGAACTGAGAATCTGATTGACCTGAGAAAGCATGAGTTGTGTCTGGTTTTCAGAGTGATTAGAATCCCTCTGAAATGCCATTTCAGTTCATGAGCTTTCTCTCCACCACCATTTTAATGAAAGGACATGTTTTTCAAACCTGTCTGGACCCTGAAATTCAACAGGACTTACTAGGTCCCCATCAGAAGACCCACTGCTGGGTAAATATCATAATATTGAAATTATTGCCTTTTGCCATGATGTGATCAATACCTTTCTTCAAGAAACACAGACCAAGTAAAACATCAGCTAAATGAAATTATATACATTCTGAAATTTTGCAGCTTAGACAATAAATTTCACCAATAAAAAAAAGATATTACACAGCACTTTTTTGTCCAAAACTATTTTCTTTTCCAACAAGCCAAATTATTCCTAAGTCATTTTTGAAACAGGATTCAGGCTTATAAATCATATTGCACCTTGAAATATGTCATTCTTAGTTCCTCTGCCAAATAATTCATCATTTGATTGAAGCAAAACCAAACAGAAGGGGAAAAAAAAAAGGACAAGTGATGCAGGAGGAGCATCACCATTTTCAAGTAGCCTACCAGCTACAGGTGCTTCTTTTTGAATATGTCAAGCTCAATTACATTTTTATAGCTTTTTGTTTACAGGAATAAAGTTACATTAAGAAAATATAGGTATACATGTTAATGTTATCAAGTCAGTAGGTGTATACTGACATGCCTAAACAGCACACAAACAAAACAAAACCCCAGTCTGCACAAGTCCACATTACCTTCATTCCATACTAAGCAAGGACACTGGGATAAACACCACACTGATGAACTCAGCAGGGTACCAATGCATCCAGTAAAGAGAAGGCTTCGTGTTCATAAATGCAAAGCATTTCCTGGATACTCATACCATAAACTGATTGAGTACAGCACCTCTTTAAAGAGACAGGAAACCACTCTTCTGATTGAAGGGCATTAGCATCCTGTATCCACTGCTCTTCCCAGGTTAAACAACTCAAAAGTACAGGGATAACTGCCCTCAGCCAGAAGCAGTAATGCTCAAACACGCATGGCGCAGAAGTAGCTTATGAAGGAAACATCTGTCTTTTCTGTTGGCAATAGCAGCTTAAGGAATAAATCAATAACATCTCAGGACTACCCTAAAACCACATACTGGAGTAGTAAAAATCGCTGACTTTCCCTGAATTTCATAGCATCAAAGAAAAAAAAATGGAAAAAAGAAACAAAGAAACCAGACACCCAAAGCCAAGGCCACTCCTCTTTATTTCTGCCAACACACCCAAGTAGAAAACAGGGTGAAACTAATGATCAGGAAAGCCACCAGTCCAGGAAATAAACCAAGTGCTGTAAGAAGTAGGTTGGTTTAGTCCCATTCTTAGTGAGCAACGTTCCACTTGCACTAGCACTTCATCTTGCACAAGCTATAAGGCATGTTGTCAGTGCCAGGAATAAGATAACTGGAGACTTAACTGCAGCCTGACTCCTTTGGTTCTGTGTTGTGTTTGAAATGGTCACTGGACAGATAGGTGACCGGGTCTTGCTCAGTTGAATCTTTGTTTATCCACAAAGCACCAACTTCTAAGGATGTCAGTCAATTAAGTTTTGTTAGCTTCTGGTAGTTTTATACCACCATTTAAGACAGAAGAGGAAAGCTAATAATTCTCAGCCACCTTCAATGATAAGTTTCGATCCCTCCTTTTGAGGAAATTTCTCCTTAGTGTTTCATTGCTGATGAAAAGCTGAACAGTGATCCTATTTGGATGCACAGACATATAGAATTCTTCCTCAAGGGCAGGCCAACTGAATGGCTATCAAAGTCATACAGACACAATCACTGCTTTGCCTTGGTCACTTCACATCAACAAGTTTCCAGCTTTTCCTACAGCCCTTCAGCTCACACTGCAATACCCAGAAAGCACAGCAGCACTCTCCTTCGGCTTCCCTTTGGCTTTCCTCTCTTTGCACTTTACCCACACTGACCTACAAAACACAGCTCCATTCTGCAGCAGCACATTTCACCTCCTTTATTCAAAAACAAGCTTCAGAACTGAACATGGGTGAAATATCTTGGTGGCTTTCTTGTATCTTCAGGGTATTAATTAAAATCCCTCATTTCTCAAATATCTTGTAACATCTGTGCTTTGTTCTTCCAGGGGAAAACTCGTACCCAAATTTGACCACATCAAAGACCACAGATTCGCTGCAAGTTCAAAAGAGCATTGCTCCTGCTAGCGGAGGGAGCTCTCTTTGCACAGCACTTATGGAAAGCAATCAGAATTTGGGACTAGAGAGTTCCTACCCTAGCTCCATTTTCAAAATAGTTCCAGGGAAGAAAAGGAACAAACCTCCATTAAAAATACTGTGGTTTGGGTGCCACAGGGCATTTCCGAGCACTGCAGCTCCAAGTATCAGTGTACTTTTGTGTACGGAGAGTAAGGCAGGCCTCTATCTCTGAGGGCATGACAGCCTTGACATAACACTTGGTGAGTGCTCCGAGGACTCTGGATGAAAAAACGCTCTAGAAGGGCAAATCTTGTCTACTGCAAGTTCAACATCAGACCATGCTTTTGACCCTTTTTAATCAGGAATAATATTTCTTTCCATTATTAGTTTAAGCAATGGTTAAGAAGAAAACCTTTTTAAAATATATATATATATAGCATAGAGAAAATTTGCAATTCAAATTGATATTTTTAATCTTAAAAGTATTTTGGTGGGATGGAGTGAAAAATAGAAAGACGAACAAGTCCCATAAATCTGTCACTTGCACAGCACATCACTCACAGCTTTTCCCAGCCCACTGAGGAGGAGAGCCATACAGCTTTAAAATGACTTCATTCCCATATTTACATATTTTTTAATAGGGCTATGATGAATCTCCTTCCGCTTGACTCCTATTTTGAGCTGTGATATTTTAATCTCCATTCTTGCTGCAACTTAGCAGATGAATGTGCAGTGTGACAGAGCTCAGAGGAAATAGTATAAATAAAGCAAAGTGGAGCTATGACATCTCACATTTTATAGCTTTTTTATTGTAGCCTAAGCATAAACAGAGCACAGCTGTGTTATACTTACTGCTGTGAGCACTCCCCCAGCTCCAACCCCCTACTGCTTTTAAAGAGATACTGCCCCTGCTCAGGATCCTCTGGGTACAACCACTGCTGTTGGAGGCATCGCTAACAGAAGCAAACCCTCCTGCACCCATTGCTTCTCTTCCTTTGTTTTTACTTTTCCTCCTTCTACTGGTTTTCCCCCTTGCCTCCCTTTCCCCTCACCTCCCCAGGTTTTCCGGATATGACCCCCCAGTCCCCAGCATGTACAAACAGCCGGCACTGTGCTGCTACCTACTGAAGGATGCCTTTCTTCCCTCGCCATTATAATTTGCTGTTTAAGTACACAGACACATACGCAGAGCACAGAAACAATTTGTAAAAACAACACTTTGATAAAAGCCTTGTAACTAGCTGGAAGTACTCAAAATATTGCTGTCTTTTAACGGTGGGATTTTACAGAAAGGGTTCTCACATTTCTCATCACTTTGTGATAGTTTTTCTTCCCCACAGAAGTCAGTCGAAAAGAAAGATGGAAAACACACTAACTTTACTCCTGCGTATTTAAAAACAAACTATCATGATGAGTTCCTACACAGCAAAACCTCTTTTCACCTCAGGAATTTATGAGATACCACAAAGGATCTCATCATAATCATCACCACACATTCAGCTGAAAAAGCTCCTATTTGAAGCTTTAGACAAGAAAATCACAAAGCACCTGGACACTTTCATGACTATAAAAACATAAGGGCAAACCCAATAGCCAGCAATTTCCCTCACAGAGTCCAAGAATGCTGTTTATTCTTGTGGCGTGTTGAAAAGCTTTATGGTTGGACTCAATCTTAAAGGTCTTTTCTAACCCAAAATGATTCTATGATTCCACAAAAGTGATTTCTCCATCTCGAATTTCAATGTTACAAACATAGACACATCTAACATGCAATGTTAGGCTTCCTTCTGACATCAATTTAAAAATAAATATTTATCAAGGCATTGCAATGGTAACACTGAGCTTAAGAACTGCACCCAACTTTCCCAAATACAGGGCCAAGGGACATGCAGGGAAATTGTTTGCTTGAGGAGGATCATGTTGCTTATCTCATGCCACTAACTTCCTACTAACAGCTTCAATAGGGAGGGAAGTTTCAGTGGCCACCAATGCTAATGTATGAGCAGTAGCCTAGTTCTTCTGGCCATCTTCTGCTCTCGCTTTATGCCCCACTGATCCTTGAGAAGATTTGCTACTTCATTGCCACTGGAAACATTTTCTGCAAATAGTTTTCCCCTGTCTGGAGTTCTGTATAATCTGGAATAAAGCATCAAGCAATACTCACGCAAGCAAAAGAAAGTGGTTAAAAATAACAAAATAAAACTATGCTAGATATGCATCAACAATTGTATTTAAAAATAAATTTTAAAAGCCACCCAGAAAGCGTGCTGAAATTGTTTACATATGGGGAGCTGATTAAATTAACAAGTTTTCAAAGTTGGGGTCTCGGAATTCTCAAGTCTGCCCAAAGCCATTCCTCTACTCAACTTGCTGCTTACCAAGACATCAGCCTGATAAAAAGATCTGATTAGAAAACTGCTATTTCAAGAAGATTAGCAGAATTCCTTTGTTTGCAGGTGGATTATTTAAAATAAAAAAAAAAAGATAAGAAAAAAAGTGTTATTTCATCAAGATTCACTTCTTTATTTCCTGAAATCCCCTTGGAGCTTGTCCAATCCTACTCTGCACTTGCTTAGTATGATCATAGTAAGCACTTGTTCTGTGTGATGTCTTTATTGTAAATAACCTCAGACATTTTCAGAGAAAGGCAGGGGTTGTAAGGAAGAGACAAGTCTGCACTGATGCTTAAGAGACTCGTCATCAGCCAGAGTCACTGTACCCAGGAGGCACTAATGAAAGCCACCCACCCTCAACATCTCACTTGCAAACTTTTCCAGGACCTGGTCTGAGGAAGACCTCATCCCTCCTGGGGTGCAGCAATAGGCAGGAAGTCAGAGAAGGGGTCTGGGAAGCTATTGCTGAAGCTGGCAAGTCCCCCCAGCACTGGGAAGGAAGCAGAACAGACCAACCTCACACCCAAAAGTTCAATAGAGTCCAGCAAAGCCACTGTCAGTACATCCCTAAAAGTTTACCACCGCTACCATCCACTTAGGTAGGAAGCAGTTATGTACACCATGCTGAGCACAAGACCAATCCTATTTAACAGTACAGTCATCATCAAAATATGCTCACACTAAATGAGTGAAGATTGAAGGAGGGAGGCCATAAATTACTCTTCACTGGGAGAGGAAATAGGAGAAAAGATAAAGAAGAGAATATAACACTATAGCCACAAAACATTTTCTCCACTACCTACTAATACTTATTTCCTGTGAAGTTTTAAAATACATTTCTTTCAAATTCACACATGACGTCTTCCATAGCAATAGTACCACCAACTTCACTTCCCCGTGGAAGACTCCTTAGTACTTTTCAAAGTTACTGCAAAGCTCAGTAAATACCGAAGTGTGGTCAGTGCCACTAAAACTCAGTAGAAGAAGTATTAGGATGAAAAAAAAATGAGACACTGCAACAAAGCCTATACATTTCAAACTGCCTTAGAGCCCTTTTACCTATCTTTTCTCTACCTGGAAAACACCCTGAAGATATTCATAACCACAATACCAAGCATGTTTTGAATGAGAAGAGTGTGACAACATTATTGTACAGATTTAATGACAACAGTGGGAACTGACCTCTTAGGTACAATATTAAACATTGTTTCTGACAGGGATGCTTAATTTGGAAAGATTAATCCAAGTCAAATAGTCTGCAGCTACAAATTAGACCTCCCCTTTAGAACTGGCCTAAAGGGAAACTATAAACACTATGTGATAAAACTCTTCATGGGCTTCCAGTTAATACTGTTGACCCCAAAATTCCTTTGCACAAACTTCCTACCCCTTGCAGAACTAAAAGTTTGAGTAGCATAATCTTAAATGTCTCAGAAATTTAAAGAAAATCCAAAACCAAACCACGGAACAAAAAATCAACAACAAAACCCACAACAGTCATGGTGCATGCAACAACATGGTATATTAACACACAGATATGGCAATGTCAAGGCACCACTAATTCATTCACAGGCTGATGCAACACTACACAATGATGAAGTAGCTCTCACCTACTGATTTTGAAGGGCAAACATGGCTAAGACCCCAGTTTCAAGAGAAAACTTCTTATGCCCTGAAAGGCATTTTCCTTATAGGCCACTGCATCTCTTGTTGACAGCTTACAGCCAAATCAAACCAAAGAGGCTGCAGGCAGGAGCTGTAGGGTACCTGCTCTGACAAAGAGAGGTAGCGACAGGCTTTTTTTCCTCCTTCTTGTTTAGTTTTCAATCCCAACAAATGAATGAAATGAACCAAAGAAAAGAACTAAGCTGAGAAAAAACAAAGTAAAATTAGTAACAGGCTAACAGCATATACCCACTGCCTGGGGCAACATACGGCTGATGGATGATGACAGCCAACAGACGAAGCCTCATTCCCCGTCTACTAAACAAATTAGTAATCTCATCAATATCATCACTACATTCACCTTCTGCAGCAGCTGCTGCTGCAACACAACTGCTGTTAAGCTTTAGGGGTAAAGCCTGGCTTTGTCTTGTAGTTTGCCAAATCCTATGGGCAGTCAGGGTTGCCACCCTTTGGAAAATGCAGTTAACCTGACAAGATATTTTTGTTGTGTTTTTTAATTTATTTTTTTTTTTTTAAAGCCTGCAGAGCTGTGTATTAAGGCGATGGTCACCTACATGGCAGACTCTGAAGTCCTAGGAATCTGTAGAACTTGCACCTCCAGGGCCTTCCCAGCTGCTGAGTCTCTCCAATTAAAGTCTGAGTTCAGTGACCTTAAGCTTGAAGAGGACACCAGGACTTTTCCTCAGACTGAGATCTTGCTCTACATGCCACTTTCTTCATTACTCTTAAAATTTTTCTCTGAAAGTGACTTCTTTAAGAAAGCCATGACTTTCAAAAATAAAGAGTGACTTTTGGATATCCAACACACCTTGCTTCCTCCCCATCCCCAAACTGTTTCAAGCCCCATATAGCACTGGCACTTCCAACCTTGCAAAAAAGACCCACCATAAATTATCTTCACTTCCAAAAACTCATCAGAAAAATCACCTGATTCAAACACATTCCAATCCAGAAAGATCAAATTTCAACAACACTCAACACAAATCACAACAAATCATTTGTTGTAAGAAATCTAGATTACAAAGCATTCCAGCAAACTCACCCAAATACGTACAGCAAATTAAAATAAATATAACTTCACTTGAGCTTGAACTCAGGAAAAGATTAAAAAAAAAAAAAAACAGTTTATAACCTTAGAAAGAAGAGGCAACTCAGAAAGACTACAAGGATGTTGTGAGGCTATGCACGGAGAAAATTAGAGGGGCCAAAGACCATCTAGAAGTTAATCTGGCTACTGCCATAAAAGACTATAAAAAATGTTCCTATAATTATATTAGCAACAAAAGAAAGGTTAAGGAAAATCTCCATCTTTTATTTGAAGCAGAAGGAAACAGTGACAAAGGATGAGGAAAAGGCAGAGGTACCTAATATCTTCTTCCCCTCAGTCTTAAGTAAGACCAGTTGTTCTCAGGGCACTATGCCCCTCAGCTGAAAGCCAGTGATGAGGAGCACAATTAAACCCCCATAATCCAAGAGGGAACGGTTAGCAACCTCCCACACACTCATATACACAGAGGAGTATAGGGCTGGATGGGATCCACCCAAGGGTACTGAAGGAGCTGGCAGAAGTGCTCACTGAGCCACTTTCCATCATTTATCAGCAGCCCTGGCTAACCAGGGAGGACCCCATTAACTGGAAGTTAGCAAATGTGACACCCATCTATGAGAAGGGCCAGGAGGAGGATTCGGGGACCTTAAGGCCTCTTCAGTCTGACCTCAGTGCCAGGGAAGGTTATGGAGCAGATCACCTTGAGTGCCATCACACAGCACACACAGGACAAAGAAGGTGACCAGGCCCTGTCAGCACAGGTTTATGAAAGGCAGGTCCTGCTTGACCAACCTAACCTTTTATGACAAGGTGACCTGCTTAGTGGATGAGGGAAAGGACATAGGTGTTGCCTACCTAGCCTTTTGTAAAGCCTTTGACACTGTTCCACACAGCATTCTCCTAGAGAAACTGGCTGCTCATGGCTTGGATGGGTGTACTCTTCCTTAGGTAAAAAAACTGGCTGGATGGCCAGACCCAAAGAGTTATGGTGAATGGAGTTAAATACAGTTGTTGGCTGGTCACAAGTGGTTCCCCAGGGATCAGTGCTGGGGCCAGTTCTGTTTAGTATCTTTATCAGTGATCTGGACAAGGGGACAAAGTGCATCCTCAGTAAGTCTGCAGAGAACACCGAGTTGGGTGGGAATGCTCATCTCCCTGAGATGAAGGCTCTGCAAAAGGATCTGGACAGGCTCGTTTGATGGCTTGAGGCCAATTGTATGAGGTTCAACAGGGCTCCGTGCTGGGTCCTGCACTTGGGCCGCAACAACCCCATGCAATGCTACAGACTTGGAGAAGAGCGTCTGGAAAGCTGCTTGGTGGAAAAGGACCTGGGAGTGCTGACTGATGGCCACTGAACATGCGCCAGCTTGTGCCCAGGGAGCCAAGGCCAATGGCATCCCGGCCTGTATCAGAAAGACCGTGGCCAGTAGGGCCCAGGAAGCAACCATCCCAGTGTGCTCAGCACTGGTGAGGCTGCACCTCAAATCCTGTGCTCAGTTCTGGGCCCCTCACTACAAGGCAGACGTTAAGGTGCTGGAGCAGGTCCAAAGAAGGGCAAAAAACTCTTGAAGGGTCTGGAGCACAAGTCTGATGAGGAACAGTTGAGGGAACTGGGGGTGTTTAGTCTGGAGAAGAGAAGGCTCAGGGAGACCTTATCACTCCCTACAACTACCTGAAAGGAGGATGGAGGGAGGTGGGGGTCAGTCTCTTGTCCCAAGTAACAAGCGATAGGACAAGAGGAAATGGCCTCAAATTGCACCAGGGGAAATTTAGATTGGATAT
Organism: Pezoporus occidentalis; assembly: GCF_034315485.1. Classification (NCBI taxonomy): domain Eukaryota; kingdom Metazoa; phylum Chordata; class Aves; order Psittaciformes; family Psittacidae; genus Pezoporus; species Pezoporus occidentalis. Next base: position 11,994,837 of record NW_026913748.1, on the reverse strand, counting down.
TAGGAAATATTTCTTCACCAAAAGGCTAGTCAGGCATTGCTACAATGTGCTGCTCAGGGAAATGGTTGAGTCCACATCCCTGGAGGTATTTATGAATGAATGACATGTAGATGTTGCCCTTAGGGACATGGTTTAGTGGTGGACTTGGCAGTGCTGGGTTCATGGTTGGACTTGATCTTAAAGGTCTATTCCAGTATAAATGATTCTATGGTTCTAAAGAGAAGGAAAAATTAATTTATGCTGTGCAAACAGAAAAAGACATGCAGAGACATAAACTTACTCTCCCTTTTCCTCCATTCAATTCACCTGAATAGGTTTTGCATTTTTTCCATGAAGTCTGATTTTTCTTGAAGGTCTTCAAAGAGTAAAGCTGGTTAAGTCTGTTAATGTCAACAGAATATTTACTTATCAATATCTATTATTAGATAAAAATGTTAGCTATTTATTTCAATTCATCAGTTTCCACTTGAAAACATGCAACACAGAACAACTTTTTTCTGAAGAAACCTCCACTGTATTCTGTTTCTGGATCTGTGCACACACCTTAATTACAGGAATTCACCACATATTCACTAGAAATCTTCATAGCTAGAATATTTCCATCCACAAAAGAAATCTTAGGATGTAAAGAGTAACAGCTGATGTTTAATCCATTGACTCAGCTTTTCTACTTGTTAACAGCTGAAACCTTAACTGGATGTCAGGAACAGTGTCTTCTCTTGGGGTCAGCTAAACCAACAGAAAATGTGTTTTCTCCTGTTTGCTTCCATAATTGACTCCATGAAAAATTCACAGTGCTTCTTTGTGCTCAAGTACAACATGCAACTTTCCTCTGTATCCTCTAACAGCTGGCACAGGGACATGTTCCTGGAACTCATTTAGTCAAAAGGTATATTGCATTTATATTCCAGTTCACTAATTCACATATGTAACAACGAGTTCAAGAATGAAACTTAAAATAATGAAAGATTTTCATCAGCCATACTGAAATATTTGACCATCTTTAACCATAGCACTCCCATTTAACCATTTTCCAGCATTAAATAAGTTGCTGCCTAAGCAGCCAGTTACTTCTTCCCCTACATAATAATATATAAGTTACCAAACAAAAGTTTCAAACTCTTATCAGGTAGCAACAGAAATAATTTTGCTACTCTATGTGATTTGCTCTGGTTTATTTGATGGGTTTGGGGCTGGGTTTTTTTTTTGGGGGGTGTGGGGGGCTGTTGTTATGTTTGGGGTGGGGTTTTTTTGTTTTGTTTTATGAGTGAGTTTGTTTTTTTTTGTGGGTTGAGGGTTTCTTGCTGGTTTTTTGCTTGGTTGGTTTTCAGGTTTGTGTCCATCCCATCATGCTATGTCATCACCCCCCTCCCCCCCCCCCCATTACTTAGCCATATCATAGGAACATTCCCTTTGGCAATTAATCATCCACCAAAAACATTCTACTGCTTCATAAACTCCATCACAATGAACATAATCCTTTAGTTAAGTGCCAATTAATTATTAAAAACATTCACTGAGGATTAACAATCATGAAATAGATACAATTCTATTATGTAGTTGTTAATCCTCAATAAATCTACTTGTAATAGACAGCAGTTTAGTATGAGCAAGCCTACTTAATCTAATGCTTTATATTTAATTAAATAACTATTGCATGTTAAAAAACACATTTATTAGGTTTAATAACTATGTAATAAGCATACATCTAATAGACAGATTAGTAATCTACAGAAAAGGAGATTTTTTTTTTTATAATTGCTTGCTTGTATTAGCATCCAAGAGCTACTCTCCAACATGAAGGCCAGTGTGTTACAGCTTCCCTGCTATAGAAATGCAGGCCAAGAAGGGCTTAACACTTTCTGACCACACTTTTTTTGGGCCCCAGGATGAAGACAGGGGAGCCTGAAGTTCACTTACATACAATTCTTATATTCCCTTGAAGAACCTGAGATCACACCTCTCCAGGATGCAGTCCAGCCTTTTCTGACCTCAAATGTATGGCATGGCCAAATAGCAGGCTTGTTTTCAAGACAAAGGACTTGTTCTGGAAGGGAGAAGCAGATCCAACAAGATAAATCTAACAAAGAAAGAACTCATTGGAGCTTCCAGTTACTTGGAATAATGCTAAATGCATAGCCAGCTGTACAGAGATGCATTTCTTGTTATTTTATTTCTCATACTTTTTTTTAGTACCATCTTCAAAAAGCTGTGAGGAGACAGGCATATCCAGTTATTCATCTGGTACCCATCTCCAGTTGGGCAACAAAGACAGACAGATACAATGCCTGTTTCTAGGACTGGAACTATGAAAGCTATACATAGCATAAATAGCACTAAGTGGCCTTTTTAGGAAATAAGCTTAATAAAATAATCACCAACCCCTCAGCTGAAGCTGTAAGGGCTCTCCTGAAAAAGTAAGAATATAAATCTATGTCCTGCACCTCTGGAAACCTATTGCTCCAAGCTGATAGGCAGCATCATTACTCAACAAAGGTGACTTGCAAGATGGTGTTTCAGATGACCCTTAAAAATCCCTATAGTCCAATTTCTGTCTGTCTTTTTCCCTTGCACTTCAATGATGAGCTGATTTTAGTGACTGCTCTCTTTGAAGAGGTGTTAGTTCTTAAACCAATGCCAGTGCACTGCATTTCAATAATAGTAGACCTTGTTTTCTGACAGTATAAGGAATACATCTGTAATTCTGTAAATCTGTGACTGCTTACACTCCCTTCTGGAACCAAAAGTGAGGAAAAAGTAAAGGCAGTAGTCAGACAGAAGCAAAAAGCACAGATTTTGGCTACTATTTTAAGACTTGTATTGACACCATAAAGTGATCTGTGTTCCTTCTTTCAAGTGAAGCTACAGCAGCTCAAAGTTAACCAATAGTATGTTTAAAAGAAGTGTCATAGAAGTCCACTTAACTTGGCAACAGTAATTACTCTGTAATACGAAAACAAGAAGTGCTCAGGATTTCAGATACAGGATTTTAGTAACTGCACCTTTATATTTTGATGCAAATATTCATTTTCTCTACTTTACAAACCTCCTAAATTTTAACATTCAGTAACAGAAGACAGTAAATATTAAATGATGCTACAAGTACCAGCATGTTCTGAATTTTCAGAATAGCAAATGTTCCAACAAGTTTTAGAAAAATTCTTTTAGGATCACTAATTTTTTGTAAATTCTGCTGTTAGCTCAATGATGGGAAAAAAAAACCTGTTTCTTCTTCAGTAGGACAGAACTAGTCTCCTTCCTTTGTGCAAAAGGATAAAGGGCATATGTTTGTCTTCATGATGGAGAACAAAAATGCATAGAAACTCACAATCCTGCCCAGTTTTTCAAGGCTAACAGCAGGGTCTGATTAACATCTAGGTACCCTATTGTCATGTTGCTTGGCTCAACATGCCACCAAGTTATCCCACACTTCCTTTTTTATTTTTTTAAGATAAGCTTCTAATTAGAGGATGGCAAAACTAGCACAAAAACATCCTATAAAATAACCAGTGAGTAATGTCCATTTGAGCAACTGTTAGCTTAGCACAGCTGTCAAGAAAAGTGAATTTCCCAATACTACCCAAAGGGGAATTGATACCTAGACCTGCCATTGCAGTGCCCTGCCCACTCAGCTGAACAGCTGACACTGCACAAACAGCAAGCCTGGGGGAAGGAGGAAAGGAATTAGGAAAGGAGGGACTAACAGAGCTGCCAGAGTGTCTGAGGAAGAAGGTGCTCACGGCTATGCCCATGCTGCTGCCTGGGCAGCCTCAGCATCCATCACAAGGTCCGATGGGAAATGCACGATCACCCCTTGAGGCAAGGTCAGCACTCATACCAGGGTGGAAAGACATTGCATTAACCTCTCTGAGCTTACCTGTGTGAGTGCCACACTACCCCAAATTAGCCCTCAGTCTTCTCCCACACAGCGAATTATGCGTTTTCCCAACAAGGAGGCCTTTTCCCCTTACAGTTACAGCAGTGGGAAAGGAGGAAGAAGCCAATCCCATCCTCCACATACCCTTCTGGACAGAGCTTCCCAGTTGTGCAGGGGGGACACAAGCATTTAGTTCTGCAGAGAGCCAGTCCCCACAGAACCGGGGGAAGAAGCCAGACTGCAGATACCCCTTTATCTGTGTCTTGTCAAAGGCAAGCCAGAATACAGTATACTCTTCCAGAGGCAGCACACCTCTGAAGTTCAGCAACAGCTTCTTCACACAGAAGCATGTGGCACAGAAGTCTCACCCTGGTGGCACATGGGCTGGGGCCGTAAGGTGGGCACTGCACTGGGACCCCTGCCTCTGCCGAGCAGCATCCTCCATTTTGTGCCAAAAAGCAAGAGCTGCTTTAAGATGAGAGCACATGGAAAGGGGAAGCTTATCGGTTACAACTGTTGGAACAACTGGTAATTGCAGCTGGGGATCCTTCATCTCACGTCATACGGAGTAGGAAAATGGGTCAGATGTAATGCATTTGGTTAAGTATGTAAGATGAAAAGTTACTATTTTCTTTTAAATTATATGGTCTTTACTGGAAGTAAGGTTACCAGTGCAAGGCTTTCTAGCTTTTAAATGTAACAGGGACATGCCCTCTGAGGGTCAGGCTTTCATTTGTTGATGTTAATTCTCAGCTGCCTGTTATTTGTCCTTCATTGTAGCCTCTGTCTTAGCTGGGCACGCTCCCGATTCCCTGCTATACCCAGACGGTCCATGTAAATAGTGTTTATGTTAAGGAAGTCATGTTCTGTGTGACTGGAGCACATAGAAACTGATGTTGTTGTCACTTTAGATTAAGCTCTCATTTTAGCAAAGGAGGCAATTGGAGCAGGCAGCTGAGTGGCCGAATGAAATATTCAGCTCATTTCATTTAAAGCTGCCCCTGTCTCCATTGTTGAGGCTGGCAAGGCTGATTAACCCTTGCTGGTGCCACTGCAACAACAGCTTGCTCTGTCCTCTGCTCCGCCACAAAACCAAGGCCCCAAACAGTCAGGCAGATTTCAAAGGTCAACAAGATGACATTTACTGATTTTGCCCCCAGTTAATGAACTTGAAGGCAAACTAAAATTAACCCTTCAGGCTCCCATCACTTTGTAGATAAGAGAAACAAAGCAATACTTAGCAGGGGTCAAGGATACTCTCTGTGTTTGATGCAAGCAAGAACACAGCTCCCATTAACCAGAGTTTGGCACCTAATTCCTCATGCCTGTGAAAGTCCTACTGACCTCGATTTAACCCCGAGCATTCTATGAATTCCTCCTCATGGAGAATTATATACTTTTTTTTTTTTTTTCAGAAATGATAGTAAATAATATGCCAAAATAAACATAAAGTCTAGGTAATATAAAGCAACAGCTAAAGCTGCAGTAAGTGTTCAGCTGTTGCTGTACTGATGCATGCAGACAGTCTCTGGCTGTCTGGAGCACCGCAGCCCAAGGCTTCAAACACTGCTGCCACAGGGCTGCCTGCCTACAGCTACTCCCAGACGTACACTGTAAATGCCTTGGACACAGCATTACCACAGCACTGGACCAAGCATAGTCTTTCCTCCCAGGGAACAAGCATAATCAGTTTTCTAAGACGAATGGTTGTTACAGAAGAAATAGTCAATGTTCAAGCATCCAGTGCCTGATATCCCAAAACCAGAGAAGGGTATTACTAACTGGTCTTCCTTTGGCTTGACTTACTGCAAAGCTTGTGTTTATAGAAAATCCTAACACTATTTCATGACATGCACTTTCAAATCAAGCTCCGCTTGTCCCAGCAAGTGCCGCACTGTGCCACTGCCTCACGCCAGGTGCTTCAGGGAGCTCAGCAGTACCAGCTCTCACCACAGGGCTTGGATTACTTAGCCCAAGACAGATTTAGGAACAAGACACAATATTCTTGGCAAAAGTGTTAGTAGGATCCCCAAATACTGTAAAATAATACTATTATAAACTGCAATAATGACAGTGATAGCATTTTATTTTTAATGAGAGATTCTTTGGTATTTTAAGACACCACCTCAAGCACAGGAGACAAGTTTTCTTATAACCAAAATGACAAGTACTGTACCAATTTCTCTCTTTGATCTGTATTTTGTATTAAATTGCCAAAAGAAAAAAGTACATTTATTAAAAATATATTAGTTATACAAACTACAGTCATACCAGCAGAAGACAACCATCAAAGTAACTGCTCTTGAGCACTTTACCCCTCCCTGCCAAGAGACTGAATTGTACATATATACTTGTCTGTCTACTGCAAAGGCATTTCTCTAGGATACGACAGAATTGGAAAGTACTGATAAATGGATAAACCTCATAAAATAATATTTATATTACCTAAATTACTAATTCAAATAGCCTTGCAGCTACATTTTACTGTGACATTTTATAGCATAGTTCATACAAGAATATTCTGTAAGAGCACTTACACTAATACTCTCTAATTGTATACATAGGATAAAATTCCACCTTCATTGTAATGATTTCGACAGTGTCAAAACCTCATCAATTGTATGTTTGCTTTACTAGCTATCTGGATAAATATGCAGCTATCTATGAATGGCTCATGAATGCAGATAATAGTAAGTTAACAAGAGAATGTAAACATTAAACATGGTATCTTGGGTGCAATTATTGTACACACAGTTTAATTACTAGCACTTTTTTTTTTTTTTTCCCTGTTTGCTATCTTGGAGAATATACTTACCCTACTCAAATATTCTATATATCTGCTTACAATTTAAGGCCCAATTTGAGAAGATCCTTGAATGCTCTTTAAATAAATGCTCTTAAATAAATGGTCTTAACACCATCATAGAAAATATACATCTGTCATAATAAAACAAAGAAGTCCTACATGTTAAAAGACCTATTTCTTTAAAGACTAACCTCTTAAACCTCAGAATCGATGGATGAAATACTCCTTTTCACAATCTTTTTGGACATCTTCCTGAACAAGAAGTCACACAAGAAGAACACAGATGTAGCTCAGCTCGTATAATCAGTCTAAATGCAAGTGGTTGTAAAACCAAGTTTATGTTATGCACGAATATTTTAGACCTACGTACTGGGAACAGTGAAGTGCTTGACATCTGGAGTTAGACAGTGGTGAACTGTGACATGCACACATCATGCTCATCTGCATAAATATCTATTTTCAGAATCATCAGGGCACAAACACCCCCAGTTTTCTGCTAATTTAATTTAAAATCATCACCCCTTTGAAATATTAGGATAAAGCCTGACAGGTAAGTTACCTGCCAAAACTCAGGTTTGGAAGTATTATGGTTCCATATTTTCCCCTCTCTCCCACTTTTTTTTTTTTTTTTAATTAAGTCACACAGAAACATATCCTATCACCCCAATTTCTGACCCACCTGTATCTCCAAAAGACCCATATCTCACAATGGGCAAGTATAGAGATGGATGGCCTCTGAAAAAGGGAAGAAATGAAACAAACCCCAGAAAACAAAAGTCCTACAGAAAGCATGACTAATCCAAGAGGTAGTGCTCTCCCCACTGGGCTGTATGAAGCAGTCAGCATGCCAGCATGGTACTGCAGGCACCCTGTGGACAGAGGTGTTGGGTTCGGCATGAGAATCTCAGAGGTCCTAAGGGCTGTGGTCATTAAAACTGCGGCACTTTTTGAAGGAATTGAGTTATTAACCTCTGTGACCCCAGACAAATTTAAACCCGACTAACTGCAGATTTCTCTGAGGAATCAGGGCACATGTTTGTAAATTGCCTGGATATTCAGTGTGATGAAAGATGTTACATAAATGACAGTTATTAATATAATAGTGGCAAATGGGTCAGGAGGAAGATTTCAGTACTGGTTTAGGCTGTTGTTTCTATCCAACATCAAATATCAGCCAAGGTTTGGATACTGATGCCTTACAAGAATAAATATGATCTTCACCTTTTTAAAACTGCAAATCCAACCAGAATTAGAATCACAGAATCAACTAGATTGGAAAAGACCTTTAAGATAATCAAGACCAGCCATTAGACAATTATAAGTCTCTTCTCTGGTTTGAAAAAAACAAATCTTGGAATAAACTCTTTAAAGAAAGTTTAAATCAAAATGGTACTTATTCATAGAATCACAGAATGGTTTGGGTTGGAAGGGACCTTAAAGATCATCTAATTCCAACCCCCTCTGCCATGGGCAAGGAAAATTCCTTACATTAGGTACAGTAAGACATTAAAGATTTGAGTTTAGATTGTAATATTGTCATCTACTGAATTACTGTCAAAGAAATCCCCCAAACCAACTTCCCCAAAGCAAAGAGAAGGTGGCTCAGGAGGATTCTCTAAAGATATAAATTAAACTACCATTTTCTGAAAGAAAACAAATAGATAAAAGCAACCCAACACATGCAGCACAAATGACGTTTCCCATACAACCCAGCTAGAAATTTTGTATCCCTATAGAGCATCCCACTGTCATACACGGAGATGCAGAAGTAAAAGCTCACCATCTCAATACACCATTCTTAAAGATCATGTCTGTTATACCCTGATGTTACCAGCTTCATTACAAGTGTTGCTTGGCCAAGTCCAACAACTATATATAAACATATATACATGAACATACGCATCCACAGAGACCAGCCTCCAAGCAATTCAAAGTGCCCAGCAATCATTTACAGATTATGAACAGGCATCACTTCCCCCCTCCCCCACCAGCTATTTAAGAGGCAGCCCTCTTCTAAAATAGACCATAACAACCAAGCAACAGCACCACTTCACAACAAGAAATGAAGAGAAATTGTTCCCAGATTTGAAGTCAAACAAGATATCAAAAGTAAACAGTACGTAATTACCCAAAGGGCAATTTGCCAGAACACAAACTGCCTGAGCCAGTGACTCCCTTTTCAAAGGTGGAGGCCTTGACAGTTGGGGTCGTAAGCCTAACCAAAGTTAAATCAGAGAAGTTGGGCTCACAAACAGAAGTGTGACTCTTGGGCCCAGAAGAACTGTCAAGAGAGGAAAACTCTGGAAGCTGTTTAAAGGTCCGGCTCTTTATGGATTCAATGCATTTCAACACAGCTTGTGAGAAATAAGGTAGTAAGTGTTTATACATGCAAGAGTGCATGTTTGCTCAATGCTTCTCACAGTTATCCGACAATACCTGCAGTCTGGTTACAAGTGACTTTTGTGGGGGGACGATGAGGAAAGGAGTTGTGAAAAATCAAACTACAAAAGTGATCCTCACTCATATTCTAAAAATTAATTCCCAGAAGATTATGGTACTATTAATGTAAAACTGAACCCCAAGAGATTATACTACTGTTCATGCTATTAACTCCTTCAACAGTTTCCCCCCCTGTTAAAAAGAGAAAAGCAACTCCACAAAAATTAACATATCTACAGCAAAATGTGGAGTGATTCAGAGGGGCATTTGAGAAGAGTCTGCACTTAGCACCCTTCCCATCGCTGGAACATGGCAAGGTATGTTTTTCTGCTTATTGTATCTCTAACAATCCATGCAAGCAAGAAAGAGGCACTTGAGGTAGATGTTTCAGGCCAGTTTAAGCAATTTTATAGGTCAAAATGAAACCCTATGCTCCCAAAAGTCATTCGAGATCCTGAAGAACAGTTCAAAAATTTTGTGACTACACTCAAGCCTGAAAACAGCGTATCAAGATATAAGGAAACCTAAGGAATTCAGTTTTACAGAACATTTTAGTAAGGTTTCAGTAACTTTTTGGTGTATCCAGGCTGAATAGAGAGTGAACCCAGGTCAATTTATGGGTTTTGGCAGAAACTATACAAAACATGGTGGTTTTAGCTGAGTTTTGTTCTGAGGTTTTGGTTTTATTCAAAGCCTGAACTCTAAGGGAAACTAAAGGAACATGAAACCATGCAACATAAAACAGAACTATGTTTTGCATGAACACTGAAAAGGAGTCACTGTCGTGAAGCAGGGAGAAGGGCAAAAACCCCAACCAATGAATAGACCAGGGGCTTAAAATTCATCATATGCATAATGCTAGTTCTAATCTTCACTATTTCCATCACTGAGGAGTCATTCATCATACTTCACCCAGCTCAGAGATTTGAGGTCTAGAAAAGCTGCTTTTCATTCATGAAACCTTCCATATTTTTAGTTGGAAAAACATTGTTCCATATCATCCATTAATATTTTCAGTCAGGTGCCAAGATAACAGCATTTTATTTTTTCAGGTTTAAATCTACAAACGCTTACATCTTCACATATATCCTTCTTTTGAGATGTACCCAGTATCATTATCTTTGACTATGCACAAAAACAACGCATCGTGAATGTATAATAACATCTTCATTTGGTTTGCGGCATGGATTTTTGTCTGGTTAAATGTCTAAATTACTCCCACTTATAGGTTATCCACATATGGACTGAGAGATGAACCCATTTGAGAATTAGCTTTTAACAGCTGACCTGGTGCCTCAGCAAGTGTTTTGCCCAGTCTCCTGGGAAAAAGCACATTCATGAGCAAGCCTGGAATCACAAACCTTGCACAAGAAGAGGCCAAGCACGTTAATACTTTTCACAAAACGAGTTCAACTGCCCTACTGCTACACTGCTCAGTGGACAAGTGACAGAACAGCATTAAATATTATTTGCAGAGAGAGCCATCTGCTTGTCATCACACAGGATGGTGAAATCACCTATCAGTAAGCAAGAAAGGAAAGGAATGACAGACTTTAAAATGAGAAATAAAAGGGAGAGAAAAGAGGAAAGCCAGCAAAACAAGCAAAAAGTAAAACAAAAACGAATTACTTAGAGCCACATCTCAGCTTCCTACTGGATCTATTAAAATGATACCCCAAATAATTCTGGGGTTTCCTCACCATCCTCACACTGCTACCGCATTCTTATAAATTGCTATGTTACATCAAATACTCTGTATTTTTAATGTCCCTGTAGTATCTGCGCAATTATATGCATTATGGTTCTGTATTTTCATATTACTGAAGAATGATGGCTTCAATTCACCACCCCTGTGCTGATGACTCCCACATCTCAGCCTCAACCAATCTTGTTCTATCCAAACACACACTGAAGCCAGTTTTACTTATTTTACAACTGTTAAAACCTTTTTCTGTCTGCTACTGAAGACTCAACCACAGTGACTTCAGATACATTGACGGGACAGCACTTTTTTTTTTCATTTGCTTTTAAAAAGAGACAGACTATAAAGCATGTAATGGAATTGCTGGATATCTACAGTTAAAGTCAAAGGCATTAGAAAAGATCATAGCATGCTTCCAAGCTCAGTATGTAACCTCTTCAATGAGTGATTTAGAAAAATCAGTATGGGTTTTAATAGGAAGAAAAAAAAAACAAACCAACAAAAATAAACCCATCATGAAACCCCACTCCTTCCATCTGGCTGGTAAAACTACCTACCAACAAGTTCAGTTCATTATAGGCCAACAGCAAATTTGCACTTCCTACCTAGTAATGGCTATCAAACAGTATATAGCAATTTTAAGAGATCAACTGCAAATTAAAACATGAAAAAGAGCACTAAAGTTAGGTAACTGCAGCCCCTTTCTTTGCTATCATGCGCATTCTCCTCCACACCCCCAGTGCACATAACCTACTCAAGAAAGAGCTCACTGCAGAGCCAGTTTTCACTGACCGCTCAGCTCAGGTGTTGGCATTTAGCTAAATCAGCTAAATTTGGAACTGCTGCTCTGATTTTCTCCAGGCTTGCAGAGGTAGCTTGGGGCCACGTACAGAAGGGTAGTGTTTTGTTAAAGGATCCTTGGAAGGAGTGGAACTAAAAGTGGTGAGGGTACAGCCAGCTGTTGAGGCATGTGAAGCTGGAAGAACCTGGAGCAGACAGAAAATCAAAGTGGGTCTCCTTTCCACTATTGCTCTCTGATCCATTGCTAGCATGGGAAATCATGGCCCCAATCAGAAGAGTAATGGTCACCCAGTAAAGAGGAAATGCATCCTCAGTGTAGTATTTTTTTATTTCATCAGTTAATTAGTGCCACCATTGGATCACCATCACTCCATTAGGCGTGCCAGCACTCCAAGGAGGTGTCATACACGATACGTGCTACAGAAGAGTCAGGAGATGTTCCTGTGTAGCTAGTTCTCCCATAGGTCTTCAGTGCTGTGAAATATAGCAGCAGTACTAACCAAAGCATACTAAGTAGCTGCTCAAATTTCAGTTCCTGCCGAAGGAATGCTTATTTTGTTCACCCATCAATTCTGTCATGCACAGCTTGCATAGGAGTTCACCCTGTTCTCAACCTGTAACTGCGAGGGAAGAACAGACTCAATAAAGGCTCAGAGGTTTTGTTCAAATGGGTGTAAAGAGAGAATTTAACATTCACACATCTTATCTAAACGGTCCAAAACTCCTTCTGGGGAAAAGAGAGAAAGAAATCTAAAACTCTCTGGACTTTCACACAATTTCCCCAGCTCTCCCGTCTGTTACACAGACTAGACATTTTGCAGATTTCTTGGAGAACTTCCTGGCAACCACCAGCAATCACCAGGGCAGGATGCATATGTGTTAAACTGAAATCTTAAACAAAATCCTCTTTTTGAGCTTCAAACATTTTTTTTTTCTTTTTACTGTGAATTCTGGAAAATGGTTTAGTATTATTTTATTTCACTGCAGCAGTGAACCATACCGCACCGTAAGAGCAATGGTGCAGTAAAGGCTTAGGGATTACCACATGGTTTAACTTGGTACTGACTCTATACATATGGCCCTGCTAGGAAGAAATTGTGCAGGTCTTTCTTTTTTTCTGGACATCTTGCTATTTCTATGGTGCATTTTCTGGACCTCTTGTTATTTTATGGTGCATTTTTTTTTCACTATATGCTGTTATGATTCAGATCTAAACAAAGACCACAACTTGTTTTTTTCAGGCACACCCAGCTAAACAGACAGACTCTTCCTGATTATTAAGTAAAACAACCTGGGATCCATGAGGTCAATAGCTCAGTTTGCTCCAGAGCTGTTAATCAAGCAAGAATTAATACACTAAGCATAGGAAAAATTGTCAGTTAAAAGTCAATAAAAGACTTTGTGAATCCCTAATAGCTTAACAGCTTTCTCTTGGATGGATGGCAGGTACTGTGAAACATCCAAGTGTGACCTCACATCACTGTTAATGTGTAGTTAGTTGTTTTTTATGTTCAAGGACATTGTGGAAGTTCACAGCTTTCACCAACCTTTCTCCTTTACAAATGATGTGCATCATATAGTGCAGAGCATGCTCACCTTTCTGTAGGCTTAAATAGTGCATGAGGAAAGATTCAGTAATACGCCCCACCCCTGGCAGTGTTCAAGGCCAGGCTGGATGGGGCTTTGAGCAACCTGGTCTAGTGGAAGGTGTCCCTGCCTGTGGCAGGTAGTTGGAACTAGATGATCTTTAAGGTCCCTTCAAACCCAAACCATTCTATGATTCTATGATACCGGCAGCATACGCTTACGGCGAATTACGGCAGTGTGGTGGTATGGACCAGCAGTAACTTGTATTGCATAAACTTCCTCCCCTTTCACAGACAGCACCTCACAACTGCTGCCACAAGTAATACAAAATACTTCACAGTGTTGCAAAACCTAGAGCATTATCAAAGTAGCTTTTTGTAAAATTACTCAGCATCCTTAATAAACCTGTTAATAATTCATGAAGCAAATCACCTTGAAATCCCCAATTCATTTATGCTTTTGTAATCAATAAAAGTATTCTCAGTATGCTGTTATTCACCCCAGAATATAAGTAGGTAAATAGTGAGGTAATATCACTTCCTTTACTCATAGGGAAGGTGAATTTTAGGTATAGCTACATACTAGATACAGAAAATGAGGAGAGATTAAGCTGCTTGCAGAAAGCGACAGAGGAGCTGATCCCTGTGATGGGGTAAGACCTTGAGTGGTAATTCTGTGCCCCATTCTGGCTGACTGCAGTCCTCCACTTCTCTTGGGAGTCATGCATTAAGTAAAAAAAAAAAAAAAAAAAAAAAATGGAAGAAGAAGATCTGAAAGTGTTAAAACTAAGTGTAATGAAAACGAGGCTTCAACACTGAGTGGGAGAGCAGTGAACCAAAACCAGAGAAAGCGAGAGTCACCATGAACTTGCTAGAAAGAAGACCAAGGGAAGCACTACAAGAGGGTTTGAAATGGAGTAACACACTACAATGACTTGAAATCTAACCACTAAATCTTTCTTTGCTTTCCAGAGTAAATTGCTGACAGAGGAAGTCAAATTCTGGATTCGTGCAGTGACACATCTGTACACTTGATACAAACATACAACTGGGAATGCTGAAGTCAGTGGGAGTTACAAGTGCTCAGCACCTCCTAGGAGATACGTGTTTGGCAATCGGAAGCGTGAGTGCAGCATGTCTGGGCATAATCACGCAAATCTGAATTGCACTACCTCACACAACAACAGCATTCACAGTGCAGAGATCGAGACTTCAGGGAGCCTTTATAAGCACCTTTTCATCCACAAACAAAATTTCTACAAGTATTATGCACTGCAAAGAAAATAAGACTCACACAGAAACAAAAAATTCCCATTGGCAGCCAAATCTTAAATATTACTTCTAACAACCAGGGACAGAGCAAATGCCGTCAGGCCTCTGGCAGATCAAGTAAAAGCCATCAAAGTCTTAAACTAAAAAATACAAATGCTGAGCACTCCTCAATTCCTCTTCAAGGCCAATAACTGGCCAGTAAGTAAACTTTAATAACTAATGGAAATCAAGAAAACTGTAGCAAGGTGCTCAATAATACTTTGCTAAAGGGGAAGAATGATAAAAATAATTTATGTATGTTCTCTGTGATCCTGCTGCAAAAATCTCAGGCAAAATACACAAATCATTATTTTATTTAAAAGAAAGAGGGGACAAAAAGGTAATAATCATAGTTTTTTGATCTAATTATTCCTAAAGGAATCCATAAGAGACTAGAAAATGTATAAAAAACACCACACCTGATCTGCTACCTGGGGAGAATAAAAAACATTCTAGTACGAAACATAGGTGAAAAAATAATGAAATTAGCATCTCCAAATTGTTTAAAACAGGATCTTCAGCCTAAAGAGGATCGACAGCATTGCTTTAAGGGTAGATAAATGGCTGCCTCAAGGATCTGTCTTACCTCCTCGTTGTTTTTTTTAAGTAATACCTTCATTTGCATAGTAATAACCCAATTATTGTAAGATTAGGTGACAGAAATCTCATTATTACTGGTCCTACAAAACAGTCGATATTCCATTCAGTACCTTTTCATGTTACACACCTTAAAACATAATTATTCCAATATATGCTCATTCATCTTTAATGCAATTTCTTTAATAATAATAAAAGAGACTCCTCCTGTAGTTGTTAGGGGTTTTTGGTTGAATATATTAGTGTTAAAACATGATTTTCCTCTTTCAGGCTGCTATAGAAACAAGCAAAGCCAACCAACTGCTTAGGGGCACGCTCCCTCCCCTCTTCCCAAGAGGGAGTCCACCAAGAGGCCTAAAGCACATATGTTAAAATATGTTGCAACAACTCTCTCTCTCTCCATCTCCTCACTCCCTGCTTCTTCCCACGCTGAGAGCTGGTCATAAGACAAGCTTGCAAACAAAATCAAATATATAGTAGCATCAGGCTTCTGAGAGTTATTTGTGTTTAGGGCTTGCTGTTACAGGGACAGGGGGAAGGGTTGTGGTTTTAAGGCTGCAGGACAAAAAATCAGAGCAAGCACACAGAGCCACAGGGCTTACCTGCCACAGGCTTTCTCAGTTTCAATTACAAAGATAATAAATGCGATAAGTGGTCAGTTACCAGATTAACAGCAGAAAGGAAATGGGGAAAGGAGATAGGGCTGGCTCCATCAGAACACAGCACCACACATGTTCCACTTCAAACGGATGTCATGAACAGTTATGGGAGTGGAAACAGCAGCTACTATTTCACCATTTATCTCAGTGTACGCAAGGTGAGATTAGGGACCCTTTTACAGGCAAATCCTCTGTACCACTCCTTCAAATCCAAAAAGGCTGAGAGTTGGTACCACCAGATATCTGGTGGGAGCATGTACAAGACCAGTCAGTGCTCCAAGCCCAGTGCTTAGAGGCCAGTGGATTTCACAGTCACTTATAGAGACTGAGAAGAAAAGGACTGCAAACAGTCATTCTATTCATGGACAGATTCCCCCTCCCAATATACCTGAGGCGTGCAGGGCAGCACTGCAGGAGAAGTCGGTGGAAGCCGTTCTTCACATAAACACACAAATTTAGCTTGCTTGGCTTCCAGTTGATCGCTTATCCCACCATCATTAAAAGCAGTAAATACAAGATGCAATTTCACAGGAGTTATTTACTGTTTAATTTTTGTGAAAGCCTTCTGTCAAAATGGCATGAAGGAGAAGTAATTTGGCCAAGCTCCGATTTTTGAAGTCCTTTACAATCAACAAGCCACCGCCGGTCCGATTAAAAAGGGAAAGCTTGCGTAGTTGGAAACCATCCCTGGGTGGAAGAATTCCAGGATTTTTGCAGGGTTGGGAGCACAGCTTGCTGATCTGGGGGGTTAGGCAGCCCACCTCCACCCCCAATAACTACAGGGCTAAATATGAGGGAGAACTGCATGGCTGCCTCTTTACACTGCCGTGGATTTTACAGAAGGAGAAAATATCACGTGTCAGTGCACAAAGCTGACAGGGAAACAACCATCCCTGGTGCTGCCCACAGGCCTGTGTGGAGGATGACCTCCACTGCAGAATGGTTGGACCTTTTCTCTGAAGATTTTGACCACTTGCCTAATAGTTCTGGTTTTGAAAAGTTTCCAATTATACCATGTTCCACAGAAAGCAAATTAAAATGACCGGTTTTGACTTGAAAAATACAATAAAGCAGTGAATATGCTAATGATTTTTCCTTACATTCTTATCATCTCATTCCATGCCTTTAAACAGAAAACCTTGTGAATCTTACTATGAAAATTATCAACAAAGAAAAAACAGCCTTCCATCTTACACCAAAACTTGGAGGGCTGAGTTTATACCATCCTGACCCAGTCTGACTGAAATTGAAAACTTTTCCTCTTCCATTAATAGCTTTTCCAATTCAGCAGTTCAAAGCTGCAATCCCTCACAGCCTATGCAAGGATTTGGGATCATTTTATAAATCTGTGTGGCAAATGAACATGAAAGAGAAACTGTCCTTATGGCTGGGAACTATCCTTTAGGGGGGAAAAATGTTATTAGCTTTTTAGAGAGCATTTGCAAGGGTAATTTGCGCTACAGCATCTCTTTTTATTGGCCTTGCAAGCAAGTGTTGAAACAATTTGTCTTATATATTCACTTTGAATAGGGACCTTATGTGAAATGCTCCTCTTTAAACAAGGAACAATGGGTTCAAAAATCAACACTGAAAAAGGTCGAGTGTGGCAATGATTTCTTTCAACATGGAAATATTTAAAATGAAGGAGGAAAGGATAAATGAAAAGGGAAAGGAAAAGCTTCTGATTTAGTCTATCATAACTTAAAGCAGCTATGCCAAAGCTCCTAGTTTGGTCCAGCAATTTCATAGGAATTATAACAGGATAGTAAATGCTACTTCTGGACATCATTTGTATATCATTACTTCTTATGAGTCCTTGACCAAAAACAGGGCCTCACCATGTGAGATTCTACACAAACAAATGGTAAAGAAACACCTTTACCATCCCCAGAGAATTCACAACATCCAGCTGTAAATCAGGATTACCATAACCTCTACAGGACACAGGCAGAGGACAGAGCATTTGATACAAGGAGTATAGAAATCAGTGGAAATCTTTCCCCTCTTTCAGTGTGCTTTGACTCAAAGCCGCAGACTGCTCCTGAAAAGATCAGTAGTTCTCTTGCACTGAAACCTCCAAGCCATATCACCTTGCTCTGCGGGACAGTTCTTGAACATAAATGACTCTGAGCAAACAGAACTGATCTCTCATTTGGTACAACAAAATGTAGACTGTAGATCTCCAGTTCTGAAAGTGGCATTTCATTCTGCCAGAGCAAACTTCCATTTTAAGGAAGGAAAAAAGTATTAATTACAGGACTAGGAAACAACGCTACATTTGCAGTGAGGTTACTTATCACTTGAAGTGGAAAATCAGGGAAAGTACTTTCTTCCAAGTAAAACCAGAAACAAAAAGATCTATGGAAGTGTAACAAGAAATAATAAAATCAAAGGTTGCCAGTTACATATGTTTCTAGTGCTGATTCCTCCCTACAGCAAAAATTCAATTTGCAAATGACAGGCCTGCAAGGCAGTTTGCTAGTGCAGTTTCCTTCCCCTTCTACTGGAGTTCAAGGGATTCCCAATGGGGTAAGAGTCCATTCCTCAACAGGCTAAAATGATTCACTTCTTCAGCTGTTGTAACTTTTTCTGTCTCCCATCTCAGTGCTGTATGGGATAGACTAACCAGAACTTACCCATCAATATTACTTACTCACTCTGACTTCTTCAATTAAATGCATTTTAATTGAAAATGTTTCTTAATGGGAAATGTCTAGTTTCAATAGCAAAATGCTTCAGCCCAGCATAACTGAGTTGAAGAAAACAGAACAAAATCCATCCCCCAAAACACTCCACAGGACAGCAGGCAGAGCACTCACCCAATGCTGCTTCAGACGAGAGCCCTAAACCATGACTCCACATGTCTTGTGGGAGTTATGTTAACCTCTCAGCTATGAACTACTTAGAAGTGGTGTCTTTCTCTCAAGGTTAGATTTGACTTTTGGAAGGGTGAGTTCTTTTTCTCTTTCTTTTTTTTTTTTTTAAGTGAAAATTCCTGAAAGCTTCCTTTTTCATTCTGAGTCAGAAAAAGACAAGAACAATGGGTTTTCTAAAGGTTACTGAAAAGTATAATGGGCCAGCACTTCAACTTTCACAAATCAACACAGTGGCATTTAAATCAGTGTAACCCTCTTGACTTGACTAGCTTTCAGCTTGACCCAGCAGAAACAGAAATGATGTAGGCTTTTTATGTTCAATGAAAACCAAGAAGTGAAGCTGACCAGCAAAAAAGAGCAATTAATTTCTCACAAAATCCTGCCCAAGATAAGAAAAAAGCAAACAGAAAAAAGCAACATTCAACTTTTTTAAAACATTTGTTCATGCAAGGCTATAGACCCAAGTCCTATGTCCTTAGTTTATTCTCACTGGTTCCTGAGCAACATCTGCAATAGCTTTTCCTCAAATATAAGGACATTTCACTGTACAAATACTGCATCAATAAAAAAAGGCCAAACTGCTTCACTTGCTCATGATGGAATTGCCACTTATTTACTCACAGTAGTAAGGTAAGCCTGTTTGGCCTCATGTCATCAGCTCGAAAGGCAATGAATTTTATACATTGACATCCCCATCAATATTAAGTTCAGAGGTCTTGTCCCTTTCAAAGTGACTCATATAGGAAAACAAAATAAACAACAACAAAAAATAATGTACAGATAACAGTACAGGAAAATACAGACAGACTTAGTAAAATAAATAAAACCTCAAACCATTGTACACAGTTCTCACTGATGCTTTGGTCAGCACTCTGAACCATCATCAACTGAACAAAGCCATTTCTGGCATCTTTGAATAACAATTTAAGTCCAAAGCTTACTTACAATTTATGGAAAGAGTCAAATTAAAGCATCAAAGCACATGACTACATTTTTAACCAAGCCTGGGATATACTATTCTAACTGCATGAACTATTTCCTCTCACTTATCATGGCCGTCATCAAGACTTACTATTTGGCTGCTTCGCAGTACATTGTGGTGTTTCCAAATGAAGATGCATATTATGATGTAGACGATAGATGATATATACCATATATATTATGATTATATACATGATTATGGTATAGATGTAGATATGATATAGATGATACATAGATGCAGCTACTGTACCATCCATCTGATTTCTGCCAACATTACATACTTGTTATATATTGCATTAGTATTTAGTTGCAACATAAACAGTCCCATATTCAGCAAGTGCCCAGCTTTAAACGTTTGAATAAGTGCTTACTGAAGTCCTTAAGGTTAGCCAGGTGTTTAAGTACCAAGCTGAATAAGGACCAAAGTCAGAATAAGTACTGATATGGTATAATATAAAGGCTAAATATGAAATGAATAATGAGTCCCACACAAAGCTCATTCAGCTGAATTTCACTGTCATTAAGCTACACACACACACATAATTCCTGGCGACATCTGATCTAATGGAACACTAAGGTCAAGCAGAGTGATTGTTCCCATCTATTTCAGTGTGAAAACAAAATTACTGGTTTGTGAATACAGAAGTTCTCTCAGGAGTAAAGCTGTTTGTGACAGACTTGTCCACACATACAACAAGGACTTAAATGTTTATCTAAAAACCTGAACAAAACATTTACCTATGACCCTGACAGACGTGTGATAAAAAAAGTAGAACGATTAATCAAATTGCACATTACACTTCATTTAAATCTGCAAATGAGTTGATAAAAATATGGCTGCCTTTCTACTATACCTCCCTTCTCAGATAACTTGATCACAATAAAGAAAAAATCGCTTTTCATTAAATGTCTCAATGAAAACTGAATGGCTGATAGAGGAACCTGGGCTCTGACTATTCTGAATGTCCATCATATTTGTAAGATATGGTGTAATATTAACATTCGTTAGGTCTAGCTACTCACATGTGGCTGAAACATTAGAAGTCAAGGTCTGAATCACACAAAGACCAAGTGTTAATGTAATATATATTCCTACCAGTGTGTGGCTTACGTTATGGTCTGGGTAATCTGACATCACACAATGTGTCATTTTCTATAAAATAAAACTTGGGAACTATTGAAGCCATTGTCATTTCATATGACAAAACTATCAATGTTAAATGTGCCTTTAAAACATTTATCAGTCACATGTGTCAAGAAGCAAGAGATGAGGAATATTTCATGTGAGTAAAATGCGGATAAGTTAACTTGACAAGAACATGTATTCGCTTAAGAATGGTATATGTCCCTCTTGGCATGGACATCATACTGTGCAGAGTCTCCAAGAATTTAATTAGAGATGTAATACAGTAATTAACTACTGTGTATTGAAACCTTCTGTATTTTTTTATTTTTTTTTTTTTTTAATAGTGGATGCTGGAAAAAAACAATGGCACAGGAAAACAAAAGCTACTGTAAATCCACAGGCATTAAAAGGTGTGTGGTGGGCTTTGTCATCTCTTTGTTCCATAACTGACTTTGGACCTGACTACTTGTGACACCTTCTCTGAGTTACATAGATGATGCAATAAAGTCTGATTTATTTTTGATAGCCCTCCAGAAATAATTCTACTTTTTTAAAGACAATCTCATTGCTGCTTTACAAAGTCAAAGGGGTAAATTCCCCCAGTCTCTAAATAGGCATCTTCCACATCTCAACCACTAAATATTGCAGGAGTTATGCATAAAATAAAAATAATTCCAAACCTAGATCCAAACACAAAAATCAAACACTTGAATGCACTGAAAACAATTCCTTTTATAAATGTACATGTCTCTCAGGGCTTCATTTGGCTTCCACTAACATCAATATAGAGCCTTGTGGAGATTTTGTAAATAATCTAGTCCAAGTCAGGAAGTGCTGGTCAGCTTTACCTTAGATCCCTTTTCTTATGCTGAAAGCAGGGCCAAGTACAAGAGAAAAGGTGAAACCACACATTACATACGCCACTTCAGGCGTGTTTACTAGTAGAAGCAGGGGAGAGGGCAGGGCAGACTTAACAAGGCCTGTTACTCATCTCCACCTATGGGAATCTGCAGTTCAGCACAGACTCTTGGAGATCTTTAGGTTCACCTCTGATTTCCCTGAAAAATCACTACTGAACTTAGTCCTTTCCTCAGAACTCTTCAAAATTTCATGTTTATGAAAACAGTATCGGGATTCAACGGGTAATATACTTGCCCCAGAGTAAAAACATGCACATGCATTATTCCAGCTTGATCTTTGTTTGGGTGTGTGATCTTAACCACTTCTGTTATCATTTCTCCACCCATAAAATAGGAATAATAGTAACTTAACTCTTTGATAAAGTATTTTGAAATCTATGAGTAAAAAGCACTATGAAACAGCTGAGTTTCATAATTAGGTGTTATTATAGTCTAAGCAGCATTTGTAAAAAAAAAAGAGAATATAAAAGCATCCAGGCTCTGATTTATCGTTACTTAGTTCCTGGGGGTAGTCTTTCAGACTATCTTTGCCTTCTTCACTCAGCTGTACAAAGCATAAACTCAACATTACAGAGAACGAATGTTAATATGTTCAGGATAAATGCATCTATGAAGCATATGCAGACATGATGGTGAGACACACTTACCACAGCGTAATGAGTTGCCGCATACCAGCTGAGCCATAATTTTCTGTGTAGATGGTCTTAAACCGTTGCAACTGCCTCTGAAAATCTTTTAAACTGTTATAACTCAATCTCTTTGGAAAAGTGGCTCCTGCCTAAGTTTTCAAAGACAGAATCTTCATTGTCTGTGGAATCTTAATCTGTAATTTGTCTGCTGGGATGCGTGTGCTTCAGCCCTTGCACTTGGAAACAACAGACTTTTTGTTGGTTGGTGGAGCAAAGGCAGAGTTAAAAACAAAAATCATATCCAGTTTCCCCAGGATACTTCCCATGACTCTTCTCACATTTGCTTAGGACTGATTTCCTGGCATTGGAAAAGTAAGCAGCCATCAGTAGGGGGAAAGACATTCACTGCGACTGCATATCAGATTTGAGGCTTGCTACAAGGGACCCCTCTGTTTTCCCCCAAACAGCTCTTCCAACCAGTTGAAACCCCAAGGAAAGGATAAAAGCACACAGAGATAGGCTCTCTGAGGGAAGCTGGAGAAGACATTTGCAGCCCGAGTACCAGCATCATCAGCTACACTTTGGCAAATATGGGCCACGGTCTATGGTTGGCACAACATGGCTTGCAGCCCAATGGCCCAATGCTCCTTCCTCCCCCTACATAGGACAGACTCACCCATGATGTCTCATGGGATGTCTCTGCTTACTGCTACTCAAAAATGAGCTAGGTATTGGCTGTGATGGTGGCCACTGCACACCAACAACCACCACAAACCACGGGCTGTTACTGTTTCTCCCTTCCTTGCCTTAGCCACGGGGGCTACATCAGCATTATCTAATGAAACAGGCCTTAAAACTAAATCATAGAATCATAGAATCATAGAATCATAGAATCATAGAATAGTTAGGGTTGGAAAGGACCAAAAGATCATCTAGTTCCACCCCCTGCCATGGGCAGAGACACCTCACACTAAACCATGTCACCCAAGGCCTCATCCAACCTGGTCTTGAGCACTGCCAGGGATGGAACATTCACAACTTCCCTGGGCAACCTATTCCAGTGCCTCACCACCCTTACAGGAAAGAACTTCTTCCTTATATCCAATCTAAACTTCCCCTAAGTTTTAACCAGTTACCCCTTGTCCTATCACTACAGTGCCTAAAGAAGAGTCCCTCCCTCCCCAGAATACCTATAGGCCCCCTTCAGATACTGGAAGGCTGCTATGAGGTCTCCACGCAGCCTTCTCTTCTCCAGGCTGAACAGCCCCAACTTCCTCAGCCTGTCTTCATGCGGGAGGAGCTCCAGTTCCCTGATCATCCTTGTGGCCCTTCTCTAGACTTGTTCCAACAGTTCCATGTCCTTTTTATGTTGAGGACACCAGAACTGCACACAATACTCCACGTGAGGTCTCACGATAGCAGAGTAAAGGGGCAGGATCACCTCCTTCGACCTGCTTTTGATGCAGCCCAGGATATGGTTTTCTTTCTGGGCTGCAAGCACACACTGCCAGCTCATGTTCATTTTCTCATCAACCAACACCCCCAAGTCCTTCTCCCCAGGGCTGCTCTGAATCTCTTCTCTGCCCAACCTGTAGCTGTACGTGGGATTGCTTCGACCCAGGTGTAGGACCTTGCACTTGGCGTGGTTAAACTTCATGAGGTTGGCATCAGCCCACCTCACAAGCATGTCAAAGTCCCTCTGGATGGCATTCCTTCCCTCCAGGGTATCAACCGAACCACACAGCTTGGTGTCATCGGCAAACTTGCTGAGGGCACACTCAATCCCACTGTCCATGTCAGCAACAAAGATGTTAAACAAGAC
The DNA here is from genome assembly GCF_034315485.1 of Pezoporus occidentalis. Classification (NCBI taxonomy): domain Eukaryota; kingdom Metazoa; phylum Chordata; class Aves; order Psittaciformes; family Psittacidae; genus Pezoporus; species Pezoporus occidentalis. The sequence goes on along the minus strand of NW_026913748.1, from coordinate 11,970,705 downwards.
CGGTCCCAACACCAATCCTTGAGGGATACCACTTGTTACTGGTCTCCAGCCGGACATTGAGCCGTTGACCACAACTCTTTGTGTGCAGCCATCCAGCCAGTTCTTTATCCACCGAGTGGTCCATCCACCAAATTGATGTCTCTCCAATTTAGAGACAAGGATGTCGTGTGGGACAGTGTCAAAAACTCTGCACAAGTCCAGGTAGATGACATCAACTGCTCTACCCCTGTCCATCAGTTCTGTAGCCTTATCATAGAACGCCACCAAATTGGTCAGGCAGGATTTCCCCTTAGTGAAGCCATGCTGGCTGTCACCAAGCACCTTGTTGATTTTCATGTGCCTTAGCATGCCTTCCAGGAGAATCTGCTCCAAGATTTTGCCAGGCACAGAGGTGAGACTGACTGGTCTGTAGTTCCCTGGGTCATCCATTTTCCCCTTCTTGAAAATGGGGATTATATTCCCCTTTGGAATTTCCAGTCATGGGGAACTTCACCTGACTGCCATGATTTCTCAAATATGATGGCCAGCGGCTTCGCAACTTCGTTCGCCAGCTCCTTCAGGACCCGTGGATGGATTTCATCAGGTACCATGGACTTGTGCACGTTCAGATTTTTAAGATGGTCTCGGACCAGATCCTCTCCTACAGTGGGCGCAAGGTCTTCATTCTCACAGTTCCTGCTTCGGCTTTCCAAGACTTGGGTGGCTTGGTCAGAGCCTTTGCCAGTGAAGACCGAGGCAAAGAAGTCATTCAGAACCTCAGCCTTCCCCAAATCCTGTGTAGCCAGTTCTCCCGAGAGCTTCCTGAGGGGGCCTACATTCTCCCTAGTCTGTTTTTTATTTGCTATGTACTTGTAGAATCCCTTCCTGTTATCCTTAACATCCCTAGCCAAGTTTAATTCTAACTGGGCCTTAGCTTTCCTAACCTGGTCCCTGGCTTCCCGGACAACATCCCTGTACTCTTCCCATGCCGCCTGTCATTCCTTCCACTTATTATAAGCCTCTTTTTTCATTTGAATTTTCCTCAGGAGCTCCTTATCCATCCAAGGAGGTCTCCTGGCCCTCCTGCTGCACTTCCTTCTGGTTGGGATGCAACACTCCTGAGCTTGCAGCAGGTGATCCTTGAATATCAACCAAGAGTCTTGGGCCCCCCTGCCCTCTAGGGCTGTATCCCATGGAACCTTACTAAGCAGGCTCCTGAAGAGGCCAAAGTCTGCTCTCCTGGAGTCCAGGGCAGTGAGCTTGCTGCATGCTCTTCTCACTGTCCTGAGGATCTCAAATTCGAGCATCTCATGATCGCTGCATCCAAGGCTGCCCTGGAGTGTCACATTTCCAACGAGACCTTCCCTGTTGGTGAGAACGAGGTCAAGCATGGCACCTCTCCTTGTTGGCTCCTCTATTACTTGCAGAAGGAAGTTGTCTTCCACACAGTCGAGGAACCTCCTGGATTGCTTGTGCCGGGCCGTACCGTCCTTCCAACAGATGTCAGGGTGGTTGAAGTCACCCATGAGAACAAGGGCCTGTGAGCGCGAGGCTTTTCCTATCTGTCTATAGAGTGCTTCATCCGCAGGTTCTCCTTGATCAGGCGGTCTGTAACAGAACCCCACAGTAATGTCTCCCATAGCTATATTCCCTTTAACCCTGACCCACAAACTCTCTGTGGACTGCTCACCTGTCCCCAGACAGAGTTCCATACTCTCCAGCCTATCCCTAACATAAAGGGCAACTCGCCCTCCCCACCTGCCAGGCCTGTCTTTTCTAAAGAGCCTGTAACCTTCCATTCCAATACTCCAGGCATAGGAGCCATCCCACCATGTTTCGGTGATGCCTATTATATCATACCCCCATAGATGTGCACACATCTCTAATTCCTCTTGTTTGTTCCCCATGCTACAGGCATTTGTATAGAGGCATCTGAGCCAAGCTCGAAATGAAGCCGGCTCATTGGCTGGAGCAGCTGGAATATCTCTACATTGCTCCAACCATTTATTATAGGTGCTGGCAACTGACTGGGTGTGTTGGGATGGAATGATGCCCCCCTCCCCCCAACACATCTAGTTTAAAGCCTCCTTGACCAGTCTGACAAGCCTCCTACCAAAACTGCTCTTCCCCTTCTTTATCAGACCAGCTCCACCAGCCCCCACTAGACCTGGCCTACAAACTTGGGTCCCGTGTTCAAGGCACCCAACCCCCTGACTATGGCACCACCCTTTTAACCAGTTATTAACCTGGCTAATCCTCGTAGCTTTTTTTAGGTCCTCTCCTGTACCCTGGAGAATTGATGAAAAGACTATCTGAGCTCCAGAGCCCGTAACCACCTCCCCCAGGGCTCTGTAGTCCTTCTTTATGTTCCCCAGGCTACTACTATCTATATCCCTAGCACCCACATGTATCACCAGGAGTGGGTAATAGTCTGTAGGATTTACTAGAGCAGGCAGCCTCTCTGCCACACCCCCGATCTGTGCCCCTGGTAGGCAACACACCTCCCTTGAGATGGGGTCAGGCTGATAGACGAGTGCTTCTGCCCCTTTCAAAGTAGAGTCCCCTACTGCTACGACCCGCTGCTTTTTCCTGGCAGAATGGCACAACGCTGCTCATCCTGCCCATACTGAACACCCAAACTGTCCACTGGGAATCATGCCTGCCCTTTGGTGATTCCTACACCCTCTCTGGGCCCTCTTGGTGTAAAGGTTATTTGGCCTGTGCCAAAACCATGCTACCATGCCTTGTTCCAACAAGGTGAAAACAGAGACAGCAGCTTGCAGGGCCCCAGGTTCTTGTCTCATATCACGGCTGGGGCTCACCCTTATGACCCTTTCTGAATTTGCATAGCTCAATCCCTCAGTGCCTCAGCCCCCCTCTCCATCTTCCCCTCAAAGGGCAGTGAATTGCCTTTGCTGAGCCCAGCAGAGGGCCCTGCAGCCTGGGAAGGGGCAGGGAGTACAAAGGCTCCTGAAGCCTCTTCTCCCCACACCACCAGCTGGTCACTCCTCATCAGAGGGCATCCCTAGGAGAGCCAAGTTTCACCTAAACCTACACTCTGGGGCTTCCCTACCTGCTCCCTTGTCTGCTAGATGACCATGAGGACATACCAACCTTAGAGATTAGGATTCCAGGTAGCTCAAGTCACAACTCCAGCCCCGTCCCAGGTCTCTGTTGTAAACCGCCTAATGCACCAGCACAATCCAGCCTCCCCACACTATCCCCTGCCTTCCTGCCTCTCTCATAATCCAGCTGTTTTCCACTTCAGAAAAAAATCCAAGCAAACCCTCCTCCTGTAATATATAAAATGAGAGGTACAGGAAGCTAATGTATTTCTGATTTCCTGCTCTAGGGATCAGGACCAGGGCCATTCCCTCATCTTTATATCAAAAGCTAATCCTCCCACTTCCTCCTTGCAGACATGCAAGTTCTCCAGCCTCTTCCTCCTTACATAAGGCACACACATAATTGTTTTCCTCCCACAGAGCATCCAAGAAACACAATTCTCCTCCTCTCCCTCAATCACACCAAGTCTAATCCCAGCACTTCTGACATTACCTGTGGAATAGCCATCAGTACAGTGGGAACAAATGGAATGAAGCACAAACTCTGCACATGGCTTAAACCACATCATCATGACTGATCATTTCAGTTTTCTACAGAGTCTTCATGTTCTGCTTTATACCTGCAACTGAAAATTATTTTTCTATTCACATTCAGTCTTTTTTGCCTTTTTTTTTATTTTGCTTTTCTTGAGAGATGAGAAGGAGACAGGGTGTTCTTTTATCAGCGAATAGAAGATTTTGGTTTGGTTTGTTGATGGCATTTTATGGCCATATTTTACAGACAAGTTCATGTTAAGTTCAGAGGAAAGGAATTTTCAAAGAAAATCTAGTACAAAGCATTGTGGGGAATGATATGGAAAGTTGACAAAATTATGATAAACAATGAAAAAATAAATAATTAAGTGTTGTGAAACACTGCATCGGTATTTATCACACTGTTAACTTTTCTTAGGGAAAATGCTTTATTGTCTGCAGTTTCAGAAAGAGATCTTAACCTAGGCTATGGAAGAAGAATCCAGCATATATAATGGTTTTGAAATGTAATTTTTTATATATATAGAAAAAAAAGAAAATGGCAAATATGTCTGTATGAGATAAGGCTTTCAGAACAAAATATAATACATGGAAATCCTTTCTTGAAGTGCTTTGTGGTCTTAAGGAGGTAAGAAACTTGAAACAGTAGTTACAGTAAACACAAGTCCAAACAAGGTGTGAAAAATTGGGGCATAGGCAGAAACAAAAACTCAGAAGAAAGAGGCTAAAAGAATTGAGAGAAGTGATGTCTTATACAAACATGGCTGCTCTATTTACAGCTTTTTAAAAATCCGTTTAAGAACTCAGTTGCAACTAAAAAGAGAAGGTCTATGCCCAGCATTTAGGAAAGGTAGTAAGAAAATGAAGAGTAAGTAGAAAGCTGGGCACTCAAGAGTTCTTAGCTCTAATTCCAGTCTGCCTGCGTCAAATTGGCTAGGCTGTACCATCTCTCAGACCAGTTTCTTTCAAGGCTAATGGGGTGATAGCATTTTCCTTTTCAGCATGCTATCAAGATGAATTAACTAAATTATATTAACTAAGGCTACCTCACCGTCCTCCTGCAAATCTTCCGTCAATGCTGCTTCCCTGCCTTGATGTCTACAAAGGATATATTGACTGCTGGGCAGCCAGTATATCAAGATATCTGCCTATAATAAGTATGTCTACATTAGCAAGCAATTTGGTACAACAGAGGCAGAGCACTAGATCATAGCAGTTGATACTGGCGTACCTACATCTGTATTATCTGGGGCCCAGGTTTACTATCAGTTAGATTCAGCCTTGTCCTCTGTACTTAATCTTGCATGCGGTTCACATTTATTTCAAGGGACCAACCGTTGGTTTAGATCCTTATATTTCATTTCCATCAGTGTTCACAGCATCTATGGTGTGTTTCTGGAAAGAGCTTCAGCTTTATTTTCCTTCAGAGGAATCTAGCTCAACACAAACTAAAACCATTCTTCAAACAAAGCTGACACATGCTAAGTAAAAAAGACCAATGAGATTTTCTTCAAAACCATACTAGTGCTCCAAACCAAAATGTTAAGAACAGTGCAACCAGTGCTGACTACTATAACTTTTCTTTATGCATTACTTCTATCTCTTTATACAGGAGGTATTATTATCTTTTTTTTTTTCCTTTTTTCATCTTCAAGATATGTTAAACTTTTACATCATTTAAGGGTTTGGTAGTGAAGTCACTCTATTAAGACTGCTCCTGGACTCACAAACAGCTTCAATGGCACAAGTGACAAGTGCAAAGGCAGAAAGAAACATCTATTGCTAGATTTTTTAAACCAGTTTCTCCACTGTAGTTTGGAGTGGTCCAAGACAGTTAACTTCTGGATAGTTGCACACAGGTCTCACTTTGTGATATGGTTCCTATCACAGTATCTTTATTCATACAGTGACTCTACTTTAAAGAATTATTTGACTTAGCATCTGTACTATAAAATTAATTTTCTCAAAAATAATATATTTAAATATCAGCATTTTTAATATTTTTTTTCTGGTATAATTTAACTTCTAACTTAATAATCCATCTGAAAGAACATTTTACCTTCCAATACAATCACCTTTTTGCAGGGTTTAACCTATCTGTTGAAGGATCAGATAACATGTATCTGTTCAGAGAGCACTTAGCTATGTTCTCGTTTGTATATGAAACATTTACTTGGAGAATGACTGTATAAAAGGCATTTGATAAGGACAGTGCTTAGAGTGTTTAGTAAGTACAGAAAAAAGACAACATCTTGATACAGACCAAATAATATTTTATGTAGTAAGACTTCTATTTTCCTGTTACTGTGTGTTTAACTGCAAGAGGTGAAGACTTCTACTCTTGTGGAGAAATCAGTCAGGAATCAACAGTAATAAGAGGTATATTCAGAAAGTTTACTTCAAGCACCAGGAAGCTAATCTTTGGTTACTCGTAACTAGTAAAGAGATAAAAGCTTATTCAAGGAATAATTCAGAGCACTTAAGCTAAACGCTGTCTCTGAACCAGCTTCTACTCACATCCTTCCCCACTGAGACAGGAACAGATGAAAGGTAGCCTTAAGTTAGCCTCTCTGAATAACCCCTGTCTGTGAACAGCATTCCCATATACTTTAGATCCTGAATAAGACGGTTTAAAATACATTGGTTTATTTTGAACTGGGAGTGCTTCAATTTCACCAGCCAAATCCCACTGAAATATTTCAAAATATGAACATTTTATTTGGACTTGCCATTAAAAATACTTCAGTAACTCTTTAAAGTAGAAGCATTTCAGCTTTCAGAGGTATTAATTTGGATCCACTCACAGAATAATAGGATTTATAGATATTCTTGTGGACTCCTGCTACTGATATTTGGTTAAAGTCCTCATATATACCTTTTCAACTCAAAGTAAATCAGAATTGACCTGAAGTTACTACAACTAGATTCCAGTGCTAATTTACTATTATTACTCTGTAGTTTGTTCCAGTGAATAGGCATCCACACAAGTTTACAGTTAAAAAAAAGTTTTAATATCTTAAAAATGTTCTAATGCCCTAAACAAACACTGTTCTAATAACTTATACCTTAAAGGTAGATATAAACAACAGCAACATCTTAGAGATACTCATGGTGTGAGCACTGTGCAAAACTTTAATATGCAGCTGGATACTACGCAGTGCAAATGGGACAAGGAAGATCCAGGAGACATTCAGCCATGACTGTATGGTGTTGTGTACAAACTGATGAGGCCATGTACCAAAACAGATTCACTCATCACGAAATCCTAGCTGCTGTGGCCATTAAGAACATCAAGAATTCACAAAGTGCTTCGCTCCCAAATTAGTTACACCAAATCTATCTACACCATACTACTTGATGAAGAGATGCTTCAGGTCCAGAGCTGTCGCTGCATGTTTTTGTGCTCCCTAATACAAGTCATATACAACCCACTGCAGATTATTTGCAGCCATATTTGTGCTAAGCCTGTGCCTGCCTTCATTTATACCAAGTCAAAGGATGAGTGGCCCTGTGCTAACAGGGATCTCTCAGCCAACACAGTGATAAACAGACAGAAATACAATGCCTTATAGTCTTGGAAATGTTATTTTTTAGTTTGTTTCAAGCTTTGTGTCAAGTTCTTTTTGTAAATAAGAATAAATTATTGTATTTAAAGTGGACAGTAAATTAACCACTATTAATCACCCAGGGACCCAAGAAGTCTTAAAAAGCATAGGAATTAAAAAAAAATCTTTTACTTTCATGCTTCTACTCATTATTGTCTTCCTGCTTCTAAAATCAAACCAGTTTCTCTCATCATTTCTTGGGTTCTCAGAATGAAATATTTGAAGAGACCAAAATCCTTGTGTGACCCAGAAACATCATCACTTTCAAAAAAAATAATACCATGCTAACCTATTAATTCAAATGTGATCCATTACATCTTTTCCACTAAATCACACCAAAATGTTCCATTGTGGCAATCTCATTGATCTTAATTAAGCATTAAATAATCTTCTCACTATTGCTTGTTTGTTTGTTTTAATCAACTTGTTTGCACTACTTAAAATGGTTATTGATTCTTCAGGGCATGTTTTTTCAACCTATATTTACCTTAAGTAATACAGGGTCCAGCTGACTTCCATGTCTTCTAAGAAAGTCTCAGCACGATACTGGTTTGCTAAGTGTGAGTAAAAATTTAAAAATCTGGCCTTAGGTGTCCAGCTATGTACTTCTTCCACAATGTATCAAACTTTCCCTCCTTTGAATTAATGTCAGAGCTGAGTTTTTAATGCATGGCCTTGCCTTGATTTATGAGTACTTTTAAGGAATGTGAGGTCACTCAAGATAGCAAACCAGCTGGCCTCCATGCAACAGCAAAACAAAAACTTTAGGCAAAATATCTCACTGTAGTTGCTTCAAAGAATGTATAAAATTATCTTTTAAATTTTATTTAAAACCTCATAAAGATGTATTGTAAGTTTTTAAAATGTAGACCTATTTTAAGTGGCAGCCAGAGATGCACCAAAGGAAACGTTTTTTTTTCCCAGTTCTGTCCTCACACAGCAGTACTTAAAAATTGTGGCTACTTTATTCTTACCAGTCTGAAAATCATAGAATCATAGAATCGTTAGGGTTGGAAAGGACCTTAAGATCATCTAGTTCCATGATCACCTAAGGGAAAAAGACTCCCTTTAGATTACAAATGAATAAAACTTTACCAATTATATGATGTAATATGCCATTTGGAATGGATGACAAGAAGTCCTTCCATACAGCTAATACAATATACCAAGTTTTTAATGTTGCTGACTGCAAGGCTTTAGTTAGGTGAATGTTGTACAGACACTGAAGACATGTGCATGTAGTGCACAAACTCTAGCACATCATTTTACTGGCAGTTTGAGAAAAAATCCAGGTTAATCTAAAAAGACCATGGGGCAGACTAGAGAAAGTCATTATTTATGGGCTCCTTCTGCACTCACTGAGGAAAAAGAAACATGGTATGAAAGGAACATCAGCTTTACACCTTCAATTTACAGATATCTGAAGTATTCCAGAGAAGTACAAAAACCTGACAGTAAATTTCCCTTAGTTTTTGCAATACCATCCTAAGACAACCATCAGAGGCTGCCAGTTTCCTGATAAATCAGCCATACTTGGTCAGCCACTCTGGAGCTATACATTGCATCACAGGGAGATGGTAGAAGAGGTCTAGACAAGCAAGTTTCTCCAGGGACGAAGCACTACAAAGATACATACATATTTACACAGACCTAGGGTTGTCATATATTGTGATTTTATCATGAGATTCCTAACAGGCATTTCTTCTAAAGATCTGCTTTTCTTTTGGACAATATCAGCTCCAATATAACAAAGAAATGGAGCTACTAGCTCTGATGCTCTGGAAAAAAACTCACCATTGAAAGTGTGAACCCTGACAACTCAAAAGCAAGAAAAATATAGGTTGGGGTTTTTTTATCTTCCAATTTCCAAATGATTTTGTGGCCTGCTTCAACTGGTAATATTCACAGATAGGTTAAATGTCATTTTGCACTCTGAATTAGCTTCCCTAAAATCTGTTCGCAAAGCCTTGTCACTCACCTGAGTAATCCTACTGGTTTTAAATGGGCCTCCATAAGTGACCAGACTAGTCTACTTCTGCATGCTGCTGAGCGTTACGTAGGAGGTGCTGATACTCCCACATCCCTTTAAAAAGAAGATTAGGCACTAAGATAAGTGAAAACTTCTGTTCAAATTGGCTCAAATCCTTCTCCTATTTAAATTGGTGGCAGAACTCCCACTTACTTCAAAGGTCCAGGACAGGCACACTGTCTTAATTAGGACAGTACAAAAACCTCTCATTACAAAAACAAGGCATGTGACACTCACCTGATTTAAACCAAAACCAAAAAAACACAGTCTTGGATTTGCATCTCTGTGGACACTGGGCACTACAGACTTTGGTGCAGAAGTCCCAGGGAATTCATACTTTGAACCAAAAATACATAATAACGAGATACTTTTATTCATTACTCTTTTGTTATAAGAGTGAAAGTAGGATCCTTTTACGGCAGGTCTAAATTTGTTAGAATTCATGTAAATGAATAAAACTTGACCAAAGAGTAGGTCATACTTGCCACAGCTCTACTTACAGTGAAGAGGGCGGGGGCTTTTTAATTTTAAAGAAACTTTAGCCTTTGCACCATTCTAATTCAGTGTGCTTCAACAGCAGCTCCTTCAGTGCTAAAGGGAAAGAGTCATCTTAGCATGACTCTATGCTATATTTCAGCTATAAACCTAGTGCTGCATACAGGGCTCCTCTTATAGTAAATTCCCAACTTGGGTCACATATACTTCATTTAATTTACTCTCCCAGCTCATTCCTGCTCCCTCTTAGAAGATGCTTACATCAGGCTGTCCCACATGAAAATAGCCTCTCTGTTACATCAATTAAACTCAAGAACTGCAGTTTGCAATGCAGAGCAATTCCTACTCAGTCCAGAGAGTGCAGAGGGTTGAGGCCGAACGTCTGTTACCCAGACCAAGCAGCGGCACGTTTGCTCAACATCAAATTCAGCCTCTTTTTTTTTGCAGCGATGGGGAAGCGAGCAGGCTAATGTCAGGCTGAATATTTTTAATATTAATAATGAATAAAATTATATGCTTGGAACGCAACCTTCAGCATAACAGCATTAAAAACTAAATTTTTATTTGGATTATATTCATGGTAATAATAAGCAATTCAGGAGGTTTTTTGTGACATAGGTTAAAAAGTCTGCAACCTCTAATTTGACAGTAACTCTATTAGCAGTCTCTGGAAAATTAGACAAGATAGAATATTAAGACATCCAAAAACTGACACAAACAGAAAACTAGGTCTCTCACTTGCTCCTCTTTCTTTAAACAAGGAAGATGATTATATACTGTTTGACATTCCATTTTCAGGGCAACTAAAGAGATGCCGGGAGTCACACTTCATTTATTCTTCCAAATGCCACCACTGAAAAAAAAAAGTGTTGGTATTTGAAGGCACCATACTCCCACAAACAACGGCCAGAATTAACCTTGTCTTTCTGATGCTTTCATTTGTGAAGTCCCTCAGTTTAGTTTCTCAAGATTAAATTAAATAAACCCTCATAGCTGAGTGTAAGCACTTAAAGCATACACACCACATGGTGGGCCAAAACGCCCCAGGGTATAGCCTCGCTGAACTCATTGTATTAGACAAGTCAAGGGGAAATATGTTCTTGTAGAGATTGCCAGCCTCCAGATATTTGGATTTGCTTAAGGTTAGCATCTGAACTTCTTTACATAAGTGTTCAGGCTGAACCTCAAGAAATTTTGAGGTTCACAACCAACTCTGAGCAAAAGAAATTACTGTAACAGCTCTTTCGTGATTCCCAGTAAGATATTTCGCTTTTCAGTGTGAATAAAACAATGTTGTCATACCAGTGAACAAAGGCATAATGTTGCAAACATTTCCTCAAATAAACAACCAACCAACCAACCCCCCTTATTTTCTGTTGGAATTTTATCAATCCAAAATAAGAAAGAGGAAAATTCATTTTTTAAAATCTACTCAAATCTGAAACAAAAAAAAAAAAAATCATAAAAAAAAAAATTAGAGTCATTAGTGAGTTTTTAGTCTGTTCTTACTCAGGCAAAAGTCCCACTGAAATGAAGCCAACATTACTTCAAAATCTGAATACTGTTTCATTCAGCTTTTCAGCACCAAGATGAAACTTTAGTTACAACCATCTGTCATGGGTATAATCTCATAGCACTGATATCCATTTCTTTTAAATATAACCTTTCTTCCTAAACTCTTTATCTACCTCTGGGGTATAGACAATGCTCAAAAAATACAAACAAAAAATTAGTATTTCTGCTATTATTGTACATGAACAATAATAGTACATTGCACTATAATAAAAAAAAAAACATCCCAGATAGCTTAGCTAGGCTGAAACACACACTACAATACAGTATCTTGAAGACAGAGATTAAGACTTGTTTTGGCACATCTTGAAAGACTGTATGAACCAAAAGGATGGTGGAGAGGAGACAATGCTGTATTTCAGGCTCTCAACACATTGTGAGGTTTCTCAAATGGCAGTTCCCTCCACTACCATTAAAAATCTACTTTAAGTGCATTATTGACTATTAATAAGATGAAGTCTACAATGTGCTTTCAAAGGGAAAATTATAGAGGACATGGGAAAATATTATTATAATTGTATCCAATAATAAAACATAATCATCCCTGAGAGCTTGCATTCCTCAGTATCCAAAAATTTCACACTGGCCTTGCTAATGTGTGACAAAAGACTCAAAACTCTGGACAAAATAAGGGAAACGGGGTTGATGACGACTGAAGTGAGGAAACAGCACAGTCTACTGGTTAAGGCATTGAACTAGGTATTATGCCACATGGGGCTGCATTTCTAACTTGGATACCGAGACATTGTTTTTTCTCGGGCCAAAAATGCAGTCAGTCAGGCCAAGCTGAAGACTATACAAATGCCTGTGCAATTCAAGGTGTGAGCAGAGACATTTACTTGCATTCTGAGCTGTTCAACTGAAATCCACCCTGGTCCCTATGGCCATCTTAACATGATGCACTGTCCACCTGCAGTGCTAGGATACGTTAATTTAGTTTATTGATTTCCAAAGTAGTCCGACCATGCCCTTCCCTGCAGACACACCCCTCACTGAAAAATAACAGGTCAAGGTCATACCAGAAATTCTAAGTTGCGTCATATTAAGTGCTGTATTACTTGGTAGGTTTTATTTTCACACAGAAAACCTTAAATAACCTATATCTCTTTCAATGCACCAAAACCTGAAAATCATCACCAACTGCCCAAAACAAAAAGCAGTATAGCTGCTCAGAGAGAAGAAGACTCATGACTTCTGATGTGTCTAAGATTTTTCACTCAAGACAGTTTTTTTTTTCTATCAGGGACACGATCTTTGAAGACCTGGAACAACTATACTCTTAATTAAACTTTTTTTTCCATCTTAAAGGCCTGCTTTTCATCTTCAGTGACAAGACAATACTAAGTAGCATGTCTTTTCTGGTTGGTTTGGGGTTTTGGAGGTTTTTTTGCAAGGAATGTGATTTATAAACAGCCTAGATATCCCAAACTCCTACTACAAGCAGTAGCAAAAAACTAATCATGTACACAGTGCTTCAATTTTAAAAGTTGGTATTAGGTATTATACACCCCTTGAGGATTCTGGGAACTGTAGTCTCCTAGCTTACTCTTCTCTTAAAATGTAATCAATTTAAGACTAACCATCCATATTGGAAAATATGAGGTAAATATTGCTCCCTGAAATAATCTCCACAACTGAAGGGAAGAAAACCAAGTAAGCCTATTCCTCTAGTGTAAACAGATTATTCCCTTGATTAAAGTGATGAAGCTGTCTCTCCCTGTTGCACAAATATGTAAAACAATATATCTTATCTATTTGCCAGCATCCTGGGTAATGTCTCCAGGGCTGACTATCAGCTGGTTTAATTGTAAGACAGTTTTATATTAGGCACAGGAAAAGGGAATTTGGTAAGCACTGTGAAGAGGGCGGGAGAAGAAAATAGGTCAGATAGCTTACAAACATGCCAGAAACGGAGACTAATAGTTCTACTTTTTATTCTATAATAAAATTAATGTTGCCCCAGCAGCATGCTCTTTGGCGCATCCATCTAATTTATTAAACAAACAAGAAGACAGAGGATTTGCTGAAGATAGTACTCCTGTGTATTTGTGAACTAGTTTCTTGTAATTAACAAAATTGATGATAAATATAATTTTGTTTTTACTTTCCCTTTGTTTTCACATGCAAACATGCAAAATTATATATCAACTACGATAAAACCTGTTAAACTGATTATGAAACCTACCACTCTGTGATTTATTTATGTTTTGTAACAGCAACCTTTTGCTGGCTCCTTCGCATAGTAAAAATAAAAGGCAAAACAGGAGGAGATATGCATAATTTCACCCACTAGAATTTTACATTAAACCCCGCAATGTGCACACAGCCTAGGCTGCTTGTTCACACACAGCAAAGCAAACAGTGCAAAAAAAACATGAAAGGGGAGAAAACACTGGACAACTCCGAACAAAAGCAATCTCAAGTACAAAGACTTTGAGATCTTTTTAAGATGTTTGCAAGCAAAGAGGAAAATAAGTGCTTCAAAATGGGGGCAAAGTGAAAAGGGTTCTTTAGAAACAAGAACTCGAAGCCTTCAGACATTAAAGACCCATTTTTTAGACTAACACTGTGAACTCCCCTAAATCTCATCTCTCCAAATGCTTGAATTATTTTTTTCTGTTGTTGCTGGGAATTTAGTTTACTTGGTCATCAAATCTGTCAAATTCTCTGCAAAAATTTGAAGCCTTTAGTAGAGTTTGTGAAAGCAGCTCTGCAGAACAGGGCCTTTGGAACCATGTTTATAAGAGAAGACAGAGGTAAACAGCCCTGCTGCAGCAGGAAGAGTCCTGCAGAGAGGAAGCCCAACAAAAGATGTATTATGCTATTAACAATAAGAAACCAACTCTATGATTTCCTCTTATTTTTAATATTTATATTGGCCAGGTACCCAAAAACCCCAGTAAGTCCTCCTGCATCTCAAAATCTGAATGGAGTTTACAGACTGAATTAAGAAACTGCAGGTAAAACATTTTTTCTCAAAAAATACTATTTCTGGCATTTGAAAGATTTTCTTTTCCCTGCTTTGCCTCACAGGCCCAGTGGACAAGTGTGTTCAGTTTAAGATTCCAAAATTTATCATATATGCTGCAATGACAGCATACTCACATGATGATGGTAGCCAAGATATCAGTGCTGATTCATATCTGCATGAAACTCTTCAGTTCATAAAATTCTTCTTATCTTTTTGTGAAGTTTGAGGTCTGCTGGAATCTAAAAACTCAAAGTGAAAAACTAACAGCATGTATCTATTCTTGGGTTGAGCTGGAAGAAAAAACTGAGTTCCACAGCTTTCCCCCAAAACAGTAACACATTCAGTTTTATTTATAACTCTCACCTATTCTGGAAATTTTTGTGAACTGGGCTTGACATTCAAATTAGTAAAACTAGGGAAGACTCCTCTCCTTCTGTGACTCCATACAGACACTTTGAAAAGAATAATACAAACCAGTTACATTAATAGTGTATCACGTCATAATCACATGAATGTCATGAATTACTGAATTCTAAAAAGGAGAGATAAATAGACAAAATATACTATGAACTGTTTCTGTTAAGCAGCAAACAGAAAAAGGAAAAGATAAAGACTGTTTATATGCTGGAGATTATAAAAGGTTTTGAAAACAACAGTATGATTTTGGCATGAGTGACACATGGTTGTGAACACTTTCAAGAAAGTCCCATCAGACCTTGGAGCTAACAATCCTCTATCAAATCTGTCTACTTCTTCCTTTTAATCTTCCTTTTTTGTTGTTTCTGCTTAAGAGAAAACAACAGGGAATGATGCTGTGGGAGAAACGCTAACACTCAACTCCTGCTGAGAAGAGGAAAGAGTGTCGGAGCTGGAGCTGCTGAATCCTGTTCATTTTGTGCAAAGGAATTAAACAGTGTCTCCCTTCACTGACTACACAGGGCAAGACTGGTTTCCCTCGGTGAGATAGTGTCTTTCACTGATGGTGTAACGTAATGCTCAAAATAAAATGACATAGGTTTGAGGTAGAAAAAGATGTGTCAATTCAACTCCACTGCTGTCATGATCAGCATCCAAGGGAGATAAGAACTGTTCTGTGCTAGGTGGTGAGCCCCTCCACACCTGCCTTGGAGGTAAAGCAGCGCCTTCATGGAGGAGCATCTCGATTGCTCAGACCATGAGTCACAGACAAGCTATTGGTGGCAGAAGGGACATTTGATTTTGCACAAAACAAAACAAAACAAAAAACCCCTAAGGAACTACCCAAATAAATCTGTTTTGTCTCATTTTTTAACAAAGATTTGGGATACTGTATAAAATGGGATTTTCAAAATTTGGCTTTTAACTTCTTGCACCTGCTTCAGTTTTTTTAATGCAGTGTTTATAACTGAGAGGATGACACAGGAGACATCTGAAAGAAACATTTGTTGTCCTTCTGTCTCTGTCACAGAGTGCGGCTGAGAGTTCAGAAAGCTGGTATTCCTACCACATGGCAGAACTGCCAAGAAGAACAAGCACAAAATTCAATATTTAGTTGTAAACACTATTTTCCTAAAAAGAACCACTTCATAAATCACAACAAAAGTTAGCAATACCAACATCGATCATTCACAAACCTCTGAGGTCCTCATATTGCTTTTGCAAAGGAAGCCAAATACCATGATTCATATTAACAAACTAAAACCTAAAGTGCACAAAGAAGCCAACTCTTTTCTCTTAATCTGATGCTTTATCCACAGTCCCACACTTCCTTTATCTCCAAATAAAGACTCAGAGTTTATGTGATTTTGAATTTTGGAGCTTTTGAAACATTACTGAAGAAGAACTCACCTTGTTTGGAAGTCAACAGTGTCTGCATTTATACTCAGAGAATATTAGCATTATGCTGCTTACAAGAATTGATCACCTTCCTCTGAAACTGGTGTCCTTTCCAAACAATGAAAAGCAGAAAAAGTGATAGTAATACCTTGTCAGAAACACACACAGACACACAAAACTGAGAGCTAACATTTGGGTTTACAAACTCAGGCCAAGACAATAAAGTACTTCCAAAGCTGAGAGCAGGATCCTGATTTTTGGGTCATCTCCACAGTCCAATGTCCAGGCTCAAGTAATGCCAAACTCCTCCCGCTCTGTGGGCAGTGACAATTTGCATGGCTAAGCAAAAGTATTCAACAGCTGCTGGATTTCACATCCAACTTTGCTCTTCATCCCCAGCCTCAGGGCAAGGCCACAGTAGAAAAGCAAGCAGGTCAGACAGAACCATCCCACAGGCCACCAGCTGGACTGCCCTGAGATATTCCAGCTTTAAGATATACTTTTATCTTACTCTTTGATGGAGGAAGTTGCTTCCTTCTCTCACTCCTTTCCTTCTCTCTCTCCCCAGTTATTCATTTAACTTTCTGGAGGCAAACAGAAAAGGGAGCCAGCATAGCTGATGCTCTCAGGAAGGACAGGAGGGTGATGAACACACCGTGCAGGCTGTGTCTCCCCTCTGGCAGTCAGCCCACCAGCAATATAAAGCATAGGTAAGGGAGCTAAAGCTCACAGCCAGGTGGCTTGCTCCTCCACCTCAATTACAAATTATAAAATGTTTTCCATCTTTGCCTTTTCTCCAGTTGAAGCCCTCTCCACCTATGAACCACACAGTGAAAGTAAAGACATGCATCCCCAGGCATCTGCACCCTTCTACACCTGGCCTTGACCACGAGCAATGGGAAGATGTCTCTATCAGAGAATCTGCCTCATAATAGATGCTGCATGCCATGAAGAAAAGAGCAGAAATAAGAAAAAGAAATTGGATACAATCCCTTTTCTCATATATGTGAGAGTTACTTCTCCACACTAGCCAATATACAGGCTCTAGAACTGGAGTTTTCTTTACAGACCACCTTTCCAAAAAGAAAGAGACTTAATTTGAAGCTCAGTTCAGTCAGGAATGAAAAACAGGGCTGTTTCAGCTGCAAAGTCTTCCAAGCTGTATGTAGTTCTTTGAGTTTACAGTTCTTCCTTGTATTTTTTACCCTGTAACTGGACAAACATTTTCTCTCCCTTAACCTTTCGAGGCCTCTGCTTCACTAACCCACTTGCTCATACTCACATGCCTGCTTTAATGAGCCTTCCTTTTATCCTTCCCTTCATATCAAGCTGTTTTAATATTTTTGGTTTATTCATTTTTTAATTTCCATCCAACTAAACAAACAAAAATCCAATGACAGAATTATTCTCAGCACTGGTAAGATCAAAAGAAAGTTCCTCAATGTTTTCAAAATGAGCATCTGCTATATTAAAAAAAAAAAAAAAAAAAAAAGTAATTATGAGACTCTTACCTTAAGTTTTGGCCAAATTACACAGGAGAAATCTTAACTTCAGTTATCTGCAATATGCAAATTTCAATATGATATTTTAGTCGATGGTGAAGCATGTGGCAGAAAACCTGGCTCATAGCAAAAAGCCATCTTGCTGATAAGGCTTCTGTGCCTGCTACTACAGAGATGTAGACAAAAGAGGCATCCTAGGTTCTGCAATACCTAAATGAACAGACCTAATTTTCCTAAGTCCTTAACAGCCCCACAGTACAAAGCAGAGGACTTAAGGCACAGAGAGGGGGAAGTCTTTACATATAAAGCACAATTTTTGCACCTTTGTATTCCACAGATGGCAGTATCACTTTCAAAGGTAGAATGCTTTTGACTAATACTAAAGAATGCCACAATTGTGCTTTTGTTTGCCATTAATAAAAGTGCTTAAGTGAACCTTGTTTTTGCTTGGGTCTTCATTGCAGCCTTCCATGCCAGTGCACTGCCATTCTCCATTTTACACTTGTTGCATAATCAGCAAGTACCAAACTAAGTAGAAAGAGCCTGCTCACAGGGGAACCCTCTGCACCCAGCTCGCAGCCTCACAGAAGATTTAAGGCAGTTATTATACACCCTGGGGATAACAGAGATTTTGAAAAAGAGACGACTGCCCTCTTCCAGCGCAGCTGCTAATGTTGGGGGTACATTCACTTCTGTTTATCTGGGGGGAGCGTATGTCAGAAAGAAAAAGAGAAACAAATTCCTATTTTTTTAAGCACTACGAAACTGCATGAGGAAGCTGCAGGTTGCACAGCTTCTAACTGTTGCTGCATCAGTTTTGCTCTTACTGCAGAACACCATGGGGTAAAACCTTATTCTTCCACTGAAAAAAAAAAGCCCTATCTGTATTGATATCAGAAAAGGGTGGGGGAAGAAAAATGACAGCGACTGGCCTGCCCTTTAACCTTTTTAACAGAGCTAGTGGCCACAGTGAAGCTTAATCAATGCAATGGAAGTGACATTTCGCAGTCAGATCAAATTAAATGGAAATGAAAGGAAAATCTGAGGTCCAACCTAAAGGCTGTTCCCTTTTGCACCGAGGTCATTGCCATGGCAACTAAATGCTACAAATGTGTAGAGTAAATCCTTAACAAATCTGCAGAAAGCATGTCCAATTGAATATGATAGTTCCTGTCACTGTACTTTGTACCTTTCAAAAGGGAAAGGGAGAAAATAAAACAAAGCGCATCTTATGGTCTATGTAACAGAAAAGAGGTTCTGCCAGAAACTACACAGCACAGTGTTGTACTTAATCTTTCTTTTCTGCTTGGACATGGAGAAACTGAACAGCTTTACTGTAAGACAGCAAGAGGGTAGCTATGGACAGAGACCATATTAAGTGGATTATGGCATAGTGTGCTACATTTTTCAGTCTTGCTTCAACTGAAGGACTGATGACTGTAAAAACTTCCTTGTATCACTGCAAATACATTTAACCATGTCTGAGAGCAATTTCTAGTGCAGACTGCCCATGGCTCTGATCATCCCACCCAGCTTTAACATGTACCTCCCTCATGCTTCTGCATTCTCCTGGGGTGGAAAGGCTGCTTTAATAGAGGACTTGGGATGGTGAAGGGCTGGTGAAACCAGCCAAAAACATCTACCTTTGTGTGTGCAGCCCTTTCCCTGTACAACCCCAAGGCTCCCATTGCAATGGCACTGAAGCAAGGTGGGAGCCCCAGCAAAAAGTTCCCATTTAGCTGCCCCCCAGCCTATCCATGGCAGTCCCTGGGCAGTGGGGCTGCTGAGAAAGGGGACAACATTGACACATTTCACTCCCTATGTGCTCCAACGTCACAGGCAGTCCTCGCCCCTATTCCCTCTGCGTCAGCGCCTACCAACACATTGGCAAACGCCACACTTCTGTGTGCCCCTGTGGAGATAATAATCAATTCCTACTGCCAGTCATGGAGTATATTCCATTCCTCAGCCTAACAGCTTCTGACAATGAAGGGCAATTTAAGAACCACATCAAAATACAACAGCCCCATGCTCACACTCACTCTGCCAAGTGCCTATTTCATTTCAGCATTTCCACCTGTGTAAGCAAAGAAATGGGGGGGAGGTGCCAAGCAGAATATGGGATTTTTCTTGTGAGATGTGGAAGACTTTATATACTGAGCTGTGACCTTCCCCAAACTTGTCACTTATCTGAGCTGCATAAGGTGGCAACCATTATCCTCTCCTTGAACATGGTGAAGTTTTGATTCAGCTGTAGTGATGCAGTCACTGTGCATTACAGAAGATTTCAAGAGATTATATGCCCTGGGCCAGCACAGGCTGGGAGTATTGCAAATCTGATATGAGGTGACATTTTCTACTCAAATACATACAGCTGCAGGACATCACACACCTTCCTCCATGAATAGCAATACACACTAATGAACTAATTTCTGGGGGGAAATTGTTACTTCCCAAGTGGGTGGGGGAGGAGATGACTCTGCCACTTCAACCAGAAGGGATTTTGGTTTTCTTGCGATCTTTTCCTATATTTTCACCTTTTCCAAACAGCACTAATTCACACAGCTATACACAGCATCTTCAGACAAGGCCATCTAATCGGGAGCTCCGTGACGCATCCTACAATACGTACATGAAATCACAGAGCAGCTCATCAGCCTACACGCTCCTCTGCAAAGGAAAAACTCAAGAGTATGCATATGCCCCACTGCATCCATAGGAGAACCTCCATTATACATAAGGAAATAAATTTACTCTGAATTTATTTGGATAAATATTATATTCAATAAATACTGCTGGATATTCTAATTTACGATAGCCATGCCCTCCTTTTTATCACACACAACAGTGATATATACAGATCATTTCACATTTCTTTTACCCTTTAAATGCCGCTGTATGCTTATGCTCATTCACTCATACTCCCATTAGTTAAAAATGTGCTAAAAAAATTCAGCTGGCAGTCCAGGCAAGATGCTTGTGCTGGGAGAGTTGAAGAGACATTTCATTGTAAAATATACATAAGCTCTGACTCAGAAACACAAAAGGCCAAGGAAAAATGCCTTTAAATTACCACTATTGTGGTCTTTCTTGAGCTTCTATGGGAAAAAAAAATGAAAAAAAATTTCAGAGGACCAGGTAGGTCAGGGAAGTAGTAAATTAATTTATGGAGAGGGAAGATACCAGTACAAAGCTGCAGGCACAAGCACTGGATGATAAGACAAGTGTTTTACCCATGCAAGTGGTTTCTTGAACTTGTCAATTGAAACCTCATGTGCCTCTGTTAATATCAACCCTCAGTTTCAGAGGATTTATAATCTAGAAATCTACTCACTCTCATAGCAAGGATCTGTGAAATAGAGCTGGGGTGGCAGTCAGGTGAACAACACTCACATCCCATCAGAATATTTTATCACAGTATAATACAATATTCAACCCTTAGGTCTTTAATCTTTGCTTTGGGTTAAAAGAAATAGAGTGGGCTTGACGCAGTATGGAACATTACAGAACAGACCCAGGAACAAAAAGAGCAAGGAAATGTGAAAGCCACTAACTACATAAAGAGATGAAACACTGGCAAGACAGACTAGTATTTCTAACATATGAATACTATTTTACTTACTTGTCCTTACTAAAGAGAAAAGCAAAGTCCTGTAGGAACTAACAGCTAGTGACTGTCCTTCTAAGTGCTTTAGAATCATAAGTAAGAAAACCTAATCTCACCTTTGCTATAAATTGCAGTATTATAAAAAAAAAAAAACAACTTTATAAAAGTTTCCTGAATTTTTACATAACTGCAGCATCTTACTTATTACACCTTAGTCTTGACCTGATAAATTAAGGGAGTTTCAAAAAGCAGAATCCACAACATGATGGGCAATGACAAGCAAATAAGGATTCTAAAACAGTTTTTATGTATTTTTGCAATACTGTTTGATACATATCTTTTCATGTTATTTCTATTATTTTTGAGATCTAGCAACTGCTTTTAATAAGCAACTGTTATTGCAAACATATAATTATACTAGGCCGCAATCCAGCAAAGCACTTAAGAGCACAGATTAAAGACACTGAAAACAATGGGATTATTTATGTCCTTAAGGTTAAGCATCTGCTGAAGGACTCAGATGGATCAAAGCCCCATTTCCATTACATCTACAGAAAAAATATTATATATGTTAATTAAACATAAAATATATGTAAATTAACTAGCACATGAAAAATTGCACTTGCATAAATGTTTATACCTCTAAACAATAATCGAATATTCAAGTTAGCCAATACAAAGAATAGCTCCTAATATCAGCAATTTCATCAAAACTAAAAAACTCCTGGAACTGAACAATTGCAAAATAACTTGCCATAAGAGACTTCCCTTCATAAAACATTTCCTGGCTAAGCAGTTCATGTTCTGAGGCAAAAAGGAGAAACTAAAGAGCCAGAAAGCACATCTCAGTTATCTTCAGTCTTCAATTATTCATCTAAAAGCTTGATTTGTTAACTTTCATTTTCATGAAACTCAATTCAGTTTTATGAATAAGATCTACAAGTTAGTTGGAGGTAATGCCTAGTAAGCCTATTTTATCAAAATTTCTTCCTTGGTTTTTCATTGACCAATTCCTTGTTCTTGAATTAAAGATGAAATGGACAACAGTGCTTAACTTCCATTCTTCCTAGAATTCCTTACTTTGTTTAACCATATGCCATTCCTTATTCTTCTCTTCATTATTGAAAAAATCTACTAAAAAAATTGCAAATATTTACACTGTAAATTGCTGTTTCACCTGTATTGAACATTTTCACCAGTTTTTATGATATTTTATTTTGAAAAACCTAGAAAAGACCTCTTGATAAGACTGAAAATTTTCCATTTTAACCATTAGCCCTAAAAATCTCTAGCTGATATATAAAGACAAATTATCATCTGAAAATTTCTTTTACCTGATGCTTCTTTTTTATTTTATGGTTTTAAAACAGAAACGGAACCCCTCATTTGATTTCAACACAATGTTGTAAAACATCAAAACAAAAAACTAAAACTTTCTAAAAATGCTTCTCCCCTGAAAATTTCACATTTCTTTAATTTGCAAATTGCAAGTGCAACAGTTATAAAAATGTGAATCTATCAGAAAACTGCTAAAATTTGTTTTCATATTCACTTTCTCTAGTCTTATTGTTTGTTGGTTTGGGTTTTTTCCTTGCCTTGAGTTTACACAGACTGTTTATTCTAAGAAAATATTATTACTACCTTAATCTTCCCCAATAGCAAGTATATTTACTTCAATATTTTTATATTAAATAGTGTATGGTTTAGTACTGAAATATAGGCTGTGAAAAAGTACTAATTGCCTTATGTATTTAAATACGTACTTAGAGAATTATAACCAAGAATTACATTCAATGCAAAGCTTTAAATAAAAGCAAACCCTGTAAAACGGTCTGATGACCCCTTCTTTTAATCAAATTTATGCCAGCTCACTGACTTTGCTCATGACTTGAATTCAATTTTGATTTTCTCTATGCAAATAAGTATTTCACTTGAATCCTTCAATAATGACCAACAGATGAAAAGGCAGAGAAATAATGACATACCTGAATAATCAGCTATTTTGAGAAATATTGGGTCAATTAGGCCTTGTATCAGCATACAGAAGAAGTTAACATCAAAATGGCTTGCTTAGGATGCAGCAGAAACTTCATTGATGGGGGATATCTGAGTTCAAAGGAATGTAAATTCTGGAAACTACACTGCAGTTCCCAGCTCTCAAGTAGTGACAAGAGTATATGACCTGATCAATGTTCAACCCTACACTTTTGCTAGTTCTGGTCACTGTTTCGTTGACAATTAGAAGTTACTACACTGAATACAAAAAACAGACCTTTGAAATTTTTGAAATGAACACCCTTCCTCCACAAATAAGTCACAGTAATAAAAAGAAGGCACCCAGAATTTTCACTTCTTAGTTAAAATGTCTTTTATTTTTTAATTTTTTTTTTTCATTTAGAAGGACATGCTATCATTCACAATAAGATGTCAGGTCTACGCACATGAGTTAAGATGGATGGGAGTCAAGTTATCACAGCTTTACCACCAATATTCTCGATCTTTTTATTTTCAAAACAAAGCAAGACTGATGGATTGTTGTGAGTGTCTTTTTTTTCCAGACATTACAAATGAACACTGGACAGTGATGGAGGCAAGGCAAAAAATTAAGGAACTGCCCTTATTCTGATTTGAAGGGATGAGAGAATATCCAGCGCCCTCACAGCATTATAGAGTTAGTGCTGAAACATCTGAACACGGCTAGAGAAGTGCTTCTCAACTGTTTTGTGTAGCACAGATGTACCGTTTAATTAAGTCATCAAAAAAAAAAAAAAAAAAAGAAGGAAAATGGAAACAAGGGGATACAAAAGAGAGGGAAACTTCTTCAGGAAGTTAAAGCACTCTTAATAAGTTACAACATGACATTAGTCATTAAGAAGCAAGAACTCTAAATAATGCATTCAGAACCTACAGATCTAAATCAGAAGATAACAAAGCCTCATAAATCTGTTTGTTCATTAAGTTAAAAAAAAAGCTAGACTTTGTGTTGCTATCATGTCAGCTGGCACCAAACTGTACGCAATTTAGTGCAACTACAAAGTGAAACCCATAGTCTACAATGGCAGGGTTTTTGATCACGCTAATTAACAGCCATTTTGTTTAAAATAAACAGATACGACTCTAATTGCCTTTTTTACATAAGAAAGGGAAGATCTTAAAAGTGAAAGCATGCAAAGGGAAAGATCAGACAGTCGCCTTTCAGACTGATAAGCAAACTCTGTGTGAAATGAGCTCAAATGAAGTTTGAGACACTCTCTAGATTGACAGCAGAGAAACAGCAAAGCAAGAGGAGGAACGGTTTCCAAAGGTGGAAAGGCAGGGCCACAGCTCCTTCCAGCAGGAAAATGGTGTACTTTAGATCCCTATTTTCTTGAGTTTTCCCATCTTCTGCGCACCTGCTTGCAAGGAGTCTCATCTTCTGTGGGGCCAAGTAGGCACCAGGGGCATCCCATTTTGTGAAATCTTCAGATGTCACAGCCTGGTTAGCATCTCTAAACAGAACCTGACAAAAAAGTAAAATGTTGTAGAAAAAGAAGTAAAGAAAACAAGAGAAAGGCTTTCTGATCTCCATACCTGCACTTAACCCTGACACCAGAAGAGGGGCTAGACTCCCCGAGCACTGAACTCCTCGGATATACAGAAAAACCATTCAGGTCCCTGTAAAGTCCCGATGAGTAACATGCAGGGCACGTGCAGGGACACAATCGAGTTTTCTGGCTAACTTCAGTGAGCCTGAAACGCAGCCTGGAGTTGCAGTGAAGACAATGGGTTTCAGAGTTTTGGTTTTTTTGCGTCAATGCTGGCTACTTTAGTCAGACAAACTCAATCTATCACTTTTCAGACATAACTTCAAAGTTGCTTTTTAACAGCATTAAAACATGTAACATTGCAGACTAAGGCAGTGAAGGAAAAACATCATTCTAGTTACGTGAAAAAGTTCCCTCGCCTTTTTCTCCACTTTTCTCCACTAACGAAATTCATAACCCATCCCTCCCCAAATACTGTGTTTCAGGATACAAAGAAAGAATATCACCATTCAAAAATGCTTCCCTGCACTTCAAGTGTGCAACATCCCCACAACTCTCTCAATAAGAAGCCCTCTGGTACAGCAACTTGCAACATAATTCCTTGGCATCACAAACTCCTGTGTAACAGCATGTCCTGATTCACGTGCATGGGCTTCCATGGTTGTTCAGATATAAGAAAGATCCTTACTTTCAAGGCACTGCACAGACTGCATGTTTTCAGCATATTCAAAATACCATTTGAAGTTCCAAAATCACTTGCTCCACTTAGGCACTGCAGGCTTTCATGCCATCATGGTAATACTACAGCAGGAGGCAGAGTTTTGCATGAGCTGGTCAAAAATGTGGCAGCAACTCTCATTGGAATATGGGTCTGTGAAAAACCTCATCATTTCCCATTGCATCTGATGGATGAACTTCTACTTGCTTTTCCTAAGGCTACACTTCACAGTTTGTGTATTTAAAACAACAAAAGAAGCCCCACTCAAAAAGGATCTGTGACTTGTACTGTGCATACAATTCCTCTCAGATGAAGCACAAAGAGGGAGAAGGAAGACTGTAACAGGTATTAGCCACATTAATGCATGTGCTGCTGCAAGAAATTTAGATACTACAGTGGGAAAAGCGGCACAGAGCTGACAGCACAGATTACATCTCCTCAAATGTTCACAGTCCCTCTTTTTCCTGGGACTACAGGAGTGAAGCTGGGTGTTCTGGGATGCACAGGAAAGCCGGGGCACTGAACTCACTGATCTGCATGGTTCCCATAAGGCAATCCAGCAGCATTCACATACAAAGATTTTTCTGCTTTCAGATGAAACTGCAAAGTGAAAATTAACCTACATAAATTTCTCAGAACTTAGCTTCCCCAAACCAGTTTTAAACGGAACATTTCCAGCCAGCTTTAATGATAACAACATCAGAGAAGAACTTCATCACAGGAGCAATCTCCCTGGCCTTCAAATATTTTGTTAACTTGGAACATCAGACATATTCCCTATCAAAAACAAGCATCAGTTTATATTGTAGTGGAATTTCAGTACTACTGAAACAGTGCAATGTATTGTACTGCTGGCTGGGAATCTCAGACTGAATGACTTCAGCTTTCAGATCAGCAGCCAGAACAGACTACAGCTGGGCTAATTCGATTTAGATGAGGCCATGTTGTTGGTTTTCAAACATTAAAACCCCATAGAGTCATAGAACAGCAATGGTGGTGTTGTCTGAAAAAGGACAGGCAGAAAGCCTTCTTTCCAAGAAGCACAAACCAAGGTTGCCAAGATATGCCTACAAGAATTACACTGTAGGTGAAGTAAGACATAAAAAGGAAAGTAAGTCAGAAAACAAGCTGCGTATTAGCGTTATCCTACTGCTAGCAGCACATCAGCAACCATATTGGAGGGCAATGAGGGATATATATGTGCAGCTGGTTTATCAGCTCACTAGAGCCAAAGCGATACTTTCAAATTCAGACCATATTTATCTATCAACAGGTTATACACTGAATGTTAAAGGCAGTAGTTACTTTAGTACCACTCTTGGTAAAATCTGTTACAGTTTTCATACCCAAAGATTACCCACACAAGGAAACAATAATGTGGCTTGCTTCTGGTCTGTATGAAAACTGTTAAACAGCTAAAATTACAACCACAGCTCTTAATTTTCAAAGTAGCTATTTGACTTTAGAATCAAGAACCTGTTAACATTTAAATTTTGCTTTAATTCCTCCTGCTAAGTCATTTGAAGGGGAAAAAAAAGGAAAAAATCCATCAAGTTTTAGCTCTGCAAAACAAAACAGTACTTCATCTGACCTAAAAGGGCCATTTTAGCAAACATAACTGAAGCCCATAAAATAAACACAAAATAAGCACACAGCCTTACATATTCTCTCCTTTATGTGTGTGTGTCCAACTTCCCTCTTCTAGATGTTGTGAGGGGCAACCCTGCATTAAAATCAGATGTTAAATTCGAACTGACTACTACTCATTGGTAATGAGGCTTTCAGCAGCAATTTTACACAGCACGATGACATAGACAATTTACCTCCAAAGATCCAACTACCCTTGATAACTACCATACTTCTTCCAAAGGAAACATATAAATAACCCATCATAACAAACGAATTCCTCAATATTGAGTTCTGAAAAAAGTGTGGCAAATCTAGGCATTAAAAGTTTTTTAAAACCAAAACAAAACCAGAAGTATTTTAATTTGAAGAATTTACAATTGAAGTCTCAAGTAAGTAGCACATTTTACTGTAACTATGTGCTAGGAATTCTTGTTAAAAACAAACACATAATTTACCATACTAAGAAGTATGACAATAACCAGGAATGTAATCACAAGGAGGACAAGAGTAAAACAAACTAGAGGCAATCAATACACAATCATGTGGTGGGGATTTTGGAACTTTGCAGAAATTTTGTGTGCTAGAATTTGGAAGTGCTAGAGTATCACTGAATCCTTCGTATTTAATGTTTTCCATTGGGAAAAACATTTGGTTTAGTTTTCATCCAAACCCAAAAGCAGTAAGTCATGTTTTCATTCCAATACCTAAGTAAGAGGGCTTTACTGAATGAGTAACAGTAAATGTGACTTTATGAAGTTACATTACACTACGGTGTTATTTCTGTCAGGTTTTACATTATGAATGAAGACACTGTGCCTGTTTCTGTAATGGCCATTTTCATACTGTTTGAATAAAGCCATCTGGGTGACACATCAATCATAGTACAGTTTCAAAAAGTGGAATAAAACTAATTTAGTGCACTGACTTTTGTCACCAGGAAAACTTACTTTCATATCAAACTACAGCTGAATACCTTCTGAACCATGATGATCTACAACATGCAATTTTTAGTGTTGAGAGACAAGTGAACAAAGAATAACTCCCATCTAGCCTGCTTGCATATCCTGTATTCAGAATTCATTATAAGAAAATACCTGCGTAATAGTACAGCATAAAGCCAAGCCATGCACTGTCTCTAGTTACAGCTTTACAACAGAGTACAACTCTTCTCAGATTAATAAAAAAAGGTAAGTTATCATTGTTTGACTGCGCAAGCACCACACAGTGATTCTATGATTCTGTGATCACACATGGATCCAGCCAAGGGGGATTTTTTCATAGCTCTGATTATCTTCTCACTAATACAAATACTGCAAGACTGCATTGCCACTTGCATTAGTGGAAGTTTACATTACTGGTGGTATTTGCTATCATAAACATGTTTGTTTCAGTTACACCATTCAGGCTGTATTTTTCACTGAACATGAGCTTTTGGCATAGGACGAAAGAAAAGAAGCAGAGAGCTTCAGTTGTACATACTAAACTCTTTCACGACAACAGTGGCAGGATCAGTGACAGAAGCAGCAGGTTTCATTTGCAAACCATGACATTCAGATAAGCAAGTTATGGAAGAGGAAATTTCACTGTAAATCATCTACTGGAGTTATATTTCAGCTCACAACTATTGCTTAGTAAGTAGGCTTTTTTAGGATGGAACCATTCAAAAGTGAACCCCTTTGAAGATGGAGATTCTATCTTACACTGAGGAGCAGTGTCCTATCAAAACCTCATTCATAAGCTCACATGCAGCATGTAAAGGGAAAACACATGCTATTCCTGATAGCTGGATTCAGAAAGAATATCACTGAATCAAGCCCAAACTCCATACATAGCTTAATCACTAGCAATTTCTCCTTAGCCTTTAGTGTTCACAATTACTAGTAAGACACTAAATAGATTCCCCTCCAGTGGTTCCTCTCCAATTAAGCTTACTACAAAAAAGCATCACTATAGCCACTTTTGCTCACAGTGTCCTTTCCCCTTTACAGTCTTCTCCAGCAGTTTGAATTACTTAAGTATAGACCCTGATTGATCTCCTGCTTTTCCGGAGATGCAGCTTCCAATAAGTCAAATCCAGTGTGGAATTTTTTGTTCCCATCACTCAGCCAAGTGAGAAAAAAAGAATCTGAAAACAGAATTTCCCCTGTAGGCCATTCTTTTCTGAAGGAAAACACATACACACAAACACACACACACACACACAAAAAAAAAAAAGAAACAAAACACCAAGAAATCAAACAGCATAGTCAAGGAAGTGCTTTTCATCAGGAATACATCTTTATGGCCTCTTCTAGGTGGCAGGGCAAGCACCACAGGTATCTTCAGGAAATACTTTGGAAGCAAAACTATTTTTAGTGAAGAGTAACAAGATTAAGCTTTGGAGGGTTTTTTTGTTCATTGTGACTATATAATCTTTTTTTAAACAAAGAATACTTATCCCTCTTACTCATACAATTTGGATTAGAATTCCTAAACATTTTCGCACTTCAGAAATTCTTCATATGGATTAAAAAAACTTAAACATGAATGTCTTAGAAGATTCATATCCTTAGACCACACCATCATGTCACAGAAATAGCTTTCATAGATATGCAGGATCTCTGCCTTGCACAGGAGAACTCCAGTAATATTACACATGCCAAAATAATTTGTCTCCATCAGTGTGCGCATATATATATATATATATTCACTCAC
This sequence comes from Pezoporus occidentalis, assembly GCF_034315485.1. NCBI lineage: Eukaryota > Metazoa > Chordata > Aves > Psittaciformes > Psittacidae > Pezoporus > Pezoporus occidentalis. The sequence continues at coordinate 11,940,966 of NW_026913748.1, read as the reverse complement.
ATACATGTATGTACTATATACAAGCAGGTTTCTTGCACATTCTCCCATGAGATGTTCAGTAGCTTCAGTAGGTGATTTGCATTTTAAAGTTTTATTAAAATAGGCTTAATCACAGTGCTCTAAAGCTCACCTGAACGCACTTAAATAAGCAAATTGAAAATTCATTTTTAAAGCACTTCAGCACAATCTCAAAGGCCTCAGGAAAGATCCTTCCACAGGTCTCAAGCTCTCTCCTTCAAAAGAACTTAGGCATGTAACATAGTAGGACTTTGCAGCATGCGAAGTCACTCATCAGAGCAGACGTTAGTTTAGTTTCCACACTTCCAGTGTACATAAAGCAATAAAAAAGGAGCATACCTTTTGATGGCATGCCACGTAAGCATTGTTTCCTTAATCCACTTCTGGTCCCATGGAAACATTTCTAATATAAAATAGTGAAATTGCACATACTCCTCTTTCTCCTGATCTCATCCCATGCTCATATTAAAAAAGATTAAGTATTTTAACCTAACAAAAACATTGATTAGAATTATATATTCCAGCCTACACAATTTTCATAGTGCCTTATCACTGAAAATGCAGCCACTTCTAGAGAGGAATCCAGGAGCTGATCAACAGCACACAACACTGTTACAGCACAGTTCACAGAAAGAAATTAACACATCAGATATAATTAAAAAAATCACAAACTAATTGAAGAGACTCTATGTCCTCATCTCTGAAAAACACAAGAGGCTTTACAAGTAAGCATGCTCACGAAGATAAAACATAGTCCATCATATATGGCTCTATGCCAAGCCACTCTACATGGACTCTGTTTAGCCTCAAACAGCATTTACATACACCCAAAAATTCTCATCCATGTTCTGCGCTTGAATATGTACATGCAGCTCCCACTGAAGTCAATGGCAGCTGTGCCTGCACAGCTGAGGGCAGAATTCAACCTTATGCACTGCTCATTATCAGAGATGCAAAATCAGCTCTTCTGAAAACACAGTCTTGAAACCACCCAAGAAAGCATTCCTCCCCAGAAGAGAGAGACTCCCAAGTATAAAAAGTCACATTTTAGTCATGTTTTTGATGCTTCTGTGATACAAAAACCAAAAGGAAGTTGCTATGCTCATGCAGTTTGTACTCCTCACAAAGCATCATATGTAGTGCTGTGCCTTATATACGAATATATATATATATATGTGGGTGGGTGGGTGTATTATTCTGAGTGGGAATATCCAGTCTCAGCTCTGGAATTACTGACACACACCAGCTACCTCAGACCCTCTACACTCTCAAGCACCATTTATTGTAAGCAATATTAAAATGTGTGGTTTGTACAAAGAGCAGCTTTTTCCTCTTCTCAGTAAAAATACTAATGAAGAGCTAAAGATCTTTCTTCTGGATCCTCTTTCTCCCTATATTTATTTATTTCCTGTATTTATTTCTTTCATAGTTAAGCCAAATGGGATGGTAGCTTCTTCTGACTCATTCAAGGTCAAAAAAAACCAACAACCTGCAGTGCAAATCAGGTACAGAAAACAGATGTTGTGGTATCCTCATGTGAGGGTACTTTAGCCCACAGGACACAAAAATATTAAGCTTTATGTGGTGAAGACAAGATGTGCAACTGGCTTCCTCCTTACATTCCCCTATCATTAGCCCCTATCTCCCACCTTTGAAGCACTGGGCCATAGCCTGTGAACCTGGCACAAGGTCTGTGAGCCTGCAGCCAGAAAAATGGTCCCCTAGCAAAGCCCCATCTTCACCAACAGAAAACTCTGCAGCTGGGGCTTTGTCCTGTGCATACCCTCTCCACTCAGCACTGGAGAATGCAGGAAGAGGCATACAGTATGTGTCTGCCCAGTGACCTGATGTGACAGCTGTTCCTCTGCAAAGCCACCTTCTTCCTGCTTGGAGTAGTGCTACTTCAGGGAGACACTTGGGGATTCTTTCCAGTGCTGTTAAATTGAGATAATTGGACAGTACAGCACTAGATCCTCACATGTATGACTAAATACTGCTGCAGCTTGTAGATGCTGTGTAAGTCTAGGATCACCATGTTTCTCTTTGAACACAAACCATAGATCACCATAGGGCATAGGATGTGCAGTTACTGAATGGCACTAGAGCTTCACTGAAGTCTGTGGAATTAGTATGATTTATGCTGGCTATGGGTCTGGATTTTTTTATTTCAATTATTAGAAAATTATGTTTGAGTTGTCCCCATGATGGCAACAGTAATGCTAATATACTCCACTTCTCAGAATTTACCAAGTGGTGGCCTGTTGTCTGTGAATTAACATGAACACATAGAAATAACACCATTTTGGAGCATACTGCAAGTTTTGAATGAATTTTACAGGCTTTCCACTTACACCAGGTAATCAGTATATTAAATTTCTGTCAGCAGCTGCTTATGCCCAGTGGAGACCTAATAGAAGGCATGTTCCTGATCTCCATCATCAGCACTGCATTTTTCTCACATGTAATCCCCACTGCAAACTTCTAGTAACTCAAAAACAAAGTTGAGATAACTGCAAAAATTGACATTGGGCCCAGAGGTTTTGGTGCTCAGCATCCATATTTTAAACTGAGTTGTTGGAGAGGTCTGCATGGGTACTCAAACAAGGCAGAGATTTTCAAGTCCTCTCTATGCTTAAGAGGTCCCATTGTACATATCCACCTACTTGGGATGCTCAGATCTCCAGACATGAAAACCTCGCTTTTCAGTCTACCCTCACTGCAGATGCCAGGTATGTTCAAAAGCAGCCAAACTAAAGAACTGTAAGGCAAGGAGAGCTGAACACCTTCAATTCATAATGCAGTTAGCATATGCTGACAAAATTTCTATCTTGTCAGCATATAAAAACTGTACCAATTTATCTTCATTGATATAGTTAAAGCTACATAGATCCATTCCAGACGTCCCACTCATCCATTGTTCACCCCTGCAGAATAACAAACACAGTTTTATTCATCCAACTGTCTTCAAACCCAGTATCTCATTTCTGCAAGCTCTATATGTATAACCCTCTATAGCGCTACAGGCACATGTGCCGCAAGTTGACTTTCCTTAGGACTTGTTGCCTAACCCCACCAGCAAGATGTCACAACCTTATCCAGAACTGCAATGGAATAACAACTGCACATATGCTTTCAGCATGTCAGAGAACAAGGGTGTGTTCAGGGACAAGAAGTTACAGTTAATTTGTACCCAAGCCATTTCAGTGCCTTCCTCCAAGGTTATTCTTTAAAATGAGGCAGTTTCTCTTCCTTTCCTTCATGACACCTTTTTCTGGATTAAAGTCCACCAGCCTTCTCCTACCATGCCCCTTCAGTTATTTCTTGAAACAAGGACATGCCTTTCCAGTAAGGCCAAAGCAGAGAAGAGGCACGTGTGAGCGTACCCTTCAACTTCTCCTTTCGGTGCATATTCTGCACAGCTATTCTGGGACTGCCGGAACTGTGCAGCAGAAAAGCATCAAACATTCAGGGGAATCCCCTTCTGTCACTTTTATTATTCTGGCAAAAAAATTAGTGATGATGTGTCTTCTTAGACACGGTACTGGGCAGGAGGGTGTTCTTTATTTTAAGTAAAGGCAGGAAATGAGTAATAGATTTCCTCTGCAGTCAAACTGGGGCTTGAAGCTGGCTGATTGAGAGAGCTTTAGCTGCTCAACATTTCAACTTTGTGCTAAATGGGGAATAGCAACAATCCTTACTACTTTCATAAGTTTTGGATGTTTCAAGTTCAAAAATATTAACTATCTGTGAGCCTTATCCTGCACCTCTATAAGGAATATGCTGATCTCACCACCTGGGAAATCAAGGCAAAAAGAGGTCTACAGAGACACATGGAAAGGACAGGAAGCCACTGCTTCCTAATGTGGCACTAATTCATTTTTCCTGTCATTTCCCACTATTATGAAAACCACTTCTGTTCCCTCACTGGTAGAAATTATAGGATCACTTTTATATATATATATGTGTATATATATATATATATATATGCACGTATCTTTGATCAGAAGAGGTTCAGATGCCCTTGCGATAAACCCCCCCACAGCCACCTGTGTGTCGTTTACATGAGGCCTTCTCCTACCATTACTCCCACTGATGAAGCTACACAACTGGTAATAAGGTTTTAGTGGGGGAAAATGCTTTTGCAGGCAATGCTGCTGTTAGCTCACAGCACCAGCTCATGTTTGAGACTCCGTTTCACCTGAATGAGAGCAGCCCAGTTCCCACGTGTGTTAATCTTCCAGCAATACTGGCAATGCTGGCTTTTTGCCTAGCAGGCCTGAAGAGCCACACCAGCCAACTTCTCTAGGTAGAAAATCAAGTGAAAGAAAAGAAATAAAGCTAAAGAAGCCATCAACACAAACAGACCACAGAATAAATAACAGACTAAGGAGAATCAGGCGACCAAATTCACAAACAAACAAATTTGGAAAAAAAGTGAAGTTGTTTCAATTTCAAAGGAATTTGAACTATTTAATGAACAAGTATCTTAATTCCATTTGGATGTAATGGCTGCTTAAAAACAAAATGCAATAAAATTCTACAGTAGAGCAACAGTTAATTTTGACAACATGGATTTGCTACTGTGACTCTACTTAAAATCTCATTCTATTTTATTGCTTGCTGGCAGAACCAAACTTGTCTGTTGGGACTGGATTTGCCCCATTTTCCTCAGAAGGCCAACTCATGCTGAAGAAGACCGTGCCAACTTCTCTTAAGTATTTGTACTGGACATGCTTTCCTGATACTGACTTCCCTTTCCTCAAACTCAGAATTTCAACACACTACCAGTATTTCTACTAAACAAGCATCACCAGCTTTCAGCTTCTTCCCATCACTGAAAAACCTCATGAAGCCCCTCAACTAACCTATATCTCCTGTTGACCCACAAGCTTCCAATTCACCCTCATGCTTGCTAACCCCAAAACCTGGCTTACTCCCCCTACGCTAAATGGTGTGGTGAATCTCTGTAGGTTACAGGAGACCATGGGGTCCAGCTACCCTTGCTTTCCAAATTGTACTTTTGGTTCCCTCCTTTTGTAGCTGTCTTAGAAGGTGAATAAACAAACAGAGAGGTCACCCCCATTGATACACCATTTATGTATTTCTTACATTAAGTATTCAGTCACTTTCAATAAGAAAATACAGACGTGTGCTGTCTCCCATCCACAGCAATGCCATTCTGAAGGGCACAGAGAGATGCAAGGCAGTTACATGGTTTCTGGTGGTCAGAGGCACAAAAGGGAGACTGGTGCCAGAAAAACAAGAGCAAGGGCACATCTATTCCTACATGCACATGCCAACACATGGAACTCCAGTGGACAAAAGCTATTGTTTTGTATGCAGTTTGCACCTCTCTGAATGACTACAATATGCAGAAGCAATGGAGAATGAGGCCTCCCCAGGAGCCCACTTACAAAGTTTCAGTACCTGTTCTTGGTCACTAGTACAAGAAGGTGATCTGTTTCCCCAGCTAAGGAAAGTTCATTCAGGTCCTGTCTCCCTCCTGCCTTCTCTTTCAGCTTTGCATATGCTCACTGCACCATCAGAGTTCAGACAACTCATAAGATTCTACTGCTGAGGCTGTCTCATTGGGTTTTTGTTCAAATCTACACACACTGCCCATACTTCAACATGGCTTTTCTTTTCCCTTAGTCTTCCTGATATCTCTGCTTGGTTCTACATACTTAGATGCCCCAATAGTTCTGAGGAAAACCTGTTCTTCCACTGGCAATGCTCTGCTTTGTGTCAGCTTTCCTCAACTTTGACTTTAGTAGATCTTGTTGCTCTAGGATGGTTCAGAGCTGGAGCTGCCAACCTGCCATTTCCTATGGCACTCTAAAGAGATACCTGCTCCCCAAGCTAATGAACAAAAGCAGACATATTTTTTCTGGATTTTCATCTATAAACCAAATTTCTAAATTCTATTCTATTTCAAATTTCTATTATACTTGCACCCACCATTTCTTAATTTCTTACTCATGAAGGAAAATTAAATTTAATATGTAAGACTTTAGCTCTGCTTAAAACTTCCATAATCTTTTAAGAAAACAAAATTAATACTGTTTTTACTCAGTTATCGCTACCCAACATTATCATACAAAATTGAGGGCTTAAAATAATTCAGCAGTGACCTATAAGAAATTCAGGAATTTCAGATTTTTAACTGAAATTACAGAGACGGAAAGCTGAATTTAATGAAGACATTCAAATGCAAAAATAATGTGTACTGTGTAAAAAGCAATTCCTAAGAACAAGAACTCATGACTCAGAGACCATGAACAGGTTTACAACCGTTTATGTCCCTTGTGTTGTCCAAGCAAGAACAGAACCACAGAATAACCCATGAAATACTTGATGTCAATTTCAGTTTCACTAAGTAACGAAATACATGTTGACATCGTTGATACGGGATGAAGATTGTGACTCAGTATGTTATAAAAAAAAACAACAGACCAACCTAGTAGCACTGACATAATGTGGTAGTGGGGTGCTAGTAAGAGACTGAAATGGTGTCCCCTGCCCAGGTAACTGCAGTACACCTTCTCCATAGCATGGATGCAGTTGGCCCTTGGACATAGTAATCAATAATCATGTCCCTCTCTCTACATATACACCATGGTGGGAAAGAGATAGGGAGAGTGATGGGGAGTGAGACTATGGATCATTTTAATTTTGCCTCATAATTTTTTCTTGTAAATAGATTTGCATAGCCTTGTCTCCACTTCAAAGAGCTCATTTGAAAATCCACATCTAAAACCCATTTGAAAAGAAAGTTAGAAATTACCAGCGAAGCAGAAATCCTCAGTCTCACCACCATGCTGGTGTCATTTCCCCGTTTGTACTGCTGACCCAGGTCTTTTGGGTTGTTTTTTTTCTTCCTCCTTCCCACATTGTGAGTGCTTGACTGTGGCTGCTAGTCAAATGTATCCTCCAGGCTCCCAGTGTTGTTTTATAAAAGGATGAAGAATCAAAAGACAGAGATGAGCAAAACCTGCCCCAGGGGTTCTGCAGGGGCCAGTAAGATGGGTACCTCATTTTAACAGATTAATTTTAAGTGAAATTTAAACAAAAGAAAAAAAGAAAAAGTGAGATTGAGGGATTGCCAGAAGGAATTTTCAGTTTCCAGTAGTCTTGCCTACTAAACAAACACAAGCTGAGCACCAGGAACACACGGTTATAATGTCTGAAGAAAAATCACTCAAAAAAAACTTTCAAGGCTGATTTCCCTCTGGGGCTAAAGACCAGCATCACAAGGCACATCAACTTTTGTGATTTCTTATCACAAGTCTATCAAGACTGAGTCTTTTTTTCTTGAGTCCTCAGCTTCTGGAGGCACCTAATTCCATAGAAGTATCAGTTTCCATTAAAAGAAAAAAAAATCGCCTATGGCCTGTAAATGTTTGCAAGATTACGCCTGCAACATTGACATAAAATTTAAGTAATACAGGACTTATGCTGTCCCTTCAGAAGTACACTGACCTGAAAGTTTAGGTAGTACCAAGGTCCTGTTTTTTAAAACTACTTTCTTAAGTTCCAAGAACTTTTATATTGTTATATTTTTCTCTTTTTTTGGTTAACTACAGAATTGCAAGCAGCCAGAAACATTAGTAATTCCTAAAAATAGCCATCCTATCCTCTTTCTCAAATTTAGAAATATACGTCATTTCTCAGGAAAATGGAGAATTAAAGCATTCACTAAAATAAAGGTGGAGCATCCTATTTTTGCCTTTTTAGTAAGCACTTTTTTTTTTTCCCTCTTGACTCTCCTTTTTATCTTCATATCCCTAATCCTCATTTCCTCGCGCCTAATTTTCCTCTTGGGAGTAACTGTCACCATCACTCGCATTGTCCAACTCTTTTCAGTTTTCCCTCATTTTCAGTTCATTCATCCATTGCTTCCTTCCACTTCAAGCTCCTTCTCCCCAGCTCAGCTTTTCCCTAATAAAACTGCCTCAGAGAAGCACACTTCTCTAGCTCTATTTAGCTCCCACTTCAATGATCATAAAAGGGCATAACTATATAGCTAGGGAAAAAAATATTGAGACTATTATAGCTGATTGATAAGAAAAAAAAATGTGGGTGACTAATTTATGTATAAAATAAGGTCAGACTCAGTTGGCAGCCTGATGCAAAAGAAACAAACATTTCTGGAGACGTAAAAGGGCTACTTTGAAATCTATTTCAGTTTTTCATTTCCAGAGGCCTTGCCTAAAAATTATTTATTAAAACACACCCTCAGTAAGGTTCTCAAGGATTTATGATCCTAAACACAAAAGAAAGCTTTCATTTTTGATTCTGTAAAATAATTTCTGTTCAGCTCAAACAAAAGACCTTACCCCCTAAAAAACCCTTCTCCGAAATGTTTTTATTTGATGTAAAATAACTGTAAACCTCACACCAATCAGCAAACTGAAAAATTTACTTTTGTGTAAAGTGTTCTAGATCCCTCTGGGATGAAGAGCACTGTATCAGCCCTAGAAATAATTAACCAGCATTTAAGGAATGCCAAATGAACCTCTGCATTATGCATTAGATCTTCCTACCTTCCAAACACTATTAATGTTAAGGGAACATCTGTGACTCCAATGGATGACAAATTACTCTCCTTTTTCTAAATATTTCCTTGCCACTGTGCCATCCTTTGATCTGCTATCTGCCCACCACCAACATCTTCTTCCTTCTCCCTGGCATTTTTGTCTTGTGGGACAGTGACATCTTTGCCAACATCCCCTTGACAAAACTCTACCCAGCTCTCTGGAAACATCTTCGGATGCCCACCTCCTTTCTCCACCCTTTCAGGGAAAACACAGCACTACATGGAGGATTGGTGGTACATCCCTACTCATCATTCATTTTCCTCCTCTCCTTCCTCAGGTGTCCTCCCGTGCCACACCAGCACACTGTAGACTTCCTTCCAGCATGTTACCACAACCTGAGCATTCCCAGCAGAAACCCCAGTGTTCCCACAGTCATGCAACCGGTGATGCACTTTCAGGTCCTTCAATGAGTTTGTGCTTTGGCAGCTAGCTTCATGACAACCCAGCCTGGAAACCTCAACTTAAATAAAAATGATCAGAGTGCTAGCCTTTCATTCCCCTGAACAGTCAACATGCCAGCGTCCATACCTCACACATTTACTGAGGTAAAATCAAATAATTTAAGCTTTTATTTCCAGTCTCATTTCTTACTCTACCTGCTGCCAAAGCTCAGTCGAACAAAAGCTATACTTACCAGGTCCAGCTCTTAATTGTTTGTCCCTTTAAATCCCTTTCCTCTGCTCTTGCAGCAGACATGTCTGGTGATCTGGTTAACTCTCTCCTCCCTCTCTCACAGATACCCTCCACTCAACCCAATTTGAGCAGATGAGTAGAAAATGCTGTCCCTGGACAGAAGGAAATTTATTGTATAGACAGTAATTATAAATTAATATTACCAATCCCATGGAGGGCAAAGAAATCTCTGTTACAAAATCAAAGAATGAGAGTGCAGCTCTTTCTGTAAAAGGGAGAGGTAAAGGTAGTATTTCTAATTGAAAATTAAAGCAAGAAGCACAATACTAGCAAAGTATATTTATTGTGTTAACGTACCATTTGTCTTCTGGGCAAGTTACTAAAGGTCATTTGTTCTTCATGGCAAGTGTTGAAAATAGTTTATGTTGTGGGTCTAAGTTAAAGGAACAATGTCAAAACCCTCAGGCCTAAAATGACCTTTTTATGCCAACACAGAGATCTAAATCTCTTACTGAGGATAGTGGTGATGCTTGCATTCCACTCTCTCCCCCTCCCTTCTCCTCATAGCCCCACTGCCTTCCACATGAAATACCTCACCACAGAAGACAGCATGGACTGCAGAGTTAACGTGCTCACTACACACCTTGTGCTGTGCATCCCTTGCTCTGCCCATTTTGCCAGACACCCAAGACAAGCAGCTTGCTGATGTGCCTGGTTCCCAAACTGCCATCCAATCTCCCACTTGTGAGGGAGAGAAAAGGGAGGGTATGGTATGAGACCTACCTTCACTTCCCAGAAGAAAAGGAGCACAAGCTATGATGTGCTCTACAAGGCAGGACATGACAACATGGTCAGTTCTTGTTTTAAAAACCTAGGAAGAAGATGTTTTCCTGCCTAAACAGGGACTCTTTGGGTCACATCTGCTTCTCTCAGAAGGGGCTGGCTGTAACAGAGGGAGGATCAGTTAAGGTGCTGACGATGAAGTAAAAAAATGCTTGCATGCATGACAGACACACAGAGAGGCAGACAGATATATGTATGGATTTAAATATGAAGTTCAAGGTTCTGAATGGTTGCAGACTGGCAAAATACCTGGAGCCTGATGTGATAATTTAAAATACAGCCCATCTTCACTAATATGCAGGTGCTCTCTCTTAACTGTAAGATCAAAGCCTTGATCTCCTGCTTGGTGTTGTTGCATTATCCTCAAGTCTATTTAGTCTGGGCATATTGTGAGCTCCTGAAGATGTAGGACCCAAAAAAGACACTAAATAGCACTTTAGAAGAAGGAACTACAATATACGCATTGTGGAAATGTGAACACCATTTCACTTCCAAGGAGACAATCCTGCTGCACTGGGTGAGGCTGCACCACTGCTGCCTGTGTTGCTGCAACTCTTTTGTGAGTGAAGAGAGGCTTTTTGTCTCCACAGCCATCATTCCCATGCTCCTGAGCCATACCTGTGATTTCTGATGTATGATACATCAATACATGAGACACATGAGAATACAGGCAACATGTCATGTTCTCCTACCCCACACATCCCCCACAGGGTTCTATGGAGAAGATATGCCTTTTCCAGGCTGAATCCCACAAGGTGAACACCTTCCATGAACTAACGCTGAGCAGGCTTAACATAACCTTTCATAAGGCACTCAGCACTTTGCAGGATTTAAATGCAAAAGCCTCAAAAAGGCAAAGCTCATTTTCCTGAATTCCCAGCTCTGGCTGCCATTTGTGACAGACTTCACACATTTATGTGCTGCCCTGTCACATTTGGGTGGCAAAAAAATGGCAAAGTATAGATGCCGTGACAAGTAGATGAGACATGTTTTTCCTCTTTAGTGTTCTTAGGCTCAGATTTCCCTTCAACACATAGAGCAAGAGAAAAAACCCTTGGGGCAGACAGAAACAGTTTAAGAGTTTAGTTACTTGGTAATTGTGAAAAGGATTTTAAAAAATTAAAAATTAAAATGTTATGAAATATAGAGCAACCTTGGCCTTGCTGAAATTCTAAGTGGAGACTTTCACACGTGTAATGCAATAAATAAAAATATGCACAGGCATATATTTTAATGCATATTTTTACACATAGATCTTATGAGTGAATTGCTATATTCAATGCATGAGCTATATTAACAGTTCAGACAAGATTATGGCTCCTACCAAAGCCAAAATTTATTTTCCTTAATGTAAGGATCCAAGAGCAAACTAGTTACCTGGCTACCTAATAATACATCCTCTTGGAAGTTGATGAGAAATCCAGCTATATTTAATACTAGCCATACAAATTTAAAACAACAACAACAAAAATCCCTACAAAACAAACCAACTGTCATGGTTTAAGCCCAGCTGGTAACTCGGTTAGTATTTAGATAGGAGACCACCTGGGAATACTGGGTGCTGTAGGCTTTTGTCACCCAAAGTGGGGCACAAAGGGATGAGATAATAACAGATCTGACCAGAGTGTATCTGACTGTATTTGTGATAAGCATTCATTGTTTCAGAATAATAGTCACTCGTCACAATATTGATTTATTTTCTCTCAGAGTTGTTGGTCTCAGAGTTTCAGCATGTCGTACCTTACTTGCAGGCAGTATTTGCTGTTTTAGCATTTATCGACTTTGGGCCCTGGGCTAAGATTATTGTTCTGCTGTACTTCATGGTAATGACTTCTAATACAATAGAATCATTGATCATGAAGCTGGTCTGTCTTGCATTCCCAGCGTGGTCATCACCTCTATACTATGGGAGGCATATAACAGAATTTTTTATCAATTACACATTTTTTTCTCTCCTCAGGGGATAAACCTACGAAGGAGACATTCCCCCACACCCCATTCCCCCACGAGGCTATTTACAGAAGCGTTTGAGAATTCTAAAGGTTTTGGATGTCCTTTGGATACCCTTGAGACCTCCCTGCTGCTTTTGCCGGGGATCAGCATGTTGCCACAAATACTGCATGCATTTTACCCACAGCCATACCACCTCGAGAACAGCCTCAAAAGTTAAGCAGAGTCAGTCCTGGGTCTTGTCTAAGGTTAAACAATGATCTAAGAGGACCACCAAGAAATTTTCCCCAAGGCTGGACAGTCATGAGTGGCAGGGTGTGTGAGATCGTAAGGGCAAGCACCTACGCCAGCGGGTCCCTCCAGTGCTTTGGAACTTCATCCCTGAAGAAATGCAAAATCTGGAAAAACTAGTAATGCACTTAAATGAGTTGTGCTGTCATTCTGGCAATACCAGAGAGGGACAAATCATGGCAACATGCTACGGCTTGGCCTATGCCTACAGAGCCCTGCTCTGCAAGGAGCAGGAAAAAGATGTCTCTGGATCTGATGGCAAAGGACTAGATAACACAGTGACTCAACCCCCAAGCACAGCAGTTACATCAACCCCTACAACAGACAATGCAGCCTTTCCAACCCCAGTGAAAGACACTGCAGCTGCTCTGACCCTGTGGTTGAGAGTGGGAGATTTAAGCAGTCTATCATATCTGCATCAAGTCCTGAAGAGTTGTGACTCTTGCTTTGATTTTTCACTTGATGGTGGGTATTAATGTTACAAGAGAAGTATTCTGCTCGCAGATGGAAAATCTCCCAAGGCCCCCACAATGCCTCTACAAGCAAAGACATCATCAGACTTTTCATGGTTCATTGCTTGGCTCACAAATGTATGAAATATTGCCAGGTAAAATACATATAAATAAATAAACCTATAATTACATTTACCATTACCCCTACCTCCACCCCCCCACCCCCCAACACACTGTTTATTTTCTTTTTGCAATGAGTATATGCACTTTAGTTAGCCAAAAGCAAGTATTGACACACAAGATTTAAAGTCAGAGTTACCACTTGGGTGGCATCCCCCTGACTCACACATGTCCCAGGATTTCCTTGAATGGGCGAATTACAGACTTTGGCAAATTCTCTCCCACACAGCTGTGGTTAACACCAAGTATCTAATAGTAACTCTGACCTTAATCGAGCTTCAGTATGGAATTTTCATTTTACCTTACTCTCCTTTGTCTGTTTCAAAGCAGAATGCCCAAGTCAAATCAAAGGGCTGAAAATAGGTTATTTTAAATTGTGAGACATTAAATATTCAACTGAAATCCTGGCTCCTTTGAATTCCACAGTAAATATCCCATTTACTTCAATACTGCCAAGATTTTTACCATGGAGAATAGACCGGAATTCAGTTTGTAAAGGTGAAGAAATAAAGAGACTGAATCAACTCCCACTGAAGTCCATGGACGGACTCCTATTCATAGCAATGCAGTGGATCAGACTCTAAGCCCATCTTGGCAGAGGTAGGAGCGTACCCTCACAGATAGTGAAAGAATTGTTGTAAATGCCAGACAGAATTAGGAAATACAAGAACACCCAGTACTTTATACGGCGTTTTACAAGAAGTTCAAAGCTCTAAACTGGACATAAAGTTAAACAAATTGCCATTAGATTAAGAATCAGTCATCTCAATGTATTAAAAACCCAAGCCAAGTTTTCCTGTAATGCCTGAAATAGGCAGAGCAGAATAACAATTTACTTAAATTAAATCTGTAAGAGAGAGAGAGACAAAGACTGAAAATAGAATAATCTTGGGGAGTGGAGGGAACCATAATGGTAAACTAAAGATGTAACTCTAGCTTTCAGCGACAGCTCTACAATTTCATCTGTTTTGGCTTCTATGTACACTGTAGTGAATCACGCTGCATTGAAAAATGAAAAATGCTCATGACTGGATTAGAAAGAATGATTCATAACTCACGTTGCCACGAAAAATGTTTGCAACACAGAATTAGGTTCCTGACCTTGGCCTATTAATTTAATCTAAAACACAGAAACAGCCATCAAGAATATTTCACATAGATTGGCTTTGCTTGCGAGGGTTTCCCTGTGGCAAAGTAGACTCTGCTGTTGTGTTATTTGTGGGACCTGCTCTTTGATGATATCGGTAGGACTGCATTCAAACCTGACCAAGCAAGTGGCCACATGCTTGGAATTTGTTTATTGCTTTTTATCCTACTCTCCATAACAAATTAATTGCTCTGAAAAAATGCATTATAGACAGCAATCGCTACAGTATGTAGGTGACACATGGTAGCAATGAAAGGAAAAAAGACCTGGAAGGAGGATGGATTGAAGAAAGGAAGAGGGGCAAAACACTACGAGTACCAAGTCAATCATTTGTATCTTATTAGGAAATACATGATCCCTATGAAGATCTAACATGTATGTGCAAATAATATTTCTTCCGGATCATGCTGTGAACAGCAAGTAGACTCTTCCAGATGGGATCAGTGTGCTGATCAAAGGCCACAGAGGGACCATAAACTCAAAGCTGTCTGCAAGACAGGGAAAGCAGAGATCCCATGCACTTTGTCTACACTGAACAGCAGTATGATTCAAGCAGAGCCCTCTGCAGAAAGACTGGTGAAAGGCAATTCCATCTGATGTGAAGGCAGAGCAAAGGTATAGTACAAGAGAATTTTCCAGGGCCAGAAATATAAACAGGGGTTACACAGTAGGTCCACACATCAGCTTGGGAACTATTCATAGAATCACAGAATATCTCAAGTAGGAAGGGACCCATAAGGATCACTGAGTCCAACCCCCTGCTCCTCCCCTGCTTACCTAAACCTAAACCAGATGACTAGGAGCACTGTCCAGATGCATCTTGAACTCTGACAGGCTTGGTGCTGTGACCACTTCCATGGGAAGTCTGTTCCAGTGACCAATCACCCTCTCAGTGAAGAATCTTTTTGTAATGTCCAATCTGAACCTCCCCTGACATATTGCAACAAAAGAGGAGACTGTGAATACAATCCAGAGGTTTATTTTATTGTTTCACCCTTTTTGCTGGTAGCTTGGTTTCCAGTTTTGTAATCAAGAACATTACTCATTGCTCCTTAAATTAGAAGGACATGTTCTTCCTGTCAAGCTCATCTAACATTTTAAAGCAAGTGTAGGTCAACCTGGTAATTTGGACACTTTCCTTAAAGGTAAGTACATACAAAGTACTGCCGCAGACAAAAATTTTGAGAGCCTGAAGCATGTGACAAGTGTAGAATCCCAAAAACTCAATACAGCACCACTCAGCTGAGAAACTCAAACAAATGCCCAGAATTATCAAGGATGTTAACATGTAAAGAAGCACACTCCAGCACACTTGCACCAGCAGCGCTGGTTAAGGCAAGGGATAACTTTGTAGCTGGTTTCTCCATGTTAACTCCCTAAGGGAAGAAAGACACAAGCCCTGTTTCCCATGAAAGAGATGACAGTACACACTGGTACCCAGAATGAGACAGATGTAGGCAGCCAAGTATCCCATCTGAAGAATCCACTGAAGGAGAAAAATGAAAAATGTAGAACTCCATAAAAGGAATGTACCATGCTAACAAAATCAACCAGAAAGGGCATAAGGGAAATTCAAACAGCTAAGAAGGAATCTGAAAAGTACACATTTGGAGAGCTTAAAAAAGGAAAGAAAAAGGATAAGCCAGCCTTCAATTAGATTTAAATATTGAAAACATTTCCTTTTCCCAGTGACAAAACAAATTTTAAGAAACAATTGAGTCTAACAATTTTGAATTAAAAAATTGCAAGAGGAAAATGGTAAACTTAATTCAACATGTAAGCAAGATTTTCAATTACAATTGTTTGAAATTCCAACCTCTGGACCTGAAGGAGAGTCTGAATGCATTTTGTGTTCACTTTTCTGAACGCTGATATCCAGTGAAGGTGAGGAAGGGTACTCCCTCATCTGCTAAGTGCACTTGACAAAAAACAAATGAAGACACATAAAAGAAAACAGAAAACTCCTCCCTGTGCATAATGGAAAAGGAAATGGTGAAGGAATAAGTTGTTTATTTGGGGACCTGCATCTTTTGAGCAGCAATCTGGCAGCTGTTGTACTGATGTCGTGGTTTAAACCCAGTCAGGTAATTCGTTCGCTCACGCCCCCCCCAAGGCTGTGCTGGGGCAAAGCGTGGTGCTGGGTTTGATGGTGAAAGACCCTTAGGGGTGCAGGCAGCTAGACATGGCATTGGGCTGAAACCCTTCAGAGCAGTTGTACTACAAGAGCCAACAGAAACTTTTACAAAGTACATCTTCTACATGTCACCAAATGCTCAAAGTTCTCTCTCCCCCGAGAGCAGGGGGAGGGCAAGAAAAGGGGGGGAAGTGAGCGAACGAATTACCTGACTGGGTTTAAACCACGACAACTGACTGCTTATATTTGAGACTAACCTCTACTGTGACAGTGGTGGATTGCATATAGGGCTCATCATTTCACTTCTAGGCTGAGGATTTCTAGGCATTCAGCCTGTGGCAAAGTTCATCTGCCTCTGAGGTAAGTGAGAGCTTTAGTATTTTAATTCCATGGCAGCAGAGAGAAATCATGAGCGCTTTTAAATCACTATCCCTATTACAAAACAAGACCAGAAACACCCTCTGATAACTGCTCTAAAAAACTGCAGAAAAAAAAAGATGTCTGCATAAAACCATTCAGAGGGACTGGTCCAGGGTTCAAACCATTTCTCTGCTGAAATGGATGTCTAATCTATCTTCTAAGGGCTCTGGGAGGACATTTCTATAGACCTTCCAGACTTCTAGCTCTATCTGCAGTGGGATCTTATAATCAGACGTGGCTGGGAGAAATGAAAATTATGAAAATATATGAAATGCAATAGGGAGGAAATAAACGTGAGCTATGCAGGCTCTCCCCACATGTAGTCACTACACATTATTTAAGTTTGAAATAGACTGAATTGCTGGCTATCTGGACATACTCAGTGAGCAGCTGCTGAACTACCAACGATATATCTGGAAGAAAGATTTATTTGAAGGATGCTGATTTTAAGCAGGAGCAACTTTGCTGCTTTAACATACAGGGAAATGAAAAGGGAAGAGGAGGACTTTGTTACTGTAAATTTTTGAATTACGAACACATATAAGTATTTTACATGAGCACCCCACCATACAGAGTTGTTTTCTTAGCTCAAAAGCAACAGGAAATGAGGATAGACTCCATTAACAATACCCATTATATATCTCTTTTAGACATACATATTTTATCAGTCTTATTTTCAAAACATATTTTTGCCATAACTAATGTGGGCAGAATGTCTTTTTAATTAATTAGGGGTAAGAAAGTAAGGTCTAGGATGATGCCATCAAAAGCAGTCACAGCCGATTTAGTTCTGCTGGCATGGAAGTCACTGGAGATTTCAACACTGACTGCAGATACAGTGGAATTCAATTAATGGCAATGACTTTGGGACAGTATAAGAAATAATAGATGCAATAGCACCCAGCCCCCTTTGTAAGCACTCCTACAGCAGTTAGCAGAGCTAACAGCGAAGTATGGTCCTACTCAGTCTGTATTTCGCTAGCACAGCCTCACTCTGAGTAAATAAGACTATATAATAATTCTTGGTTCAGAATTCATTATACTGAAGGTTCCAAATAAAAAAGGGAAAGAGAAAGAAGTCTCTAAAACATAGCCATTTACAGTTGTGCACCATTAAAATCACACCTAGTAAAACTGCATGAGGTAAAGCTAGTAATAATAATAATCTGAATTAAACTAAATAAAATCTGTCAGAATGGAAAGAAAACAAATCAAAGCCTTGACATCAACATAAAACCAGAATTCTGCCCGTTTCCTTCACAATGGTTTTTCTATTGAGCTTAGTTCTGACCTTTTATTACCTTCCCAACACTGAATATGGCTTTTCAAAATTCTTCATGTCTTTGCTACCCCTGCCATTATTCTCATTCCTATTGTTAATGGCTGTTAGCCACTGTTGTTCCAAGGTGCACAATAGTGTTGTACCTTAAAAAAGAGGCAAGAACATAAGTACTTTGAGGGGAAGGAAGGAGATCAAAATGTTTCACACTCTTTCTTCTAAAGACCAGAGCCACATTTTGGTGTAAAATTAAATAATAAAGTAACTAAATGAATAAATAATGGTTTAATAAATATGCTGGGAGATTGAAAAGCATGAAATCAATTTTCTGCTGGAAGGGAGGGAAAAAAGACACTTTTATATGACTTGACTGAACTTAAATAGACATTGTCCTGATCCTGTAATTGTTCCATGCTCAGAACATCTATTGAATTCAATGGGACCTCCAAAGCCAGATCAATTAGAGGATCAGAGTTGTTTGGGAAAGGCCTGCCCATCACTTTTCAAAAACAAACCAAACAGACATTGAAAAAGAATGTAAGCCCATAACTAGTCTACAAGATTAAACAAAACAAGGCTATGCAAATCCTACAGCCCATAAAAAAGCACATAGACATGCACAACCCTAATGATGCTTCTTAAACCCAAGTCTTGCTCACAGGGCTTTGTCACTAACTTCACTCTGAGAATAAGCTTTAGTATGAGTATGACCAGGCTTCAAGAGGAACAGTAAAAGTGCTGACAGTAAGTTAGGGATACTAATTTAATATGCAGTACATGTTTAAAGACTACTGGATCAGCATACAATCCAGAACCAGAGAAGGCCTTTCAGAGCACAAACCTGCCCTTAAGCAGAGGAGAAACTCTGGCTCCAGTCCAGCGCAATGAAGACCAACACACAAACAAAGTCTGCTTCCAGGCTTGCAGCTGGATCCTAGTGGACAAACCCCTGTGCTGCTGTGGAGCCCTGCTGATTTCAGTCCTGCAAAAGCACAGAGACCTAACTGCAAGATCTGGACCCTTAATTCCTAAGAAATACTGTAAGAGCTATTTTAAAATGGGGATCATAAAGGAGAACTTATGAAAATACTTAGTTTAGCTTTTCTTCTCCTGTTTTTTACACATGACATCCAAATGCACAATCATTAATCCCTTATCAGTATTTCCATGCTGCACAGTCATTTTTGTGGATCAGTTTTATGCAGGAGGAGAGTCTCATAAAGTCTCACCTAGCTTTTTGTTAAGATCTCCAAGGAATGGTACTCATACCCCACATACTGCAGTCCAACAGTAAGCAGCCTGATGAAGGATAGCCTTTAGCTCTAACTTAAGCAGTCAAGATCTCAATTTGCTTTACAATGACAGCTGGTTCTGCAAATATGTCTAATAATAAAATGCAACAGTGACATTTATCATATTGGTTTTGTTTTTTGAATGTCAGTACAAGTCATCAAGTAGTTCAAAGCTATTTCAACACCAGGAAGCAAATACTCACCATGAAGACAATCATCAGCAGCTACACGCCCCAATACTCACAATCACACAAAACAGATTTTAAAAGGACTTCAAGGGGTTGTCCAAAGAGTCATATGAAGCTACAAAAAACTCCCATCAAGTCACTTCTCTGGCAGTTATCAGGACCATATACCCAGGGAGAGACTGTAGAAGAGAGTCAGATATAGAGTGATTCTTCCTGTGGTGTATCTTCCCAACTCCTTGCAATTTGCAGGTTACAGACTTCCCAAGTACCCCAAGACAGCACCTTGAGGTTGTATCTACATCTTTGTATTCAACTGCCTCAGTGGACTTTTCTTCCATCTACTTGTCTGACTGCTTTCTAACACAGCTATACTTTAGACCATCCATAACCTCCTTTGGCAAAAAGTTTCACAGTTCTATCAAAAAATACCCGTCCGTACTGGATCCAACTATACCTGTGCCATTTGAGACAGAATGAACACCCACAAGTGGTTATACAAGTACAATTTGAGTATTTCACTTTTAGTCCACTGATTCTAAGACAGATTAGTAGTTAGCAAAATATGTTCATTACTTTGTAGAAACCTTGCAACTTCCCAGCAAAAACTCAGACCCCTGGACAACAAACTCAAGGCTCCTGAGAACCACTCACTTTTCCCAGCTAGCATTCACAGGCACTTTGAAGTAGTCCGCAGTCATTCAGCATTTGTTGAAAAGGCTGGAAAAAGGACTCCTGTAACAAGACTGTACCTTGCTGAAATAAAAGAATTGGCAGAACTTCTCATTTCAAAAACAATGTTTGCCAGTGGTGCTAGTTGTGATTATTATGTCTTAAAAAGGACAAATTGGAAAGATTCTCTTTCCTCTTACTCCTATACTCAGAAGCATGGGATACATTTACATGACATCTGGGAAAAAATACTCTGAGGTTCATAGAGGGCATTAATGTGAAATGGTAAATGGTGCAGAGATCATTTACTCATATTTACTTCTTTCCTTAACACAAGACACACAGCTAAATGACATACAATATATTTAAAATTAAAACACTTTTTCAAGAAATATAAAAATATCCAGGCACTCTGCAACATATAATTAACTTGAGAAACTAGCTAAAAGAGCTTGGCAGGACTCAAAAAGATTAATGCATATGTGGATGAAAATATTCATACTTGCATTCAAAATAAAGTCTCCTCCTACAAGTCAGACCTTATATTTCAGCTGTGGAGTCTTTACTCCACAAAATCACTACTGCAAAGCCTGGTACCACTCACCATCAGCTGCAGAGCACATGTGAGACCAGGTGCAGGAAACCCTCAGCCCTTGAGCCCTTGCAGAGAGAGAGTGTGCCAAAGTGTCTCTGCCAACTGAGGAGCTCTCCTTCAGGGTGCCCGTCTGAGGTCTGCATGCTGGAGTTCACATGGCCAGGCTGTGTGGAGAAAATCTGTACAACCATACTTCTGTCTGTTCAGTGCCTAATCCTCAACAGTGCTGGGCATGACGGGTGTCCCAAACAACCTGGTTTAACTTTAAAGTAGGTTCTAGCTTCAAAGCTGGCCTTGGTTTTAGTGTGGGGTTGAGTCATATGCCCTCCACAGGTCCCTAAAATATTGTGATTCTATGAGCATCAAGAAGCCAACAGAAAAAAGGATTATTAAAACAAACAGAATGCACTGTACATGCTAAAGCAGGGAACAGAGGATTATTAACTGAAATGTTTGTGACTCACTATTGTATTTCCAGCAAAATACCTATTCCCAGAAGAGGCATAATCTTAGGAAACATTCACAGGTATTCACAGATCTGTTAGAGAGACATAACACAGGAGGGACAATAAGGGATCACCCAAGCCAGCTTTGCAGCTCTCAGAAGCAAATAATATTCACTGAGAAGCAAAAAAGAATAACCGTTATTGCTTAAATAAGTATACTGGACAACAATTCCCTTCAATACTACCAGACACAGAGCAGTGGGAGAATAAACATTAATCTAAAAATATGCACACAGTTTCAAAAGGGAGCGGCTTCTCTTCTCCCCTCTCCAATCACTGCTGCTTAGTAGGGTGAATTTAGTTTCCAGTACAAAATGAGAGAGCAAAATCCCTTCAAAAAACACAGTTGGGGTTTCATTTATCTGAGTTTGTATCCACCTTGATGAGTGGATTACAAACCCAAGCAACCTGAGCCTAAAGCTAATCAAAATGCAGTGGAATTGCAATCTAGCTAACCATCACTGCTGTTCCTCTCACTTCTTCTTTTCATTCTGCACTGAAGATAGGATTAAGTGCAGGTGAGAAAGGGGGGAAAAACCCAAACCTGTGACTATTTAAAGAATTAACTTCCAGCATAGCAACTTGCAGAATATCTGTGCTCCTGAGGATGATTATATTACCACCAGTGAGAGAGGGGATGAAAAGAATGAAAGCAGACTATCAGAAGTAAAATTCTGGCACGCAATTGGGTCATCTGAAGTGGTAATCAAGTACCTCAGATTTTGAAATTATTAATATTTATTGTGCACTTCTGCAAAAAAAAAAAACAACAACACATGAAAATAGTAAAAATAATTTCTGAGAGTATTAGCTCAGGTCAATAATTGCATACTACCTGTAGTAGGCTACACGTCAGCTGCAAGATCAGAATGAGGAAAACTTCAGGTATATGTGGCACCAGAAGGGAACACAACAGAAGACGACACAATGAGGTTTGGGATGGTTAGGTGAGGAGGCTGACACATCAAAATCTGTGCAATAGAAACTCACGCATAATGTCAACGGTGGTCTAGGGAAGTTTTTCCAGCCCTGACTGAAGTAATGTTCAAGTTCTTTTAAATATCTGATCCTTCATTCCTTGCTTTGAAGAAATGCTACAAAATTTTAAGTATCTGTCATTATCTCTTAAGTAAATAAGGCAGGTTATTTAGAAAATTATAACAGGCCTGACCACATGCTCTTTTCACAGCTACAAGTATTTTCCTTTAGTCTGCCTCACAAATTGGGCCCTTGGTCTGACAGCCTGTATCGAACTCATCTGAACCTAGTAGCATCAACTAAAAAGCAACATGAACTTTTGAAAGAGCATTCACCTTCCCCACAGGCTCCATCATTGCCCATCTCCAACCTATTCACCTTACTCCTGCTTCAATAAGCTCTGCATGAAGCACGCAGCTCAAACCCTCCCGCAACTACCAGGATGAAGAGCAAAGAAGCTGTGAGAAGACTACAACTCTTCCAGGCCCCTTAGTTTTATCAACCAAGAGATATCCCCTTCATCTGCTGCTCTGATATGAGTCCCACACATGCTGCTTGCTTTCAGCCCCACTGCTCTTGCTACCAGCACAGCCAGCATCGGGCATCCCCTGGCACCTCCCAACGAGACAAGTGTGAAGGCCGTGGCTACAAATATTTTTTTACTGATGCTAAAATCTGAGGCAGACACTACTTTGCATTCAAGGCAAGTAATGGTACTTTTACTGCACTTCAGATTATTGTTCCCCAGCTAAGAAATACAGGGACTTGGATGCAGGTTTCTTTCCCACAAAGGTTTTTGCATTTTGGAAAGGGCTGTGGGTCCATCCCAGTCCTGTCAATGAGGCCACATACAAAACACAGCATTTTGCTGTCCTAACAAAAGAAGTACAAACCTTTGAAAGTAGTCATTAAATTATTATACTTTAAATAAAAAGGAAGTGCATTGTTTTTCTCCACTCATGATTTATTAAAAATCAATTTGAACACCGCTTACCCACTGGTGACATATTCTGGCCCAAACATATTTTTGTACGACAGATGACAAAAAGTTCAGCAGCAGCTTACCTTCCCCATGACCTTTCTTTACATGCAGTTTAAGAACAATTGGCATGCAATCCTGCAGCTACACAGGTGGTGATGTGAGACAAGGAAATTGTTGTTGCCAGAGTTATTGTGAAGCCAGCTGCCACCACGGGGATCCCGGACAAAATGCAAGCGATGCCAGCTTCATAGCAACCTAGTGGTGACCAGCACACCAAACATTCTCAGGGACCACACAGAGCACAGTGCGTACCAAGTGCCTTCCTTCAGATATTTGCTATGTCTCTGTGTATCACTACCATATATGTGGTGCAAAGTAAAACAGGAAATTACAGCAGTTGTCCACACTCTACCAAAGTACAGGGCCACAAAACTTTCTATGTGAGGGCAAAGAAAGGGTAAACATGGATCAGAAGGATATGCAATTCCATAAGAAAGTTCCAGTCCATGAGCTGTCCCACATATTCCAAGATGAGTACTTACATACTGAAAGTTGGGCGTCTATCTCTGCTTGACTTTATCAGTGCCAAAACCCCAGAGAAACATGGTATATGAAAATCTACCATGTGGTGTACTGAAACCATATGTGGTGGAGACTTGTTAAGACCTACTAAGTTCCAGTGACATATAATAACGCACATTTAGTATACCAACCTCTTTCAAAAATAAATTCTTTTTAATTCTCTCTTGTTTAGTAATCAGTACTTATGCTAAATTTAAGTTAGACCAGAAAAACAGATTATCTCTTAGCCAAATTTGACTCTTAATGGTAAACTTATTGACTTGAAACAATAAAAAAGAGCCTTGATCTGCAGCAATGTGCCTCGTTTTTCCTTTGGTTTGTGTGGTGCCTTTCAAGTGATACAACTTTTTAAATTAGTCTCATTAAATCATTATGAAATATAATTACATAGTACGAAATAGCTCTTTACCCACCATAAGGTATCCACAGTGGTGTTAAATATTTTATCTTATTGACAGCTTACCATAAAAAGGCATTAACCTTTAGCTGATCTATCCTCACATTTGATTATTATCCACTGTGGTTCATTGCAAGGAGCCAGGGTTTCCCTGTGCACTGCTTTCCTTTCTAAACAACATGCCTCAGACTCCACCTTAGCTCCTCTGCTGTTTTCAGTGTAAATAAATGTGTGAAGCTATTCTAATATGCTCTGAAGTCAACAGCGAATGCAGAAGAATATGAGTCCAATGACTTTAGGGCTGTAGCTCTGTTTTTAGTGTGTTTTTGTTTTAATTGGGCATTTTGGTTTAAATCCTGCTTTCTGACTGATGAATTTTTTGATTAATACAACTCATTTCCAGCTTGGTATTTTGCCTAGTTCCCTTCAAATTGAAGCAATTATAGAAAAAATTAAGTGCTCCAATAATTTTAAACCTCTCTACACTCTGTAATATTATCACTGTACTTCACATTTTTTTAAAGGTGCAAGCTCTTCAGGAGTGCTTACTATTCAAGCACATACAGTCTATGAACTGATTAAATACTACCAGATAATTTTAAATCTTTATGAGAGCTTTGGCTTTCCAACACTGAAAGCAAATGCTGTGCTGAACTCAGACGCTATGACACGGTACGCCCCAAACAAAAGAAATACCAAAATTATTTTCAAAGACCATCTCAGGCTTTATATACACAACAGCAGGGAAAAAAAAGCCTCTTCACAACTGAAGGGTGAACTCCTTCTGCTCAGATCATGAGCCAAAGAACTTAGGCCAAAGTCCTGCCAGACATATGTGTAGACGGCTGCATGCAAAGCCTCATCGACTTCCATCCTGCTATGAGAGCACCAGTAAAGGTCCTTCTCTTGCAGAACAACTTGCACAGCTTGGGTTTTAATGAACACATATTTCACTTCAAAGAAAACCTACCAGACGTAGACAGAAACACTCATCTGAGGGGCTGCAGAGATTTGAAATTACTACTGTCTTCGCAGTACAGCATTCAGACTTCTGCCACTCAGAATTCAGACTTCTTCTGTCAGAAGTTCATATGTATGATTAAATGAACTCTGGAGCAGGAAGTCATCTCATCTTACACACTTAAATGCTACCTTAAAGAGTCCACTCTTACAAATCTACTGCACTTAATCATAATTTTAGTGCTCTTTTCATATAAGGTGTTCAGAGTAGATAAAAAAGTAGTAAACCTACACATGGAAACCTTATCATTTCTTTCCACTAGAAGAAGAAACTGATGCAAGGAGAGTTTGTTTTGTCTAGTCCTGATGAAAGAATAAAACCCAAGGAAATATTCAGAACACAGATCAATGAAATCAATTATTTCAGTGCAAGGCTTGGCGTCTTCCCATATGTTATACTGCATTTATAATCTAAAAAAAAAAACTATATTATGCGTGATGGCACATGACTACTGAAAAATACACTTACTAACTAACTTACCTATACTAAGACTGTTTCACATGATTTTTTAAACCAACTCAGTTAAAAACAGTAACATAACTACAATATGAGAGACTCCTGCCAACGTCAAACATCTCTTATTCCTTGCTTAAAGAGAGAGACAAAAACAACACAGGTTATCTTTTTTTTTTTTCCCCTCCCTGTTAAGTACCACAAGAACAGACTGTAGGCTCAAGGGTAAGTTTTTGATTGCTCAACAAATGCCATTACATTCCACGCAGATTTCTCTTGATTGACCTAAAAAGCAATCCCCTGGAGATGGGGAAAAGGCTGATCAGCCTAATCAGTTTTTTGTCCCACATACCATAATTTTTTCCCCACATATACCATGAGAACACCACTCTATCACAGCACACGAGAATATGTACTGTCAGCCAGACAAAGCTTGCAGCAGTAACTTCTGACCCCATCCTCAGGCATCTATTGCGTAATCCAAAATCAGCATTGTTAGACAAATTCTTTTTACCATATATTTCAATCAAGACTAAACGAATAACCTGTGACAGTGAAAGGAAAAAGGATGGCAAGAGAGGGAGAGATTTCAAATCAGTGTTTACAGCAGCATATGTTTGTATTCTCTCATTTTCAAACCCGTCTTCCCTTTCTTTGCTCTTTGGAGTCATCTTTCAACCTTGACCTTAGCAGAGTGAAAAAGATTAGCTTCAGTGCTAAGATAAGCAAGTCTCAGGTCTAAATAGCCCTTCTACGCACACATGTACTGGCCATTCATGTTAGTGAATGTCAGACACGGATCAAGGGAGAGTAGACACCACAGTGTAAAGGTCTCACCACAGATCAGCCTGTCAAAATGAAAAATACATATTCTGCCTACATCTCATGCCAAACACATGAACATATTAGTGGTGTCAGGCTTCAGGTGAACCACACAAACTGTAATCCAAAAGGCCAAACTCTTCTCATTTGCAGCAACTCATGAGGCCTTCAGTAGAACTGCTCTAGATCTTTTTGTGTCAGAGAGGGGGCACTTTACTGATGATGTTCTTTGGGAAGGAAAGGTGGTCAAAGTAGTAGTGTCATACAAAAATCCAGTCAAATGTGTAACATTAACAGCTGCCCAAGCCCCACTGCTGCCTCCCAAGAGCCTCTCTGATAGTTTTGTGGTCTCACAATCACAACTTGTCCTTTTTAAGTACTATTTTCTCCTTCTTGATCTATGTAACACCCACAAAAATATCAGGCAAAACAATGAAACTGACTGTACACTAGGGACGGGGTTATAAAAAAAGCACTTAACATCAGTCTCATTCTGCTGCCATTGACGTCAGCTATAAAATTCCCATTGCCTTCCTGGAAGCCAAGTGTTGCCAGTGTAGATCACTTTTGAAAACAGCAATTCAAGAGCAGTCAAATGCAAAAAGATAGCAAACTGACAGATTTTTCTCCTCCCTCCTGTTACTTCTAATCATAGTTTCATTAAACTGCACCCCATCATTTACATGCTGTTTCAGGGAGGGGGCCCCCAGGACCGAATGGAGAGGTCAAGGCCCTTTGCAAGTATGCTTAAAATGATGTTGTCTCTCCATCCCAGCTTTCTTTTTTAGCCATCAACTGGAAGGGTGGATGTGTGCACATACTTGATTTAATTCATTTCCTAGTTTACTCCTGTACTGAGTATTTACACCTGTACTGAGCTGCCCTGATCATCCACAGGAGTTTTCTCCCTGGCTGTCTTCAGGAACAAACTGTGAGGACCCTCTAAGGGAAAACAGACTATTTTTTTGCTATGCAAAAAGTATGTCTATGTGTAATGCCACATTTGGCTCCTTCAACCTTTCTTGCAGGCCTCTCATTCTCTAATACCCACAAACCAACAACCCAGAACATGAAACAGACAACCCAATGGTATGCTATAGAAAAATCAGCCACCACCACCACTCTGCTATGCTATTTGCTCAGTATTTCTGGGATTTTGAACTGCCAGAAATGAAAATGTGCCACAAAATCCTCTCAGGGACACCATAAGGACCAAGAAAAAATACAGGCCAAGAGCTTTGCAATATGGAGGGTACTAGTTCAATGCAGAGGGCATTAGCCCTCAGCATAATAGACCTATGCCAATCCACAAAGCTGGTGCCAAGGCCACCCACACTGGAGTACAGATGCAGTAGGATGGTGAAGGAGCCACAGTCTTGATATCGCAAAGTTTAGTCAATAATTACAGGTGGTGGTAAGAGGAACACAGTGATAGCCAAGTTTAAAAGAGGAAAAAATAGTTCTTACCCACATGTATAAAATAGTGGCCCAAGTAAATACTGAACATTTTAACTGGTATTTTAGATAGACGAGTTCTTATTTATCCTTCCAGCCCTCCCACGAGCCGAAAGGCAGAGAGCTTTACAAACAAAGCTATTTCATAGTTTTATTTACTAGCCATCACATTCTTTTCAGGAGTCCTCAGCTACCTCAAACAAGTTGTAGCTCTAAGACACTAATAGTGTGAATACATGACAACATATAGCCACACATGCTACACCTACAAAATAGCTTTTTAAGAAGGAAAGAAAAGAAGGGTTTTCACTTTAAAATGTCACAGTCATGTCTTGATTGGACCTGATTATAAATAGAATATAAAGATGATGAAGGAACCAGAGCAAGAACTTTAAACAGGAGTGGAGTACAGGAAATTAAGCCTGAAGACTGGATCCCCTGAAACACAGACCTCCGTGGCACTTGAGTCTACCCAGGACCAAAGAAGTGCTAGCTCAGCAATGAAAAAGAGAAAAAAAGATTGCAAGTGTCTGTGTCAATGGATGCTTTCTGAAATAAACAAGTCAAATCCCAAGGGTCAATGAATCCACAGATAATATTCACAGGAATTTACTTGCATTGTTTAAATCACACACCTGCTTTTACAAGAAAAAGATGCTTCTTCCCCTACAGAAACACAATTCTTTGAGTCAAAGAAGCCAGTGCAAACCTGATTTTGGAAGCTTTTTTCAGTATGGTTAAAAGCTGATTTTAGGAACTGACATCTAAGCTCTTAATGTTGACTTTTTAATTTACTGTGATAAAACTTAGATGAGACAAACCTTTTTTCCTTAGTCCACGTGTATGCACCAACAGGAACAGGCACAGCCATAGAATTCTCTATAATGTGGAGAGATCCTGCTGCAGCTGAGGGCAATGCCAAATGATACAGGCAGGACTGCAACTACTGTCATGTACTAATCTCTGTAACTAGCTAACTGATCAGAAGATCTTTCACACCGCCCTGAAGTTTCTCACGGGCTCTCTCTCATGCTCACAATAAAAATACGGATAAGAAAATCTTCACTCCTCTTTGGGAACATAAAGGACTAAGTCTTACCCAGGCCAAATCTTTTCCCATACTGACAGCTCAAACTTGATTTATCCATCACTAGACCCCTGAACTCCAAAACAAACCAAGGGCTAAAAAAAATCTTTATAATAAGTACTTTTGGGATGGACTTCCCCTCTTCTCTCTCTCTCTTCCCTTCCCCTAAAAACAGGTAGAAGAATGCTTGGAGAGATCACACATTATTCACATGCAGTACTATTTTATGGAATTTTCCAAGGTGTTAATTGAAAGTTTTAATGAATGTTAATCATCTGTCATTTTTCATTGGCAATCTCAACTCTGCCATATGCTTAACTTTTACACCTGTGCAGATTTTCCAACCTGTTCTTTTAAATTGTTTTACTTTTTCAGATTAGTATTAGTATTAATATTTAGGAAACAAGCCAGCTGAAAGCAAGACTGCAATTGTCTGCAGTTTATTTACTACATATAATCCCTAGTCTGGTGAACTGGAGTAAATACATCATCACTGTGCTAGCACTAGTTTTGAAATACTTGTATTAATCCAGTACTTTGAGGAGACACCCATGAAGACCAAATTACTATAGCAGGGCAGGTACAGGACTCATAACATCTGCATAAGCCTCCAAAGACACTCTCCCAGTTTTCGTCCCTTGCTTTCCTCCTCACCCTCACTCTCAAATCATCAGGCAGTCAATGCAAACTCCAGCGCTCACATTTCAGTTATGTTCTTTTTAAGTAATGTGGAGATTTGTTCTTGAACGATTTGGACTGAGGAAGCACAAGCATGCAAGTTATGAGCTCTATTTTTGACATGACTGCAAATATTCTGTGTGAACCAAGTCACCCTCGGCACACATGGCACACATTTAAAATGGACATACCTACCTCAGCTTTTATGCTTTTCAACAGAGCTCTCACCCCCTCTACTCTGTAAAACAGTTTGATCTTCAAAACTGGACTCTTTCTTGTTTGTACGTTTTAATGACTAGTAGTACACCAATATTTATCACTGAGATTTAGCATTAAAATAACAGGGACGTGAATTAATGTAGCTCTAAACTCTTGTCTTTGCTTTTTCATCTGTCACTACAAAATGGTCTCAGTGTTAACACAGGTCAGTAAGATCAGAGCAGTGCCACTGTTGCAAAAGTCAGGAAATGGTGAAAAGCACGTTTAAGTTTTTAAACTCCAAATAAATAACAGGCAGGTTACTGTAAATCTTGTTAATTGGGCTGAGGATGAGATGCAACAGAGGTGAAGGAACAGCCTGGCAAGGACAGCAAGCCCAAATGTGACTTCAAACTTTACTAGAAATCACCAGAAAAGGGGTGGGAGTAAATTTGGTGTTATTCCTAGGAGAAACTTATTTGCATACAGAAAAAGTTATAGAAAAAGACCAGAGAAAAGTATTTCTGAAAAGACTTGTATCAGAGACTGAGTATTTTAGATAAGTAACAAAACCCAAAATATAGATGATGCCTTCTCCGCGCTGGGAGGTGAAGAAATTTGCTGGCTGAGCATGGCTGATTTCTGTGGCTCTTGTAAGGAAGGAGACAGGGAAGTAGGAGAGAAGGGTTTGCTGCCTGCCCTCCTGATGGTACAAGCAACGAAGCAAAGAGCAGTGGAAGGGGCCAGATTTAGAGCACTGACAGGCAATACTCCTCTCAAAGGCACAGGTCTTCAGTGTCTGTCAAAGCAGCTAAGCAATATCTAGTTCAGAAATCTGTGCAAATTTGCACCTCTCCTTCAGTTACATTTTGGGGGGAATTATTCTCCTGATAATTTTACCTAAGCAGAAAGAATGATACGATGGTGTTATCTTCACTAAATGCAGCTCGTCGTTCTCAGCATCCCTCTGCTCCCAAACATACTGTATGAAGAATGGGGATATGAGAAGCACAGTCTCACTTTTTTCCTTTGGACATTATGCACCCCATGAAGCACTACAAGGTGAAAGATCTTCTGTGTGGGAGGAATATAAAACTCGAGTCTTTGTGGCCCCTTTTAATCATGTATTCCAGCAAGTTCCAGGGTTGCAAACACCCACGAACAACTTCTATTGTCTTGGAATACCCAGTGCTTTCCTTAAAGCCTCAATGACTGTGATCATATGAAAATCTCAGCTTCTTTTTTTAAAGCGCTGGATTTTACTGTTGCAATGTTAAAGACCCTGAACTATAAAGGCTGAGAACCAAGGCTAATAAAAAGGAAATCAGAATCTATTACTTTTAAAACCTCACAATGCATGAAGGTTCTGAAGGTAGACTTTTTAACACTGTGGATGGACAGAAATACTATGCAGATGATTTTAGACAAAGGACAGAAAAGACACAAAGAGAACAAAGTGTAGAACAGTATCAGCTAACTGAAAAGTCTGGCTTTCCTCTGATGAACTGAGTCAGAAGTAAAAACCAATAACCTTTCCCTCTATAAAATGGAAAAGCAATACAGTAGGCAATCCAGCAAAGCCCTTTAAAATCTATCCCTTCAAACCACTGCTTCTATAGTATAATCGTTAATAACAGTAACACAGCACCAGAGAAGACTTGAATTGAAACCTGCTATAGAGATACTTTTTTAGGCAGACACTATCATGGAGGTACAGAGTTTAGTACAGCAAAAGAACACTCCTTCTCTTACCATCCCTTGTGAGCCCAGCCTCATTTTCTACGTACCCTAGTTCCTATTTAAACAGCTGATCATTGAAGGAAAACTGTTAAAATCATTTAGAAAGATTTATTGCAAATACTAAACTGCTAGGAATTTCTTAGAAATTTTGCTAAGCAGTAGGACACAAGTTCTTTATTTTCCACATAATAAGCATAATAACACTGACAAAACCCATGCTCAATACACTACTGCACATTTTACCATATAAACTTAGACTGCTGAAAAAGAAAAACAGATGGAGCAAAACTTCTGAATGCTCTGGAGATCCAGGTGTCCTACACACAGTACTGGTGCCTGAACTGGGATGGACTAATGGGCACATTCTACTTGCTTTTCCAGAAGCAGCTTCCAGAGTATCAAAAGTGGAAGTGATTTTGCATTTGCTCAAATGTAAATAGTTCCAGAGTATCAAAAGTGGAAATGATTTTGCATTTGCTCAAATGTAAATAGTCACTCATGGGAATAAAATCTCTGAAGTTAAGCTTATATATAGCATCACCATGAATCTGAAAGAGATGACATAAAGCCGCCATGTGATACATCCAAGAGCGTTTGCTCTCAAAGCCAATACTCCCTCTACAATGATTATTCTTACTTATATTACTACACTCTGCATAGACTATTGCTACACTCCACACAGATAAGGACTCCACTGCACTACATCTTATGTAAAAGAACAAGAAATATTTTGCTTCCATGCATCAGATTTAAGTGTCATTGCTATGTAAGCAGAAAGTTAATAGCAATGGCATGTTGCAAAATACATGTGTTTAGCAATTTACAATTCTCAGTTCACTTCTGACAAATTCTCCTGAAAAACTGCTCATCAGTTTTGTACAGAAAGACAACAAAATGTTTATATTTTAGATGATACTCTACTGAGAGCCTGACAATCAGTTTAGGACCAAAGGATAGCATGTTTGCGCTTTGCCACAGCAAGGTCCTTCCTAACTCCCTACTGTATCTTCAAGGCACGTAGGTATGAGTGCTGCCTAAAGGTAACCTTGAAGCTGGTGGGAAAAAGTAAATACAAATAACTGCTAGGATTCTGAACTCATTTTATACTATTTGACTCACGACTGTACTTTGCCAAAACATTCTCCTGTGTTAACCCTATGATAGGAATAAACATTTCAATCTTAAATGATATAATTCTATGATATCAAGACCTTTATTTTAAGTATTTTGATATCAATCAACCATTACAACATTTGAAAAAACAGACACAGTAAATCACTTGATATCCTTTGTGCATATTGTGTATATTTAGGCTCAAGAGCTACTGTTGCCCATAGTGAATCAAGCTCCTGAAACAAGGACATCACCATACAAACAGTTTTTAATAACCTGTACAGCCTTGTAGTGCTTCCTTGAACAAGGAAATGGATGAAAGGCATTGCAGGGAAAGACATTCCCTACACCTTCCTTACAATATACTGTGATTGCTCCCCAGAGGAAATGGATCTTGCAGAAGATGCCACAAGATCCTGGATTTTGCCTGTCTGGTATTTTCATGCACTGGGACTGACAACTAGAAATATTTTTACAGTCCCCAAATTGGAAGACACTTCATAAAAATTACCCCTTAACAGATTCAGCACAAGGAACATAATTTGCATTCCTTCCTGACTTCACTCTACTGCAATTTGGCCTTAAAGAAATCCCATTTTCTCACAAGAGCAAAATTTCCCATGGGAATGTTCTCTATTAGCAGACATGGGGTGCTGAAGGAGTAAACATGAAGTAGATAGCTACTACAGAAGATATTAAGGACCACAATCTCCTTTGGGGAAACTAAGGCAGAGGTGTGCTAAGGAACACATCTAGGCACTCTGCGGATCAGTGGCAAAGGTGAGATCAGACCAATCACCATGATGTAATGGCAGTTTAGGAAAAGAGAAAACAGAAGAGCTTCAATGCTTCAGATGACAGGAAAAGAATTAATTTTCTGATGTGGTGTTTTGTTGACTATTCGTCTTGTCATGTACAGCAGAAATAATGTTTGTAGGATTAGAGTAAATGCACAGCAAACGACTCCTATGATTATTAAGCATCTCAGCTTCAATTTGATGTTTCATCACCTGCCAACCTTCCACATCAAGAATGATTTTTTGTGTGTATTTGAAACAAAAAATTTACAAACTATCAGCCCAGAATTTAAAACACTTCTTCAACATGTTAGAAAAGTAAATTTAAAATGCCACTGAAGCTAGAAAGAGGTAAAAGCCTGCCCACTGCTCTTATGCAATAATTAATTTTCATCAGGGGTCCTTATTATGCATTAGTTTTTATGGAACAACAAAACACAACTGCATGCTATTGTTTAAACACATTTGCTGCGTAAACCAGAACAGTAAAGGCTGGAAATATGTGTAAATGATAATACCCAAAATGTAGCTAAATGTATTCTATATTATGGATCCATAATACAGAATGCAAATGATTCTGACTAAGCATTCACAGGAGACAGTCTTTAGGGTGCATGCTGTGAATGTATATTATGAATAATGCATAAAACTTGGCTAAATCTTAATGAGTCCATTGACATCCTATGGGGTCCACAGGAGCTTCAGATCCCAAGGCATGTCAGTGGCATATTACTCTCCTCCCCCACTCCATTTAAAAAAATACTTTCTTAAAACAAAGGAAATTAAAACACAAAAGAAACAACCCTTAGGTCTGATTTAACTCCCTTATGATGGCAAATGCAGAGACAATCAAGAACTCCTACTTCCTTCACCCCATCGTGCCTAGATGTTCCATGTTAAAACAGGGCACTATATAGCATTTCTGTAGGGCTGCATCAGGTGTGGGATACCAGTTACTCCTCCTTCCCAAATAATATAATAAAGGTCTTCTCCACATGCAGAGGGAAGAGGACAAGAAGTGATGAGCATCCCTATTATATTTTGCCTCCATGCTCCTTCCCTAATCCCCAGATTCTTTAAGCGCAATAATTAACGCATATGGAGATGGCAGAACATATGGAAAAAAAAAAAAAAGACATATAGTTTACTAGCTAGTCAGAGCTACTCCAGAGAAGTAAGTTCACACACTAAAGGATGCTGGCAATGGGTGCAGTCATGAGGACAAAGAATCTGATCAAAGAGGAGTTCCTGGTATTTACAGCTTATAAGTACAAAAACACAATGAGAAAAGAACTTCCACCTCCTGAGTGAAACTGTAAGGTTGTACCATTCTATCTGAGTGTACAAGTATACCATATTCACTAGGAAAAAAAAGCACTGGCATCGAGCCCCAGCTCCACTTAGAAGTGTGAAGATAGTTTTTGTGTGTCACGCGGTTGG
The DNA here is from genome assembly GCF_034315485.1 of Pezoporus occidentalis. Taxonomy (NCBI): domain Eukaryota; kingdom Metazoa; phylum Chordata; class Aves; order Psittaciformes; family Psittacidae; genus Pezoporus; species Pezoporus occidentalis. The sequence goes on along the minus strand of NW_026913748.1, from coordinate 11,906,029 downwards.
AAATAAATGAGTGGATTTTTCCTATAGTATAAATATGAAGAAAAATAACTGATTAAGTTCTTGTTTATTTAGGGTTATAAGCCTTCAAACCCGTGCAAATGGTTATTAATTAATTCTTGCAACACCCATGTGTGATGGTAGGCCTGTACGTCCTTAAACACGAGAAAACTGAGGAACAAAAGGTCAAGAGGCTTACCCAGCACACCAGAGCACTTCAGCGGGACAGCACGGCTGCAGCTCGTTCTCTTCATGCTCTCTGCTGTACACTCATCCACTACACTTGGGATGGCGAATGACAGTCTGCTTAAGGACCACTTTAATGCTCAGCCAGGCAACTGCAGGCCAAAGCCAATATATCCTACGTGTACAGTGCTGAAACCAACAGAATAAACCCTACCAGACCCAAGCTGGGTCTGCTCTCTCTACTCCCACTGCATATAAGGCAGTACACACACACCACACACGTACCGCCTCACCACCACACTCACCGTGCGTCCAACACGGATGACCTACTGACCAGCCAGCTCAGTCTGATGAGGAAAACCTGCACCAGGGATGGGTAGGACTCTAGTCCTCTCCTCACCAGACCCCACCACTGTGCCCAATTAGAACTCACGTGTAAAACATTGTGTCTAAACACACTGGAGCTGGCAGACCAGCTGAGCGAGCACTTTTCACCCCATCTTCATTTCAGCGCCTGAACCTGCCAGACTAGAGCAACAGGGAACCCTGGGAACTCCTTCATTCCAGAGACCAAGCAAAGACAACAGCCTCCCCAACAGCAACTGCCCACCCACCCAAAGTAGAGGTTGGGGAGAGAAGAAGGGGGCATGTGCCTACGGGCAGGCTGTGAGGCAAGAGCTCCTCCACCCCTGAATCCATCTGCACGGGCACAAAGAGGAGGACAGGTCTGGGACAAATCTGATATAACCAAATTTCATGCTAAAGAGCAGGGGAAAAGAGCAACTGCCAGAAAACACAGAAACACAAGTTTTTTTTTAGGTTGTGTTAAAATCTTCCTTCTCCTCCCACATGCACTTCCAATGGAAAATCAGTATCAGGGAGGAAGAAATTAGCTGGGTGTTCAGTAAGCATATCTGATCTCAAAAAAAAAAAAAAGAAGAAAAAAAAATAAATCCAGCTTTTGTTTTCCTTGTTCCTACTTCTTACAGCAACAACAAAAAATCCAAACATGATTTTTTGTATGTGAAAACATTCAACAAACAGATCATTGAGGAAAGTAACTGATGAAAACATTTTAACTGGATCTACAGCAGAACTGTCACGAAACATGCACAGAGAGTGCAAGGACCTTACAGCGTAGCTGCCTGTGTGTTTAAGCATGAACACACAATTTCATTTTAGTCCATGACAATATTATTTTCTTTTAATGACAGGTGAAATTTTTGCACACTTAGAAAACAAGCCCAACTCTTTGGTTTTGGTTTTGGTTTTTTTTTCTTGTTGACATGTAAGCTTGCCCCATGTATGGAAACGTATATATTCACACACACACATATGTATTCTAACCAAGAGCAAAGGCCAGGCTTTCACAAACTAATACTGTCAAAGTATTTTACCTTTGCAACCCATCCTGCTACTATTTATGCTTAGTCCTACAGATATCAGCAATTGTTTCCTTGCCTCCTCACCCCTCCCGGACACCATGAGAATAACAGAGAACGAAGTCTCTTGGTAGCACTTTCATTCTCAGCAGGAAGCTCAAGCGTTTGTGATATCCATTTTGATACAAAACCTAAATTAGGCCTCTGGAAATAGGTAATGCATAAAAAGAAGCATTTTTGTGCAACAGGATTATTATTACAGGTTACTGTTAACACTTGGGAGATGGAGGTGAGTCCTGCAGCCTCCCACTGGGTTGAATATTTGCTGAGAAATCATAGGCGCTACCTAAGCAGATATTTCAGGTGTGCTTCATGGTACAGAGAATGATCCTGTTGACCCATCATATCCTGATAGCTAGTTTGAGTGCAAAAGCATTGCCCGTTAAACAAAAAGGATCAGCACAGCATGCATATGCTGCAACCCTTTTCCGCCAAGAGATTTAAAAGAGGCTGGATACAAGGACAACTGTGGAATTACTAATGCAGAGATCAAACAAAAAAAATCAGTACTATATTCGGGAACTAACCAAAATGCAGGCGGCCTCCTAGCTCCCTGAAATTCTTCCTTATTGTAAAGTTTCCACTGGGTCACATATTAATGAAAACAAATATACTGTTCAAAAAGAAAAAAAAAATCCAAAACTTTAAACAATTCACAGTTTTCAAGTTTCAGATCACGGCAAATTAAAGTATCAGGGCTGGAAACCTGTGTGATTTATCCCAGCTTTACAATTATGAATCATAAAGTTATACAAATCATACATGAACGTTTTTTCTTCAGAACTACCATGATCCCTGAAGTTAGGAGAACTTCAGAATTGGAATACTGAGAATAATTCTGATTTGGTGAACCACACCACCTTGCACTAAAGGTACACCACCTCCTGTTGTGATACAAGTTGGCCCAGCATTACTCATTGCTTCCCTTATTTCCTTAGCAAAACGAGCCATAACACAAATTCAATCTGTTATCTGCCTACACGATTTAATTCAAGTTCAGCTTACTTTTTTCCTTCAAACATGCAGACTTCAAAGGGCTATAAACTGTGATCTTAAATGCAAAAGGAACTGCATGTTAGTAAGTTTTCCCTAAATTTAAATAAATATTTTAGCAAACTCTGGTTGCTACTTGTTAAGCCTGAGAAAAATGGAGCCTTGCCGTAACTTGGAAGACAAATTGGATCTCAGAGCCTCACACATCCTCCCATTCAAATCCCTGTATATTGTATACCTGTGGCAATAAAAAGGAGAATCATTTCAATAACTTTATGTAGTAACAAGGCAGACTGCGGTTCTCCTAATAAATTTAAGCTTTAGAACTCCTTCACTCAAAAAAGCCACCTACTTAGCAACTACTACACATCAATGGGGAAGTCCCATGGAACAGGTATTATTTCACAGTATTTTTGGCATTATGACCAGAGCACCAATGACCAGAGCATAAATCTTTGCACCTACATGTGGGCAACCATTCCCACAAACCTCCTATCAACAGTATAGATTGCATGAGCTACAACTCACTGCCAGGAATATGGACCTTTCCGTTTGGCCTACAGATTCACCTACAGCCATGCACAGGGATAGGGAAGAAAAGCCATAAATCCTAGCTGTTCCTTCTCCACTCTAGCCATTAGGTTTGGCATTGTTTTTCCTAGACAGCCCTCTTTGTTTCAGCAGTTCTGACATCTGCACATTGCATTTGCCCTATTGTGCAAGCATGACTATTTCCTAAGAGATAAACAGAGATCACCAAGCTCACAATGCCTGACAGAGTTCAGATTCAAGCTTCCCCGGGTAGCCTAGACCCTGTCCTTTTCACTTGCAAATGTAAAGGGAACTCTGCAAGATCCAAAGGGAAAAAAGAAGGAAATAATCTTAAATAAAGGAATGGGAATGAAAAAACTCCTTCACTCTTGCAAGCATTGTTGTTTTTTTTTTTAACAGCTATTTGAATCATCCCTGCTCACAGACAGTCCCACTTCTTCAGCAATGGAAAAGCAATACAAGCCTTTTGTCATCTGATCCCCCCAAACATTCTGTAAATTTAATGTGAGTAGGCTCCTCACTGGGCTCTCAGACAAAAGTTTGCCCACATGCTTTTTAAAGTACATACCTGATTTTGCCTTTGTCTGCTAAGTTCCTTTGGCAGCTGCATTCCCATGAAAGTGTTTCTATACCCACTTTCCCCTGTCATTTCTATAGTCTGCTCGGAAGTGGATTCATTGCTGAGTTCCAGCGGTTACATTTCTTCCTCAATTGATGCTTCTTTTTATTTATTCTGAAGTTTCCAACATAAAACAAACAGGAATACCACCTTTCTAAAATTACTACTATCCCACTGTCCTCCAATGTAACATTAACAAGAGGCAATATTCTCCAAAGCTATGAAGCATATACTGCCCTAAATTACATTGCAGTTGCTGCCCTGAGCTCGCACATTTTTGAATAGGAAGGCTCCCAGGGATCTCTCTCTCTCTGTTCTCACTGCATTTACTGCTTTAAAATATTTTTAACCCAGACACTGAAGTGCCAGCCTAGCAGCCCTTCATGCTAATCCTAGCCTGGGTGGCTGTTCTTAAGGGAAAGCATTCAAAAATTGTAGCAGTGCATCAACTTTGACCCTTTTCACTTAAAATATGAGACTTCTTTTTTTTTTTTTTTTAAGGAAAAAAAAAAATAGATTCCAGAGGGAATCACTGAACTCTGACCTGCTTAAAATTAGTTTTGTTTTAGTGCCTGTGTGGTGACTCAACAGGCCAATTTTCCAGACACTTAAGACTTCTCTGCTCCTGAAGATTCCAGTTCAAGTCCTGGACTCACTGCCTGGGGTTGGACCAGAACACTTTGTTCCATGGCTTCAAGCAGTGAATTCCCAGAGCGCCGTACCCTTGCCAGATGCTGGCATGCTTGGTAATCAGTAGGGCTGTAACCAAGCTAATTATTTTTTTCTTTAAATCTGTAAAGAGTTTTGCTTGCAATACATATGTTAGACCAAAGGAATTTCCCTTCAAAATTCAGCAGTCAAGAAATGTTTATATGGCTCTGATAAACATTTCATGATAAGCTGGATTCTTGGCGGGGGGGAGGGGGAAGATGTGTACTTTGGTCTTAACAGTGCAGCAAATAATTCTCAAATAGGGTCTGGCGGAGTGTATCCGTCTCATTGGGAGTAACTGATTTGGGTTTTTTTAATCTATCACAGGCATTACAAACACCAAATGAGTCACCATAGACTCCTATGCTGCAAAAAATGGCATCACAACACTTCATTTGCTCTTCAACAGAACTTCAAGCAGAGTGCCTGGTATCAAAAAGCCTTGCCAGTTAACAAATAAAAAAATCCCGGGAAATGAAACCCAACACAGTCTCAGACCAAATTATTTCCTGCAGAAAGTTGACGCTATCCAGCAAAGCAAAACTCATCTAGGAGCAATAATTTTCCTCAGTCTCAATAGAATTATTCTATTTAATCTTATCATTACTGCTTTTGCATGTACTTAGTATCTTTCATCAAAGGATCTCAAATGATTTAACAAACAGTCTTAGAAATCTCCTGTAAAGTGAGGGAATACTATTATCTCCATTTATAACTAGTCAGAAATTAAATCAAAAAAGATGCTAAGAAACTCTGGCCACGAGGCAATAAAGAGCCAGACCCAGCAACAGAACCTAGGTGCTGGTCCATATTAAATGGCATCTGTTACATTTCCATCCCTGTTTCACAGTGATTATGGAAAGAAAAGCTATGCCAATGTCTGTAATCACTTATTTGACAGCTGCTAACCTAACGAACACGAAGGCAATTTATACACAGTGCCCTAATCTTCCTGAATTTGATCATGTATGAACACAGCACTAGTACTTGTTCCAACATAATTGTGTTTTTCTTAGAAAGAATGTAGCTTTCTTCCTTTTTCAGAAAGAAAACGAGGCCACTAAAAGACAGAGTTTTAACACGCAGTCATCAATATGCTGTTCTTACAAATACAAAAAATGCAAAACAGTAATAACACAAACAATGACGCACACTTTTCTGTGTCAACAAAATGACTCTGTCTTCTGCCCAGAAAGCCCTCCTTCAACTTATACAGGAAATGTCCCAGGACAGACAGGCCCTAGGAGACACTGCTCAGGACAACCAAAGGGAAAGAAAATTCTGTGACAACAGAAAATGACAACGCTTTATGAGCACCCTCCACATATTTCATTTCAAGATCTGCATGCCTCTGGTGATTATAATTCCTACAATCATACAATGGTTTGGGTTGGAAGGGACCTTAAAGATCATCTAGTTACAAACCCCCTGCCACGGCCAGGGACACCTTCCACAAGACCAGGTTGCTCCAAGCCCCGTCCAGCCTGGCCTTGAACACTTCCAGGGATGGGGCAGACACAGCTTCTCTGGGCAACCTATTCCAGTGCCTCACCACCATCACAGTAAAGTTCTTTCTTATATCTAATTTAAATCTAAATCTCTTTCAGTTTAAAGTCATTACCCATTGTCCTATCAGTACTTGCTCTCAGAATTGCCATGGGACCTTGAAAATATCCAGCTAGGTTAAAAGTTGTGAGTCTGCTTCACTGGAAGCCAACCTGCTGAGCCATATTAAACAGTAACATCTAATGTAAAGAGGTAACCAGTGCATGGTGGTCCATGACAGATGGCTGACAGTGTGGTTTCTCTGGCTGAGAAAACCAACCAAAGAACCATCAAAGCACCTCTACCTTTGAGCCTGAATATCAATATGCTATTACAAATTGCCACCATGCCTTCTCAAACTGGGAGAACTGTCACTGGATTGAAACAATGTGAGCTAACTAGGTTATTCATCACCTGCAAAAAATGATGCTGCTCAGAGTTTTTTGGATACAATGGTGAAGGTGAAGAAGACTTTCTTCACTGCCTACGCAGCCTGGGCTCAACTCTGCAAAACAAATCTGAGCCGCAGTCAGACTCAATGTCAGACTTTTGCCAGCTGAGCTCCCTCTCACTTCCTCAGTTTCAGGTCATCTGACTACCTTGACAACCTGTGAGGATAAATCAAGCACAGAAGGTGTTTAGAAACTAAACATACACGTCAGGTTTTTCTATAAAGCCTACATGAAGTTACATCAAAGTATCCCAAATTCCAAATCCTTAACAAATGTATCACACATTTTGGAAATGGTGGGCAGCAACTTAAAATACAGCCGTGCTGGTTATAAAAAATGAAAGGAGATGGAGTAAATCTGGGAGGAAAGAAGAAGAGAATGCACATGCTGACATTTTTTCCTCCAGGGAACAGATCAGTTATGTGAAGCTTCCCCTCACTGGGGTCTATTTTTTCAGTAGGTCTAATCTTAAAGCACATTAAGCAACACATTAATACTGGCAGTCACTGACCTCTGCATCTCCAGGCCAGGAAGGACTATTAGGACCTGCCTTGTTAGGACACAAGAACCTCACGCAGCAATTCCTACAGTGCACCTGTAACTTCTGGTATAGCACTAATAGATGGCCAGAGCCCATGCAGAGCCCATGCTGGAATAAAAGCCCTGGTCCTCATCTTGCTGTGAGAACATCTACAACAACACATTTTCGCTTTCGCCTTGCCCTTCTTCCCTCAGCCACACCAGCTCAGTACCAATGTACCAGCACCCTGGTGAAGACACCCATGGCCACAAACCATTCCCACACGTGACACCTGGTGCGGTCACCAGATACACTGCACTGTATGCTGCATGAAAACTGTTTATATTAATGATTGTCTTTCAAGGAATTATTTACAGTGGTTCTTTCATCTTTCTCAAAACTTGCAAAAGTAGAGCTTCAATTAGGCAAAGGGCTTAAAGCATTTGCCAAATTTTAAGTGCTGAAGGAGGCCCACTGGCTAGAGTGGGACTAAAGTGCTTAGAGTCAGGCACATTCGTACCCACGTCAAGGCCAAAATCCCTCCACAGCCATTCAAAATGCATCCAAGGCTTGCGCTTTGCTTCTGGAAACTTTATTCTCACTTTACATATAGTCAAAACCTGACAAGAGCTCACTGTCGGATTATGCAGGAAATCTGCAAGTTTCACCAAGGTGTGATCTTATGCTTTTTCACACATTATTGTATCATGCTGCGCCAGAACACTAACGTATGCACAGTTCTAAAATAGCTTGCATTATTACAGCCCAGCATGGAGAACAGTGCTGAAAAGCCAACACACAGACCTCCAGAGACTTGATCCTCAGTCACTTGCAAACTGATAAGGGGTCACAATTCCTTTCCTACAAGGGGGGGGGGGGGGGGGGGGGATTTAAAACAAAGAAGAAACAAAGCAAACCAGACTCAGTGTTGCAAAACATTTTCCCCCATTTCTCTTTCTTTGAAATGAAACTGTCAATTGTCAGATTTGTCTTTGGTCATGTAGGGGTGGGAGAATGGGATTTAATAACATTTAACAGACTTCCTATCAAGAAGGAAACATATTTTTCTTCTCTCAAATTTGAAACCAACACTTACTTTTTTTTTTCTTCTGTTGGCCTACTTTCTTTTAAGTTGCTTTTCAATTATTTATGAAAATGCAATAATGCATTGCTTTGCTGTGCAAATGTTTAGAAGAAGGAGATAGTGTCTTTCAAGTAAAACAAAAAAAAAAAAAAGCCATACATGGTTATATAGGGGTTTATTTAAAAGCACGTTGCAGGTGACACTTTATAAAAAACAATATACTTTCATTTGGCCACACACACCCATCCCCATTTTCTTTAAACTGTGTGTTTGAGTCAATAAAAGAAGTCCACAGCTCCGCAGAAACACGCCACTCATTGCTCTCCAAAGCTGAAGCTGTAACAAACAAACAAAAGCTCTACATGGGAAACTATACAAGGGGCTGAACCAAAACCTATTAAGACACTGAAAAGACTCCACATTTTCTGAACAGCAAAAAAAGAGCAAAATGTTGTCCCACTAAATAAAGGAAACTAATAGCAAAACTCTCAGTGTTTCAGTCAGATATTTTGAAAGGGTTTCTTGGGGGGGGGGTTAACAGCTGAGTTTGGAAACAACTGTTCCCAAGCCCATCAAACACCAGTGAATACTGACGGCTGAATTTCTCTCTGCAATTTTAGAAATCCCATCTGGATGCACATTTCTGCTATAGCTTCCAAAGGGTCACCACCTCAGGGTTTTAGCATCAACAGACTACACCAAACAGCGGTCTGCCCTGATGGCAGTAGGTACAAAACCAGGCCCATAATGCTTACCTCCTGTGTCTTAAGCTCTGCTCTCACATGGGCAACTTTAGCCATGTGAGATAAGTTGTCTCTATTACAGTCAATAGTAAGGCAGAAGTTCTTTCTCTGCAATACTTTCTGCAGGAGCTAGCCTCTCCCTGTTAACAAAGGGAGTCATGAAGGATCAGCTCCACTAGGTTAAAGCCATCCTTTTCATGTAAACTATAAACAAAGATCCTATATATATTCATATGATCGATCTACTACATCAAGTCAGGAAAAAAAGACCAGAAAGCACCATAAAATGAACACAGATATACTTACCAGCAACATAACACAAACTGAAATATAATCAGAGAAAGACAACACACTAAAAGAAACCAAAAGATGCACAGATAGGTTTTGGTACCTCCATTTATGAAGGTTTTCAAGCCTCAACTGGAAAAACACTATGGCTGACCTGATCTGCTACTAGGACCAACCCTGCGCATGGAGGTGGCCTCCTGAGGTCCAACCTGACCAACATCCCTGCTGCTAAGAAAGAAAAGAAAAACTATACAAGGACTTTGAGAAGCCAGTTTCTGCTACTGTTAACCACTTAAAATGTCCTCATTACCATTCTTTAAACAGGAATCCACATAAACCCTGCAGTCTATGGAGCTTCTGGAAGACACCTCTTACACTCACCACAGTCCCTGCAGGCCTTCAAAACAGACAATGTTTAACGATGCAACAACTTAGAAAAACAGGTTTTTTTCTATTTTTCCCTTTAATTACAGTGACTTAGACACCTGAATCACCCTGCAGGTCAACAGGGCACTATATGCACTACCTTCAAAAATGGGACTTTGGCTGCATTGAAATCTCACCTTTCTAACTGAGTGCTGCACTTGTACAAATACATTTTTGCTGAATTTAAACTAAGTAAGCCACATTCCTGAAATTATGCCTATACTCAAATACTGTTTTTACTCAGGCCATAAACCACACCTCCACAACTCACATGCCATATTCTGAGTTATTTGCAACTGGACAATGAAGGCAGAAAAATTTCTAAGTACTTTAGGCTCCAAAGAAGCAAAACTTACAGTGTTGAGAAAAAAATAATCATAAAAATCTTTATAATTATACAAGTAAATATTTTCCTTTTCCTCAAACACAAAACCACGGAATTTAAAACTAATCAAAGCAAGAAGAAAAATCTTGCATTCTTAAAACTTTACCCTATTGAACAACTGCATTTTTCTTCCAAGTAGCTTCTTACTGCTACTTCTTCATGCTATATTTGTGTGCGATGCAGAGGTGCTTGGGTATATAACTGCTGCTCCTATTCATGCTGCTGTACACACCCTTACCTTCAGTGTGCCTTTAAGGATTAGAATCTCCTGGCTTCTCTATTTTCTATCCCATTTCAGCTTGTTACTTCTCACTAGGAGCCGCTTTCTGTACCAACACAATGCATGAGTTATTAAAAGAACAGCGGGACACATAGTAGAAGGTGCAAGACTCCGGTCTTGCTTTCCTCCCCCCTGTTACTCCTCATAAAAACACAGGTAACGCGATCATTCAATGTCTTACATAAAGCACAATATTGGTCTAATGGCATTTTATGACGGGGGGAGGAGGTAACCATCCATGTAAAGATCCCAAGCACACATTTTAAATGTGTTAGTAATCTAGCACATACATGCTTGGAGAATCACATCCACAAGTGTTTTACTGAGCAGGCTCCCTCTCCACCCCAGAGGTGCTACCTGCAGAATACCCCCCAGGTCACACTGGGGATGCACCACACATGTTTTTACAGTGATAGTTTCCTCTACAGAACTTTCCTGGCAAAGAGAGGCCTTCAATTTCCAGAACTGTCAATTCAGAAGTACTAAAATCTTGCATACGCATTTGCACCTATTCATCAGCTTTTACTCATTTGTAATCTCTCATAAGAATTAATATTATTCTTCAACAGTGGCAAAACTTTCATCATCCCATGCAGAAAGCTACTTACCTAGGGCAACCCTGTTGATAGGAATGCCTCATTATATATAATTTCAGTTTTCAATTGGAAACTGTTTTACAGAACTGACAAGTACTTCAGCATTTCTGTTCCAGCTCTCTTTTCTATTGGCAGGAGGCACAAAACCAATCTCAGCAACAAGTTTCAGCGAGAACTAAAAAGCTCACTCTATTTGTGCATGTACTGACCAAGTAATCTACGCATGACTTGCAAGCTTGAGCTAATTAACTGTCCTACATTTGTTAATCTCAACCACAACGCACTTAATGCACCATGGTGCCACTAAACAAACTTGCATTCCCAGGAATCAGAACAGATCACTTAGTTTTCTCAGAATCACACTGTCCTGCTTCTGGTGGCCACCTGCATACAATTACAAATATAAAATCAATCTGAAGCACAGCACAGAGCACAGTGTCTCCTACTAAACACACTCTTCTTCCAGATTTGAATTCGTAAAGCAGTATATTGCGTTAACACATTCACTTTTCTGTGACTGATTATACTTCTTATATATTTTGCATACCCTTCCTAGCAGATGCATTCAATTTATTATTAAACAGAAGTGTAATTGACACATATATTACATTTCTTGTTATTATTTATGCATTTGCCTATATTCTAGCATGAGAAGCATGATCTTTAATACTACAGCATAAGGAACAATCTCATTTCAGTGGTAACACAGATACATGTTACCGGATGCGCATGTAAAGACAGCACACAAAGAGCCACAGCAGCTGCCTTTCCCTGGGAGCCCCAGTATCCCCAGGCTCCTTCCAGAGTCAGTGGAGAAGGAGAGACTCCACCAGCATGTGATTTTCAGGATGAATAAGTTACAGAATAAGTATTTTCTTTGTGTTTGTAAACAATTCTTTCATGCAGAAGTCAGTATCTACCTTCAATTCAGTCTGCTCTGAAATCACTCAAAAACTATTAATTTTCTACTTCTCTTCTCTAATGGTTTCATAACTTTTCTCAATATAAACCCGGTTCATTAGGACTAATCTCCTACTAGAAGGTCGGTTGTGACATTGAAATGGTGTTCCCACCTAAGAAAAGCAACTCTTCAATTCGCTGAGCAGAGAAACTGACTTAGCCATGTAACAGGTATTTTGCTTTCTTTTTTAAAAAATTGACTGTAAAATTAACTTTGAGATCCTTATTCAACAGTTAATTGGTTAGCTGAGGATTGCAGCTGTGTCCCCCAGCCCTTCATTACACTGAAAGCTTACTGATACAACAAGGATTTTATAGCAGTGTAAAAGGTAGACTCCATAATCCTAGTTTAGGAATTGAACCAGTTTAATTAAATGTGTCTTCAGACTGCCTGCTACAAAACACAGTATGGCACCTGAATCAAATTTAAACCTGTTGTATTCACTTATCCCCTATAGTAACTGAAGATACTGCAAGCCATATTTACACCTGTTTCAGAGTCAGCTCAATGCTTCTGAGCAGAGCAAGCTTAACACAGTTTTGTCACCTCTCCTCAAAAGCATGGGCAAAGCAACTTCTTGGAGCAGGAGGAGCCCTTATTGCCCAGCTGTAAGCAGGCAGCTTCATCCTATCCCACGAGTTCTTTGCTGTCCTAGCCTGCTTTTTACCCTGCCTAAGCCAAAAGCCGGTGCTGAAAATCTGGTTTTAAATTAAATACATTAACATCACTGCCACTAAGAGCAGGACCTTAAATACAATTTTACTAATACTCCAGGGTACCGTAAACATCCCCCTAGGCTTTGACTAGCAAAGGCAAATGCTATGTATGCAAACCTTATGTAGCAAATCTAACCCTACTGAACAAGACTTTGTCAGCTTTCCCAAGACTTTTACATTCATTTCAAGTAAAACCTGGACCACCCTGCCAGGGACCAGGAGACTACAGTGGAAATCACTCCTCTATGGGATATGGTTTTAGTTGGATGATGTTCTGTAAAAGATGTTCTGTAAGACTATATTCCTTGCAGAAGGTACAAAATGTCATCAAATTGCAGTGGCCAGTTCTCTCAGGACATGCTCACAAACAAAAAAAGACAGGTTTAAGCGTTCAGTGTCCTTTATCACACTAGTACAGTGTTAATACAGTGTAGACTCTCCCATGTATTTTAACTACGACCATTCAAAGGATCAAATACTTGTACATAAATGTGTAACTTAGCGATTTTTTTTTTTTTTGAGATTATTGCAGCAGTGAAGAATACTGCCCTTATAAAACAACTCTGACCTGCAATTTTCAGGCAATTCATTTCCTTGAAAGATAGGTAAATCTTTTTCTTTAAACAATAATCACAGAATACACTTTAGCTTTGTCACCAGGATTTCTTTTTATTTAAAAGAACAACAGGAAATGGGGGAAAGAAAAAAATAAAGACTTCTGTTAAAGGACAATTCACTGAAGAGTCTTTTAGCTGGCAATTGTCAGCACTGCTCAGGGCCAATGGATCAAATTTAACTCTAAAAAGTGCTGATGCTTGTATGAGTCTTCACAGTAGGAGCTGGCGCTCTGGGCCACTCAAGTTCAATTTTTGGTGTTACCATGAGGTGTAGGAACTGAGATCTTGGTGAGCAAAGATTTGCTCTGTATTTGATGCACTGGGTAAAGCAGCATTCTTAAAATCACTAGCCTCCCAAGCAGCTAGTAAGCCAGCAGGAGGTTAGTAGGAGGAGAAAGTAATTGTCCTTTGTGCCTCTGAAAATAGCCAAGATTAAAGAATCCTCTTATGTATTACCTGAGTTTCAATCTACACTTGCAGCTCAAAGCAAAAGGGAGAAGCTGGAGAAGACAGAAAATAAAGATGTTAGAAATGTTAGAGGAGACCCTCCTCAAGCTGTCATGAAGCGTATATTCTCCTCACCTAGAAACGTGTGCACCTAGAAAGCATGTGTGCTCTGTAAGCAACAAAAACACTTGTTCAGACAATGCGCTTCATGTATGCAGAATGTACTGTGCAAGTGCCTGTGCCTGTGTGTTCACCACGTGCTTGAAGAGACCAGAAACACGAGGAAACATACTGCAAGAATAATCATCTTACACTTATCTAGGATGTCCATCAGTGGAGCAAACAGCACTTGGCCTTGAGCTACTTTAACAGGTTGTACACAAGGCATGGAAAATCCACTTTACCTGTAGCCTCCACTCTCCACACAATGCCCAAAGGTGTTACTGCAACATGACTAGCAGTAGGATGCAAATCTAATGCTTTGATCTTGACCTGAATGCTCTTATCTGTTACTAAATTTCACAAAGAGAAACAGAAATGGCTTGAAATTCCCAGTTTGGTTGTAAGTTTGAAAGGAATTCTCCTAATTGGGTCTGAGCACCCCATGAAATAGGAGGAAGACTCCCACAAGCCCTCAACACTTCAGTGCCACCAAAGAGGAGCTCGATCTTGTTTCAGGCTTCAATTCACTGTCTAAACCAAATTTGATCTGATCCTAACTACATAATACATCAGAAGTGATTAATTGGACCAACTCTAACGCTTGAAAAAATGGAAAAAATTAAGTAAAACATTATAAAAAACCTCCAGGTTTACAGTACAGGAGGCTTTTAGGCTTTCCAAGAGCCATTCTCAAGGTGTAAGGCCCAGCTGCCCACTTCCTCCTCAGCAACACTCCTGCTGCCTTCAGTGCAAGCACAGCTCTGCCTGTTCAGGGAACACGCAAGGATTCTGATGTAGAAAACAGGAAAAAACCTTCTTTGCTAATAGGAAAAAAATCCTTATAATAATACTAATCTATTTATAATGGTCAAAAAAATATGACAGCTTACAACAGCGTCAGAGCAGCGCTTTGGCAATATTTTAGCATACTGTTGTATTTTTAGAAGGACTGTTCATTTACTTTCTCCTAAATGCCGAATTCTTATTTTTCAACAAACACTCTGTTTTTTGGTGTATCCATATGCCAACATCAGAGTGTTTTATATCAGGGTAAGTATGAACTGCAGGCAGAAACAAAGCTCCTGTACACACGTTGCATTACACCAGCACTGTCAGAGATGCCAAGAAGTCTCAATCTCCTCCCATGCTTTATGCAGCGATAGTTAGCTACGCCACTTGCAAACCTTCTTGGAACGCAATGGTACATTTTTATGATGAGTAACAGAAAACTGCTGTTTCTTCACCCTGAACATGGAAGAATTATCCCATTGTAAACAATACATCTGACAGTTTAATGATATTGCTCAACCTAACTGGTTTTGGCAAGCAGCACATACAATAAAAGTGCAGCAAGATGTATGTTTAAGCATGTTTGTATTTTCTCAGCACAGAGACCTCAGAAGGGTACCTTATCATTTCAAAATTCATTCGC
Organism: Pezoporus occidentalis; assembly: GCF_034315485.1. Classification (NCBI taxonomy): domain Eukaryota; kingdom Metazoa; phylum Chordata; class Aves; order Psittaciformes; family Psittacidae; genus Pezoporus; species Pezoporus occidentalis. Next base: position 11,890,875 of record NW_026913748.1, on the reverse strand, counting down.
AAGCTACCTGCATTCTGAAGTAAAAAACTGTAAGCTCTCTGTTAAGTCTCACCTGGTACTACAAGATCAGCACGATCATAGTCCCTAAGCACTTCTACAGCTGGAGCTCCAGCACATATAGACAAAATTCACAGGCTTTTATTTTCTCTCTGAAAAGCGTGTATTAGCTGCCATCGCTTACAAAAACTTATACTAAATTAACTACATGTGCACCCACATGTTAACTGAATTAACTCAAAACAGTCAATACATCTCAAATGTCCATCTGTTTACATAAGACACTTGCAGCTTTCAAGTCTTGTACTCCTTACAGTGTAACTCTCAACTGAAACAGTTTAGGTTCAACCAGAAAGCTCTGCCGCCGCATTTCCAGGCATAATGGCTATGTGCTCATTGGGTTTTCGTGTTTCAATCATGTCAGAACAGACATGCTATCCAGTTGCAAAATGCAGCAGATCCATGCCAGCCTCTCCCTCTTCAACTGGAGAAACCTTGTAAACTAAAGCTGGCTGTAACCTAGCAAGATAATACAGCTAAATTAAAAATAAAATGAAATAAAAATCTCCCCTTGCAACCCCAGTTTAATAGTTGTAAATAGTGCATTTTGCAGGATGAAGAATTTGTTTCTGAGGCAATAATGTATTTTCCAGTGCTGGGAAGGATTAAGAGGATATAAAAATAGCAGCAGACACAAGTAGCTGTTCTCAGGTAAGTTTCAGGTGTTAAAATATTTCGATGAAGAACTTTGTACTAGCTCCTCATGTATATGAAGCTGCTTTTTAATCTGAGTGGCTCACTTCAGCAAGGCTGCAGACAGCTAGCTGTATTTAAATTGGGAAGAGAAAAGCCAGGACACATTATCCTGCAGTCCTACAGCTGGAATTCAACCTCCTTTTTTAATTTGAACTAATGTTAATATTCTATTATTTGACAGAGACGGACCAATGTGAAGCTCTATTAAAAAAAAAAAAAAAGGATGAAAAAAAGAATAAGAAAATCTTCTCTAATTTTAGGATGGTGTTGGTTTTCCCCTTACGAGAGTTAAGCGGTAGCATTAACGATAAGAAAAGCTACCTGCACCAGCGTGCGAGACTAGCGTCTCAAAGAAAATAGTTGTGCTCAGACACCCTCCTCCTGGACGCCCCTACTGTATTGTTGCTGTTGCTGATGATCGCGATGTTGAACGCCTACAAATCTCCCACGTGCCTATTTCATTGGCCTGCTGGTTTAAAAAAAAATAATAAATAAATAAAGCTAGAGGCCATTATTCATGAGCAGTAAGAAAACAAATCACTCTTAGACCTACTCTTCTTGCAGATTCCCACACTTATTACCCAAAATCCCACAGCCTGCTATTGGTTCTACCCTTGACCAAAGTACAGGGCTGAGGCAGCATGCCATCCCTAGGGAAAAGCCGATCACGTTCCTCCCGGCAAGGGACTCCGGTTATTCTAGGATCTTAGGAGGGCTGGAACAAAGTCCCTTAACTTTTCTGAGAAGGCACAGATCCCTCCCATCACCGGTGCCTTGGCCAGCTCGACCGGGCGCCGGCGGGGACGAGCGCGGCCGCGCTCCCCAGCCTGACCGGTACATCATTTTTCCCCGACCCGTCTTCTCTTTGAGGGGAAAGCAGACGAAACGGGTGAACCCAGCCTGCAGCGCCCTACCACTGAGTCACCCTCGGACTCCAGCAGAAGCGAGGCACACGCCTCGTAGAAACATGTGAACAGCCCCTCCCGGTGCCCCCCGTTCCCCGGTGCCCACCGGTGCCCCCCGCGCCCCGCGGCTCGCCTCCCCTAGAGCGGCGCGGACGGCGGCCGCCGCTCGGCACTCACGCACGCACGCACGGAGAGGCAATTACAATAATTTAAAGCTTCCTGTCCGCCGGGATCCCGAGGGCTGAGCCATGCCTGGGCAGGGCGCGGAGCAGCGACTCCCCGCCACACCACACAGGCGTGGGCACCGCGGCCGGCCCGCCCCCAGCCCCGCCGGCGGCAGCAGGAGGAGGAGGAGGAGGAGGAAGGGGGGGGGCGTGACAAGTTGTGCCAAACTTCGGGAGGTGTACGAGCGCCCGGGAGGAAGCCGGCCGCGCTGACAGCCGGCCCCGCCACCGGAGCCCGCCCCTCCGCGCTGCCCCTCGCCGGGTCTCGCCAGCCCGTCCGCCCGCCCGCCGTCCCCCCGCCGCCCGGGGAGCCCCGCGGGGCGCTGAGCGCCCGCCGGCGAAAGTTAGACCAGCGGCCGACGGGCACCTACCCGCTAACTGCAATGTCTCCTCCGGGCGCGGGGTGCTAAGTGAGACACTGGTGGGGTGGGGAGAGGCAGAGGTGCGGGGAGGGACCGGGAGATGGGTGTTTGGTGATCTCTTCCTTTCTCTTCTCCCCTCCTTCCCCCCCTTCCCCCTTCTCTCTTGTCTCTCAAGGACGAGGTGAAATCCCTTTAGTGGTCATGAGGCGGCTTCAGAGACAAACAACACAATGCGAGTGCAAATAACAAAAGGAAAAAAAAAAAAAGAACACGAGAGGGAGAGGGAGACCAGGAACAATGGGGGAGGAGAGGCTCGCCGCGCCTGGCCGCCGCCGGCACCCTGGCAGAAGCAGGAGCAGGAGGCAGAGGAAGAAGACGAGGTGGCGGCCGCGGGGAGGGGGCTGCGCGGGGAGTCTCCTCAGAGCAGTCCCAAGCTCCTGCCCGCCGGCCGCGCACCGGGGCGGCCCTGCGGCTGCGGCGGGGCTGATAACGGTAAGTGACGCGCCCGCCCCAACAGCCATCGCCGCCACCATCATCATCCTCACCGTCCCTCGGGTGGGGAGAAAAGGGGGCGGCTGTGCCCCGGTTGCACGGGAAAGCGGCGGCGGGCACCGAGCCCTTTCCGCCTCTTGTTCAGCCTGGCAACTTCTTCACCGAGCGGGGCTGCCGTGGGTCCCAGGGACGCCGCTACCGTTTTCCTCCCGAGAGGCAGGCAGTCCCCGTCCCGCTCTCCGCTAGGAGTAAACAGCCGAGAGTTGCGTGTCCGTGTGCGTGCCCGTTAGCACCTCCCGCACCGTCAGCCCCTATCACACCGGTGCGACCGCGCACACACACAGCCGCCCGCCGCACCCTTCAGCCACCCCTCTCCTCATTTCGGTGACCCCCTCCCGGGCGCACGACGGGGAAGCAGAAGTTTGGGGTCTCCCGCGAGCTCTCCCCGGGGCCGATGACCAGGCACCGCCCCAAAAAGCCGCTTCGCCGCCGCCGGTGCCGTCCCGCCAGCAGGGTTACCTCAGCGCGGGCGGCCTGAGACGGGGTCCCAGGACGGACGGGCCGGGCAGCACCCGCCGTGTCACCGCTCCCCCAGGCAGGCGGGGAGCAAGCGTTGCGCCTGGCCCCGCAGCCCGGCTTTGCCCCGGACCCCCCGGTTACCTCATCATCATCATCTCCGCCAGCACCCCCCCGCCGCTCCTCGCTCGGCTGAGCGCAGTCGTGTCCCGGGCTGGCCCCGCGGGGACCTGGCTGGTGGGTCACGGGGCTCCGCGTACGGGCTGGGGTACGTCCGTGGGTTTGGGGTTGGAGGAAGGTGGATTGTGTTCTCTCGGCAGCCCTTTGCTCTGCCTGTACTTCATACAGCTGACCGGGAGCAAGCACCGCGGTTCCCGGGCGCGGGGGGAAGAAGCGGTGAAACCGGCCGCCGCAGCCTGGGGACAGGCAAGGGGGAGCCCGCCGGTGCTGCTGCTAATAAAGTCACGCTCTGCAAGTAAGAGGTTTCTCTCTCTTGTTTACTTACGGGGTCTTTTTTTAATGGAGAGGTTCGTACACGTGCTGCTGTGGAGCGGTGCAGCCGGCTTAGGCGGGGTGTGCCCCTCGGAGTGGGAAACGCAGCACGAAGCCAAACGGCTCAAAGAAGAGCAAGTTCGGTTATTATTCATCTCCACGAGGGAAGTCTTATCTTCTACAAATATTTGATACTGGGACAAGTCCTATAATTAACAAGAACAATCAAACAATTTCTCTGCCTTCTCGGGGATTTAAAAAGTCATCATCTGGAATTCATGAGCATTACAACCGGGTTTTTTTTTCTGCTTGGATGCATTTTTGTATATGATCTTTTCAGTGTGTGTGCGCGTCCCTAAGTAATTTTACCCTTTGATGCAAAAAGATGCAAACCATTAAGAGCACAGATAATAGTCACAATTGCTGAGTCAGTGAGACTTCAGCCCTCCCCGTAGGAGTGGGGAGAGAGGGTGGTAACCCTGATGGGAAAAAGGACAAACACCACAAAAAAAAAAAAAAAAAAAAGAGAGGTGGAGGAGTGTTTCTTTCTTGGCTTCCTCCCTACCTCTGTGGCAGGAACTCCCACGGGCGTCCTGTGGGTGGGATGGGAGCAGTGCAGAGCTAAGGCACGGCTGCCTGGCGGGAGAATGGCCAGTGATGTAAAGGTGCAAGCGTCTGTGCTCCCAGCTGGCCCCGAAACTTCTCTTACCGGAGAAGAAGCCAGCCTGGGAAAGGAATGGGAGTACCAAGCTCAGCAGCAGCATTTCTGATGCAGCATGAGCTTGGGGTGCCAGGGAGGCAGTGTGGCTTTCAGGACCTGTAGTGAGCCAAGCAGGCCAGATGTGTAGTGCCCCATGGCCCAGTTGTATCCCCAAAATACCCCAAACCACTCAAGCTTGCCTCATCTGGATCAAATTCAGACATTGAGAAAGATGACCACATGCTGAATGGCAAGAGTTTTACCCTGCACTGCTCCAGTCACCAAATTCTGTCCAAGATCTCACAGTGATAACCAAAGTCACAAGTCCTCAGTCCATGCCTGCTCATGCAACCCTCCAGTCTCATGGCTGGCAGCCCCAGTGCTGGCACAGGTAAGGAAATACATTGGCCGTGGAGCTCCACTCACTCTCAGGTAATCTCAAGCCTCAGGACCTACAGCCAGACTTCTCTGTGGTAGGCTGATAGGGGAATGTGTCCCCTCCCCACAACTTTCAGATCTCTTTTCTGTTGATACAATTCCCACCCAATTTTTTCATTCCCTCCAGCCCCCCCTTCACTTCTTGCTTTATGCCAACTTTTACAATCATGATGAAGTTCCTTGCAGTTCAACACAAGAAAGGAATTACAGTAGTTGGGTCCGAAACTAATCTGTAGTGAAGAGAAAAAGCCAAATGCGGGTGCATTTTATTGAAGATCAAAAGCACAATGGTGTGAGATTGTATTATGCTCTCCACAGGAGTTGTATTTTTCTACTACTACAATAGGATTAAGGTGTTCAGTGGAAAAGAGAATTACAAGGGGAAAAAAAAAAAGCCCCATTAGACTGGTACTGGCTGCATTTGAGTTTCTCTTAAATAATGGCAATATTTCATCCCTCAAGAACTCTATCATTCTGTTTCCAAACACTTTAAAACAATAATTGTTAAGGCCAATAATAATTTGATTTCTACGATTTGTTACTGAGGATTCATTCTACCTTTTGAGATATATATCTTTATATAAAGGATGTTACCATTTCTACATTTGCTCATTTCAAAAATTTCAGTCAACCAGATGCTTTTGAGTCAAAACTAAAGACATGCCCTTATTTAGCCCTGCATATTTGAGAGCACAGGATGTTAAATGTTAGTATACACAGGCTGGACACAGCTGGCAGCACAGATTCAAGCCACTTTTCCACCCTGAATAACTAAAGAAAGCACAAAAGAAAATTTTTGGCACGACTTACCCAATGAAAGTTAGTCTCCTGTGCAAAAAACTGCTGCCTGTTTTAAACCAGAAATTTGCAAAGCTTTGGCTAACTTTCAGTTTCCCAATACCAGGGAATTATAGAATGGTTTAGGTTGTAAGGGACCTTATAAATCATCTAGTTCCAACCCTTTCCACTGGACCAGGTTGCTCAAAGCCCCATCCAGGCATGGCTTGAGCCTGGTTCTCTTCCAGTCTTCATGGAACGTGATTGTGTTTAAACAATAGGTATTGCCTCTCCTTTAGAGTGAGCAGCACGCTTAGTGAACGTGGTTTATACACAGGTCCGCTTTCACTGAACTGACCCCAGCCCTATACCACAGGTTCAGCAATCGCCATTTTAAGCATGACTCCATAAGATAAAAACACACAAGCAGATCTCTTTGCTCGCACGGGGCTGATCTGGTGCCAGCTCTCCCTGGCTTCATCCCTTCAGTACCACTCTTCACGAGTGACTGTGTGTGCCTTCTTGCCTCATCCTCCTAGAAAATTCAGAGCGCTCCAGTGTTCTACTACATTGCAACCTGGAGCACTCATTTTCACAGGAGCTGGTGTAAAATCCTGCCTTTCTCATATGGAAGTGTTTTATTGCTACCTTTCAGAGGTATAAATTACAGCATTGAAGAACAAAGCCTGAGCCCTATAAACCAATATTACCTTTGTGCCAAAGTAATCCAATTAAGGAGGTACTGTGATAACCTTAAAGCCATATCAAAATGAAGAAATCACTTAGGAACTCACAAACATCTGTTTTTTGTATCAGAGTGCATCAGCACAAGAACACCCTTGTGGGGTCCTAATCAGCCAAAGTATCGCTCTCGTCTTCTACATTCAGCATGGCTTATCTGCTTCCCCATAATAAAATCAGGGTGATATTTGCTCTGATTTCTGGTAGCAGGAAAAGCCTCTGCTACTTAAATTGAAGCAATATGCTTCTATGCAGGTCCTGTCTCCTTTGCCCCAGAGGCAAGAGAAAATCCCAGGTATGATATTTCAAAAAGACATCCAAAATAACTTTCTACAAAATATAAAACATGCTGCTGTTGTGTCCCTGGATATAGGTCTCTATCCAGTATAACTGGTTCCTCAAACTAAATGATGAGTTGTGTTTCAGCAGAGTAACTGCTAGTCTTAAATGTAGTTTGGATCCCACATTTAGGCCCTATTAACTAAATAAGGAATGTATTTATTTTTAGTAGAAGGTGGGTACAAAATCTGAAAGAAACAGGAAATGCTGATTAAATTAAATGTTGATTTGGTGTTCTGTAATTTAAACTATTGCAGGCATGTGGAACGATTAAAAAAAAAAAAAGAAAAAGAAAAAAGGAAGCCAGTTAAAGAAGTTAAGATACTTGCTTTTAGTTGTCCATGCTAAGCAAAACTTAAGTATTACAAAAATCTATAAACAGCTTTCAGTTTCAGTAATGGATTAAAGGCCCAAGCAACACTCATCTATCATGCTACCATTAGTAACTCTTAGATTTCAATGAGATTACTCACATATATAAAAATAATCATAATCTACCAGGACACAGAGATTAATAAAGACAGTCACAAGGATGGATTTAAGAAGCTGGCTGGAACTTCATTAATGCAATATTTTCACTTGTCAAACAGGTGGGCCCAGTGCAGGGATTACAAAGCTACAAATTAGGGCAGATCTTCCCAAATCTCTCTTTTAGAATGAGCTCATATCTGAAACTCATCCCTCAACCCTTCCCCAAGAAGGACCTAGACCCTCCAACACTTCATTTAGCTTTGCTTCTTTCCTACGTACAAATCCAATTGCAAAGTTCCAGTTTTCATTTCAGCCTTAGTCCACACTGAACGTTACATAAAATTTTCCACAAATTCCAATAGGTGAATAAATGTGTATTATCATTTATTCCAAATCCAACTTTTCAGACTACCTGAGGCTCCATGGTGCCACAAAGGCCATGAAAATGGCCTTTTTATGCCTCCCCCAACTATATTTTAACGAAAGAACATACCTTTCTTGATACCAGATTTCCTCAAGTGCCAGCATCCCAAGACCAGAGTTTACATGTCATGACACAGAAAGAGAGGATTAATGTATCCTAAGTCAGCAAGATACCCAAACTCTAGGTTCACTTACATGGCTACCAAAAGCAAGGGAGCCAGTCAAGGATCACAGCTGGTAGTCTCGTGCATATGTTCTGGCCGTCCGCTTTCTTTCTTGGCTGTTTACCACACCACCAGGTTAATTAATAGTGTTTTTCATGGAGCCTCCACTGGAGGTGGAAGAAGCACTTGCAGGATGAGAAACCATGTGGTGATGCTTACTTACATATGGAGACCACTAAGAAAGCATCTTGAGTGGCTCAGCAGGGGTCGCTTAGGACTAATTAGTCAGGGCAGACCATTAGGATAGCACAAGTGTGGTACTTCCAGACCCCCAAGTAGTCCAGGTACGTCAGCATGGCGCAGCATTCTGCACAGCCTGCATGTTAAATTCAAGCAAGGACTGCAACAAGGTTTTCAAAGCGATCAGGAGTATTGGGTGCTCTAGGAATTGGAGAAGTTGTGGTGTCTCAGGCAGCACAGAGTTTTGCAAAAGCAGGTGTCTGAAGTTTTTTAAATCTAGCCCCATTTGTTAACACTGGTGATTGACTGAAAAAGGGAGGTAAACAAAATCATCTGTGACTTCTGAAAAGAGAGGCCAGTTCCTGCGAGTACATTTTTGCAGGACTTAGCACTTAGTGTCTTATCAGTAGCACAGGAACAGGGATTTGTATATACTGTTTTAGTAAGATTGGTATCTCTACAGTGCTCCTTAAATGAAAACAAAATAAAAAAATGCTGTAAAAGGACAGAAAAAATGACTCAATTTCCCATTATTGCCAAAAGCCTCTAATTTTGGAAATAACCAACCTTTGTGCCACTAGATGGGGGGGGGGGTGGGGGGGGTGTGTGTTAAATATATCTTTAGGTGCAATAATTAAAATAAATCAGAAACAAATCGTGACCCTGTTTAAAATTTAGCACAGCTGCTGTATGTTTATTATCCAGCACATACACAGTAAATAGTACCCTCAAGAAAAACAAACAAGCATAACAAAATCAAACAAAAATTAAGTAAAGAAGTGGCCAAATCCCCAGTCAAAGACACTGTTCTTTAATTTGTAATCTTTGTTTGAAAAATCATGCAGCGTATACACATTTTGCCACAGCATTCTTCAGGTAAAGTGTTTTCTTGCACTACCATCTTTCGTGGAGTAACACAGCTCCTAATATCCCCAAATTACTATCATAAAAACAAAAAGGAGAGGAGGTTGCAATGCAATGAAGTGTCATTTTGTATTTGTAACAGAGCAATCATTGATTTAAAATTGGCATTGGAGTTCCTTTTCTGAAATGATTGCTAGGTTAGGAAACAACAGTTTAAACAAGCAAGATCTGAATTTCTGAAGAAAGACTCAGGTTTAGCACATGTCCTAATCTGTGTTTTGACTATTAGATCTGCACGTTTCTCAGTGTGTGCACGTTCTATTTCTATGGAAGCATCCTATAGTAATGCTCATAAAATCGCTGCCTAGAAGGTCACACATCTTTATTTTCACCTTTAAAGAAAACACAAGTCTTACAATGTCAGATAAATAAAATTCTCTCAGAAACTTAAAGCCAGTTTCACTTCATACACCTGCTTGTGTGGTTACAGGTATGCAGTGAAGGATATGCAGTGCAAAATATTTTATATTTTGCTTTTACAGTGTGTAGGCATTCAGGCTGTTCACTACAAATGACTGCACAAGGTGAGAGGCACTGGAGAATCAAGCCCCAAAGATTTTCTATACTGGATCAGATCACTGGTGCATTAAGTGTGTCACCTCACAGCTGGATGTTCCAAAATGAACCTAGCTATCTCTGTAGTACTGTGGGAACTACTCTGGCAGTCAGATTGCATCCAGGAGAGGAGACTGGGTTTTGTCTTTTATTTTCTTAGTGTAACTATTCAGAACTGTCCTCATTTGTAATCAAATTGCTCAGACTTCCTTAACAGTTAAACAAGAGTATCTGACTCTTGTGGAACAGGATGTAAGACATGGCATTAGAAATCATAAATGGCATGGCAGGGGGACACACACACAACATGACACAACAAACAAACAAAAACCAAACCCAAACACTACTTTCTCACTATTTTCATGTTTCTGTGGTATAAGAAAATAGTCCACAATATCAGAAACACATTATAACTATGCCATAATTTACATCGTATTTTATACCGCAGAGCTATTTTGTGGAACTTTACAGCTTTGTATAGTTATCCATTTAAGTCAGAAATGTAACTTAATATTACATAAACAATAATTATATACAATGTGTAAATATCACCTAGCTATAGGAGGTACCAGATATCAGCAACATGAAGTAGCAAAAATATGTAAGCCCACAAAGCTGTCTAAATCTCTCAGAGGTTTCATATGCTGAACCTCAGTGAGAATGAGATTGAAGCTCGCTGCTAGTCAAGTCAAAGGCACAGATATTCCTAAAACATTTCAACATGCTGATTTCAGCATCTGAAAAATCCAAAGCCTTCTCCGTGCAGAAGAGCAAAACTTGTAGTGCGCATACCTGCTGTCTGAAAGTCAATGGCACTTACATGTGTCCCTAAATAGCTTTTCTGGAGCTCAGTTTCAGCCACCAAAAAAAAAAAATAAACCCACAGAGAAAATGCATGTGTGTACAGTCACAGCCCACCCCCCACCCCCCCACCCCCCCTTATGCTACTGGTTTGTATACTATTTTTTTAAGAGTTTCATGTCAAAAATATTTTTAAACACATGCCATATGACTGGTGATCTGGCTTCCCCAGATCACATCACAGCACATGAAAGCTTTCAGGGAGAGCATGTGTCCCACCATCCATTCACTCTTAGTCACTCTGACAGATAAGACTTGATTGCAAATCTTTTGCCAAAAAATAAAGGTCGTTCAGGAAAGTATTTTTTACCTTTGGTTTTGGGTTTGTTGTTTGTTTTTGGGTTTTTTTGACTCTGACAGAACTACTTCTCTCCAGACAAAACAAAGTAAAGAGATGAGTAAACCAATAATCTATTTCTGAAAAATGTTTATGTGAAGATAAACCTAAAATTTCACTAGTAAAAACAGCTTTTGTTTTGGATCGGTTTAGATGGGCTTATTTTCCTTTATGATCATGTAGTCGAAACATCTGATTGTGTGCGATCCGCTGCTGTAGGTGAAGAGCCCAGGGCCTGAAGTAGGGTTCAGCACAGCACTGTCACAGCATCTGCTGGAATACAGGGTGAGCCCCTGAACAGTGAGTGTTCCTGGGCAGGGATACCAGAGGTTTAGCCGGCACCAGTTTTGGGGCACTGGGCAGAAGAGTCAAAGCAGGAAAGAAGGCCCAGAAGAGAAGATGGCAGGTCATAGGGATGAAATGAAGATGGAAGCAAAAAGTCAAGTGGCTCTCTGGAAACTGCAGAAATGGATTTTAGGCATATCAAAAAAGCCACACACAGAACTCTTGTCAGACCAATAGGGGAGCTCTGCATTAGTGGGAGGTGGGTTGTCTGTATTTTATCTTTTAACTGACCTCAAAACAAACTGAAAAGTTTGGAAAACTCAGGTGGTCTCTGGTATGGACTTTAAACTCTATTATATTCATCCTCCAAGCCAGAAGCAGGGCTGGTATTTGTACACCCAGAGCAGGGATTAGAAGCCAGGTTTGCAGACAAAGAGCAAATCCAAGAGTTCACAGCAAGGGCTCTCCAACTATAATATTCCTGAAGTCCTCACCCAGCTACCAGATGCTTATATCTGGAATATTCTTCTCTTAGATTCATACTGATACTTTAATAGTAAAGACCTTCATGCAGCTGATTAAATTTTCCTTTTGAGAAAGGAGATTTTCAAAACCAAAAGTGACCATGAGATAAACTAGGAGCCAAAAGGAAGCAAAGACTGAACTTTGATCAACAACAGGCATGGGACAAGAGGAAGAGGCACCAAGGAAGACTGGCAGGGGCCCTGAACAGCATCAGTCATTAAATAGTGAGCTTTCACACTGCTTATGGTAGTTGGGCTGCTCCTGCTTTTGGGGTTTTGAAAGGCTCGCCACGTTCAGGATGATTAAATAATTAGTATTTGGTTTATAGCAGGTAACAGTGTTTTACTTGGGAACAGTTTACATCTCTTGAAATACTAAGGAGCTGGAAAAGCTATCTTTTCCTGTTTCAGCTTCCTTTTTTTCACAGTCACAATCTATTTAGTTGTTGAATAGTTGGAATGGCACTGAAAACTAATCACCATCCTACTCTCATGTTACCTTCCTCTAAAACCTGTTTACCCTACTCACCCGCTGTTTCCTAAAAAGCAGCTCACTGATAAGTGGCAGGATTACAATTTCCGTGGTGACACAGAAGAACGCACATAGATGAACGTTATTTTTGTAGCAAAAGGAATGATTTTTTTTGGACAGATTTATTCCAGAGGTGGTAGGCTCGCGATCCTGCTTGTTACTGTAATTTACAAGCTCACATCTTCACCCCTCTTGGCATAATCAATTCCCTGATGATCAATGTCCAGCCAGTGCTAGTGTATGCATGCGTGTGTCAGGCAATGAGTGTGCAATAGAGAGCTCAAGCTCCCCCCAGTCTGTGAAGCATGTGAGCATCCTATGACTGAAAATATGCTCCCTTGCATAATCCTGAGATTAGCAAATTTCTAGTAAAGGATGGGAGGAGGAAAAATGCCTAAGGTAAGCACAGAGGAAAACCCAAGGTAGGAAGGTAACCACAGGATTCATGCCCGGTTCCAGCTGCATCTCTGTCACTGCTTCCTGTGTGACCTGGAGTGAGAGGCATGTCAGCTCCTCTCGCTTCAAAATCCCTTCTCTGAAAAATGAGAACAGAAGTAGGTGAAGCTATTTTAAAGATCCTTGGCTAGTTAGAAGACGTGTTGTATGAGTGCCAATTGGTTATAACCAACTTTTGACAGATAGGGGAGGGAAGGATAGCAGATCAAAAAATATGCTCCACTCAAACTGTAGCATTCATGAAAAATGTCACTGGCTGAAAGTGATTATCATCTTGGCAACTGTGTTCAATGGGATCTGTGATTGCATGGGCAAAACAGCTAAAAGGTGCTAACTGTGCCTTCCTCAGGTATGCTGCTAGCCACTGGTAATTTTAATATTAAAAGGAGAGAAATTCTCCAGAGATGCCCCTCTAGGAAGGTGCTATTGACATTTTTAAGAGCTGTATTTCCACAGCTAGTGATAGGGCTACCTGGCAGGGAGACAGCTGGAATCCCACACACTATATATATGTATCTATAACTCTTCCCACATGTTTTGTGCAACTGGGAGGCTTCTAGACAGCATGGACAGTGTCTTCCACATACATAGATATGTCATACCCACTATAAATTGAATCCATAGGCCAAACCCTTGTACTGCAGACTGAGGGTCAAAGTTAAGCTGTTTGGCTATTTCTTTTTTAATGAAAGATTCGTAAGTTTCAGAGTGACAAAGTAAGTAAGTATACACATAGTCGTGTGATATTTTACTTTACCATTAGCATACTTTTTTTGACAAAACCAGCTGAATGCTATATACAAATGAAGCTATGGGGCTTTTACGTTCAGGTACTGGTAAAACCATTTGCCACGAAACTATGTTTCCATGTGTGACCAGACACTGTTTATTTCAATTCGTTCAATGAAACCTACCACCAGAAATGCCCACAGCAGCCTCTGTTGAGTCCAAAAGAGAAAGCAAAGTCTGACAGATTTTGAGCTTGATATTGAATTGATTAACAAACCTGGCTACAACTCTATGGCTAACAGGTTGGTTCTGTTGGTTTTATTTCTTGAAGGCAAGTCGGTTCACTGCTAGAGGTTCTGCGTTATAAAGAGAGAAAATAATTTCTACTTAGCACATTTGTCTGTCTGTCTATAATCCATAGTTTGCTACTGTTTAACTGGACCAATGGTTCTTTCATTTTTGATAAACCAGATTTTAAGTTGGGAACAGCAGAGAGGGAGACAAGCAAGCAACCAAGAAAACGCCTAAGATTAAGCCTTGCCTGGCTCACACAGAAGCGTTTCCCAGAAGGGATGCCCCCTTCACTCCTCTTCCTCCCCAGACATGTTTCTCTGCTAACACTCTGCTTGGGCTCCCCACATAGCAAGAGAAGCGGTGGCTGCCTGGCATCACTGGGGGCAGCTGGGTGCCTACTCGGGGCTTGCTGCTGCCGCGTGAGCTCAGTGCACCCTCCCCTGTGTACCTGGCAACAGACCAAAAATCCATTCTCATCTTTAGCAAAGATTTATTTCTTTTTCCCCCATGATGTTTTGAATCCTTTCCTCAAGCCTTTGTTAGTTGCACTTGGAAGAACTCCAAGCAGTCCAGAAGACAAAACAACGTAATACTTCAAGAAACACAGCTCATTTGTGTGTCAGTAAGAGTTCACACACATAGTCACTCTGTGAAGGTACGAGGCTATTTCTTTCAAAGCAGTATCTCTCCCCCCATCTCTACCTTGCTGCTTTGCAACAGGGTGTAACTGAGATGATCATCTGCTGAGGTGATATAAACCCCAGTGTCCCTGAATTCATTACTGCTATTAGTTAAGCAAGAGACAAACAGTCAAGAAAGGACTTTGTACTTATACATACTGTTACTTCATATGTATACACCCTTTGTATGTGGATACAGAACACTGTATATTTACAGACAAAAGTAGTGAAACCTACAAGGGTGCTTAAACCTTGGCTTTTAATGGGTATGATTCTGGTTTCTTTCAAGCTGGAGCATTTATGATTTTAAATCCACATTATCATAACTGTCTGAGTCCTGGTTATTCTTTTCCTGAAGCAAGTTACTTGTTGCAGAAAGAAGTTACTCCATATCATTTTCTTAAAAGATTATTAAAAAAACTTTCTCTTAGCATTTGGGTTGCCAGTTTGAACTGGGTGGCAAATAAGAAGTGGCAAAGTAATTAGCGCCTCAGAAATATAACAGATTAAAAGCGAATATTTCTGTCTCATTTTGAACCCACTCAAACACAATGGATCTGTAAATTCAGCTCAGATTTGGAAGTTGTTGGGAGTGAATTCTGCTGAGAAGAAATTATGTTTGGAGAAGATAGAGGAAGAATTGCAATGAAAACTGAAACTTGATGCAGAATGGAAATCTGAGAAAATCTAAAAGATTAGATGAAAACTAAACATGGAAAGCTTTTTATAAAAAATATAGCATTACAGGAGCCCAAACTGGTTGAAGTCCTGTTTCAGTACCTAACATAAGCTTTAGTCTTCCTAGAGAAGGAGCAACTACAAGTTAATTATTGTATAAAGGAGAGGCTTTACATTACCCAGGAAAAGTCAGAAGCCAGGTGATTTACCCCGTAGTTCACAAGGATCCAGTTCTGCAAAGTCATTCTTTGGGTAGTATTACTGCTACACAAAGTGCCAAAGATATGGTGAGAGTCCATATGCATGGAGATACCCCACCCAGGCACAACATAAAACGTGGGAGGTGGAAAAAGCGAGGCTGAGTACAGTCCACACCAGCAGCCTTAAAACTTAGAGCCACAACTGTTCACATATTTGCAAATGAAGATTACACTGTTCTTATCCTTAGAATTAAATAAATAAGTGGAAATACTTAAAATACAAAAGAAAGAGAAGTTTGTATAGCAATTTTCCCTCTCCCTCTGTGCTAGTTTCCCCGTTGGTATAACTCAGCCAGCTTTAATGCACGTTATTTCTAATTTGCCATAAAAAAAGGAAAGGCAATCAGCAAAGTTCATGTACTCACATACACTTATACACATGTGTGCATCGATATATCATACATCATTTCTCAAAGTAAATATGTAGTGATTAATTTAATATAAGAAATAATTGCAAACAGCATACTGGGTCATGGGTGACAAATCTAATCACTTACTGAGAGTAATGTATGCAGAAATAAACAAGATATAGCTTATAACCAATGTGTGGGAAGTTAGCTGTGATTCAGGCAAGCGGCTGGATTTCTTGTCTCTGGACAGAAGGTTGAAATTTAAGCACTTAACAGACACCTCTCTAATTTCCTGGTAATTAATGATTTTTGTAATGGTTATTAAGGCCTCAAGTCCTAGTTCTGTCAGCTCATTATTGTATTTGTGAGTTAACTGCATCAGATAAAAACATAGGTGGACAAGAAGCAGCTCCATCTTATCTCGGGCTGTCACAGCATTCTGAACTAGAACGTTTAACCCCCTCTAGTGGAAAAAGTGAAAAATGGGAAAGCGGTTCTAAGGAATTGATCACGGTAAAACACGGGCGTCCCTGCTGCCTCTGTGATTGATAAATAAAAATTCCTGTGATCCCTTCAAATGCCCCCTGCTCATAAAGGTGCAGCGTTACCGATATTTTACTGCAGGATGCAGGAAAGTGCTTGTAATAGAACAGAATGAAATGAAGGAAATAAGGTTTGGGCCAAGCATCCTGTTTTAGTCCAACAAGAACACAATTAAGCTGAGCCACCCTAAGAAGTTTCCTTTTAATAAACAGCCACTTCAATTACAAAGTCCTTTAGAATGTGGATGCTGAAACAATGTGATTAACAGAGAAAAAGAGAGAGAAAAAAAGAGGACAGGTATAAACTTAGCCTACCTTTGTTTCTTACAACACATGTTTTAATGGGATGCATTCCCATCCCAGAGAAGGGATCTATTTAGTTATTTGAATGGTCACATTCTCCTCTGCAAATGGGAATGAACTGAAACATGTTATTGTTGCATGGTGCTGTGGTTGCATGGTGTGAACACAGATCTATGGGCCTCACAGTCCTGAGCTGGCCAGGACTTCCATCTTTATACAAGCCATTGGCTTTCTCTCATCTCAGTTTCCCCATCTTCAAACTAATGAAAATACTTACCCTCAGAGTTCCTCAGAGGTGAAGTGTATACTCAGCAGCAAAGAAAGTTATTAAGTATATATACACAGCACGAGTGTGTAAGCACACAGCACTGGCTACCTGGGTTCCCAGGGTCCCCACTTTTGCATGCAGATGAAAACTGGCCTGAGCACACTAAGAAATGGCATCTTAGCTCTGTGCTCCTTGTCCTGCTCAGGAATTCTTGTCTTGCAAAGACAGCACTCTTTCAACACTGCCACCTCCATCTTTAAATTAAAACAGTCAATAACTTTATAGGCACACTGCACCTCCTTTGGAGGTCTCCCAACCTCCAGAAGAGGTCATTTGTATTTGGGTGAGAGCATGATAATGTATTTTTTCCCATTAGGCAAAATTGTAATGATGAAAGAAAAGCTTTAACAAACCATACTCTGCAAAGTCAGTTTAATCATGTTTTACCTATGCACAACTCAAATGAAGTTAGATCTAGATGGTAGATGGGGAATGGCACAAGTTTGTCACACCAGGTTCCTTGAAGGAGAAAACTGAAGCCAGCTCACAGCTGAGCTCAAGTCTCCAGGAAGTTCCTGAACCTCCTCCTATTCCCTCTGCAGAGCAGTATGGACTTGCTGAATTTTAGGGTGGGATGATGGATCCATATTGCAAATGCAAATAGCAATATGCTATGTTGCCTTGGAGCTGGACAACTGTTTAGACAGGAGGAGCAGAGAGACCTGTTCTTGTCCATTTTTTCTTCTCATGGAAACTGAGAGTAGTGTTTTCCTTTGCACTCTTAAAAACTGTTTTCTCATTTTTTAAGATTAGTATCAGCCATCAGGGTGGTAGTTGTGTGTGTATAATTCTATATTCTTCACTCAGTTTATAACCTCAAAACTGTGTTGAGTTACAGACTTCTGAAGTGCTGTTTGCACAATCCTGCCATATGCAAGTATGTATTACACACATTTTTTTTTCATTGAAAGGTTCGTGTTTACAGGTAATTTTCCAGTGTTCAGAAAAAGTGGTAGAAGTGGAATTGTGAAACAGTTGTACAATGCTAGAAAGCGTCTTGCCAGATTCTAGAAAAGCTTCTCGGAATCAACACAGCTGGCCAGGAAATACCCCTGCTACAGCCCACATTCAGTTAGCTTTTCGAAAAGGGGTTTTTAAGAGGTTTCGTATTAATGTCACGGCAGATTGCAATGCCTTCCAGTAATCAATCCCTAAACCTGATTAATTCCAAGGATGCACTAAAGGGTGTGTTACATAAAAAGAAAAGGAGATTCTACCCTTTTATTATTTGCATAATGATTGAGGACTCCCCTCAGTTGAGTGTTTGCTAATTTGCAAGACAAGAAATGAATGCTCACTTTCAACCTGCACCTAGGTAAGTCCTACTGGAAACCCATGACTGAGACTTCTCTTTGCATTTTTACATGCAGCTGAACCTGTACCTTCAGAGCATTAAAGTGCTACTAGTGAGATTTTCAAAGCAGCCTGTGAAATTCACTGGGATTTTCACATGCAAGATTCTACTCAAGTTTGAGAAACTGAGAGTACACGCAGGTACAAACAAAGATACTGATATAATTTGTAACTCAGAACCAATATAAAATCATTAATTCAAAGTCATAAATCAAAAGCTTGCTATCTACTGTTTACCTGTTAGTAAAAGGAGAATGGTATAACTTCCTAAACAACTTAAATAGCACATAAAATAACTCATGCTGTGCTAGTGTCATTTGTTACCTGCATTAAAAGTAAACTAATCATATAGGAAGTGACCACTTGATCCTAACAGTAGGTCTCTGCTCAGTACTCTGTGAAAGATCAAAACAGCAAGGCAGTGCTTACTCCCCTCTCAAGGAGTTCCTTCTGGGACTCAAAGCTGGCACCTGCCTGCAGAAAATCATCGAGGTTAAGTGCCCATCCCCATTGACACTTCAGGCACTATCCTGCTTATTCACAGGACAAGCCAGTTTTGTATACAGATGCATTTTTAGCACAATCAGACTTCCTATGTTTCCCACCACTGTTACTTTAACTAGATTTTTTCTGTGCTTGGAAGCTTGAATGTTTTGGCAGGCTTTACAAATAGAAGTGCAGCTTTTGACCTCCGGGCATTATCCAAGTCCTCACTACACATTTATAAGCCTGAATGTAGCGTTAGTTTTATGGATGTTTCCTCTATCAGTTCATGACAGTTTCTAGTCTGCCCAGTTCTCCTTTCCGATCAGATGAGCACCTGTTAGTCTCAGGACTGGGCATCCCACATTAACTGTTCAGACACCAGCACAACTTCCGAGATCAGCACTGACAGCACTGTACTTTAGCACTCTCAGATTCTGGTTACAAATCCTGTGGTCACACAAGGCTTGCTATCAACACTGAAAAGCTGAAAAAGCAGGTCTACAAATGCAAAAGGCACTGTGCTTAGCCAGTCACCAGCTGCCTTGCTTACATCTGAAAGGGGGCAGGTAACACCTGTAAAGGAGCACTTCAGAGCAAACAGGGATTATAATATATTTGGCCAAAACAATGCCGGCATTGTTTATTTTCAGCAAACACCATAGAGAACCTCTGGTGCTGAAAGTTCAGCAATAACATGTACAAAAATATATAGGTTTGTGCAGCTCAGCGTGTGTTTTATAAGAACTGGCTCTTGATCTGTCTGTAAAAACCAGGAAGTCTGTGCATGCCTGAGCATCACGCTGCAAGAAAAAAGCTACACAATCTTGACTGGTATCTGCCCTGCTCCATCAAAGCACAACAGCTAACTTACTTCTTCCCTTGTCTAATCACAGATGCACTGATTTGATTGAAAATACATAATTGTAAATTGAACACCTTCCCCATGTCATCATTACAGCATTTTGGAATGGCCTTGTACACTCAGCATGTAATGTGCTCATGGCCACAGCCTTCCCAGGCTTAGTCAGTGAGTTGGTTCTGTCATCTGCTCCAGACGAACAGTTTACTTTGCTCAGAGGATAGGTCCCTGGACGTTCACAAGTGTGCTGCTTTTGGCTGGGATGGAGTTAATTTTCTTCATAGGAGCTAGTATGGGCTGTGTTTTGCATTTGTGCTGGAAAGTGTTAATAACACAGAGATGTTTTAGTCACTGCTGAGCAGTGCTTACACAGAATCAAGGCCTTTTCTGCCTCTTACATCACCCTACCAGTGAGTAGGCTTGGGGCACACAAGAAGTGAAGGGACACAGCTAGGACAGCTGACCCCAGCTGACCAAAGGGATATCCCATATCGTTTAATATCATGCTCAGCAGTATAAGCTGGAGAAAGAAGGAAGGGCGGAACGTTCAGAGTGATGATGTTTGTCTTCCCAAGTAACTGTTACATGTGATGGAGTCCTGCTTTTCTAGAGATGGCTGAACACCTGACTGCTGAAGTGGTGAATGGGAAAGTTGTGAATGAATTCCTTATTTTGCTTTGCTGACCTATTGCTTTTGCTTTACTATTAAACTGTCTTTATCTCAACCCAAAAGTTTTCTTACTTTTACCCTTCCAATTCTCTTCACCTCCCACCGGGGGGTGGTGAACAAGCAGCTGTGGTGCTTAGTGACCAGCTGGGGTTAAACCACGACAGCAAATGAAACATTTCAGTTTACTGCATGGGATAATGTCTCTCTCTAGTGGCTAGGTACAGTCAGTATAGCAGCCTGCTTTACTTGCAGTTTTGATGGCATTTTCTAGTTAAACAATCACTGCAGTAGTCAAATTCTGTGCTAAAGGTCCCAGGTTATTGTACACATCATTGACATGCAGTCCTGACTTCACTAAACCTAATTACCAAATGTTCATTTTGCAGATTTTGTCAGTGGTTTAATTTTATAGTGTCCTGGGTTCAGCAGTAGCAGTCATTTTTCCCCTTCTTGGTAGCTGGTGCAGTGCAGTGTTTTGACTTTCAGCTTGGGAACAGAGCTGATAGGTGATGTTTTGGTTTGGCCAAGGACTTTGTGAGCCTCATGCTCTGCCAGGGAGGAGGGGGAGCCAGGAGGAAGGAGAGACAGGACACCTGACCCAAACTGACCAAAGAGGTATTCCATACCACAGCACGTCATGCCCAGGATGTAACTGGGAGTTAGCCGGAAGGGCCGGGAGACTGCAGGGTTTGAGGAGGTATCGGTCAGAGCTTGGTCGGGCTGGGGGGGTGAGTTATCGGTCGGCTGGTAGATGATGTATTCTCTTCCCTTGTTATTTCCTTTATCATTATTATCATTGGTGGTAGCAGTAGTGATTTGTGTTATACCTTAGTTACTAAACTGTTCTTATCTCAACCTGTGGGAGTTGCATTCTTTTCGTGGAGAGCAGGGGGAGGGCAAGAAAAGGGGGGAAAGTTTAATGGGTTTAAACCACGACATATAGAAAGAATGTTGCTTAGAAAGAGGTAAAAGTTGGTGAAAATGCCCAAGGTTTGGGAATTTGTTTCTGGCTAGTAGATCTCAATCAAACTCAAACTTTTGGCACTGGGAGTCTCAGGACACTTCTGAAATCCCAAGGATATACAAAGTTTAAACAGAGGATGAGAATAAACTTTTCTCTCGGCTCCTGATGTATTTCAACTTTTTGTTCTCCTAAAAGCCAACAGTGCTCAAAGAGGGGAGGGGAAATCTAATAAAAAAGTGTGATATTCAAGTGTTAAGAGGCTGTACATGAATATTGATAATAGCCGCCAAACGCTCTTCTTGATATAAGTTCTGTCTTCCTCTATACTTGCTCAAAAACAACAGTTCATTCCAAGTGATTGGTGACCAAAGGCCAGATTTGTAGAGGAAACTAGATGCAAAAGAGATAACAGTTACACACCTAGAAGGGACTTCTAGAATTCTCTGCTGTGCACTGAATGCCTGCCCTTTTGAAAATCCTGTTATACATCCAGTTTTCTCAGAACAGTAGTTGACTTTCACTATTACTGATATGCAGTGGATAAAAATATGCTTGGTAAAAATAAAGGGTTTCAACCCAGCTTTTAGTGTCCAACCACCACTAGGGTCATTGATGTTGACCAGGGTGAGAACTTGTTAGAACAAGTTGCTAAGGGGAAGTCTGTACTGCCACTGTCAGGGTTACTTGCAAAATTAGATTTCCATCTCTAAGTCTGCGTGTCTTGCAGTAACACTCAGTAAAGCTTCAGGACTCAAAATCTCATGATGATGTTTCTAATGCAGTTATACCAGCACAGTGTGTCACGCGATCCCTTTGAAGATGTATTCCCAGTGCACCATTCCCAGGACAATCGTGTTGGGTGGTGGAGCACTCAGACTTTTGGCACATTGAGAATTCAGGACAGTTGCCCCCACCCCAGCACTCAGGTAGGGAGGACAGCGAGGCAACAGATGGGAACAAACCCACATTCTACCCTTGTGCTTCTCAATGAAGTGCAACTTTGCTGCACTGAATGGGAGAAACAGGAACTGCATGAAAGAAATGCTGGCTAGGAGAAGAGGAACGTTCCAATGCTAGCAAAAAAACACTGCTTTTGCATATGGCTAAGCCAAGAAGAAAGGAAACTTGGGGATGGGAAACAGCAGGGAAAGCTCTTCCACCAAATTATAAACAAGACAGTAATTGGGGCTGGAGAAATAATAACCTCATGTTCTCCCAAGACTGCAAATGAGTCAGTGGCAGAAAAACAAGATCTAAGATCTCTTTCCAGTTTTCCAGTCCCATTCTGCCTTTTTTTTATTTAAGGCAAAACAAACAAAACCTAACCAACCAATAATAACAACAACAAACAAGAGCTCCTAATCTGAGATGAGCTACAGGCTTTGTATTTGAAAATTAACACATAGCTTGCTGTATCTTGTAGGCTCTGGCACTGCACTTATCTGGGGCAAACAAGGACTTTACCTAGTTCTAAGCCCAGCAAAATGGCAGAGTTTGAACTTTTGCAACTTTCTGAAGTCTCCAGTCTATGTTGAAGCATTGTCACGGGCAGGATGGTTTGCCAGCTTTTTCTCACTAGCCCCAGGACCAGGTAGGTTACAAAGGCAGACCAGAACTGGAGAAGAGCCAGACTGTCCTCTCCTGGAGCAGGACAGTAGATGCACCCCGAGGATGGTCAGGCATGCCTGACTGCTGCTAACAGGGGTCCATCCCACTCTCTGCAGGTCGAGCCCTGCTGAAGCTAATGGCACATTTCAGCAGGGAATGAGGCCCGTGAATTGCAGCTGTACATGAATATTGATAATAGCCGCCAAACGCTCTTCTTTCTAACTCCTCTCCCAGGAGGGGTGAAGTGCTTTCTCAGCAAGGGTGAGACAGTGGTTCCAGTGAGGCAGGAAGGGGAAAATTGTCTCCCGTTTCTGCTGCCTTAGGGCTTGCTATTGCTTGTATGAAAATGAGTGGTGAAGGTGCCATTTACTTTGGAGGAGGCAGGATCAGACCCTCATTTTTCTGCCAGACAACACACCCTCATAATTATGTATTCACACCATATTTTGATAATGGTTCCTTACAGACTAATTAATATGAATGTTTTAGAAGTCTAGTTTTAATGTTAGGACCGAAGGAGAGACTGCAGTCCTGTGGGAGATTATACATATTTCCCACTGATGAGTACCTTAAATCTTAATGCGTATGGAGAGAAGGGAGCATATGAACCTAGAGAGCAAGATACAGACACTTCCTCTATAGGATGGGTTTTATACAATTGAAAAAAACAGTTTTCCTGGGAGCAGCAGTGAAGATTATTTTTAGTTTCTAATAAATTCACCTCTGTTTGAGGCCTAATAATATGCATACACCAAAGCTTTTCCTGCCATCTGGAGGTGTGGATTCTCTGGTGACTCATAGAGTAAGTTGCCTTTGTGGCATCTCTCAGCACAGCACTAACAGGGTCTTTTTCTTTTATCCAGACATCTATTTTCATTAAAATTGCAGAGACTTAGCAACTCTGAAATTGCTTTCTAGCAATTCTGCTTGATGGCCACAGAATTTCCTGAGACAGAAGGATGGGCAAACAAAGATCATCACCACCTAAGACAGCTTAAAAATCAGTTGTAAAATGAAAATATTCTCCTTTCTTAAAAAACAACAACAAAGCACCAAAAAACTCAACAGCAGCAAGAGCAATGGAAATTGAAATCAGTGCTAATGATCTGATTCACAGGGGTCTCATCATTAACAGGAACTGACTCATTGCATTTGTTAGAAATTGCCATGATGCTATTTTATCTGCCCTTTGTGTCTTGGGAGCAGAGCTGAGAAGGCCAGAAGAGGCTTAGTATAGTGGCAGGCTTGGCTGGTCCCTTGTAACGTGGCATGGTTCCAGTGGTGAAGCTGTTCTTGGCCTTTTTACAAATAAAATAATTTCAAAGCTGATTCAGAACTGTCCCTCATCTGAACACATACTAAGCTAAGGCATATTGTAAGTCCTGAAGGTTACCACTAATACCTGTATCAGTTCAAGGGTAGTTATGACCATCTGAATGGCTTGGCTCAGAGCGTTTGCACAACAGAGGTCTCCTTTGCTTCCTGACATAGAGGAAATAAAAAGCATATCTCAGGTTTTAGTTGTCACTGTATGGGGAAGTCCATCTGAGCTATATGGTGGTCTGTAGATACATGGTATATGATACTAGCACATGGTACCTGAAAGGATGTCACAGTTGTCCTGGGTTCAGCAGTAGCAGTCGTTTTTCTCCTTCTTAGTAGCTGGTGCAGTGCTGTGGTTTTGACTTTCAGCCTGGGAACAGCACTGATAACACCGATGGTTTTAGTTGTTGCTCAGTAATATTTACTCTGACCAAGGACTTTGTGAGTCTCATGCTCTGCTAGGGAGGAGGGGAAGCCAGGAGGAAGCAGAGACAGGACACCTGACTCAAACTAACCAAAGAGGTATTGCATACCACAGTACATCATGCCCACTATATAGACTGGGGACAGTTACCTGGAAGGGTTAGATCACTGCTCAGTAGGGCTGGGTATTGGTCGGTGGGTAGTGAGCAGTTGTATCCTCTTCCCTTGTTATTTCCCTTATCATTATTACTATTGGTGGCAGCAGCAGTGGTTTGTTTTATACCGTAGTTACTGGACCGTTCTTATCTCAACCCATGAGAGTTACATTCTTTCGATTCTTCTTATCCCTCCAGGAAGGGGGGGGGGGGGGGGGGGGGGGAAGGGAGGGAGTGAGAGAGTGACTGTGTGGTTCTGAGTTATAGCTGGGGTTAAACCACAACAACAGTACACTGCAGTTAAGCCTTTAAAGCAAGGCACCTTTAAGAACGAGGTGCCACCAGGTGACATGCACCGTGGCCATCATGCTCCACCTTTTCTTTTAGGACAGGCTCTGCCAGGAAGGCCAGTCAGCCAGCCACAGAACAAGGACCAGCCTCATCCAGTGCTGAATATGCACACAACCAAGATAGCAGTGCAAAGGTTTTGCAAAAAAAGATGGAGCCTGATGGTGAACACAGCATTATTTCAGATCCCCTTTACTCCTAATGCAGAAGTAGAGCTCAAGTCACGGTTAGCCATTTTTTCTAGTCCATTTACCATCTGCTATTCTGTCCTTTGCAACAGCTGACAACAGTGCAAGGACATGAGAGCTTCCATGTGATGGTTGTTTAAAAACAAACACACACTGTGTGCTGTTGCCAAATATTTGTATTACTGAAGAAGGAGCCTTGGCCATGGCTGAGAATCCATCGTTTGAGGTGCTACAGCAGCAGAACAAAAGGTTGTTGTCTAATTAATATTAAAACAGAAAGCCTAAATATAACTCCAAAGATAAAAGATGAAGTAGTAAAAGAACACGGTAGGACAACGTATCAAACTTCATAAGCATTGCAGAAGTCACTTAAGCACAGTCAAGTCTTTTTGTAGGCATTACCACAAAGAATGGTTTTAATCTGGAGCTGGAGAAAGAGAAATAATTATAAGAATGTTTAAAGGATGTTCCCTGAGGACTACAGGTCTGGGGGACCACAGAGAGGAACATGGGAAATGACAGGGTAAAGACGGTGGCAACATGGGCTGACCAGAGAAGAAAGTTCACCTTGCTGATTGTAGATGGCTGGCAGCTACACTGAAACCAATGGAAATCACCAGTTACCTCCCTTATCTGACAGGATGTGGAATCACTCCATGCCAAGAAAGTGCAAGTTCTGGTATTACATTCAGCTCACCTAGTCAGTAGTGGGCAGTAACTCAGCAGCCTCTAGAGACACAGGAAGCCTCAGCTGAAAGTGGAAAATTAACCACTTTTCCCACCTCTTGAGGTAATCCAGGCAGATCAAAGCTGCAGCACAACAGAAGGCAGCTTGAGGAAATTTAAACTCCTTTACTACTTATCCTTTACTTCTGCAGCTGAGATCTGGGTGGCTGGCAGAGAATTCCCCATGAACACCAGTTCCCTTTGAAATGTGTGCCCCCAGTTAATCTTAGGGAGACCAGATCTACAGACATTCTTAAAAGGTCCATCTTTTGAAGGGATATCTTTAGAAGGGCAATGCTTCCTGAAAAATGAAAGTTAATATAGGAATAAACCTTCCTTCAGCTTTTTGCTGCAGTCACAGAAGAATGATCTTCCACCTAACACATGAGGTATTGTACAATTTGTAGCTCTACCACTGATTTCCAGCATGGTTTAGGCAAAGCACAATTTCTGCTCATACATTCTTTATACATATAAAAATCATATAATTATATAATTATGTAATCTATATTATTTTTATATATCACATTTATGAGACACGTGTTTTATTCCGTTCATGCATTTCATATATATGTTCATAGACATTCTTCTTACCCATTGTCTTATCTATGTAGCTCCTAATTTCATGAGGATGAAATTCATAAAGACACCCTTAACATAAGGGGTTTCGAATTTAGTTTGCTCTGGAATTGCCACTAAAAACAACAGCAGCTGCTCCTGGCTCTATGCTGTGACATGCCTCAAATCCCACCCTATCTATAGCTGTAACACAGAGCATTTAATCTCTATGAACTGTATGCTGAAAAAGAGGTATCTGTGACTGATTTCATTTCTTTTGCCCAAAACAGTCCACCTCCACAGAGCTGACCTACTTACCCCTTAACCTGTAGCTCTGCAGTCAGGACTGATTAGCCTATCTAGAAGGAGGTCCTAGCCGGCAAACAGCAGAATTTGGAGCTGCTGTGCCCGCTGCATGACACAGTAGTACAACTGCCAGGATATCTATTATATTTCATCCAAAAACCTGCCTGCCTTCAGACAGGTAATGGTGTAAATGAGTAAGTGCCAGGCCTCAAGACTGTGTACATAAAAATGGTAGGGATTCCACCTTTTTCCATTCATCCTTGTAGATTTTATGCATGGCCAAGAGCAATAAACGACTATGAGGTACCCATTTGGGGTTGATAAGTTAAGAGAATCAATCCTCTAAATAAAGCCAAATTATTTTTTCAAAAGAGCTAGGATTTTCAGGTGCATTTTAACAGTATGGCTAAAAAGGATCAAGTAGCAGAAAAATCACACCTGCAGGGAGAAATTTTAGTGCCTCAGGAAAGACAGAAAGG
The DNA here is from genome assembly GCF_034315485.1 of Pezoporus occidentalis. Lineage (NCBI taxonomy): Eukaryota > Metazoa > Chordata > Aves > Psittaciformes > Psittacidae > Pezoporus > Pezoporus occidentalis. The sequence goes on along the minus strand of NW_026913748.1, from coordinate 11,863,754 downwards.
ACATTGCTCAAGCCTTTGTTTTCTTGCCATGGACTGGTACCAGAGACTGGGGGCTCTTCTTTGTGAAGGATGTGGGGTGTTCATGCAGCAAGGCTCTGACCAATTAACTAAAGCTTGTACACCTCTTGCCTCACACCTGCTTGTTTAATGAAATCTGATATAAAATGAACATACACTGACAGCCAGGAAAAATATGGGTCTAACAGAAGACTCTAGTGACAAATAAAACAACCTTCAGCAGGTATCTACTGGTATCTTCCTTCATATTTTCTTGAAATGAAGGCTCAGACAGTTAAGAATATCCTAATACTTCAGAGCCAAAGCTATTTTGAAAAGGTTTTTTTTAATCCCAAAATACTAATGGCACTGTATATTTCAGCAGTTTAATAACCAAGGAAGACATCAGGAGGTTTCTGCTGTGTATCAGTACATGTCTGGCTGCAAGGTGAATGGTGGACATCACTTTTCACAGTACAATAGATCTGAACAAAATATTTTCTGAGAGCAAAAGAGCTAAAGCAGTATCAAGGTACAGGGTTTCTTGCATTTGTGTTAGTCATCTAGACTAGATAATAAGGCTCAGATGCTCAAAAGCACTTAGGCATTATTAACTCACACCAGTTTCAATGAAAAGTTAGCGGCGAGCCCAAGTGACCAAATTATACCTGTCCAATGGGTCCCTTCTGGGCAAGATGAGGTAAATGTAAGGATTTCATTCTGGATCTCATGACGTATCGCAAATACTGCTACAAATAAAAGAAATCCTAGGACTGAAGAAAAACTCTCATATTTATGGACAGACAGACATTTTACTTTTTAGTATATGTATAAAGCTTCATCTCCATTGCTTTAAAATTTTATTTACCTTTTTGTGGTAAACCAACAAATATGCTGTCATAGGTTATTGTATCTAAAAATGTCTTGAGAGAGTTTTGGGGGGTTTTCTTTCACTGTAGTATCACTAATGTATAGGTATGCATGGAAAGGTAAGCAAAGTAACAACCAAAATCCCAGAACTTTAAACCAACAAAACACTTTACAGTAGTACCCATTTCCAAACAAAACTTCTGCTCTCTTTGCTTCCATTATACCGCACTGTTATCCATAATCACTATCTGGAGGATTGTTAGGCTGACACCTCACAGGATTTATAAACCACTGAGAAAAAAATCCCACCCCACCCCCCAAAAAAACCCACCACAATAAAAGACAACCAAAGAAACTTTAAACCCAAATACAGTGACACTGAAAATTTCCATTTAAGAAACAAGGTGGAGTGAACCTGATATTTGTTTTACATTCAGCTTGTACCTATTTTATGTGACAGAGGATGTCCCTGTAAGAATCAGCTATAGCCATCACAGCTGTGTATCCACCTAACAAACACTGAGAATCATATCAAATAAGAATTCTGAATGACACCAAAGAGTCACACTAAATAATTCATTTTTACCTACAGATATGCTTAAGGATGGGTTACCTTTTAAGTAAATGCTGAACTAAATACCTTGAAAGCCTGTAATCCCAAGTTGTATAAATATTTTTCTTTTGATGTCCTTTTTCTTCTAGCAGGCAGTCTTATTTAAAGCACTCTTTTGTTTCCGAGCTTAAGATCATTTGATGATGAAACATTTAGATAAAGTTCTAGGAAAGTGGATATATTACAACCCTGAAAAGGGTAGATTTTCATTTCAGCTGCACTTATACCACATGTACTGGCATCTCTGCTATCTCTGTATTCATCGTACTTCCTAAAACCTTCCCTTTGACATCTCAAATAATAATATGTCCTCACAATCCCACAAAATTAATAAATATATCCTCCTCATGTTAAGGATATGGGAAATAAGCATGCAAAATTGAAGGCCTTCTTTCTTTCTGAAAACACTTGCATGTATTGAATATATAATAATTGTATGTATTAGAATATTCTCACTGAAGTGAGTTTTGTCATCCAGAAAGCATGTGCTTAACAGCTAGCAAGATGAAACTTGTGTGAGGACACTGAGAAAATTAGTGACAGTGTGGGGAGTGGAATCCATTTTTGCCTGCTTTAATTACCCATGAAATATTCTGAAACACTCCTTTGTTCTGTACAATGCAAATAACGACACAGCTTTTTTTTCAGATATGCTGTATGGTGTGCCCAAGTCCTTAAAATACTGGATATGGCGCCTTAATATCTACCACCTCTCCTAGGACAGGGAATACTGGTGAGTAGGTTCAAGAACAGATCCAGTACTCTGTTAGTGTTTGCAGAATCACTATTTACCTCCGCATCTTTTTCTCCCAAATGACTTAAATAAAATTAAATTGGAAAAAAAATAATAAATAAATGTTAAAAGGTTTTACTGTTAATGAGCAGTAAAATTTTAAAGTAGAGGTCTAAACTTGGAGAAAAATATATTTATAAAAAAAGCAGATTTCAGAAGTAAATGTCCAAAATAAGGCATTACTGAAGATGAATGCAACTTTTCTTTTTCTTTCAGTGTCTGAATTACGGTTCTGTTCTTGTCTGCAAAGACAGCGTACTGTCACGAATACATTCCTCTTGACAGACACATGGTCACATGTTTGAATACACGGTATGTTCTTTGTAATGCCTCTAAAAGTACCAATTCTTCAGGTTCAGTGTAATTGTTAGCCTTCAGATTTCCTTTTTTAAGCTCTTGTCATGAACTGGATTGCTTGGAAAAAAATGTAAGCTTGTTCAGTGGTTCAGGCTGAAGTGGACTCCTGTGAGTACTCTGCCAGCTCTTTTTGCAAGCTCCAATTTTGAGAGCTGTTGACAAGAGCTTTGGAAAATATTCTGTCCTGCAATAATCCCATGAATTCCTGTTCTTCTGCGATGCTTTAAATAAAAGCAAATGCATCCTGAAGAACAGAACTACAGTTCTGGAATGCAACGCTGACCTTCACATCATGTAGTACTTACCATGGCATTTGCATGTAATTGTTTCACATGTAGCTGTGAAAAGTTGTTGCTGATAGGTTCATGTTATTTTTCCACTGACCATGCCTGCAGAGACTGAATGTCATGCAATATTTGTACCAAATCTTATGTATTTTAAAATAAACATTGGTAGTCCACAGACTTGTAAGTGGAATTCCTTCATTCATTGTGTCTAAACAGAAGAACCAGAAAGCTCCAGCAACAGGATAAAACTTAGCTGGCCATTATGCACCCTTTAAGCTTTTGTCACTGAAAGCTAACACATCCCTTGCAACACAGTGGGATTCCTGCCTGATCCCAGCACTTACATGGTGTTTTCATATAGTGTAGTCTCTTTCACTGTACGCACCACCAAAAGGCCTTTCCTGTAACAGTCTTTTCAGAAATGATTTGCCAGCTATGTCATGCTGCACACACGCATGCATGTGTGAGCACTCCTAAAGCAACCTCTTTTGGTTTGGCCTTTGTAAAAACAGATTTCTCTCCCCATGGGATTATTGTCCCAAAGAAAAAGGCCTGGAGAGGTATGTATGAAGCAAAACCCAGTCCATCAACTTAAGAAAGGATCAACTACACCTAAAGGATAAATCGGCTTGATTTTTCTAGCACCATCATGGCACAGAAAAGTTGTATCTCTTTGGCCACTCTAATAATGGAGAAGGAACACGTGCTGGCACAAGCATATTTATACGCTGCTACTGTTGAGCTAGAGGAAGCCACTTTGTCATCTGGAAAAAGCATAAAGAGCATAAAAAGCAAATGAGATCTGTGTGGAGTAATGTAGCAGAAAGAATGGGGACCACTACCACCAACAACCCCATAGGCAGACAGAAATGCAGAAGCAGCAGGTGAACTGTATGGCTTCCAGGGCTTCCCCGAGAAGTGATACAGCAAGTGCTTGAACTGGGGCACTGACAGGCACCCCAAGACACTAACATTTTCCTCATATAAATAGAAGTTGTGGCAAAACAGAGAACTTCAGCCTTTTCCTGTTTTCCTCTGCTTATTCAGGCATTTCACATGCAATGATACTCTGGTTTCAAAAAGTTGTGAAATTGAGGCAGTCATCATTTGAAAGACACTGGGCACATCCGTACATGAGAACAGTGACTGTGGTAGAAAGGTTCCCAAGGGGATGCACAGAGCCAGGGGAGAGGCTGGCAAAACACCTTGACAATACTGCTGCATTAGGGCTCTGCATGGCACCAACCTCCCCTCACAGGCACCACCACAGCATGTGGTTGAGCCCTCTCTCCTGTTGCACACAGCAGTATTTACAAGAGCCTCCACTGTTTCAGTGGACAACTTTTCCTGTTTCATTCACCTAATCTCAAAGGCAGAGCTAAGATCACTCACTTTTGATTTTCTAGTGTCAGGTCTTGCTGGTACATCCACATGCAACTGCTAATAAATTCAGATGTGGTGTGCTGGGAAAAGTACTATCTACCATCTGCATTTGCACAGCATCTAGAGGAATATTTGTCCCTGGCAAAGACTCCAAGCAGCATCACAATACAAAGTAAGCTTCTACAGGAATACTGTCTTTAAAAATACGTACAATGTGGCTGCAATGCACTTGCACATTCAATTTTTAAAGATTGGCAGGTGTGACTAAACATTGCAAAGTTTTCCCTACTTCACTCCATTGAGAAGACCTCACATTTAACTCTGTTCTGCTATATATTCACTACACATTTATTCTCCATCCCAGTTCTTTCTTCCAAGTGACACAAACCTTAAAATATGAACATTTTCCTAAAAGCCCTGCTCAAACTAAAGCATTAAATATGTCTACTAATATCTTACCTAATTATTTTACTTATGCCATTAATTCCATTACATAAATACTTCAAAATAGAGACAGATGTTGCTAAAGAGGAAAAAATAAAAAAAAAAAACAGTGAGATTCAGTTTTATAGTATGATGTCACTGTGAATAAACTTGCCTTTTCTGTGTAACCTTTGTATATAACTCTACTTATGGCATCTTCTTGGCAAAATGAAAACTTTTAAAATGAGGTAAACACCAGCATGTACAGACACATCACTGTATAGTTTGAAGTGTTCTCTTAGCTGGAGGACTAGCTTTAATCTATCCTGCTAGTAAAAGCTGCAATCCCTGTTCCCCTGATTTAAGGAGGAGACTACAATGTAATGCATAGTCTTTGAGACACTGAGCTGCTAGGATTGCTGGGCAATTAGTTAACCTAGACCATTAAAACGTGCATGACCAGTGGCCAAAGCGTGTCTGACCTACTCTACACTTGATGTATACTTAGTGAAAATGACTTGTTTGAATTCATAAATATAATGACAGGTTTGAATATAAACCTGTCATTATGGACAAGTCGCATGTGGGTTTGAGGCAGGAAATTAAAAGAAAAAAAGAATCCAACCAACACCAACTAGAATCCCACAGGTATTTTTGCAAACCCATAATACACAGCTCGAACATCTCTAGAAATATTCAGATCCCTGTCTGGATATATTTGGGAACAAGAGGTTGTTGTTGCCTTTCTGTGTTTGCCCTAAAAGCTCTTTTTGGTCCTCCCTCATTCTTTTCTGTTTATATCACTTCCCCTTTCTTGCTTTTTTTATCCTCAAAGTCTTGCATAATGGTCAATCTGCTGGAAGAGATATGCTGCTCACAACTTTATATAAGAACAATTCTTTTCACCTCCTTGCCTTCATAAACCTTGTATCTATCCACATTGCCCTCACATGCATCACAGTCCAATAGGAGAGCAAAGTAAATCAATTGACAACACAGGTTAACTTCATCATGAGCTGCACTAGCAAGACTGCAGCTGGCAGGTCAAAGGGAGTGTTATACCCTTCTGCTTGGTATTTGTGGAACACCTGGAGAGTGGCATCTAGTTTTGTATACCAACAAACCGGAGAGAATTAGCAGAGGGCAACCACGACAGTCAGGTATTGAAGTACCTGCACTGTGAGGAGAGGCTGTGGGAGCCTAGCTGGTTCAGCCTGGGGAAGAGATGTATTCAGGGGTACTAATAGTAGCCTACGTGGCCTTACAGGCAGGTTACAAAGAAAACTGAGCCAGACTTGTCCCAGAGATGCACAGGAAAAGAACTAGGTGCAATGGATAACAAGTTACAGCAAAGGAAACTCTGACTGGACTAAATGGAAAAGAAAAATGACCCTTCTGAGAGTGATGCAGAACTGTAAAAGTGCAGTGGAGCTGAAGGAACTCCATCCTTGGAGATTTTAAAAACCTAAATACAGTCCTGAAATCCTGATCAAGCTGGCCTTGCATTGAGCAAGAGGTTAGACAAAATAACCTCCAGAGGTCCTTATGACTTGAATTATTAGGATTCTATGACTAATCTGCTCCAAGAAAAATCTATCCCAATTTCCACCCCACCAGCACGCAACAGATTCTGCATCCTAGGCACTGCTTCTTTCTGTCTTACCAGTACATGGCATATGAAAGACATCAAATGAACTGTGACATCTCCAGAAATTACAAGGTACTTGTCACAGCATTATTAGTGCTATTTCAGAGCCACTGCATCTGCGTGCATTGAAACATAACTCCGATGTTCCTCTAAGTTGTTTTTTATCTCTGTTCAGAACAAAATCACTGGGTAAGATGTAATACAAGAGTAGGAGAGTGGAGATTCTCTTTCCAGGTGACTGCAGGTGAAGATGTCTCTGCTTTAAATGACTGTAGGATGGACAGTCAAAGTGTATAAGCATGAGGGGTAGTCAGAGGCAGATGCGGTGACAAGTTGTTTTAATCTGAATCAAACTAAAAAGGAGTCACAAATAGCCATTGGATTTCTGGAACCTGAGTAAATGTCCTTCATTTTCACATATAAGTTAAATTCCTTCATGCATAAAATGGAAAAAAAGCCAGTCTTGACTGAGTCAAGTCGATTTTACTTTCGCAAATACAAAGTCAGCTGAAGAGAAAGGATGACCTTTGTTTGGTGAAAAAATCTTCGATACCTGGTATTCACTAACAGCAGGTGTCTTGATGCTAGCTTTTAAAACAGAAATCCTATTGTCATTTCCACTTGTTTTAATGCTGACATTTTACTTGTAAGCTTCAGTGTTTAGTCCCAGGAAATGAAAGTTCAGTACCTCCCCAGAATTTCATACTGTGTCTTTTCTTGTGGATCCTAATGGTAAGAAGCAATATTTTACTGCAAATAGAGGGAAAGGCAGAGGCCAAGTTTGCTAAGTGCATGGATTAGAACAAATACAACACCCTTTAATGTAAACAGCTTTGATTTTCAGTCTGTGTGTAGCTTGGATTCTAAGACCCTCACTGAATAGAAACTATGACCCTCCTTATTCAAATAAGTCCTCTTATTGTGCTGCTGTACAGGACACATCATATTGAGCATAACAGAGTTTTTCATTTAAGGAGACCTATTTGGTTTTGGTTTCGGTTTCATGGTCTTATTTTACAGATTAAGCACTTTCCTACCTCAACTGAGTTACAGCATTTGTGCACCACTGTATTAATGCATGGTGTGGCTCAGGATGATCCTGTAGGCTTGCTGATCCCCAAATAACACACAAAAATACTTCCTCTGCATCCCTCTTACCCCAGTACGCTTGGCAACCCTGACAGCTGCTTCTGATTTGGCTGGAGTGTGGCAGGAATGTGACACACTCTGGTTCTGCTGGTACTACAAATAGCAGATTCCTGACAGGAAAATTGAGTTACATTATCTGTAATTACAGTCTCTGGAATTCCATGCCAGGCAAATTAGCTCTCAATGAGAGCGGCTGCTGTTGCATGTGAGGGATCTGTTTCCCAGCTACCCAAAGAGGAGTCAAGATGACACATGGTTTCTTGTCAGTGCTCGTAAATAAGCAAATACCTAACTTGACTCAAGGACAGCAAGGCAGTCTATGTATCATGGCTCTCTCCTTTGTTCCTTGCTGGGAATTTATTGCAGAAATTCACTAGGTTTGTGATTGTGAACCCTTATACTACATTACTTCTGTATGCCTACACAGAAAGCTTTGCAAAGACAGCCCATCCCCAGTGTGGTTCCTGCATTTGCTTTGAAATACAGCAGGCTTCGTGTCTTCAAGTATTTTGATGCTTCCTATGAAGTACTGTTGTGTTATCCACCCTCCACTACTAAATTGTCATGCACATTTTAACCCTTCATTCATTTCTAGAAACCCTATTTTATGTTTTTGAAGTCCAGGGATTCCCCACACTGCTATAAATCTCCCACAAAGAAAATTTTTTAATCTACTAAGGATCCTGGAAGAAATATTTTAGCACATGCTCACAATTTCAAGCAAAGGATTGCAAAGTCACTCTCTTGCGCTCTGCGGGTACTATAAACAGTGACAACTTCTTACTTTCTGATGTTTCAGAAATTGCAACACAAAGATACTGACAATACATGGAGTTTGAAATCATGACAACCTGTGTTTGATATCAACCCAGGAGTCAAAATCCATGCCTAGAAAACTGTTTTGTACATTTTCTATTCCAGCACAATTTCAACGTCTTGTAGAAAATAACACAAAATTAAGTGCTGTAAGTGGATTGCTTTGTTATAATGCTACTGCTGTTAACATCATAACGAGAGTACCTTGGCTCAATACCACCAAGACACCAAATATGACATAGATTTTTTCTTTTGCCTGTGAAGGTGATTGGAGACTTTGAAGAGAGAAACTCTACCGCAGCATTGAAGTCAATGCTTAAAAATGCTGCAAAATCCAGGCCACGGCAAAGGTGAAGAGAAAAGGTTTGTTAGGTCTGAGATGAATGACCAGTAAATACAGGTTTAAACTGACAAATACAAAATTGTTTGAACTTTTCCAGCATCTGGAAAAGATGTCTGTGAGATACTCTAAGTATAAAAGTACCAGCAAACAGAAGAGGGGGGAGATAGGGTTTGAGTTAGGGTTTTAGTTTGGTTTTGTTTTGGTGTTTTTTTTAAACCACCTAAACAAGTTCAAATCATTTTTATTGATTGCACTTACAGGACCTCTCTTTTGCTGTCATTTCCTCTCCTTGCTTGATTTATTTTTGGTATAAGTATCCCTGATATAAAATATCTTTAGCACAGCTATCTTAGCTACCATGAGCTTGACAGATGAGGGAACAAGCTGAGGACCTTCTGAATTAAAACCAAGAGCTGTTACAACTTAATGAAAAGAGCCCTGTCTCCTTAGCTAGGGTTGCAACAACTTATTAGATCAGTACATATGGTACCCTGGGAGTTTGACTACATGAGGCTGTCATGGTGAACACCAATGTCATTTTCAAGAAATACTCTGCACACAGACATTTTTCAGTAACATTCATGCACAACTCCTTCAGCATTTCACATCAGAGAATTTTTGCTCCTGAAGAATGTAACAGTGTAAATACAACTGTCTGAGTACAGATGGGAATTTAGAAGATCATGAAAAAAATGTGTTTCCTTTAAACGAGTTTTACCTGCCAGGAATCTTTAGTGAATATATTAAAAGAAATCTTTATTCAGTAATTTTTGCTCCCCCACAATCCGCCCTGCCCCAATTTAAAAGGGTAGCTTTTCCCCCCTCTCCCCTCCCTTCCAAAAAAAGAAAAAGGGCAGTTTGTAAAATAAAATACTAATAATTTAAAACTTTGAGGAGCAAAGGATTGATTTCACTTATTTAAATCACAGCCTATCACTAATCTAGTCTATAGGGAAGGGATTCCTTTACAAATAACCCACCTGTGTGTCCATATTCCAGCTCCCCCTTTAGTAGGAACTGTCACATTGTCCGATGTTTATATCAGCTTCATTACAGATTTGATTTCCAATTTATAGACAAATACCTGAACCCTTTAAAAAAAATCTATCATGATATAGTCATTTGTTCCTTTCCCGAGGACAGTAGGTTGAAACTGGTACTGGCAATGTGCATTGCCCTGCTCACCATTCGAGTCCTATTTTGATGAATAATAAAAAACTTCAACTCACTTCAGAGATACAATTAAAAACCCTTGAAATAAAGAAAACCATAACAGAACAATTAGATTTTTCAGCATGTGGAACAAGGTTTATAGCATGGTTTATAGAAGATGATCTAGCCACCAACAACATAGTCTCATGGATAATATTTATATGATTTATTGAGTAGACTTTATGGAAAATCTAAAATACAAAAGGAAAGATATGTAGGTAGAAAGGCATGTAAGGCTCTTAGCTAGGATTTAAAAGAAAAAGGAAAGCAAGGTGAGGGATGGGGAAGGACAATGCAACATAAAACTAAACACTTCAGAGCTACCACCACAAGTTGAGACGCTGCCTGGCATTTGCAATTGCACTGGACTAACTGCTTCTTTGCCAAAGCCAGCAAATGGTGCAGGACACAAAGATGACATACACAGGGCCACCAGTTCTTATGAATTCTTTGTATAAGCAATAGTTAAAATATTGACTTACCCTTTGATAAAATTTCGATCTACAAGCAAACGAGATGGTTGGTAATTTTACCCTGAATACAGGGACACAAGCCAATTGCCCATCATCTGGTAAAGCCAACTGACAGAAAAGTAGAAAGCAGTAAATCTTGGTCCTTGCAGGTACAATCTTATCCCCATGAATTTTATGGGTGAATAAGCTAGAAGAGGTGTTAAAAGCAAACACACTAAGCATTCAACAAGGTACACTTGTTAGAGGAACCTAAAAGTAATAAATAGGTGCTAGAATCAAACTTCTAAGGTGACATTTTGGAAGACAGAGTAAAAACGACTAACCATCCTGCGACTCAGATTGCTGGGAAAGACAGAGACTAAAACGAAGAGCTGAATTTGTTCACTGTGAGGAATGATAGAGCAAATAGGAAGAACTGAGGAGGTAAATTCCCTGAAGATCACAGGGAGAAAATGAAGCCTTTCACATACATATAGGCCCAAAAAGAATTATATAAATATGTTCCAAAAAGGGAACATTTTCTACTACCTGCAAGGGAAAAAGTTTCTGAACAGCTGTAGAGTGCCAAATATTTTCCTATCCTGAAAATGTCAGCAAGGTTCTGGCAGGTGTCTTGGAAAAACAGCCCACTTTTATGCACACTCAGCATGGCCTTTGGGAGACTCCATTTCCATAGGCTGCGCTGGGGTTGTGTTTGGCACCTGAGGTGTTTCACAGGAAACGACAACAAATTTTTGATGGTATAGAGGGTACTATAGTCTAAACAAATGTTTTAGTATGCTGGGGGTAAGGGAGAGAGGAGTGGCTGTGGTAGAAGTCTCTATGCAGGTTCAGAAAGAGCCACAGACTTACTGGCCTAACCCTAAAGAAAGAAAAATAAGTTCTATGTAAAGAACTGACAGATGAAGGATAAAAACTAGAATATCTATGGTGTGCAGGAGTATTCAGCAAGTCCAAAGCCCTCATCAGCATACCTGCCCCAAATAGAAAAGGCAGTAAACCAATGTCATGTGACGGCGAGCCACACTCCAAAACATTGCGTCTTTTGTAGTGTTGCAAACACTTTAAAGGTCCCAGCCCTAAGACCCTGTGACACTAAGGGCAAAAGAAAAGGGAGGGGAGATGATCAATTCTTTAAGTTATTTTACTTGCAGGGCAGGTGGCCCAGAAAGAATAGAAAGAGAAGCCTTCGTTCCCTATCACTATATAGACAGGAATTGCTCTATAATCAATTATGACTCATTTACCCCACCCTAATGGTAAAATATTACCATAGGATGTATATGTAGCCTGTATAAAGCTGTAAATTCTGCAGCTACCAACTCAATTAATTTACTCTCAGAGAAGAAATGGACTGGCAAATTACAACCTACCATACTGGCATTTCACAAATGAGCAAGTGTGTACAGGTGCTTTCTGGAACATTTCCAAAGAGGGGAATGCTGCTACAGTGCATAAAAAGTGAAGAAATTGTGCATTGCCAAGTCTAGGGAAAACTTCACCTTTGTTAAAGCAAATATTTTAATTTAAGCATGAGAGAGGGATGTTGAAATGGGACAAACACACCTGGGCTCCTGAGAAAGCTGGACTGTGTCTGTCTGAAGCAAAGAGAGGAGACTAAGGCAGGACAGATTCCTAGAGGCTGGATGGCACCAGAAGCTTCATGATGACACTGTTCTCCAAAACAGGCCTCTTGGGTGAGTGGTCCTCTGGAGTTCCCAGGACTACAAGAATGTGTCTGAAAATCCTGACTTAAGTATTAGTGTCATTGCACATTAGTAGTCCTGGGTTCAAAAGTGAGCTTCACAATAAAACGTGGGCAAGAATAGTGCACCCACTCATAGAAAGGTGAAATTACTTACAGGAGTCTAAGCAACAGTGCAAAAGCGTACATGACTTGGCTCCTCAGTGTTTCCTGATCAGAAATTATAATAAGCATTGGGTTTATACTGTAAATGATAGGAGGTTTTGGATGCAGCTGGGAACACCAAACCCAGATCACTATGGCTGCAGGCAGTTAACACAATTTTCTTCTATAGATATTCAGCATCTTCCTGAAGTTAGATATACCACCTTTCCTTCCTCCTGTGGAGAAATCCTACCTACAGACATACTTACAAATCCTTTAATGTGTGTATCTGTGTGAATTCCCTTACAAATCACTCATTCTGTCAAAAATATTTGAGATGACTTGTGATACTTAAGATGAAGGATCTGAAAGCTCTCAAGTTTTGTAGTTAGATAACTTTGACCCTTTGCTATCTGTATTTTGGATTGTGTGTGTGAAGTTCATGGCTTTGAGTGATTTTTTCCCCGTAGATAGCTCTCATTCTGCTCCAACAGAAACTAGTAAGAGGGTTTTCCATCAATATCAATGGGTGCAGAATCATATCCTTTAATCTACAACTCAGGAAAGCTTCCATTCAACTTCTGCTCCTGAATTAATTTGGATTAGACTTTCTAAGCATCAATAAAAACTGATACGTAATTGCACATGGCCACTAAAACCATACCATGGAAAGTCTTGACATTTGCCTATATGCGAGGTCAAACCTTACACCGAATCTTGGTTTTAGGCTTGTAATTTTTTTATCACTGCATCATGGGACTATTTGTGTGTTAAGAAGACAGGTACGCACGGAAGTGTTTGGAGAAACTTCTTCTAGATGGGACAATGTTCTCTGGCTACATCTGTGTTAGTAAATGTAGCAGTGCCTGGGAACTTTCCCAAGACTGCGAATGTGATCATCTCTGCTATTAAACGAAAAGAGTGGTGATTTTGTCCCATGCCAGCTGGCACTCTCCCAGAGAATTCCTGGCCACAGTCTGGGAGCTAGCATGGACCATGGACCATTCCCAATGGGCACTTTGCATACAGACACCCTGGGGTTTTTTTTAAGCTAAGAGAAGCATAGACAGAATCCACTATCTGCCAGTTGGTCTCAGTGCCCCAGTACAAGCAGAGGAATAGAGCTTAGAATCATAGACATAGGTTTTGTGTCCTTAGGGACCCCTTAACTCAATGTGAAGCAATAAATATAAATTTATAACAGTGTTCAGAGTTCTAATGATTTAAAATGCATTTCCATACCAGTTTGTTGTAACTCAGAATCATTGTAAGCTTATCATTCTCCTTTATTCATTTATTGTTTTTAAAAAGGAACCCAAAACTAACCACATCATCTTCTTTTATTGGCTTAAGTGAGTAATTTTTCAGCTTCGAGTTAAAATCAAGGGGAGAATCAATATGGGCAGCGCTGTAATTGAAAACCAGTGGGTGATAATTCTGTACTGAAAACAAGATAATAAGAATGGAGATGAAACACTGGCAGGGGAAAGAAGAAAAGATTAAAGATACAATCTCAATTAAATATCAGCTATTATTAACATTATATTAAAAACTTCCCCGTGTTCTTTTCATATGCTGTATATTTTTTCTCTTTTCGTCTAATGGATGTTAAAGGAAGAATAAATGAAATTATGTGAAAATATTATAAAACAAATTCAGACAGAATCAATCAAGTGTGTCCTTAGATGGTAATTTATTCCTAATATCATTGAATAGCCCCCAAAACATGAATACTTAAATCCAAATAGTTTTTCTTACTGCTCTCTTTACATAGTCTTCCCTTCTACTTCCAGATAACAATTCTAGCAATAACGAATTATCTTTCCATTGCTCTCAATGAAAGAAATAAAGAAGAGAGGATTCAGCTGTATTCCCCTACTCATTTCTAACAGACCTGCTGGTTCCAGTTCTGGACTTTAATACTCAGGAGAAAGGAAGAATTCATTCTCTAAATAAATGCCTAGCAGGCCAACAAAACTATTTTGTCTCTAGTGTAATCTGTATTTCAAACAATCCAGTGATAACAGTTTAAAAGATAACCTGTTTTGCTTTCTGACCTTTCATATTCAAAGCCATACTAAAGGGTGGCCTTCCAAAAGCTCCCTGAGAACAGATGATGATGAGGTCTGAAAATTAGGTGTTTTTTTTTCAAATTAAAAACTGACAAATTACTACGTGTAAAAATAAAAAGGAAAGGCAAAGAAGAGATTAATTCCATTATTTAATGAGGGAGGAGAACAAACAGTGGGTGACAAAAGTTAGCACATTCTCTTGTCTTTTCTCTCATCTTCATGCAAAGCATTAGTTACGACAAGATGCACTCACAATATTAATAGTAGAATAAGATTAAAGATCAGACTAGGGAAGAAAAGGTTACGGAACATTTAGGTAAGTTAGAGGTATTTAAGCCAGCTATCCAGGTGAAGTTTGCTATGACACACATAAGGATCTCATGACAGTCATGCCTCCTTCGGAGAGATTGTGGAAGGTGGGAAGAAAGAAGAGGGCTGCAGATAGTTGAAAAAGGCCAACACCTTGCCTCTTTCCATTTTCCAAACCTCAAAACCTTTAATGAGAGCTTAATCCTTGGTTCTTTTGCATATATAGCTCACAGTAAATCACAAAAAGTTTATTAGCAGCACTGTTAAATTTACACTGTTGTACAAACAGTGAGTAAATCCTTCTGAAGGGCACAAATTTTAGCTAATGAAGTGCCTTTCATCCACAGGCGTCTCCAGGTGTGTCAGTAATAGTTCAGTATAATGACACCAGCAGACTCTGCTCTTGCAAGAACAGTTTGCCATTCAGTCCCAAGCAGGAGAACAATTCCCCAAATCCCTGTCAAGCCACACTGCCTACCCAGATATTGTACGGGTTACAGTGGAAAATGCAGATCTTGTTCTCGCCTTTTGTGCCTTTGTACATGAATGGAGACTATGAGGAATTTTCTCATACCATGCTTGCCAGGGGAAACATGGGGGGGAAGGGGGGGGGAATAAACTGCACCTTTTTTATGTTTTTGTCTGAATTGAAAGAGGAGAATGGGACAATATTGTGACTGAGATACGTTTCTTTGTCAGCATGCCTTCTGGGACAGCACAATAGCATATCATCCCACATACAGGATTCAGCCTACAGATGCTGAGGTTAGTCTTCAGCAGGAATGACCACTAAATAAGACAATAGTGGTATCAATATATCTGAATATGTTCTTAGGTACTATATAGAGAAAATAATCTCTGAAATAGAGTTCAGGATTTTAAAAATGTACAGTGCATATTACTGATTTTAATTATAGATTCTTTGAAGTCTCTTTCAGTCACTTAAGGTAATCTGTGCCTTTAGAATACTAAAGACTTATCACTTTGAATACTACTGACAAGATTGCTATTAAAAGTGCAATCAGCTTTTTAATTTTTACAAGTTGTGTCAAAATGGTTTAAGAATATTTGAATTTCTGAGGGTTACCTTAACTCTTCCTCCTACAACAGTGACACAAAATCAGGTGTCATAATATTATCATGAGAAAAAACTACTGAGCCATTTGAAAAGAGCAATGAGTAGCTACGCAGAACACATTATGGTTCTAAGCATGCCCAAGGTAAACAAAATACTTGTATTAACTTAGCTGAGCACTACTCTGAGCCCTTGTAGAGTTAATTCAAATGCCACCCCTTCTCCCTAAACAAGCCAGTCTTCAAGTGTAGTTGTAGCCACAATAGTCCAAACACACAGGTAGATAAAGTTTACAGGAGATAATATGTCCTTTTATGCCAGCTAATACCACTATATATTTTACAAGCTTTTGTTCAGCAAAGTGTAGAGCACAGCTCAGACTCATCACAAGAATCCTCTTTTGAATTTTTGCACCAAAGATATGGCTGTGCAGATATAAAAAGATACTCCCTCCCCTGCAAAGAGTCATAGAAACAAGAACCCATGCAAAGCTCAGAGATACTATTTCACTCCTATCTAAGCTCTTTGCAAATGGCTATGGTAGACTGAGCACTGCAAAGATTTCTGGTTTAGATTACTTCACCAGCAGCACATAATCTTTTTTAAATTGCCACTGGAATTCATGCTATGTCACTGCAGGAGCACCCTCAGTGCCTTCATCCCCACAATGTCCAGAAGTACAGAGGAATATTTCTGCTCTCTACAAGTGGAAAATGGAGGTTTGAGGTGACATTGGTTTACACCCAAGCACCACACAAGCTGCCTGTGGGACAGAATCTAGACCAATTCGTGATTTATCCCATTCTAGGGGAAGGTGCTCTGCCAGGAGTCCCTCAGACAAGATCTACTTGTGCCTGGAGGATGCTGGGTTCAGCACGCAGCATGGATTGCAAGGTGTAGAGCTGAGTGCCACAACCCACTGGCACCTTCTCCACTGCAGTTGTTGCCCTCTGCAACTACATCCGCAGGCAGCTGGACATGAGAGATTCCTTTAGGTGAAACAGACTCACATTATTTTTCTTGTTATATATATGAACTACCTGAACACATTTCTGTCACTAAAGGCAACATTTCAAGCCTTGGTGAAAATTCTTTTTCAGTAGTCTGTATTAAAATATTTATTTATTGACATAAAGCTCTCATCTGAACAACTTCTGGTGCAATTTATATAAATAATTTGCTAAAGGACGTTTTAATAATCAATTGCTAGATAATTACTGGTTCCAGGAGGACAATTGCTGTAAATCATGGCATATGGAGCCAATCCCTAACACCTCCCTGTAGTTTCTGTCCATGCTAATGATGTCTGACTACATTAGCCCTTTCTTCACCATTTATAAACATACATAAATATTATATTATAGAATAAAAATTTTTGCTGACACAGTAGTGTTGAATTAAGGTGCAGTGTTTTAGAGCTTTTTCTGGTAGAGCAATCTCATTAGCATGGATACAATTATACCTGCATAAAGACACTTGTGTTGATACAGCTTTCTTTCTCACAGTTTCTCTCTGAAAACTGGAATAAGCAATCCAAGCAATAAGTTGTTTCGCTAATATAAGTTTTCCTCTATGTTACATGACAATGTAGACACAGCAGCATCTTTTCCAGGTAAAACTAACCTTCATATATACCCAGAAAGAGGTAAAGTTATATCCAAGTCTGAAACACCACCCGTGGCCCACAGAACTATGGTGATCTTCAGTGTCCTCAGCAATTAATTTCACTGTGTGCTCAGATACTTTGGAGTCAGGCAGATCATTACGGACACATACCCTCAGGAAAATCAAGTGAACAGAAGCTTATTTCAGTAATCTTACCTTGCACAAGCTTCCCTCTTTTTTTAATTTTCTTTTTAAAATAATTTTAATTGGAAGGTTTTAAAGTGATATTGGTTGTTTTTAAATGCCTAATTATACCTTTATACAGATAGCACAATGTCATCCTTGAAGTGCTGTGCTTGGTGCCCTGTGCTGTTTGTTATTTTGCATTACAATTACCATGGAAAGCATAGAAGGTGAATTTAAGCAGCTCATTTGAAGTGCTCTTTTCTTTAACACAGTATCTTTTTTGTGGCTATTTACATAGATGCATATCTCCTCGTTAAAAAAAAAAAAAAAACAAAACAGCCCAATTATAACTACACAAAAGTTTTTATTATGTCTTTAATCCTGAAATGTAAATGGGCCATTGTAAAATCCATGCTGAAATTTTGTGTTTTTATTTGTGTCTGTGGATTAACAAACCATCCTGTCCTGAAATTAATTATACAGATATACAAAATAGTAAGTGATAGCAGAGAATATATGGCAAAATAGCTCAGAGGTTTGAAGAGCTGGAAATTCTTTTTACCCGTATATAATGGCTGCTGAAAAGAAATTCTTGCCTACTGCCCAAACAAAACAAAAACCGCAATCTTGTGCAGCAGATATATATTCCATTTAATGTTGCTTTCAGTTGCCATGGCTATGATAGTCTTAATATTGTAGGCTTACAGCAAGGGTGCAATTAGTATTTGGATTTAGAAGAGGGAAGACGATGATTTCTTATCAAAACTTCTCACTTAATACTCTTATGGACATAAAAATGCATGAGGGTTCCAAACCAGCTATTTCTATGCTAAGAAAACAAAACGAAAGAAAAGAATCTGTATTATATAGCTTTGAACCTAGTACTTCACGGAGTTATTTGGCCCAGCATCTTCAGAAGGCATCTACAGTTCAGTTTACTTATACATATGTATAAACATACACATACACATGTATACACACACCCTCACAAGACGGAAGTTTACAGCTTTATTCCTTTGCCTTGTCATAGTTCTGACATGAAATACTTGATGCTCCAGGTTATGTCTTTTCCTGGTTCTTACTACTCCCTCTCTTAGAGAGTAGTGCACTTATTACTTAAAGTATACCGGCTTAAGGTGCTAGAGTCTGAGGACTATTCCTTCAAACAGCAAGCCCTTATTACCCACTTCAAAGTGGATTCAGTTGACTCAGACCAACAATTTTAGTCTTAGATGCCAGCAGACTGATGTACAAGCTGAGAATAAGCTCTGATGGAGAAGACAAGACCTAATCCTTCTAATGTATGGCCTAAGCAGACCCTTTGGTTAAAACCAGTTTACTTTAAACATCTACCATGACTTACCCTTCATGTATGGGATTTTTTCTTTTTTTTCCTGATGCTCACACTACAAGCTGCTATTTTCAAGCATTAAGCCATTTTGCTGGGTTTTTAGGTTCATACAGAGCTTACAGCAGTACTTCTTTTGCTGTCTCTGACAGCAGGCATACTTTAAAGCTTCAGAGGAAAGGGCAAGGTAAGCCTTGTGGACAATTACAGGAGGGCTTGCCCACAGAAGAAACATCTGCCTGTTTCTGTCTATTTGTGCTTAGACTTCATCTTCACAATGCTGAGTGCAACTCTCCATGGTTCTGTTTTAAATCTTTTTATCTTCCCATCCCTTCAAATATGCCCACTTCTCTTTTTCAAATCCATTAAAATTCAGGGCTCATAGTTATCCCCATAGCAATGACTCCTGTTAGTTGGCTATGGTACATTAAAACTAGCCTTTCCTCTTTTCCTTTTTAATATATTTGAAAAGATGCCATAGATTTGCTCAAAATATTTGGGAGAAAAAGAAAGTAACCTGTTAACCTTCTCGTATCATTTTGAATCTGTCATCCTGCAACTTGCTTGCTGTCCTTCCAGACCGAACACTGAGAGAAAGGATTTCTGACTTTTGAGTAAGTCTGGCAACAGAGATCTCATGCCTATGCCATTACTGTAGGAATTGTGCTTCGCTGGGGTTGAGGTGGAGCCTAATTCACATTAAGCTCTCCATAAGGATTTATGGCAGAAGTGAAATCTGACCATACACACTTCTGTACAGATGAGCTTATACTGTGAGCTGGAGGAACCTGCAGGAGCTGTTCAGTTCCTTGCAGAGTGTTTCCTCTCCTCACTAACTGAAACTCTGTGATGTAAGGTCCTGTTTTTACATGACTACTTATGATGTCCCAAAAGAAAGGAACAAATACTCTAAATCTTTTTCTCCAGGTCATTGCTGTGCTTTCTCCTCTTCTTGCATGATACATCTTTCCTTACCATTCTCCTGCTTTTCATACTGTATTTTTTCTCCTCACCCTTCTAGAAAGGAGCCCTCAGGTCCGAGATCCAATTCTCAGCTCTGTCCTATGTCTTCATAGATGGCAGTAGGAGACTCTTGCCCCTGCCCCTGCACTAACTTGCATGGAACTGACACTTCTCAGAAGTTACTTGGAGGGAAGGTCACAGGTAGATGAATGTCAATTTGGGCAGGAGGGAGAGAGTGGGAGAAAGAACAAATCTTGTTGAGCTATATATTTGTAAATATGTTTTGTGAAGTACAGAAATACACTCAGGCTTTCTCTGAACTTGATAAACAGGTGTTGCTGGCAGTATGGATGCAGAAGCACAGAGCACATGTGAGGCTGTAAAACCCACCTGCAAATCAGGGTAGACACCTGGGCTCTCCCTGGTACCTGCCATTCCTGAGGAGCATGACATGAAAGATGTCTGTCTGAGAACTACCTTATTTGAGCACAATCTTACAAAAAACCTTGTTCCTGGAAAAAAATGTAAAAGCAACTGTCTGTATATATTTCTGTTAGCTGCCATCAGTAGAAGCTACTGGCAAGTCCTACCTGAAGCTGTTGAAATCTCTCTCTTGTGAGAGGCTTTGACAATCCTTTCTTTTCTAGACATCCGATTTTTCCACTAACTGCACCTCACGGTAAATAATACCATTTGCTTCTACTTTTGCGTCATCCAGCTTGAAACAGCATGTAGCCCTGCAGTAGCCATGATCAGATAAACAACTGGATTTCTCCTGCTGTATGCAGTAGCTGATGAGCAGTGGCCACCTATTTAACTCCTGCAGTCAAAAATTTACTTGTCCTCCACACTTACCATTTTCCAGGGATCAACAAATTTGGGTCCTTTGTCCGCTGTAACCTTTTATCTATTGATGTCTCCATACACATAATAGCATCGGCTTAGGGGTAGCTGCCCACACTGGGGATACTAATTGCTGCTAATGGTGACCTTACATGCATTAGCAAATTTTAATTCCTCTTGTGTGGCCTCCCCCTATTCGGACAATTCCATTTGTAGTAGCCTTTGCCTTCATATTTTCTGCAAATGTCATCTGGCCTGTGATTCCTGGGAAACAGTCTCTCTCATCTGACCCATGGGACACCCTTGCACAGATGGAACTTGGCTCGCTTCCAATTTACATTTTTTCCCCCTTAATCCACATCACTAGCAATTGTTTTTTGAAATACCGCATCTGGTATAAAGGAGTCACCCAGAGGCTGGGAATGAACAGCTGATGCTTGTCAAAAAGATGCATAGTCTGATCCACAGGTTATCACTATCTTTGATTCAATCAGCTGTGCCTGTCTCCAAATATGATTCTTCCCATGGCTTGCATTAGGCACAGGTCCTTATCTGCCTTTACCAGGGCCAAGTTTATATTTGGCATAGCAGATTCTCCCTTACTTGAGCTATGTCCAAGGTACATGCTGGAATGAAAGCCTTCATAAACAGTCTCCTCAAGGCTGTTCCTTCCCCCCACTACCATCTGATTTGTTATCTTTGCCATTATTTTAAGAGGGCAAATCTTCTGTCTCCTTAAGAATGGTTATGAAACTAAAACACACACATTTACATGTGTGCAACACAAAAAAGAATAATTTCTATAAATACGTATTTATATTTTTTAAAATAATAATAGTTAAAAAGTGCCTGTAAGGACTAAAATCTGCAGTGAGAAATCGTTGGTAAAGATGCTTTGGTCTTCAGTTAACAGGCACTGCCAGATACCAGAATTTTCTTATCAGTGTAGCCATTTACAGAGAAAGGAGTGCTCAGAGCCACTGTCCCCAGATTCCAGGCCTTTTCTGCACAGCTAGTAAATCTTTCCTCCACTAAATGTGCTTCTGCCATTTTGAATCTACTTCTACCAACTGAAGTAGTTGTCTGTGGATTTCAAGGAGCGATTGAAACATTGAAAATAACACATGCCACTTCCTGCTCTAACTTTGTTAGACAAAATGTAAGAGACCCATGACAGGATAAAACAGGTAATAAGACTATATCCTTGGGGAGAAGCTGTCTGTGCTGCTCCATACCCATTATTAGGTGCATACCTAATAACCTGACTTTCAGAGAGATGAGCATTAGAATTTAGGAAGGTAAATACTGAAGAAGTGTACAACATCCCATTTCTAGTTCTTTTAGCTCTAAAGAAGAAACTGAAGTGTAATTAGCACAGGGTCATCTGCCTAAATGTTTAGACACAGACAGAAAGCAATCTGGCTGTCTACCTACTCTCAAAGCAGATCTATCTCTCCTCTGTTCAAGAGAGATGTGTGCAAAAATTATGGGACTGAAGCTCAGAAAACCCAACCAAACCAACTCGTAACAACTTCCCCCTTTGCCCCTACTGGCATTGTAATGGTGTTAGACACCCATGTCAAATTCTTGCACACAGAATGCTTTACTTTCAGCACAAAGGAATATTTATTGCAATTATTTGGCAAAATAACTTTGTAAAAACAAAAAGCTGAGAGAAGGCTTTGATATACTTGCAGACATTTTATGAAACAAAAGAAAACGTAAATTCTTTGATTAAATCACACATAATGAATTATTCATCCAGCCGTTTTCTGAGTTAATCAGTTAACACAAGGTGATAATATGACTTCAGAAAAAATGAAAACAAAACGTAAGGAACTGTAAGGAAGTAAGCAGAATCTGAAATGTGAACCAGAATAGAGCATGCATAATGAGATAATGAAGACTCCTTTTAAGGCAGGGATAGAGGCAAAGCCAGTATACCTGAACAAAGAACAACAAATTCGTCTTTCATGACCTTGATCATTCCAAATGAGAAGGCATTTGCTGGGGTCATGCAAGAATTCTAAGTCATCTGAAGTTGTCCTGAGAACTACTTTACCTGCACTGTGCTCACAACCACTGCAAAAGAACATGTTTAGAGTTTGGAGATCCCAGACTAAACCATTTGATCCTGCCCCTTGGAAGAAGGATTCAGCCCTGGGACTGAAAATGGGGAAATAAACCACAAGTTTCATGGTCTAACTAACAGATTCAGAGCAGAATGTCCTTTCTGCATCACTGGAAGGCAGATTTGGACTGAAAAAGTAACAGTCATCCTTTGAGCTAATCAGTCTTTCAGGGCTGTGAACCAATACCACTGGACCAGAGAAGGAGCCAGTCTTGCTAACTTATTGTGGGAGCACAGATGACCCAGACCAAAGCAGCACTCCTCAGTGCACCAGTGCACACACAGAACTGAGATAAATGGGACTAACCACTCTTATATTTTCTATATACTGTGGATTATATGCGGCTATTATATATCCACAGGAGTGGAAAATAGAAACCACAGTGGAACTATTTATCAGAAACATGGAACCTGCTAACATGAGAGAGATGAAGCAAGAAAAGGAGGTGTAAGTTTTTACACATCAAACAGCTTGGACCCGGAAGGTAGATAAGGCTTAGACCCAAGTTTCTGCCAAAGCAGACATATATAGCAATACCCAAGTACTTGAGGTGTGTATTCATCACAGAGGTACTGAGGCTTTTAGCAGTAGTTGGCATAGCACAGAGTCCCATACCACATGGCAAAATCCATGCACCATTTAGATCAAGGATGTATCTGCTCCTGGTCAGGGTAAGCATTCATTCACAGTGCTCTGTGGGGTGCCCTTTTGAAAGTCAGGACCAGCACAGCACAGTGGAAGCCCTCTCCACCACCGATTGGCTTGCTTTGCGAGTCAACCCTTGCTGCTGAGCAATGGAACAGGAACTCTACTCTGGAGACACAAGCTCCTACAAGGCTTATTTCACCATACATAGCTTCCTCACCCTTCATCATGATAGCAGTGAGACTCGATGTTAGTGCAATGCCCATCGTATCAGCATACAATTCTCAGAAACATAGAAAAACAGTAATGGCTATGTTGAAGTGAGATTTTATATACTAAGAGTACCAACACAATCTCAAGGTAAATGTAAATTTGTTTCATTTTGTTATCATACATAAAGTTCTTCATATGGATTTAGCACTTCAGGTGCTATCTCTAAAAAAAAAAAAAACCAAAAAAAACAAAACAAAACAAAAGACCACACACAAAAAAAGAAAAAAACAAAAAAAAACCCCAAAACCAAACACGACTTTCATGGGATTTACCATATTGGTGAATATTTATCAGGAATGTTTTATGATTTTCCATAATCCCTTTTCCTTGGCCCCTAAATGTCTCAGCTTGAACCTGCATGAAATATATGCATACAAAAATACAAAGAGACTCCAAAGACAGAAAGAGAAGTGGCATTTGGGATTCCAACCTGCTGAGAAATATTTACTCTTACTTCACTTGACTTAAAAGTAGCTGAAGGGAGTTACTCTGAACAGTAATTTTGTGCCTTGTAAAAGCTATCAAAGTTGCACACAGATGCGTTTTGCAGAAATTTAAGGAAACACTCACACTTCTTGGCAGGTGAGTTAAGCCTATGGCACTGTCTGGAGACAAGGTTGCAAGGGTGAGTCAAGCAGTCATGAAGATCCAAATCATTACATGAATTTAAATATTTTCTCAGCATCTGTATTCTCCAAGCCGCAAGTGTGCTTTTGCTGGTTAAACCTTTCAAAATACTAATGCTCTCTGAACGGCTACAGGTCTAAATCTTCTGGTGCCCAAATGAGCTCCAACACAAGCTAGTCCGCATACCCAACTAAGCAAAGGCAGGTGATTCCTCTCAGTAAGGTATTAGCCTAAGATCTAGAGGATTATTTCTGGACTAGACAGGAAATATGCTTAAGAACTGTACCTGCTTTTTTAAAAAACAACCGATCAACAACAAAACATAAATACTTATTTATCTAAATAATGTGGTAGTAGTTGCTAAATTACATTTCTACAAGCTGCAAATACAAATTGCTATATTGATGCAAATACAGTACATAGCAGTGAAGATGCAAGCCTTGAAAAGAAGATCATTGAAGCCATGCTCTTTTAAAATAGACTAATTTATTTTCACTTTAAAGTCCTACCTCCTGTTACTGTTAATCTGTCCATTCCAAAAGAAGAAACTGTTAGATTCTAGAAATGGATTTGAATGCACTTGCGGTGAGATGCCATGAATATCGTCACCAGAAATTATGCGCTGTGCCTTCTTCCCTACCACCTTTGCCCTTAAGTTTTGTTTTTTTCAACTTGCATTGTAATAGTTTCTTTAATCTGATGCAGCATTATTTTGTGCTTTATTCCTCTGCTGAGTTCCAGAGGTCAGAATTAACCTGTAGCAAGAGAAATAAAATAAATATAGGTCAATCTATTAACTGGATGACCTAGCAAAAGCTCCACAATAAAATCTGAAGGCCAGGATTTTTCAAAAGCAGATGGAAATGAAATTTTTGTGTGGATACTAGTTATTGTAAGAAATCACCACTTTATGTCTGCAATCAGTTCTAACCTTGAGTTTACTTCAGAAATAAATGGATAACAGTAAGCCCAACAATAAGACCTGTATAAATGTCTTTGTTTAATATGAGATGGTCCCTTTTAAAAGGTGGGTGGACAGCAGTAAGTTTTCATGGAGGCAGAATTAAAAAATAATGCTCTTATGTGCTCTTGTGATTCTAACCATCATTGTGTAAGAGAATCAAATGGGTCACTGAAGACCCTTCATAATTAGATGACTGACTCCCAGTAATATCCACAGGAATTACAGGACTAACTGGAAGCAGCATGAGTTAATAGGAAATGTTTCTAAAAAATCCCCTTTTCATTTTCTAAGGTGTCAGCCAGGCACTCCTATGCCCAGCTGTATTGCAGATGGTTTGGTTATTCTTTCATAAGTATCAACTCATCTGAAGGTTATATTTAGTTCCATAATGGCATTATATGGAACAATCATGTATCAGAAAAGACAAGACTTATTCTTCAGTTTTGTGACGAAACGTTCCAACCCATGAGAACAACCTAAGTGAGCTGCAGACCTTACCGCAGGAGTCACCATTTATGCTTGGGGTAGAAACAGAAGCATGGCTTGAAGCTTCTGACCTCCATCAGTACCTTCCCTTATCTTAATGGGGGTAGTGATGGTGCTGCACCATTGTCAAATGTTAACTGGCAGCAAGCCATGCAGGTTGGGCCTCCCCTATATGAGCCAGGGGAAAGTCTGATGGGATTCTTCATCAGTCAGAGCTTCGAACTATGTTTTCCCAGAGCTTTTCCTTACAGTGAGTTCCCTAAAGATGACCAAACTAAAAAAAAAAAAAAAGCCTAATTTAATTAGATTATAAGCTAATTAGATGGCTCTAAATGGAGAAAACTCAAATGAGGGTAGGTAAAGCAGAGCAGAAATAAAAAAGGTTTATACCCCAGTCTTCCCCTGTTAGCTACATTCTTGCAAGTAGGTCATTGATTCCAAGCATGGATTCAAACAAATTAATGGCTCAGCTTTGCAGCAAACTACACAGGTACTACAGTCCTCTCTGGTGCCTAGGAACCACTCATTCCCATCGCCATAGGCCTGGCTGTGGGCTTTACACCCTGCTCTCTACAGCATTCTCAAATCAGCAAATCAGTCTGAAGCTGCCGCTCTTCGTGCTCACCTTACTTCCTCCTGAGCGCTGCAGGCTGGAAACTTTTTTCCCCCTCCCAACTGCTCATCCTAAAAGGAGCAGCCCCGCCCAAGCCACTTCTAGCTTAAAGGACGAAAACACCAGCTAGACGCAAAAAGAGCCAGCTATTGCCCTTTAAGTCTTTATTCTACAGGCTTCTTAAACAGCCTTCTGCCTCTGTAACAACTGACTTTGTCCCACACCCAACACACAAGCCACTCACAGGGACATTCATATTCACCAGACTTGAGATCATTGCTTCAACATGCTTCTAGTTCAAAGCACTATAAAGGAAATAATGTGGACTGGTTTCTGCCTATGAGTTAGTGTTTTATTTCTCTACTGAATATCTTTACTTGCATTTTGGGAAGTTGTCTTTGAGAAAAGAAGGGCCTTGCAAACTAAAGAAAAAAGCTCTGACCACAGCTTCCTCCTGGGTGCTCGACAATGTAGCTAAGCCATGATCCACAGTTACAAAAAACAGTTGCCTTCCTTCATCTGTCATCTGGCCAAGAGATTCCAAGGAGCTTCCTCTGTTTTCATTAACGCCTTATTGTCCACCCTGTTCTTGTCTAATCCCTGGTTTGTAAGAGGTGTCTATGATACCATATAAAGTGGAAATGAAGGCTGGAGATTATCTGCTCAAAAGACACATGATTCCTAACTAAATATCACAACAAAGTCGCAGAGAATACAGGATCTGCCTCTTCACTGAGACAAACTTGAAAGTTTTCAACTAAATCCAAATCTTGACTTCCTTCTGAAAATCAGAAATAAACTCAGCTGTAGCTTCTGAATAAACCGCCAGCAGCTTCTGAATTTGAATGGTCAACTGGGATTTGAAGAGTTCTGGATTTTTTTATCCTTCCTCTGTATGATTAAATCCAGGCATTTTAATTTGGATCTTTCCTATTCTAGATGGGTATTCTAAAAAGCTACCTTACAGACTATGGTCATGTCTGTTGTGGCATATGGATGCAGAACTACAGATGGGAGCAAAGCTGATGAGAGGGACATACTTCAAATTGTTGCATTTTTTTCACATAATTCAAAAGTCATTGATAACACTGGAGACTTGGTCTCACATGTCTAAAGAGCCCCTAATTGCTGAAATGTAGTCAATTACTCTCTGAGAAAATGGGTTATAATTTAATGGATTTAAATTCAGCAGCTCCAAATAGCAGCAGTAGAGAGGGATGCAGAGTGCAAATATTGGAAATACTGTAAAGCTTCCAAATGCTTGGCATTAAAAAAAAAACAAAAAACAATCCACATGGAACAGCAATATAAAGCCTCCTCTCTGTAAGTCAAAAATACAATTTTTTTCAAAGTTGCTTGCAACTATAAAGCTAAAAGCGAAGACTACTAGAGGAAATTGGATAGGTCAGTCCTAGCAAGATCATACACTTTTGGGGTTACAGCTCAGAGAAGGGCAGCTGCCACAAATGGATCTGGCTTCAGTGCCCTCCAAGAAGCTCTGTGGATCCACCCTCCCTTGCTGGATGGATTGTCTACACCAGCTTTGAGGAGGAATTGCAATGTTTTGATGCAAGTGAAGCCATTGCATTACTTTTGATAATGATTCTGAATGTTAGACACTAAAAAGAAACAGAACAAACTGGAAGAAGCCTCCTCTCTAGTATCAGTTTTCCATTTCCTTATCTACATTGACTGTGACAAAGAAGTTTTGGGTTATATGTTGTCTTATTATCTGCTCTCTGAATACTTTCTGCGGTGTCCTGCAATTCCATCATGATTATGCCATCGCAATGGTGTTGCTCTTGTAAACCATATAACAGAGACGTCTTATGTTGATGCTTATCTTCCTACTATATGCTTTCTGTCTGTACATAGGCTGAAGCTCATAACCATAGCAACTGAATTATTCTGGAGTACATCGTGTTGACAGAGGGATTCTTCCTGACCTGAACCATTGTATTTTTTGAAAAAGGAAAGAAAGGTAAAACAAAACCTATTCCAAGTTCTGCAATATAGCACAGATAAATTTTCCTTCAGATAGACTGAAAGCCTAACTATGTTTGCATAAAAAATTGCTCGTGCAAGTAGAGATCCAAGGTCTATTAAAAGAATGTTGGTAGTCACAATAATAAAGCCACCAGATGACCAAAAGAGAAAGTGAATTTAAAACGGTCTGTCCCCCTGTGAGTAGAGGGGAATATTTTAACTACTCCAGGACACTTGGAATACTTCTCAAAATGACCTCTAGAAAACCAAGCGTGTTTCTCTAACATGCATCCTAAGCACATACCTAAAAAGGCAGCTCTTCAGAATCAGAGGGACTGGTTCTAGCTTCTTCACATGACAGCTGTGGTATATGGCCCATAATTATACAAGACAGACAAGAACAAACATAAAGAACTTTATGTGGCCATTTTTCTGCAAGTGCTAGTATAGATGGCAAGGTGAAGGGGGGCTGGGTACTCTGGATAACCTTTATAAGTGTATTTTAATATCACAGCACCCTTTATGACTGCTTTAAGCTCCTTAAGCCCTGTCTTTGGACCAGAACCCAGAAGACAAATCATTTAGCTTTTTATGCATTTCTTTCCTATCCTTTTTCCTCTGAACTTTACGAAACTATACAAGCCTAGATTGCTACTTCTACTACAAGATTAGCATGAAACGATTTTGAACCTCCTTGTTTAAACTTACAAAAATACACAAAAATAGGTAAAGGGTGAGGGTAAAGGCGAGAAAAATATTTTTCTCTCTGGTGTGACAGTTGCTAGATCATGAGGATAACATTTTAAGACTTCCAAACACAGAATGGATAAATACCATTTCTCATTACTGTTGTGCTTGTAACAAAAGTTTTTTTTGGTACATCAGAAGAGGAGAAAAGCATCTTATAATGCACTGCAAAACACCTTCCTTTGAGTCACAGCCCCAGATGTTGATTGTCCCCTGCAGAGAAGCATAGTGACTGGAGTCCTTCCTTTTTAGCCCCAGTTCTTGTGATATTCTTTGTACTAACAGAAGTGCTTAATCCATTTGCTTAAAAAGAAAGTAAAATCTGTAAGCTATTTGTCTCAGTGTCATCCCACAACAGTCAGTTTTTGAGTATTTGAAGTCCACTCCCCGTGCTTCTTTAAAGGGAATCTAAGCAGGAGAAGGGCGAGAAGAAGAATGTCTATAAACATTAACACAGAACTGGCAACAGGATCAACAGGAAAAAGATGGCATGGGTGTATTAAGTATCTTCAGTACTTTTTGTACAGCTGTTTTCAGTACTTTTGGTACAGCAACATCTATTATTCATTGTAAAATAATCAGAAGAGATACAGTAACATCACAAGGTATGAGAACAAGGCTTATTCTATTAGGAAAGAATGTGTTGTCATTCTAATTTGGCAGGGTTGCACCTGGACATTTAAAAGGCAACCTTTATAGCAGCTTCTGTAGCTGGATTATACAGTTGAAAGTGTACAGTATATAACCTTCTAGTCAAAGCTGCATCTTGCTAAACTGACATCCCTGTAGTTTTCCAAAGTAACAAAAATAGTCCTACAAAATTAGTCCTAAACCTGCTTCTTTGCTTGCTCAGATTTATACTGGCTGAGCTGTCCAGTTGGCTGCCTTGGTATATGAACATTCAGAAAAGGGTTCTCAAATAGAAGCAAAGCATCCACATACTTAAAGATTATTTAATTTAATTTAATTCTATCTGTCAAATGAGGTGCCTTTTTTGTTTTCTTTTGAGCTAGACAGCATTTCTCACCACTATATGTCAGTTACATGTATGGTGGTGAGATGATATACGTTGGTATAACTGGTTGAAGGATAAGACTAGGTACCAAGTCTACATCATTTCAGCACTAAGTGGTGTGATTTTTAAGCACCTAAAGGCAAACTGGTCCTAATTTCCTAGAATAAAATCCCTCAGGGAATTGACTATTGATTAACCAATAGAAGAAAATTATTATTATCATTCTTTAAATATGATAGCACTCACTTTCAACCCAAGATAATTTTAAAGTGCTCGTCTTTCAGATGTCAGAACATGGCCCCATTTCTGATAGATGATAGGGTTTATGCATCCCTGCCAGCACCCTTGGAGAGGTTTGGAGGGGATGTTGTTCCTTATGGTAAATGTCTTTAACTATATATGCATTAATTTTTACATGGAGAGTGTTGGCTGGGGTTTGTTTGGGAACAAATTTTTATGAGGTTTGTATGAGTGGGATTTGACCTTCTAAAAGGAGTGGAGGTCACCCACATTGTGTGTGCAGGGGGCTTTGAATGGGGTACAGAGCATGTGCCCAATGTCCCTGCAAGATAACAGCCTTGAGACCTAAAAGCTACGAAGCAGTTTCACAGCTTTATCCTGCAGGGATTTAGATTTCCTTTTCAGTCTTTTCCTATGTGCACTTTAGACAAGATAGTCTAAAAACCACAAAACAAAATTCCTTGCTTTTCACCTCAAAAATCAGCAGCCAGGTATAAATGTGTCAGAAACTCTGGGCTGATCAAATACTGGCCTGTTTGTGGAGACCAACTTGAAATGGACCCTTTTTTGCATTGAAGCCTCACAGCATACAGCTTTACCACTTTTTAGGCATGTTTCGTAGTAAGTTATTTAAATTTCTCATTAAAATTTGGAGAAACAAAAGTAAATGTCAAAGTATGCATCTTATCTCATTTGCAATGTTGCGCTGAGTTTATTTTTAAAGCCTTGCAACCAGGGAGCTAGAAGAATGCCATGTTCTCTTTGAAGCACATGCAAAGTGCACATATTAAAAGAAAATATTCTGAGTTGTCTCTAGCCAAAAATTATTACTCAAAAAGTTAGCTAAAGACTTTGATAGTCTGAGAATTGTTGAGTTTAGTGTGGCAAGTGACTAAAAGAAATAAAGAAAAAATGACCCATCAAAGGTTACTGTTAATTTTTCACCTCTAGATTGGAGCCTGTAACACTGCATATTTATTTCTGTTGCGCCTCTATAGTGCAGTAGCTAATAACACATATAATTCTACAGGAAACTGGTGTGCCAGACTGTAGATAGCATTAGAAAATCACCCGCTGCTGGACGTCAGTGGTTAGAATTTATTGGGTTTTTAATACTGGTTGAGCTTATCTTTAAAAAATTTACCATTTCATTCAAGAAGTGTTGTTACTGCAAAGCTTAATACTTGCTCTTACAAGACACCTGTAGTGCAACATCAACTCACAAAACATCTGAAATAGCCATTTGTGTAGTTAGAAATTAGACTTCAGGGCAGGAGACATGTTTTAAAAAATTATGATAGCTTTGAGTGTCCATTGCCTTTGTCTTAGGAACAAGGAAATATAACTCCATTCTCCAGGGAAGTCTACCTCACAGGCATTATCTGGGTGCTTATGGCAAGACTGGGAGTACAGAGGTATGAGTTTCTGCTCCAAGTGACTGAGTAGTGAATGGGAATTCAGCTTCAGTGTTACACAGTCCAGACCTCCAGGAAGCACTCCCTCTGAACCCAAAAGCCACCCGAACAAAGCTTTGCAGAGGCTCACGTTTCCACAAAATGATGTATGTGATGAAGTTTTGCTTCACCAAAGTACTCCAGATGTCTCTCTTGGGAAGCATTAAAGGAATGAAAAGAGTTAACACTCCCAGGAGGTGGAGGATCCACAGGACAGATAGGAGCCTTTTCCCTTTTCCTCTACTATGTGACGTGACTGGTGCCACAGTATCAGAAATGCTGCAGAGCCCCCTAACTCCCACTCCTGTGCTTTAATTGGTGCATACCATTTAAAGATTAGGCTCCCTTCAAGGCCTTTCCTTTTGTAGTGCACAATTTAGTCATGAGTATCCACTAAATCTAGTGTAAGTGTCAGTTTGAGATAGAACAGCCAGGGATCTGCAAATTTCTTTTCAAACAACATAAAGCTGTGCTCCTAGAGGACAGACAGACTGTAGCATTAAAGAAGCTCCTCCACCCTAATCAAGTTTATAAAAATGCAGAGACATATTCCTGTATAACTTTGACCAAGAGCTTTGAGCTCTGTGTGATGAATAGTTTCCCACCCCCACTGCAGATGTAGGCAAGAAAAGAAAGAATTGCTTTACAGACCTGTCACACTAATCTTATCATTTTCATATAATGTAGTCAAATTCAAAAGAGATTTCAAAGCAGACGGTTGGGAACCCAACTATAAAACTTCTTTTTTTTTTTTTATAAGAAATTCCTTAATTGTATTTATAAAAGGGGAAAAAAGACAAAAAAATAAAAACTCAGACCCTTTGTCCTGCCATGCAAACCCCGTCTTTTTAAAGCCCTATTTCTCCATCTCGCTTTGGAAAAACAATAAATACATTCTTTCACACCAGGAGTTAAGAAATATAGTATTTATTGTAGTCAGGAGTTCCTTTCTCGGTATCCTGGATATGAGCTCATGCCGTATCAACAACCAACAACAGCTATTGTTCCTGGAGTTTTAAGGAAGTTTCTGTACTCTGTTTCCTGAACACAGTGTGTAAACTTATACACACAAAAAAGGTGTTTCATATTATTCCAGGTACATTGGGCCCCTCCATGTCAGCCTGCTAGCCACCTTTTTCCCAGAGCTAGAAGAGTAAATGTATACTCGTGTTTATCCATTTGTGGCTGGAAACAGGTACTTCCATCACAAACTATATGAAAACAGAACCCAAAGAAATACAACAACGTGTTTAATTTGGAAAGAGCACTTTCTACCTCTTGGCTATTAACACTGGTTGTCCTGATGGGTTAACTCCTCAGCTAAATCATCACTTACATAGTATGCTTGACTAAGAAGGCTAAAATCCTCCAGCTTCAAACACATCAGAAAAGTTGATGCTTGTTACCATTCAACAGCAATATCACCCAGCAAAGAAGTTGCAGACTAAAATGAGTGATTGAGCTGTGACCTATTTCTCCACCAGACCTTCATGCCTAATATTCATATATGTAGGTATGTATGTAACACATGTATGCCTTGTTAGAATCATAGAATCACAGAATAGTTAGGGTTGGAAAGGACCTTAAGATCATCTAGTTCCAAACCTCCTGCCATGGGCAGGGACATGTTCTACATGTTTCATGTTCTACATAAAATTTACAGTTGTGCCAGAAAGGTGCGGTGAACATCTCCAGGGTGCACAGAAAACACATGAACCTTCTCAGAATGCAAAACCAGAATATCCCAGCGTGACAAAACAGGGCAGGTCTGCCTTGCACTTTAACCTCTTGCAATACTATTGCATTGCAATATTACATATTTCTGCCAGGGAAGGCAAAATCCATTGGGCTTTTCTTAACCATTACAGAGTCTTCATCTTCTGAAGGAAAGACAAGGCATCCCACTTGCACCAGTGTATCTCAGGTAGTACAGATTACTATCATGTACTTGATGTCCCAAAATTCTAACCAGTCCTCAGGTCAAACAAATTAAGGGTGTTTCTGTGGGTCACAGTGAATGCTTGCAATCTCAAATTGAGTCTGGCAGGCTTTAGTACAAGCAGAGCTCTGCAAATCATTCTGTGGAGTCCCCACACAACTGTCCCCCCTAGGCAGTGTCTCACTGACACATTCAACAGCCATACCATAGTAACAGACGCATGGAAGAGCTGTGGTGGAAAGGCACCACTGAAGATTATCTCACCCAACCCCCTTGCTCAAGCAGGGTCACCTACAGAATGTTGTCCAGGACCATGTCTTGCCAGGTTTTTAAGATCTCCAAGGATGGAGACTCAAGAGATTCTTTGGGCACCCTGTTCTAGTGTTCAACCACCCTTGCAGCAAAAATATGTTCTCTTATGTGCAAGTGGAATTTCCTGTGTTGCATTTTGTGCCCAAAGCCTCTGTCACTGGGCATAACTGGGAAGAGTCTGGTTTCAGTTTACTAGAGGAAACCACTACAGTTCTGCCATACACCCATGCATTTCTCCACAGCCTACTGGAGCTCTGCCCCATCACCATAGATGCCATAGAGATGTCCAGTATAAAACACTTCACATTCCAAAGACCCTACCACATTGGTTCAGGTTATTGTGTTACTGGAACACCACAGTGAGCATAGCTTGTGAGAAGGAGAATGGAGGAATGTTCCACAGCACTAGGCTGAGTAGAATACCATAGATGCAAGTCCCTCTTAGTAACATTCCTGTCTTTACTTCAGGGAACTTCATGTAGACCCCTTCTTCCAGGTACCAGTTATCTTGGTAAGTCCCTAGCAGTTTAAGCCCCTACCAGTTTGGTTAGTCCTCCCAGTTTAACCACTGCTATGTTTAGAATATGACACTCTAGGAAAAGAAGTGTTTTCTGGTGAGGATTGATGACTGTGATCTGAACCCTGAAATGGGACAAGAAATAAAGACACGATAGAGACATTAACAGTGTATGGTTTAATATATCAAAGGTGGGCAAGCCAATTAGGACTGAATAGAAAGTAAGCTAAATCTTTTCCCACAACTCTAATCCTTTCTGTAGGATTTGAAAAAGAATAAAAATCTGCTACTGCTTTAAAAGTTACTTTCATGGTCACTTTTATATTTTTATACTAATACTCATGCTCCTGCCAGGAGCACAAATGAAAGTGCTGAAATACCCCACAGCCTTTCCTGTGAAATTTACAGACTAATTTTACACATCTTACAAGTCTGAATTATTGGGATAGGATTCAAGTTCTAAATTTGGGAGTATCCAATATGAGATCTTTACTATTTGAATTTCCCTCATCCCTATGGGAGCCACAGTATATTGTTGTGCTTCTACTATATGTCCTATTTAAAGGTTTAACACTGGCTCTTAGATCTTTTATTTCCAGGCAATCTGTTCAATTACTAGCAGTGTCCAATTGACTCCTCTGACTGCCTCTATTCTCAGAGCATGAAATTGTAGCGAACTTGAAAGAGCAGAGTGAGGGTAGGCAGAACCTAGGTACAGACCAGTGAAGTCTGGGATGGTTTGTCTGTACTTCAGTTGCACTTCCATTTAAGATTTCAGGGAACTTTAATAACAGTCCACTGATGAGAAAAAAAGAGGAAGGGAAATGAACAAAGGGAGAATCAAACAGAAAGATGAGACCATGTCTCACTGTGGGCAGCCTCTTCAGTCCTGTAACATGGGATTCTCTCTCAAACACCCTTGTGGTAAGAACTATGGATGGGGCCGCAGTCCTTAGAAAAATCCAGGAAGAACATTTTAATGTAAAAAATTACTCTCCCCAGTGTCTAAATTATGCCAAGGATCTTTTTATTCTTCCTATAAATTTGGAAGAACAAAAGGCAACTTAAAGCCCCCTCCATCCTTGAACTTAACTTCTTAGATTAAGCTCATCAGGCGAGTGCTGAATTTTAAATGGAACTTTTAATTGTCCATTTTCTTATTCCACCCAAAAGTGGAAGGAAAAAATCATCAGTATTAATAATCAAAACCTACACAAAGAGAAAGTTTAATACATATATATGAATTCTGCCCTTGTAGACAAGGTTGCTGCTATCAATTGCTCCCTGGCAATGAATAACGAATTAACCTTCTGATCATCATCAGCTATGATTTTCCTCTGCATAGGTCATGAATTCTGTTCCCAAAGTCAATGGGGACCTGATCCTGAAAACAGTTTGAAATGCTTTAAATTCTGACCCTAAACACGTATTACTTAACCCCCATGATTACATTTTATTTGAGAATAACTTTAATAGAGTAGCTTTTAGAGTATCTGCAAATGTGGGTGTTTGTGGTATTATGTATTGGTGCATGTTAATAGAGATATTTCCTAAGTGTAAAAGTTGAAGTTAAGGAAAAATATTTTTAAAAATGTCTTAGATAGAAATGCAAGGAAAAAAACTATGCCTCATCAGTCTTAATACATCCTTTTCATTGTAGTTTTTAAGCATCAAAACCCTTAATCTTATTAATTTAAAATCATGGCTCTTTTTTATTATGATAAAAACATCTTTTGGGAACCTAAACTTAGAAACCATATTTTTACATAGGCTTTGGAAAGCAAAATCTAAAAACATTCCAAAGGAAAAAGG
Source organism: Pezoporus occidentalis (assembly GCF_034315485.1). Classification (NCBI taxonomy): domain Eukaryota; kingdom Metazoa; phylum Chordata; class Aves; order Psittaciformes; family Psittacidae; genus Pezoporus; species Pezoporus occidentalis. The sequence continues at coordinate 11,827,378 of NW_026913748.1, read as the reverse complement.
TTAATGAGTAAATAACTTCTCCATTTTTGCTCTGCTTCCACAAGCCTCACCACCACGTATGTACACACGCACATATACAGGTGCCTGTGCACACACACACAGAGTTTAAGGACTGACTGGCAGCTGGAAGCAGCTATTCCATCCAAGCAACATTACAATAAGACCCACAGAAAAGAAGACCGCAAGTGAACTAGAGCTTTCAGCTTAGAAAGGCATTTTAAAATATTTTCCATTCAGTTATTAATATTGTATTAAAAAAAATATAGTTTTAACTCAAATTCCCATGTTTCAAAGCTCACACAGTTCTAACACTGGGGTTATCTTGTTTGGCATGAGAACAGCTCATGTCTACATTAAAGCTGGAAGCTTAGAAGTGACATAAACAGGCCTTTTTCTATAAAGATAAAAGGCTAAGCTTTAAAGAATTTTATATTTATAGATAAACGTTTCCATAGTAATCATTACAGTGAAACTTGCTGGTGTCAGCAATCCTTTGCATACAAAAATGGCTTATATTCAAATTAGTAGGAGCCACAGAATCAGATCCCAGCTTCCACCTGAAAGAAGGGCTTACAGGAGAAGTGTCAATCGGGGGTCTCTGGGGTGGGCAATTGCCCTTATTTTGATCTCCCCTCTGCCCCTTTCTGCCCTATGTGCCGATACATAAAACAGGAGATAAGTTGTAGGAGGCTACTTCACAGTGCACAAGAAAATTTAGGAGACCCAGGTTTCCTTCTCCGTCTCTAATTTTTAAGCTTCTATGGTATAAATACACACAAATAAAAAAGTATAAGACCGACAACAAGCAGAAAGCTGGGTCAGGTGACAGTGAGGTTTTCCCTTCACCTACTCCCTGAAACTTGGATTCTTTTACAACATGGCACAAATTTAATCTCTGCTTTGGGAAGATGTCCATTTCTTGTTACTTAGGGTGGAATCTCTTTCCCATAGCCCTCAGAGAAGCTAAATTTCCCCCCTTTTTCTCTGCAAAGGCCTGTGTAAGTGTTGTCCCGCTGATGATCCTTGCTAGGTCAGGACTGCCGCCTTATTCCCTCCCCTGCAACTGGCAGACTAGCATTTAAAATAGTGGAAGTTATTTAAAGCGACAAGGCTACAGTAATCATGTAGGACTCAAACTGCATGTTTCTGGAGGCTTCTACAATGCCCTGAGGTCAAGTAGGCTTTAATTAAGAAATAATAAAAAAATAGTGATGTGAAGGCTTTCAGTCTATGAATTTTTAAAGCGCCGCTAGTTAATTAAACAAAGGAAGGAAAATATCACACTCCCTTTTTACAGGTGGCAAGATGAAGGAGAAGAGAGGTGAGGTGGCTTATTCAGGGACAACATGGTAAGTCAGTAGTGCCTGGCAGTGAACCAAGCCTCCTCACTCTGAGATTACATCCTACTCACTCCTTGAGGTCCTGAAGAAGGCAAAAGAAAAATAGCTAAGAGAGCTGTTCAGCTTTGAAATGGGAACGCTGTGTGTGTGAGCCCACAGGCGTATGAACATATGCCGTGAGAGAGATGCAAGTAATACTCCCTGATCAGCAATAATAAAACCCTCCCTCCTCCACCTTTTTTCTTTTTTCTTTTTTTTCTTATTAAAAAAAAAGGCAATCCAGGGAGCGGGTAAGTATGAGTGCTTTGCAATTAATATACAAATGTTTCCATTGTAATCAGTGTACTAATACCTGTCACTGTCAGCACCTCTTTCCAGAGAGGTCTCAGTCACTGTTTCCCTTGGCACACGGTGCTCTGACACTCAAAAGAGATTACTTTCATAAGGTGCTCTGTGTGCACATTCAACAGCCATTTTGCCCAGGTTTTTATGGTATCTTTGGAGACGTATATCCAGTTGTTTGGCTCTTGCAAAGCTACTGAAGTCTGGGACTCAGCTGGCTGAAAAGCAGCCTCCAATAAATAATGAAACTCTTTTGGAAGGGGAGATGTTTGTGTTAGCACCCAGCAGAAGGGAGGGAACGGGGCCGGGAAGAGTGGCTGCACTTCAAAGAGGTTGCCCCTGGCAGGCATGGACGCCCCGCAGCCAGCCGGTGCTGCTTGTGGTTGGCAAGCTCTGCTGGAGCCAGGGCTGCCTTGGCTGCTAGAGGCTCAGAGGAGATCGGCACAATGGAGCATGGCTGGCCCATGTTCTCAGGTGCTGTCACACAGCATGACAGCCTGTGTTAAGCAGAGAGTGAGATGGGAAACGTTAAAAGAAAGCGGAGGGCCTCTGTTCCACCGACTGGTGCTTTTGCTGGTTTGATGCAGCAGTAGGATCCCATCACTTTGCAGCAGGAAAATACTCCTATCTGAAAACGCTCTTAACTCATTCAGCCAGGACATGATAGAAAATATCATGCCCTGGATACCTCACTTGCAGTACTGTCTCTTTCAAAACTCTTCACATCTGTTTTGGTACACAGGGTCCTTGTGATATAGCTTAGATTTTTATCCTAGTTAGAAGGGTCACAGTGCAGATATGCGTAGCAGGCTGCCGCCATCTAAATACCAGTTTTTTCTACAAGATGTTCAGCAGCAAACCTGAAACATTTCTTCTCCCCTTTACTCCTTATATTCACTTTGTAACTGAGGAACCAGATACCAGAGAGGCAGGGTAGTATTGCAGTGCAACCGTGGTACTTGAAAATTACTTGACCTGAGCAGAGATCTAGGGAAGTCAGTGGGCCTTGGATCAATTTCTGCCACTGGACAACAATGCTAATTGTATTTTTTGCATTTCTGCAGCACGTGCCATCCCAGAATGCGATGTTTTCAGGCATCAGTTAAGACCCACAAGTTTCTGGTGAGGAAGAAAACCTGTCGTGTTATAGAGGAGGAATACATGCTAAGGCAGATCTGTTGCTCTATGCTGCTCAGGAGATTATAGAGCGAAATCTGGGAATTCTGAATCCTTGCTGCCCTTCCATTCTCAATGGCCATCTATGATGCAAATCCACAGTGGATGTCAAAACGGTCCTCTCTGAAGGCATTCCCTCCTAACACACATATTCTTGGAACTATCCCTCTTCCTGGCTATATCTATGGGTGTATTGTGTATGCACACCAACAGCTTCCAAATTCATACTGCAGATGCAACTGCACACCACCTCTGTGGTGCACATACATTCATAATTTAAAAAATCAGATCTCTGTTCATCAGCCATTATTTATCACAAAGTAGGGTCAGATAGACCACTGATTCCTCTTAATTGCTTTAAACAGGAAATAAATGCAATTACTTGTCCTGTCAGTTGGCAAATGGTGATTTTTTGCATTGTTGTAGTAGTGTATGAATGCACACGTGTGTGTTACAGGAAGAAGAGCAGGCACTGTAGTTAAATACCCCGAGATTCCACTCTAATCTCTTGTTATTGTGAGGTTTATGAAGTAAATTTTGCACTGAAATTTCCTGTGCATGGTCTCAATGGAAGGTAACATAGCAAGTTTAAGGAAAATTCTGCTTAGACATTTCACACTGTGAGAATATGATGGAATCAGTTTTGCTGTAAGTTACAAAGGCCTTTTTTTTTAATGGCCAAAATTAGAAAGTTCAAATGCAGTTTCCTTCAGTTTTTATAGCTCCTGTTGAAAAAGCAAAGTCTGAGGCAAATTGGCCAAAGGATTTTTGAATGACCACATTTGCTGATGCTAAATGAAAAAACTATGCTATTCACATTTCATAATACTTCAGGACTTTCAGACAACCGTGCAAGGAAGTTAAATGGACTTGTTTCACTACTGGTTTTTGATGGAGCAACATATAGTTAGGGACAGGATAACAAAACACTTGATTGCTCTGAAATGCCATCTTAAATTATTTGAATAAGAGATGAGCCAATATATAACTTCACGCAGTACTTCATAGTGGCAGAAATGCCAAGAGTATCCCACTCAAATATAGAGAAAGATGCAATCCCCCCTTATGTTCTTTCTATTTCTTGATTTTTCCAGCTCCTTTTTTTTTTCCTCCCTATGAATTGCCTGTCGCCCCCACCATCCTCCTTCACCTTCCCACACAGATCCTTTTTTGTAAGTAACTGTGGAACATTCCAGCTACGCTGTGAGTTAATGCAGTGCGACAGAGGGAGAGGCAACATCAGGGAGTCAGAGATTTGAAAAGTTAAGGGGCTGAGTCTCTGGCTTCAGTTCAATCAATAATCACTGTGCATCTGGCCCCATGTTTCTCTTCACAATTAACTCAGCCACGTTGTGCATACCTTGCCTTTTACATCAATTTGTGAGAAGTAGATTTACTGTTTGCAACACTGACTCCTGATCATGCAGGATGGTGAAAAGAGTCTTACTGATGTCAGTATAGACAAAGAGAAATTCAGTTCAATAGGACCAAAAAGGCCCTGGGTTACAACAGTTTAATTTGCAATGCACCTTGAGATCAGCTAACAGTTGCAGTAGGAGCCTTTTTTCCCTCATATGACAACTTCAGGCCCTGGTGAGAAGAAAATGCCCATCGTCAGCAGGGTTGAAAACTAGGCAAATAATATCAAAATGAGAAGTACAGGATGAGTGGGGCTGGGGTGCTTGGTTTGTTTTTGTTCTGAGAAGTCAACTAATTAGACAAGGCTCAGGCGCTATGCATATGCCATGATAGCTACCTTAGTGGAATAATTGTAGCTGCAAAATAAGTAGTTTTTTCCCACTCCAGAAATGGCCACAACCCTTACAGATGCACAAATGCTTTGGAAATGGAGGTGCTTTTTATGTCCCCATCTACACAGAGCAGTCTAAAGCAGCATAGGTAGTGTTGGAAGTGCCTGAGGCAGAGGCTTTCCATGCCTGCCCTCCACTTTTCCTTACATCACTAATCTAAATGCCAACCACTCTAAACCCTTACCAGGGCTAAAATTAAAGCAGTACAACTATTTGCACCCAGAAGAACCTGACCAAGTTTAAAAATACACCAATTTCTCAAAATGCTTCCCTGATGGCTCCAAGTCTTACTGCACTCCATGAAACTGCGCCAGTGGGAAGTCAGCAAGGCTGAGTAAGTTCCTCCATGTCCGGGGCAGCTTCTCCCTCTCTCTTACTGTAAGGTGAGCCACCTGCAGTGGCAGTGCTGGGTTTCCTACAGCCCCCTAGCAGAACAGTGCCACCAGCCCTCCTGTGAGCCATAGGACCAAGCCCACCATGTGCCAGTGAAGCCACCCTTTTCCAGCACAGCCTGCTATCAGCCTCACGGCACGATCCATGAGAGCTCTGCAGTCCTGGAGCTGCCAAGGCTTGGCTCACTCACGATGCTGTAGGACAAAAGGTTGTTTAAGGATATTTAAACTTGTTTGATTTCATTATCTCTTCACAGCACCAAGTGAGTGGGGAATCTTGGGTTAGCTGACATTTATAGCATTCTAAATTACATACCCAGCATTAACTTCAATGGTTATCATGATCTATGATGGTAACTCTACCTTCTCTGCTTCTCTACCCGCTCAAGGCAAAAAGCTACATAAAGCTTTGTAAGTATAATCCAAAAGCAGGCTGAAGATTTCCTGGTTCTAGCTTGGAATACTAAAAAAATACACATACAAGTACATATATACATACAACTTGGTTCTTACTTTCCCTTATTTGTTCCCTCCTTTGCCTTTCACTAAATCAATTCTACTACAAAGGCAAAGATATGATTTACCTGGCTGTGGACACAAGAGTCAGAGTCTATCTCAATAAATCACGGCCTTTCATCTGAATTTGTTCCTCAATAAATGTTCCTGTACACATTGCAAAATCATATGGAGAAAGATGAAGCAAAGGAAAAGAAGCAGTGAAGTTTATGACGGAAGTGATTTTTTACTTTGCTGACCAAACCAAACACAATTTTTTCCTCAAATTTACATTCCAGTTTTCCTTCTAATTCTATTCTACCTGAATGAACCCTTCTTTCATTTTGTTGAGATAATTATTTTTTAAATTACAAATGTAAGTAAAATTTAAGATAACAAAGCAAAGAACTTCAAATAAAAAAGTCAAAACATTTCCTTTTGAAATTCAAATTTTCCTTTTTCTTTTTTTTTGACAGATTTGTGAATTTGTTTCTTCTGGAGATAAATATACAGAGCTGGAAAGAAGTTTCATTGCAAAAAAGTCTGCCTAGCTCTGAAAAGAAGTGGGTTTGTGTGTGCCTGCATTTTTGCATGGAAAGAGGAGCCATTTAGCAAGCAAGGACAATGCTTAGAGCTGCCAGTGCTGCCCCTCTTGATTGCCAGTGCTGGCTACTGTCTGCTGCCTGCCCAGAATCATTTTGCTATGGATCATATAATCTCCTGGTATCGTTGCCAGGATCCACAAGGCTTGGGGGTCAAGAGCTCAGTGCAAGCATGGAACATTTTTCATACTCAGTTTGCACCAGTGAATAGCAGCAACATTCATTCAGAAAAGGAAAAATATTTCAGACTTGAGAAACAGTCTATCAAATCCCCACTACATTATTTTTCCTCCCTCTCCAGGTAAATGAAACCAAACAAAAACTGATGTTGATCAACTGTGTTCAGAGTCATAGGCCACTTTATCAGCTGATGTGCAGCAGAGCTCTCAGTGCAATGATAGTGATTTATATAAGTGAGGCACATGGCCCACAGTTTATGTTACACATCCTAAAGCCCATTTAGAATTAATTTTGCTATTCCAAGCCTACAGAAATACACAAATTAACACCTTTTAGCATTATTCACTTTGAGTTTGTCAGTTTTTATGCAGTAATCGATTAACAGTTGTTTTCAAGTTAGGGTTTATCTCTTGTTGGCGGGTATATTTATGACACATGGTTACACCTACAAGAATACATTAAAAGTTTCTGGAACTACAAAGGCAGACTAGTGCCTTGCAGTTGCTATAATCTTTGATGTCAGTAGGAGATTGCATTTACCAAAATCAAGCAAGAGAGTTCTGTTTTCTGCGATGAAAGCATTCCAGGTTAAACTTTTAAAGAAGCCAAGCCAAAGCAAGTAACTTTGACGTATGCTTTGGAAATGTTCAGAAATATTAGCAGAGTGCCATGCATAAAACTGTTACCTGTATCTCTCCCCCTTGATTAACTTCTTTTTCTGAAACAGAGAATGCTGTTTCTTATATGGTATCCAGTTGAACAAAGGAGAAACAGAGCCTGAACTGTGTGCTCTGGGCACCAGAATCTGATGCAACTCACTTTCATCTCGGTGTAGCTTATCTGGTAGGCAGACCCAATGGAGGCATGAATTCCTAAGGATAAGTTAAATTATACAGCATGTGACTGGATTCAGCCAACTCACCAGTGATGAATTTGCCTTCTCTTCCAGAGTTTTACTTGCTTTTAAACAGAAACCTTCGCAAACAGAATTCGTCTGTCAGTGTAATCTTTACCATAGTTAGACATGATGCAAAAAAAGGATACAAATATGCAAGTTACAGACCCACAGTCCAGCCTGCGTGTCAAACTAGCCAAACGTGATTGTAGTCACGCATATATACACATACATAAAACACACATGACCTGAGTGAACTTATCTTTAATGACACACGATTGTTACTCAGGAAAACTGAGTCCAGTTCCCAGCCTTGCTACTGAATTCTTCTATGACTTGAAGTAACACATGTAATCTCTCTCATTCACTTATGTAGACAAAATGGTCCTCTGGGGGCAAGGGCTGTCTTCGCTGCATACTTATATATTTCTAAATGAAATAGCTCTGATGTGAGTTGGAATTTTGTAATGTCACAAATAAGTTACTGATACATCTTTTTTTCAATGCCAAAAATGGATCACAATGAGGGTAGTGTTGGGCAAATACTATAATTAAGGAACAACATGTTTGTAGTTTCAGTTTCTGCTGGTGTAATAAATACTGCAAACACTTGTCTTACAGCAGTAGCTCAAAGCATTCCAGGTTGCAGTGAGCTACTTCTCTGTTTGGGGGATATCGGTATAATATATGCTGGTATTTTACAAGGGTTTTCTTCAGACATGCAGAAATTTGAGACCGAATTCATCAACACCTTTTCTCCAACTGCCAACGCAGAGCCGTGGCTGGGAGATGTGGAATATTCTGTAGCAGCTAGGGAGCAGAGGACCTAACTGGGGAAAGCAATCAAACCTACATGGCAGTGAACAGACTATAAAGCCCATGGCTGAGTCACATCGGCCAGCATTCGTCTAGGCTGCATGTGAGTCAAATGGCGCTGCTTTAATATTACTTCTGGAAAAGTAGCAATTTCATTACGTGTGACACTGCACATTATCCACCATCACCCTCATCATCTTCCTCGAGGATACACCCATACTCCCATGCTACAGAAAGCTGCAGAGCCAACAACCTTCATTACCCATTAACTACCAAGAAGAGACCAAGCACTACTTTCCAAGCTCTGTGTCATGATTATTTACCGTGCAGACCTCTGCTTTTAAATATGTGTTTTAATTTCCTATAATCCCAACTTCTACCATGATTATGTGGAATTCCATTTATTCTATTTGTTCTATTTTAAAAGGGATGAAGTCATCTGTGCTGGAAACTATGACCTGATTGAAAGTTCTGAAATGCTGCAATGTCTCAGACACAGCTCTGGCACATGAAGAAGTATAAATTAAACTCTTCTGCAGACATTTGATCTCTTGCTATGAAAAGGGATATTGTGCTTCCTCTGTTTAACAGTATTCTCTGTCCACTGTGAAAAGAACCCTGTTTGCACTTTTTTCTTTTTTTTTTCTTCTTTTTTTTAAAGTGTGGCATTTTTTTCCACTCTAAATAGGATTGCAAATTAAGCTTTGGCATGTATACGCACAGAGTCTATATATTACTGACTGCTGTGAACTAAGGGATGCCAATGCCAGATCTCATAGACTTATTAACTAACTGTTTCAATTGTTACCAGTCAACCTAATGCTTCTGAGCTCCAGGACTCTACATAGCTCAAGCACTCCACGATTGCAAACCATTTTTGGTCATGAGTAACAAATCAGCAGAAAGCAAGGCAGAATGTTAATCCAGTCAACCGTCATTGCTTATAGTTATCTACAAAAATTCCAGTAGCCATGCAAACTCTGTCCTTTTTGGCATAAGGTCAACAACTACAGACACCATTTCTTTATTCTGCATACTTCTGTGTTCCTCACAAACTCTAATATAGTTCTGTGCAGCGGGGTCTTCTTAACTCTAGAATCTTAAGTAGTTGTATATAAACCTGGGTTTATGCAACATGAGCTATAATTCAGCACATTGTGCAGAAGACAGTTCAGTAAAGTTAACCATCTCATGCTATACATTTGCTGCAGAATTAGCTCAACTTGCCTACTCACCTCTAAAGCTAGGGAAGCTTAAGTGAGAATAGCCATCCTGAAAAATAGTACTTGATTGCTGCAGGGTTAGTAACAGATCAGGTGTATGAACTACATCAGATCCTCCCTCTTTTCCACAAGAAGCCAGACAACCCATATTGATAAAGGGGTTTTTATGTCAGTAAGAGTCATGTTAGAGGCAACACTCTTGTAACACTTCAGTTAAAACAAACCCTTTGTGATTTCTGTATCAAATGCTTTCAACTTACAACAATACTGGACAAGATCTCAAAATGCTCGATACTGACCTGCCTTTGATCCCAGGAAAATTGAGGGGGAAAAAATTCTCTCAATGCAGGCAGTGTAAGCAGACTAAACACAATGGAAATATTTCTTTTTATAAATCTCAAGAATCGATATTTTTTTTTAAGTATAAGCCCTACAAAAAGCAGCCTGTGTACTGGTAGCTGAGTTATATGTGTGCTGTATGTAGCAATGAGCAATAACATTTTCAAGTGTGGTAGGGACCTATGACCAGGCCCAGCAGAGCTGTGGGGAGCTAGAGACTGGCTGTGCTGCAGCATTGCTGGGGCAGCAAGTGATGGCTCTGGGGGGCTGAAAAGGGATCCTGGGCTATGGGTGGAGAGGAGGGAGTCTGGGCAAGGCTCCTTGAGGCCCTGTCATTAACACAGTGAAGGGGACAAATAAACTGCCTTATGATCTTTAGCAAGGGGCATAATATCCAGATATTCTCTTCTAGCAAACAGTGCCAATAATCTCTTCAGTGAAAGATATCACGTCTTTTGTTTTAATGATAGAAACAACTCAGTCCCTTCCTCAATACAATTTTGCATCTTTAGCTAGCCAAAAGATTTCTGTTTATACTTTTATGTTAGAAGACTTATTTTTTGCTACCCCCCCCTTTTAATAGCTATTAAAATCTTTTTTGTCAGAAAAAAGATTCTTTTTCCTTAAAAAGAATCTGAACTTTGTTGAAACAAAAAGGTTTTGAGTATCTTAGCCATAAATATTTTGAGGTTACCTCTAGTAGTCTCCACTTTTCCTTATGTTTTCGACCACTAATGGAGTCTGGTTAAAAAAAAAAACAAAAACAACCTCTTCACTATATATTCTCTTCTTTCATTTCACAATAATATGATGTTCAGTCATTGCTCTTTGATGTTCCCTTGTGCTGGGATTTTCAAAGGAAATTAGCTTCCAAAATGTGATGGCTCTCAGCAGCAAAAGCTGATTGACTAATTTCAACGGGTCTCACTGAGCATTCAGGCTCAAGCTCTTATACTGAAAAGACACATGTCATCTGTGACCTAGAGACTGACATCTTTTGTGGCATTTAGTCCTGCCAGAGATACGTGGTAGTGTGGAAGAAATAAATGTCCACTGGAAAACTGCATCATATAATACATCTCTCTTTAGAGGTTGTTTTTTTTTCAGTCAGAGTCCTTATGTAATCTTTGAATGCTTCAATATGAAATAAAAAAACAGTTAATACAATCAAAATACTGTAATACACATTGGATGTGCAACCTCTGCTTCATATTTTCAGAGTCATTCCACCAGTCTTCGAACACTATATTTGAGTGATGCTCTTGTGGAACAGCCTTCAGAAATTGTTTGAGTGCCTTCAGTGTGAATGGATTTGTTTTGCTTTGGTAGAAAAAAGCATTCTTAGTAAGCTGAAGCTTTGCAACAGAGGTTCCTTAACAAAGACGAGAGTTAGGACCTGGTCCCCACTCAGGGACCATGTTTTACATGTAGTCAAGGAAAAGGACATTTTTACTGGCAGTCAGAAGGTAGGTGAAACAAATGTACTAATCAGTAAACTGTTAAGTGAAAAAAAGGGGGTGACAAGCTCAGGCAGACTTCACAAGCCAAATCAGAGTGAATGGGTGTATGGCAAGCATCTGACCCTCAGAGCACCCAACAGGCCAAATCCAGGACACAGGCAGGCTTTCCTGGAAACTGATGTCCTACTTCTCAGCCCAAAACTTCTAGCAACACATGTGAACTGAAGGACTTTACTTAAAATTTAAATGTAAGTAACAGAAGTTATTATCAGAGCAGTTTCCTATGATCCATATTCCATTCAAACTAAAATCAGAGTCCAGTTTCCCATCTTTTCTGTATGTGGCTGGTACAAGTGGCTTCCCCTCAGCACTGCATAAAAGGAGGAGAAATAGTTCATCACTTGCTGAAATACACTCATCTCTTCTTTAGAATTATGAACCCTTGTGAGCTGTAAATTCCTAATTGAAATTTAATAAATCTAATGAATAGATTTCCTGTTTGTTTCCCCAGTGCTCTAACATTCCTGCTTGATTAAGACAGCTCCTCCCTTTGCTTATATCTTTGCAATTAACCGTCTAGTCCTCAAGACGGGTACAGCAGCACTGCATCAAATCATAGTACTGATTTCAGTGTAAAAGCTTCTCTTTGAATGCCTCATTTCCTCCAGTGTCCAGGACATCTTTGAGAACCGCGTGGATGTTCTCCAACAAGCAATTTGCCGGTTGTTACTGCTACCCCTAGTTATACCACCCTTGTCTCACTCCTGATGCAATGGTGCAGCCAGAATCCCAGCTCTGTCCCCTTTACTGCTAATGGCTGGGAGGCAGGTTGGGAAGTAGTATGTCCATTTTTGACCTCCATCCATCACACTTTACTTGGTATCCTAGAAGGAAGACTGCAGAGGCACTGCCTGAAGATCTCTACAACATATATCTATGGAGAAGGAGCATGAGTCCTCATAGCTGAGAACACCTTCATTACAATTTTCTAGTAGCCTTCTGCTTTAATACGGTTTTAGCAATTCAGAGCTCAGAGCCACAGAAATTTCCCAGGGTATATTTTTCCTTCTAACCAGGCAAAGTATCATGTATGTCTCCATGAGGATGAGGAAAAAGCAATAGCCAAGCATTCGCACCAAGGATGCTTTGGATTCAGTGTTGCTGAAGACTTCATAGCTTCTTGAGATGGAAAACCTTAATAACCTTAACAATCTCTCTGAATTTCACTGGCATTCATCCCATATGATGTTTGACTCTCTCAAACCAGTGAAAGAACTAATTGCGAAGGTCCATATTTTCAGAACCTCTCTAAATCTCACGTTGTATGTTGCTTTACTCCACCTATGTCCACAGGAGTAACAAAGGGACCACATTTCTCTAGAAAGGATAATCCCATGAAAATATGAGCAAAACCACCTGCAGTAGGTCTGAGACAGTCTGGCTTACTATCCTGTCTCCAACTGTGGCAGTAAGTGGATGCTTGGGAAAGAGTTTAAAAATAGAGAAAGAAAGTGATCTTTCTGAAAATTACTCTCAGGTTCCAACAATATCTTACTCAGAAACTTCCTGCTCTGATGAAACCATGTCCCCTTTTCCAAAACACCCAATTTCTCTGTCCTCTCTGCACAGTGCAAAGCCAGCACTGAGCCTAAAAGTTTGGCCCTTCCAGTTCTTACAGTGGGACTACATGTAAGTGTGTCCCTACCAAAGTCTTTCCATATATAGCTGGCTTTCTTCCAGCCACACTACTGACGATGAGCATGAGATTGTGAAAGCCAGAGCCCTCCCACCTCTACTGCTGCCTGTAGTCATTCCTCGCATAAGTCGTTCTTCAGCAGGAATGAAAGAAATTGCATCAAGAGAAGATGAAGGATGTTGTGTCCTCCAATTTCCCTCCCTTCTCAGGAACGATGTGGCAATCAGGTTGGCTTTGCCCAGAAAAACCAAGTAGTTATTAATAGTATTTATTATTCCTCAGTGTTTTTCCACTGTCCCAGCAAAGCTGCTAGCTAGCTGCTCTTGAGAAGTGCATATATAAAAAACTCACCAAACTAACAGAAAACGGTTTAGTATGTAATCTAGACATAGGCACTGTAAAATTTTCATCAAAATCTAGTGTAAACACTTTATTTGTCTTGATATTGATATCTAGACTTTAATGGATCAAAGTTCAAGCTGTCTTATTATGCACTTATTGACTGAAAAAGACAAGTGACTATTTCCATTCCCTGTCTGCCTCAGATGACCAAGTTTCTGGTGAAAAAGGCCCAAAGAAAGAAAAATTAAAATTCACTTTGGTTAAAAATTCACAGACCCAAGCCTGGAATTCATTTCCTATGAATGCTTATTAAAATTCAGCTCCATGGATGCTCATGAAAAGAGTACAGAGTGGACAAACTCTGACAGTATGGATTACAGTTTCAAATGAATATTAGCCATCCTTTAAACAGCATTCATTAAACCCTATTTTGCAGGACTAATCATAAAGGCCTCTGAGAGATGTCTTTAAGTTCAGTAACTAAATTAATCTATTAATTAATGATGGAATGTATTTACCTTGAAATAAAAATATAATATTCCAGCTACTATTATAATAGACATTATTATTATTTTCTTCTAAAAATTTGTTGTACCTTTTACAGGCACTTCAGTAACCATGTTGTTTCAGGATACAAAGGGCTATAGAGCCTTGCCCACTTTGAATAGGCCTCTGAATGGAGCCTTTGTTTTGTGTGCTGTTTTGGTAGGAAATGGTTGCTATTTAGGTCTCCAAGAGGGAATATAAAACTATGCTCACCTAATCAAACAGGCCAGTAAATACAGCAGTTAATCTGACAACTTCAAATTCCTGAATTGCATTTGGAGAAACAATTTAACACAAACAATCATTTAAAGCATGCATTAATCATCCACCTTGGGTTACTAAGATGCGTAATTTGTTTTAATTATTGCGAACTCATGGTTCTAAGTGGCATTTCTAAGTCACATTTTACTAAAACTGAGAGAAAACCTACTGTTAATCTTTTACATGAAGAGTTGTAAAATAGAAGCAGTGTTACCATATGTATCAGACCTGTCATAACTCTATGTCCAGAAAACTGTCCAAAGTATTCTATATAAGGGGAATAGAATTGCTTGTGAACTAAATCACCTATTGTTCTCCACTGTGGCAAAATGTTCCTTTCTGAGCAGCCCTGCCTGGTAAATGTGAATCTGGATGTACGGCTTGTTTTGCTTGAATTATTAACATAATAGCTGCATAGTTACCTTTAACAGGTTCAGTGGGCACTTCAGAAACAAAGGGGAGAAAAGGAAAAGCATGTGCAACAAAAATTTCCAGCTGGCACTTCAGTGCAACACTGAATGGCACTTTAAAACAACAACAGAAAAAGGCTTTCTCATTTGGATATAGTCAAATATAAAGATATAACTACTGTATTTACGTCTTGTGCCTCTCAGGACAATCGCAGTAGCAACCTTTTGCTTGTCTGTCCTTGCAATGCTACAAGGTAGTTTGTCCAAAGCTGGCTGTGTTTTGAAAGCATTACACAAACTCTTTCTTCCCTCTTAAAAAAAAAGCCCCTGGCTTTTAAAAGAGCCATTGTCACTTCTGGCTGAATGTTTATTTTACTGTCTCCTGCACAGCAGAGGGCATTCCACCTATAAAGAGCAATTACATAGCACTGGGACAATTTGAATACTCTAATCAATGCTGGTTAAACCACAGATAAATAAACTTTTATAGTGCCAGGGCTCTTACCCTCCATGGAAATTATTGTTAATTTATTGAATCAATAATCTTGCAACAATGAATTATAATGCCTTTTGTTTTACTAAACCCATCTTGCAGCATGTTTAAAAAAGCACAGCTTTATAAATATTGCAACAGGCTAGGGGGATATTTCCAACCATGGCTTTGTGTCTGTCCCATTATGCAAAAGATTAAATTGTAAAGGAAAAAAAAAAAAAAAAAGCCCAACAAAAAAACTTGAAGGTGCAGAAACGCTGAAAAAAGAAATCCTTAAATACAGAAACTGTCTGGGTTGTAGCTCAGCCCTTTTAGGGGCAGTATTTTTAACTCCTTCATTACCAGCAATACCTTTACCAGTTTATTTTGCATAAAGTGGAAAACACTCGATTTATATGAACTCAGATGTTTTAAAATACAAGACCACAGACTAATCTCCACAACAGGATAACTTTGCAATAGCTCTATCAACTTCAGCAGCACAATTCTGGATATACATCAGTGTAACAGTGATCACAGGCGTACCCAACAACTGAAAGTATGTTTTCTTTAGAAGCAATTTTACCCCAAAGTATGCCAGTGGAATTAATTTAACCATTAGAAAATATCACATCGTTCAGACTGGTAGATATCATGTAGATAATACTCACTTCCACGTAAGCTTTCCTACTCTATATTTTTGAAATTGAAAGGAAACCCACATACTTGACTATTAAGGTGCTAGAGTAATACAGTTAATGTTCTTATGGTCTGGACCATGTGAAAATGTTCCATGCATCTGTAGCTCACTGATTCCAGTTTGTATCAGTTTAATAAGACACTCAAAACACCTTGTGAGGAACTCGCAGTTTCTATTTACCTTTTCAAGATAAAATGAATTGGAGTGGGGAATGCTGGCTGTTCTACGTGGGAACAGTTTCAGGACAGGAACAGAGATACACAGCAGCGTCTGTTTTTTACATTGAATAGCTGGTTGTTCTGGGGTAAGGTAGGGGCTTACCTGGTGGTAATGAGAAAATTCCCCCACAATTTAAGGTGTCAAAATTTCATTCCAGCTCTTTTTGACTAGTTACTGTCAAGGTTTCAACATTGGGACACTTATTGATGAGAACCAGTCTTTCAGCAAGGTGTAAATTAACTTAGTTGAGACAGAATTAATGATTTTACACAGATTTGAAGCAGCTGAGCATTTAGCCCAAAGACAGTTAATTCTTTATCTGCACCTAAGAAAAAAACTACATGATTTGCTATCCTGATTCTGATCTCCTATTTTTGCTGAAGGTTTTTGAAGCTGGAGCCACAGTCTCCAGCTTATGTAAGCTCTGCTTATTACACAATGCGCTAAACATAAGTAAAAGTAGGCTGAATCATATGGGGATGCAAACCTGGCCAAATCCCCCAGAAATCTCTGAGGTGGGTGTGAGGAAAATCAGCTGCTGTAATTGTGATGGTGGTTGTGGGGGATAAGGGAGCAGCCAGATTTGGCTGAGTTTAAAGCAGTACTTTCTGATTTACAGACAGGGAGTGTATTTTGACTTGTCTTCAGATTGTTAATTTTTAACTCTTGCTGTTTGCAAGGTTGCCAGTGCCCAGATGGGAAGCATCACTTCAAATTCTGCCTACATCATCAGACAGCATCTGTCCACTGATACTTTTAAGATTACTTTTTTAGTTACTGGCAGGCTGTGGCCATTTTGTCTTAGTACCTCTAACCCAGTTCACCACTGCTCTTTTTCTGCAGCCTGCTGCAAGCCTCCAGTATGCTGAGCTTGAATGGCATGATGCCTTTTTATCCCCATACCATGTGCTTATCTATTCTTTTGCTCTGACTTACCTCATCTACACAAAGGAAGAATTTTCATAGGAGACTTTTACCCTGCATCTTGACATACCCACCTATCTTTCTTTTTTTTTTCTGTATAAACTTGTACACTTGTACACCGTGAGCTCTAAGAATTGCTCACGGTTCTGAACTTCGCTCATGAAATCTGGGACATTTCAGGAATCTTTGCATGAAAGAAACTACATAATGAAAGCAATTTTTAGCAGGAGCAGCACCTATTATTCAGGGCCTTGAAACTGCACCATTAAAATCTATGGGAGTTTTGTCATTGATTTAATCAAGAGGAGGAAGCCCATAGTTGAAAAGCTACATCCAAAATATAAATATCTGTTATTTTGTAGTAAAACGTGTAGGACAATGCCCACTTGCAGTAATGCCTGCAGATAAGAATTCACAGGATAAATAGTGGTCCAAAGCTACTATTCTAATCTTTCCTTATGCTTCAGATTAAGATCCTCTACTGTCTCTGCAGCAACTGTATACAATTATCTTTTCTCCAACAGCATCCTTAAAGCAGATGTAATTAGTGATCTTTGCAGCCAGCATATGCATATGTTAATTACAGAACCAATATGGGATACTATTTGTTCCAACATTTACCATTCAAAAATCATAGACATCTAACTTGAGGTACTTACTTTCATGCTAACTTTGATTAGAATGCACTCAGCTAAACTGGTCTCTCTCAGTATGACACTGAGTTACTACCAGGGGAGAGGAGGATCATGCAGCACCCATCCTAGCAATGCTGGGAGAAGACAAAAGACCACGTTTTTCACCACAATGCACACTGAACAATCACCTGGAACCAAGTCAGCATCTAAATTTTACTGGATCAGAGCTGTTCACATGCTCATAGCAGTTGTAAGTTAAGTTACTAATTGAAGATGCAAAGTAAGGGAGAAGCAGACCCTTAACCTGAATAATTCAACTATTCAACTTGACTTTCAAAAATGCTGTCAGCAATTTAGTTAGCCTTAGTTAGACTTAGTGTATTACATGAGAAGATAAACAAAAAAAAGGAGTACGTGGGTTGCTAAGTACAAGATCGCAAACTTTTCTTGTGAGTCAAGAAACTAAAAATATACATCATACTGCATTGAAAGATCACATACATTCATGGGACTGGATCAGTATTTGTGAGCAAAGCAAAATATGGAAAATACTGGATGTGTAACTACTTACTGCTTACAGCGTCTGTACTTTTTTTTTTTTTGAGCTGTCATGTACAACTTCTCTGGAACTCTTTTTGAATCCTATATTTTCTGTAGAGGAAAGGACAGGACATCTTCATTCCATGGGCCTGCAGAAAAAGACACAGGAAGCAGAAATTCTTCATTTTTAATCTCTGGTCTGAGATTAATCTCCTCACTCTCAATCTCTCCCTGTGAAATCAGGGTTTCCTCAATAGGTGGTATTTGCAAGCATTGTAATTGCATAGCAATTAATAAGCTTCATATATACTTTGCAAATTAAACAAACCATTTTTCCAAATCAAGTGGTCTTCTGCATAAGTTATTTTTGATAGGAGTTAGTGAACAATAATAACACCCCCAGCTCATTCTTTCTTAATATAAATGAAGATTTTGTTTTCCAGTTCAAACTCTTTACTTCTCATCATATTGCATATTTAATCTAGATTCTTTTTTAACAGCTTTGCTTTCTTCAGATTTGTAATGCCATTTGTTACAGATCACCTGTGCCTCCCGAGGGACACTGAAAGTCACATATTTACTGGTAGAAAGATCAATCGTTTTGGGTATTTAAGTGTGAAAACCAGAGGGCTGCACTACAATAACGTTCACATGTTGATACGACACAGGTATTGCTGTATTTCTTGCATCCTGCTTTAATTTAACAGTAATCTGTGGAGGACAAAGGGCAAATTGACCTCTCCAGTTAAGAGATGAATCAGTGAGTACTCTGGGGGGAACTGAATCTGTCTTGATTACTTGGCTCAGGCAAGTTATGCTGCCAGTTTTGCCAGTCCTGAAACTCAGATGACCAACTGATCAAGAATAGTTTTTAAATTTCCTTCCACCTCTTCCTCAGAAGAGCAATTGCCTGATAGCTTTCTATGAGGAAGAGACCAATACTCAGATCTCCTCTCTCATTGAGGTGGTCAAAATGAGGTAAGCTATGTCAAGCTTTTCTTTTAACATACCTTCAGATTAATTGTATGGGGTTTGATAGGGTTTTTTACTGACTGGCTTGAGCAAAGCTTTTTCTTACAGAAATTGCATGAGGTCACTTGGATTATTGCTACCCACATTCTACCACGTCACTTACTGGGTAAACAATAAGCATCAAGGTTTAGGATATTTCCCTTCAAGATCAGTGGCTGGGCAGAACAAATGGACATGACAACTATAAAATATAATAAACAAAGGGAGGTGACAAGAGTAGTTAATCAAAGCAATGTAGTAAATCCCAATATAAATAACATATATAACTATTCTTAATGGTATTACAGAAAAAGAGTAAAATAAAAATGATATAATGCAGTATTTATTCTAACTAAAGAACAATATTACTTTCCGCATCTACTTTATGCCACCCATACCAGTCAGCATATGACCGAAGAAGCAGGTAGGAAAGTGATTTGCAAAGGGTCACCTACCAGGACTTCCAGAACCATAACTGGGTGTCAGGGACACAAACTTGCATCTGATACCAAATGATAGCAGCTATAGCCACCCCGAACCGTTCGGCATTTTGTATTTCCAAAAGCACATGCAAATAAAAGTTACATACTCTGACTGATATCTAAAAGGCAAGAGATAATGATCAGTAAGCACATCTCGCTGCTCAGAGGGGGTGCTGCCAACATGCCTGCATGCTGACTAGGAAAAGCAGAGGAAGACCTGCAGAAGGGAAGTATTGGAAGGGAAGGCGATTTCTCCAGTGACAGGATACAACTGCAGGAACAGCAAGAGCAGTTTGACTGCGCTCTAGTTCATTCCCAATTCTTAATCAAAGCCTCAGGGCATTATTGAAATAGAAGCATTAAATAATACTAAGCAATAGTAAAGGACAACTACAATCACAAATAATTTCCTTCCAACTGTGAGGGCAATGCATGTCCCTCAAGTGCCCAGCATCTCACTTTTGACTGACATGGTGGGCTTATCTATGTAAACGCAGACCATATCCAGCATAGGACTGAGTCTGAGTGCTGCCTAGGCATGTTTAATTGGATGACAACAGCAATCCTCCTCTCTTTTTACCACCTTGGCTGGCAGGAGGAATAGCGTGATTGTTTGGAGACTATTTTCCTATGGCTTATGTTTTTCCTTATTAATATCCTGCACATTTCTCTGATCTGTGGTGGCATACACATATGTTAAAACTTGTCAGTACCAGCTGAATGAGGAAGGGCTTCAGCCTAGTGCGGACTGAATCTGACCTGAATGTAAGGGAGCTAATGCTGGGTGGGTGGGGTCCCTAGTCTTTGTCAGTGGGATCCCCATCTTAGGTTGCTCCCTCAACAAAATCTCTCCCCCTCAGGTAACCATTTCATGACTCAAGCTAAAAGCAGATCCTGTGGCATGCTGGATCACATGAAAGAAGACCATCTTCAGGTACTTCATCAGTCCTTTACTTGTTAGGACTGAGAACTCAGACGGGCAGTGCAGTAATTAATGCCAGATGTCCTACTTGTGCCTTTTGTTTAAGCAGTTAGGTCAGGATATTCTTCACTTTATTTACCAGCCAAAGATGTTTTTCAGGGTCAGCTCAATTCAAAGAGCAGTATGGATCCCTGGTGCACCAAAATTGTGAAAGCCAGCAAAAGGGGCAGTACACTGTCATGCTTTTCAGCTTTCCACTACTTCTGCTTTTAGCAGGTTTCAGCCAACACTTGTGAAGGGGCAAGGGTTTGGGTGGTAGTGGGAAAGGGCCACTTCCCACAGGGCTCTCCCCAGGCTCAGGAAGGCTTTCTCCCCATTGAGATGTGGCACACTGACCATCCTGACCTGCCCCTCGTGCCCTGACTTTTTCACTTCAGCTCTCGGAGCAGGCAAGGAGCGGATGTATACTTCTCCCTGGGCTGCCCCCAGCCCACCCCAGAACACTGCTATGACTTACACACAGTAAGCTCTCCCCAGCCAGACACACTGAGAAGCCAGAGATGGGCAGGGCTTCTGGCCGTGCATAAGCACCAAGCACAGTGAAGGGGGTTCTGTTGCCTCCTTCCCAGCTGTGCCCTGGCTAAAGGCAACCCCAAAGCTAGTCCTGATTATCAATGTCACTGCGTCAAACATTCCCCTCTAAACCACCTCCAAGGTCTGGTTTTTAATATAGGCTTACATAAAGGGAGGAAGGGGAGAGGGCAAAGTATTAGGAGCTCATGGTGATATTTCTTGCTTAGTATTATTGTGTTAATTTCTTGTTTGTCCAGCAGCTGAATCATCTGTGCCTCCTCTGGGACATGGCTCCAGCTGCTGTGAAACCCAGTGGCAAAGGCAGAGCTGATTAACTGTGGGCTCCCCTGCTGCTGAATGCAGCCAGCGAGCAACGTATCGGCCATTTCCCCAGCAAAATTTGTCTGTTTATTGAATATCATGGATGGATTTCGTTTTGATTTCCCTTCCTCCTTCCTTCCACAAGGAACGCTCACATAGCCAGGATACTACTTGATACTAGGGTGAGCAACAGTACAAACTGGCTTCCGCCTGTGCCACAAGGGTGTAGGGTAAGGGAGGGAGAGTGATATGGCTCACACATACAGTCTATGAGGAATATGTTTGAAACTGTTGGGAAAAAGCCCCAGAGAGCCCTGTTCAAATCTATATTGCCTGGGGAGTGATAAAGCACGTAGTCTCGAATGACTGGTCAGTAGACAGACACAGAAGCCACAAGCAGCTGGCACTAGGACACACCGAGTTCAGTTGCTAAGTGCGGATGACTGACCAGATTACTCAGTGCTGAAAACCAGAACAAAATAGAACAAAACAAAACAAAACCTTACAGACTGCTGCTTGATGACTACTACATAGTCTCTCTCATGCATAGGAGAAAAAAATCCCTGCGTGACACGTTTCTCTTTGGCTTCTATAGCTGATGGCATAACAAGCTTCCTTACCAGATACAGGCTGCACAGAGACAACAGTGACCTGTACTGGTCAAACTGAAGATAAGGGATTGCTCTATTACTGGGCTATTCAAGAGAGCCTGTTTTATTGCTACAGGTAGATCAGAGATTGTTTTGAAATCTGACTGATCCATTGACACAGTAGCCCAGAAGAGGTCTTTGAAATAGCTTGTTGGTTTTTGAGGACAGACTTGCCTGCCCAGGAGAGGTGAGGGGCAGCCTCAGGTCAGAATGGGGTTACTGTCACTTTGTGAAAGTCATTATTTTCAGCTGCCTCATCTTAATCAGACCAAACACCAGGTCAAGAATGCAGCCAGCCACATGAGAGGACTCCGCATTCAGCAAAGACAGTTTTATAGTTTATTATAGTAGGCAAGTAATGCAGAGCCAGGTTGGGGAAAACAGCATCAATGCAGATAACAGTGTAGTAAAACTGGTTGCAATGTTTTGTCCTGAAGGTTATTTTAGTATTAAAAAATAAACACTTTCTTTTTTTATTTAAAAACATGAGTATTTTGCAAATAACTGTTCTGCTCTTTAAAGAGTCTTCAGTCTTTCAGTTTAAAGCAATTTTGTTAACTGTTTCATTTCCTCCTTTTTATTTTTTCTTTAATTTCTTCAAATTGTCTTGTTTTGGTTTTCATATTGAAAAATAGCTCTTTTCTGTTTGCTTTAAAAAGTGATAAAAATTGACAAAGAAATAAAGGTAGGAAAACCAACCAAATTTCAACCAGCTCTACGTCAGAGACACCAATTGAAACAGCACAATAGCAAACTCTTTCAGTGTTGGGAGAAGCCCCTTTCTGAAGTCTGGTATCTTGTTTCTTGAACTGTATAGTGACAATTTATCTTGTTTGCTATAGCTGAATCCAAAAAACTCAATACTATACAAAGGGGAAAAGGTGAAGTTCTCAATGGTGGAAAAAGATAATGGCTCATTCCCATTAGCTTAATTGGCTTATGTGCACATATATTATATTATGCTATTTAGTTTGATACTAATGAACACTGTAACAAATATACACCCATCCAGTGACTTCATCTAGTGCACAACTACTCCACAGCAACTGGTAGCATGGAGTGTAGCTCTTGCTTTTTAAGGGTGAGTCTTACAGAGACTGGCCGTTCATGTTTGGCCATTTCAGGGCAGTGCAAGCAGGTCCTGTGCACAAGCATGGGACAAATTAAACATTTCTAAGCCTATCCACTGAAGGCAATTTTTCCATAAGGCCAGTATATTATGATGCACTTTGTATATCTAAAATGCCTAACAAAAAGAAGTGTCTTCTTAGAATGATAGCAGAGAATAACAGTAACAGCTGTTCTTCAGGAAGGCTGGAAATGCCACAGTAACTTGTACATCTTTCTGAAACGACCAGCAAAACTGAGGAATTGGTATAGCATCAGGCCTCAGCATCCAAGCAACCATCGTTCAGCTGATGCACAGCAGCTTATTGATCCAGGATGACCTAATGGTACATCTGAAGCATCACATTCAAAGCTGAATTAAGGTTCAGGCTCTAATTCAAGTGCACGGAGATCACATAGCCAAGCAGCTGAAAGTCTGACCCAACAGTAATGCTCATGATACTCATGATGTCCCTAAAAGTAACAATTTGTGAGGAAACAAACCAAAAAAAAGGGTAATGTCTGTGTCTCAAAAAGTTGTTTCTAATTTCATGGCAAGACAATAGGAGACCACTAAAAACAAATTACAGAAAAAAAAAAACCATGACTGGAAAAGAGGAATCAGGAACTAATAATTTCTCTTCACATTCTTGTAGTGACTTTGTGATTCTTGGATATCTTAGTTTCTCCAACATACTTCTCCATTTTCCAAAGGGGAACAAAATCTTAAATCATACAGTTAATGTTTGCAAAGCACTTTTAGCTAGAGGGAAAATCTTGTCTGGCACTATGGAAGCACAAAGGGACCATAATAATATCTACCTGACTGCTCAAGGTTCCCCTGTTGTGACACAACCTCTGGTGGGTGCAGGTAGCTCTTGTTCGCACTTTTGGCCCCTGGCACTGACAAAATGCCAGCTGGAGAGTTTCTGGAGCATTTCTGGGACCTCTTGAATGCCAATTGCATTTGAGCAGTTTGTGCAGAGGCCTCTGTAATACCTGAGAGAACAAGCACAGATGGCTCCATATACCTGGCAAGTATAGCAGTGGCACAGTGATATCTCAGTCCTTAGGCTCAGGCTGAACACAATCAGACAGGGCTGGAATCAGAAGGCAGTTATTTTTGAGTTGTGTGTCACAGGGACAGAGGAGACCAAGTTCATCTCTACTGGATGTGTGGTAGAGGTCTTTTGGTTTTTATATGGGAGGACGGTAAATGTTTTACTCACAAGACCTTTTAATGTTGCTGTGGCCACAGGAAATTGAGAAGTTTAAACAGAGGCCAACAGGAAAAGCAAAGTGTGACATGTTGTATTGCTTATTCAAAGCCAATGAAGATTGGGAGCAACAGTTCCATACAAAGGACTGTTTATATCAACTAATGCATAATTCTAAATTTCCTGCATGAGTCATTTTTTTGGTATCTTTTTGTCCTGCCTCTTTGTCCCTCTCCACTGGACTGACAAACATAAGCACAAGCATGTTAAAAATATTTTTTCCTTTTTAAGGAAATCCTAATGAATCTAGATCCCTGTAAAGCAGCACCACAGTTCACCACTAGCACGCCAGCCACCAAGAGCTGAAGCTGAATGGTCACACTAAAGAATGGTTTTATAAGTTATCTGGGGCTGTGAAAAATAAGGGACTCCCTAGCTCTAAAGGATAATTTAACTCGATACACTCACCCAGACTTAAAGATGCCACCTTTGGGAACATTTCATGTTCTTACACACAGAACTGTTGAACATTCAAAGACACCAACCTGGCTCTAGCAGGAATGGAGCAAGTTCTGCCTCTCTGAAAACCAGCTTGTGCACCCATTTACCACTTGGCTTCTCCCTTAATACTGATAGCAAACAAAGCAACATCCAGGGGACTTCTGTGATGCCTATCTGGTGGGAAAGAGACCTCAAGAAAGTACTTCTGACAGGCAAGCAACACATAGCAGCACAGGAAAACCAATCTTTTCCCTTTACCCACAGCTCTACATCAAGGTGTCACATGCACCCCCAAAATCTCATCTAGAATTCACGTGCTTAGGCTAATGGGTTTGTAAAAAAACAAAAAATCAGGGTTCTTGCCACACAATACTATGAAAACGAATGATTTTCTTCTCAAACACATCTTACTTTTTGTAAGCTTGTGTGAAAAGAGCCCATTATTAAGCCTGAGTTATTTGAGCAATATTGGAAATGCCCCTGCCCTTTTGTTAATTTGCTTGGCTTGGTGCACACATGGCATTTGTTTTATATCATGTGTGGAACTTGCTTCTTTAAAAAGTCTGCAGGTTTCAAATTCCTCCACTTTTGATAGATGTACTGTATGTACTGTTAGGTTTAAAAAAAAGTTACAGGTGGCTGCTATTTTTCCCAATTCAGCCCACAAAAGCCCCTTTATTAAAAGAAGTCCTTAATGAAAAAGAAAAGTAGAGCTACTGTATGTGAGGTTGCAAAGATCTCTGGTGGAAATATTTGGTGTTTACATTTTGCTGAACTATTTATACTGTGGACACATACTACACTAGAGGCTCTTTTTTCTCTGCATAATAGAAATCCTTGTAACTGAATTCTATATACTTAGTATGGCTTACATTTTTTTATCCAGCCTTACCACATTTTATTCCACCCTGCTTTCTACACAACTTTGTGTGTCTTTAGCAGAGCTGTATAATAGCAACACCTTCTGGAAGAAGGGAGACACTGGAGCACCATTTCTGCCTCTTGCAGCTAATTGCACTCACCAACCAGTGTACATTACTAATAAGGCAGAAGTTCAGAATAATAATTAGGATACATCACTAACTGTATGTGCATTTATTGCTTCATTTAGCAGTAATTGAAAACTGTGTTTTTTTAATAACTCTTTCAGAGTCTCTTTGCTGAGAGTATTTTTAACAGTTAACAGTCAGTATTTTAATTACACCGGATTTATGGGTCTAAGTCTCTGCTCTATACACCCTTTGTCTGACGATATGAAAAAGCAGAGGATCGCCCCACTGCTCCGTGGCATCAGCCACCTCGTCTCCCCCCAGAACAGCACGAGCTGCCAGCATAAAGACCAGCATTTCCAAACCCTGCTGCCTGCAGCAAAGCTCCCAAAGCCACAGACCAGCAATTGAAGTGCAATGGCCTACATTTAACATCAGCCGAGTATCTGAAAGTCTCACCGTCTTAGAAAAGTGCCAAGGCATTCCTAGCGTCTTTGTAAACCAGCCTCTGCCACTGAAGAGCCTTTAAGAGCCTTTGACATTGGTGCTTTTAAGTTTTATCCAAAGAGGACACACAACCCTTTCTGCATGTTGCTAAAAGACAACTCTGCCAGCACAAGTAGAAAATGGTTGGTGAAAGGAGGACTCCTTTAACTGCTTTTAACTTCAATCTATAGCAATATTTTCTTTCACAAAGTACTACAGAGAGATACTATTGTAGTAGTAGTAGAAATAATAACAAATTCTTATTATATATTATTATAATTCTTATTATAGTAAATAATAATTATTGTTATTGTTATTCCACCTTTGACTAGATCTTTGAACAGAGATATACCCAATCATTTTCATATCACTGTTGTAAGGTAAGTACTGCTAGAGGTACAGGGAGACAGAACTGGAGTCTTTGGTGATTCTATCAAGAGAGGAAGCAAGGACAGGAGCTTCCAAATTTATATATCTAGGCTACACATTGCAAGCATCAAATCCGCTATACTTTCCTTTAGCGGTGCCAAACTTCTGAGTGGACATATTATAAAAGAGCAGGCATTATCCAGGAGGTTATTAGGTTCTACAATATTCAGTTGGCTTTGAGGATGCAAGACTGAGTCTGGATGAGCCTCATAAACCTGGATGCCTTTCTTTACACAATGCAAGTCACAGTCTAATTCTTCCTCATAGGCAACTGGATCCAGGGTCAGATCTGACAAATCTTGATGATTTTGCAAAGTTAATACAAGATTTCCATTTTTGCTTTTCATTTTCAAATGGTGTGTCTCCGAGCAAAATTTGCCTGTGTTCTGTGCTTTGACACTTTGTCTGGCTTCTGTGCTTGATTCACATCCTTGGTCAGGACTTTATTTCGTGAGCTATTTCTCTTCTTTCTGCACACCCTTACTTGGCTCAAGCAGTGCAAGCTCTTGCCCACCTAATAAAGAACCCTGTGTACTGCAAGGTCTGCAGCCATCATCCATGAGACACTGACATTTGCTCACTCCATTGTGCAAAACAGCTCTGAGGAGAAGCCTTTGGAGAAATGCAGAGACTTTTCCATAATGGAAAAAGAAAAGCAAGCCCTGAAAGTTAGCTTTAGGTGTGTCTGTGTTGTGGGAAACTGTTCGTGAATGGTCTTCATGTCTCGTTTTGGCAAAGTATTCAAGGGCTACCAGTACCCACAACTGCCTAGCAGCATGTAACCTACACTCCCAATTAACAGAGGCAAACACAGCCTCCTCTCTCCACTCCATGTGTCTCTAAGTAACATCATGCCTGTACATTAAAGAGCAGGCATCTCAGGCATGATCCTGTATGAGGGCAGACTGCACAGCATTAAGAAACCCCTGAGAGGTCTTCAGGCAGCTGCTTGGCGAGGCCAGGTGAGGGTAGCTAACTGAGCAATATAGAAAAGGCCATATGGCACCAGCTGTGCTCTGGCTCCCAGCAGGACAACCCCTCCTCTTATGAATATAATTTCCGCAGCATGCATGAGACTGAATTGCGATTGCAATAAGCTGTCCTGTCTTTTTCCTCACCTATACCTGTCACCTTCGAGATGCTGAGCTACCACACAAAAGAGCGAGCCAGTGCAACAAAAACTGCAAGAACTGAGCCTCGTACTGTGGAAGTGCTCCTTGCTGCTGCCTGAAAACAACCACAAAATTCAGTAGGGAAGCCTCTTTCCTCTCCCTTCTGCTTCATGTGAGAAATGGCTATGTCTGCTCCCCACACCTGTAAGTGCCAAGAGCCACGGGGTGATGAGCCAGCAGGACTACGAGGAAGTTGTTGAAGCCCTTCTCTTCAGTCCTGCCAGTACAGCCTCACTCCAAATGACATAGCTCAAACGTATCCCTTGTGCTGAGGAATGGGTTAATCCCAGGACCAGGGGAGTTTGTGACAAACCACCAACTAGACTGAGAATCTCTAGTGGAATTTTAACGCGTCTGGCCTGGGATCCTCAATCGCTGATAATGACAGGCATTACCTGACCCAGCCAGCAAGGGGATCGCGATAGCTGTTCTCAAGAATTTGCAAATCGTTCTCCAGTTCCTGGCTCCTTCCCTTTGACTATCTTGGCAGCCTGTTCTGGCAGCCAGACTATCTCACCTAAGACTTCTCCAGCTGGTGAAGCATCTTGGCACTCCTGCCTCTCTATGCCCACACACTTTCATCAACTTCAGCAGTAACCCTTTTAAGTGTTATCTTGCAGGCCTAATTACTTCAAATACATTTTCTGGCTGACGGCGTTGGACAGGTGGAAATTTAGCGCCATCTATTGCTAAATAATGAAACAGTGGTTTGGGAAGAACGCAAGAAAGGCCCTTTTGCAAAGGAAGGCTTGGCTGCAGGATTCCTGCAATCCAGCAGAAGCACCCCCACAGACGCCAGAAACTCTTCTAACTCGGGACTGATGGTTGAAGCCTTGCAGCTTTCTAGAAAATACATCTCTAAGTCTGGGGTGTGACCCTGGCAAATTTCTTCACCCACAGTACAGGAATACTGTGAGAACCAGCTTTCTGACAAAATTTGTAAAGTTCGTAAATCAAGTTTGTCCTGAAATACTATGGCATTAATCTACCTCTCTCTCTCTCTCTTCCTGTAACCCTACTGGTATTTTGGTGACAATCCCCCTAAACTGTATATCTACCATAGGCAAACTCTAAAGCTGGTCTCTTTATTTACAGTGTGTAAGCATAAAGCCCTTGTCAACACTGGCTGTAACCCCTTTCCACCTGTGAGCAAATAAAATGGAAGGAGTAATCTCAAAGGCACGTGGCATCCCCCCAGGGCTCAGCTGCAGCCATGGAATACCCCAAGAACCTGAGGAGACTAGGTGATCAGCATTGCTGACTGAAGAGGACTATATTTCTGAAGAGACATTAGTGAACCTGAAGGTTATATTCTTGTCAAAAGTCTTGGTACTTTTACCTTCACAGATTTAAATAATTTACAAATACATATCCCTAATAACACAAGAACCCTGAAAAATCCTGTTAAGAGACCAAGGCTAGAGAGTAAGGGGTGTTGATTACCATGACAGGAGCAAAAGCTGGGTCTTTTCACAGCCCCATATATAACATTTGAATACAACTGAAGTGATGTGCGGTAGTTCAATGAGATGGTAGCATCCGTTCATAGTGCAGTTAATCTCTGCTTGTCACTGGAAGCAACTACTGATATTGCAATCTTTGTCACAAAAAAGTTAAAACTGTTTGTGGTGATGATACTAAAAGTTAGTAGAATAGATGGAAACACTGATTAAACCAAAGTGCTGGTATACACAACCTGCAAAAATCAAAAGCATGCTGTCCCCATGTGATGTCCCCAACAGAAATAGCTGCAAAGAGTCCTGACAAACTGAGAGGTAAGAGATGACAAAAAAAGATGAGCAAAGCTATTTCAAAATGTTTGCAGCCATGAAGTTGGGGCGCCTTAAAACTGTTACAAAAAATACCTGATGCAGTGTAAACAGCTGTCTGTGGTTTACTGCAAGCTCCATAATACTTACTACCCCTTTTTTTTTTTTTTTTTTTTTTTTTTAGGAGCTCTAAATGCTGTAAGCAGGATAAAAAAGGATTTTAAACATAATTTTTCAGCACATATGATGGCGAGGAAAGGTAGAATATGTGTATCAGGCAGCTTAAAAACAGGAAAGCCAAGAAACAGAGATCCAAATGTTTGGTTTATTTTGCAAAATATGTTTAGGATTTTTAAGGTTGTCTTGAAGGGGTGTCAGACTTGACTGATAATTTTGGGTTAGGCTATACTACTGGTTCTAAAAAGTCAACATAACCTGTGTAGTCATCTTGCTAATGACCTTGCTTTTTGTAAATGGATAAAAACTCTTTTTCATCACAAACAAATAGAAAGGTGAACAAGAAATCAAAATGAGAATTAAATAGTTCAAATTCAGGCATATTCTCCTTGAGACTCTGCCATTCACTTTGCTTAATATACTGTAGCCCAGATAATTTCTCACTGCTGCCCAGAAGTTAGGAGATCCCTTTCAATTCCACTATGCATTTAGGGAACAGAGCCTTGTTCAAATGACCCTGTCACTGAGCCAGTCCTGACAGCTTTGGCGTTGACCTTCTATTTTATCTCACCTCCTTTCCCTGCTCCCCAGAGCCTTACATCAACAGTGGCAGCAATCACATTGTCTTGCCAGCCCTGCCAAGAGGAGAGAAGGGGAGAGTAAAACCTTACTATGAACCAGATGTGGCCCATCCACTGCCCAACTTTAATTTAGACCAATATAAATGACAACATGAGACTGACAGTAGGGAAAAAATTGTCCAAATCTAGTAGGGGCTGCTACATCTACTCAGGAAATTAGCAGTGCTCCTTAGGCAGAGCCCCCAGGGGGGGTGAAGAGTGTGTGCCTGGCAGGACCCCTACACATTCACTCAGCTCTGGCACACAGTATGTACAGCAAAGGTACAAAGATACTTTGCAGATACATCACCCTGTAGGATTCAAGCACAGCAGGTTCACAAGCAGTAACACTGCCATGTGTCTACTAAGGGCATCCTCCCACAGGGAAAATGTAGCAGATCAGCATAAAGACTGAAAAGTGAATGGCATGATGAAATTCAAATAATTAGAAGTTACTTTACTATGAATCTGAATACTACTGGTAATGATCTGTAGCATATAAACGAAAAAGTAGAGAATGTGATGTACAAAATTAAACTTGTAAGGTAATGCTCATGGGATGATGATGATGATTGTGGGTCATTCTTAGGTAGATTGTCCCAAATGCACTCCTTTGTGCATTATTTCAGCATAAGGGAGATTTTATTTCAGTTTTTGTTTGGTTTGGAAGAAAAATAATACTAAAGCTTTTAAATAAGTACAAAACGAATTAATACTGTTGTGTTTTTTGGCAGGACTGATATAGAATGTTTCATTTTGAAGCACACTCTTTACCTCTGTTCTCTATATTTGGTTTTGCTTGCTTTTTTTGAGGACAGGCTGCTGGATGGCAGAGGATGGTTTTTTGTCAGGAGGGTCGATCTTTTTTTTCCTGCACCAGATTTAAAGCCAGGAAGGTAAAAAGATTCAATTTCCCAATCTATTAGCAAACTTCTCCTATCACGTAAGTGGTCATAGGCTAAAGTTAAAATTGTTACAAATTATCTTCTGGAGAAGGCAGTACTGAAATCTGCTCCTGTAAGTAATGTGGTAGAAATTATGGGTGAAGGAGGCATATTCTAGTTTGAAACAAATCACAGTACATTACAAAAGCTTTGCAAAAGCCTGTTCTAGCTCACACAAGCTCCCAGGGCTGTCAAGAAAACACCAAAGACCTGAGTCGCCTGGGATCAGTAAGTTTAAAGACAATCTGTTCTTCCTGAGCTATGAGAGTCCTGCGAGACTACGACTCTGTTCCAAACTTCTGCTAATAGCAATGCCAACTAGAAGCATGGTGAATTGTGATTTCCCCGGCATAGCTGTGCCAACTAAAGCCCCAGATGACTCCACTGTTCTAGCAAAAATGTGCTTTTCCTGATATAACTTCTCCTGTGTGGTGCCACGGCCAGGTATGGTATTATTGTATGAACAAAAAATACATCTTCACTGGTACAGCTGCAGCTGTATGTCTGCACTGACAGAACACAACTGGGCATAGACATAAGAGCTCAGAATATCACACTTAGGTAGTAAGCAGGGTTGGAGGTTGATTATGTACAGCAGGCCTAAAAGTCCATTAGTACCTCACAGAGGCTTTACTGTTCTCTTTTGCAGTATTGTGTTTCCTCAGAGGAAGCTATTTTGAACTGAAAATATGCAAGGCTCTTTTTTTATTTTCCTCTTTTGTGCATGGAAAACAGCACCACTTCTTGCATTCCCTGCAGGTTTCAGGGAAGCAGAGAACTGCACATATCCCTTGACAGACATCTTCAGGTAGGAAGAAAGATCCAATCAGGCATCTCAAGTTAAAAGATTAATTTGCTTGGAAAGTTAAAACTGTGATAAACAACCTAGAGTGATTCTGCCACTGGAGATCAGAGGGGTCACAACCTGATTGCTGGAGACAAGGCAGGTTTTAGGTGCAAGCTAAATGAGAAAAACTTGGGAGCACTGTGTTTTATCAGGGAATGAATGTTCCTGCAGTTCAGGCATTCGAAAATCGCATTAACCTGGAAAAGCCAAAGCAGGGACAAGATACAGACATGAATGTAATAAATACTGACTGCAGGGGCTCCAGGGCAGCTGTCAGCTCTTCCTTCTGCAGTGGAGGTCATGGAAGAATCTTTTTGATACTTACTTTTTCTTTTAAACCAGCACTACAGAGTGCATTTAAGCAGCAAAAATATTTCATTTGTGAACAGAAAGGATGAGGCCAAACATTGGTTTTACTTTCTATGTCTCAGCTACCTTACTTCACCTCATACACCCAAAGACTGTCTGGTCAGCTAAATAAATGTGGTGCTACACAAAGGAGTCAGAAGGCAGCTGCAGAATAACCTCCTTGTAGAGGGGACTCACCTGCAGGTATGGAGAGCAAGTCAGCCCAACTGCAGCCTGGCCTGGGCTGGCCCGGCCCAGCAAGAATCCACAATGCTCAATTCTTCACTAGCACACAGAGGCACCAAGGGGGCTTTTGCTGCTATGAACTGCACAGGCAGCTACACGGCTTTGGAGCAGAAACATTTTGGTTGAGTCACTGAACTGCAACTCAAGCCCATCTTTTCTCTCCTAAGCAATAACCAATGAGTTGGTTTTTCCACAGATAGCTGTGGGGTTTCCTGGTTGTGTGGGCTTGGGTCAAGATCACAAAAATAAACACAGTAAATGCTTTAAGTCTCACCTGTGTGGATTCTTTTACTCTATGCTGGTTTGTAACATAAAAGAACTTTGTACCTGCAAAACAGGCGGTCCTCAATTAAGAAAACTCTGTATGCAAAAAAAAAAAAAAGAAAAAAAATGGGCATTAAACACGTAGGCACAGAAAGCTGACTTTCTGGTGCAGTATCCAAAGTCCTTCCTCTTGCAACTTGTCTGCCTCCTCTGGGGTCCAAGTTGTGCTTGGTCTCCATGCACAAAGGGGAAGGGCTTAAATTTTAGGGGCCTGGGCACTCTTTTGCAAAAATATAGCACTGTGCCTAGATGCCTGTTGTTGGTATAATTAATCCGCTTTTGAACACTCAAAATCCCAGAAGGTGTCACCTGGGATTCAGAGGGGAACATTTAGGCAATGCAAAATCTTCCAAGGTTAGGTGAAAATGAGCTGAGTGTTTATTTGTTTAAACCAGAATCAATACAGTAGACTGACAAGGCAGGGAATTATAGAAGGTTTGGCCATGCATAAGCTTGATTTTCTTGCATTTTAATGTCACTGTCAGCTGTAGGCAATGTTCCAGCTTGCGAAGTTTCACTGAAATTGGAAGCAACACTGAACTTGGCAGAAATGTGATTGCAAGGTTTAATTGAAAGAATAAGCATGCTATTACAAATTAATGTGTAGAAGGCAGCCATGGTGGGTCCATATGGCCCTCCATTGCTCATTGATCATACACCCTGTCATGCACTTATCCTCACAGGAGTCACTTAGCTTGCTGAGAGCTATTACCCCCATTTTACAGCTGGAAAATAGGAGCTAGGAGAGTTACCTGTCTTGCTCAAAGGCATAGAAAGTAATTGATCAAGGGGAACTGCTAATCTTTTCTTCCTTTCCAGATTGCTTATAATTTTTCCCTAATGAAAATCACTTCTTATCTGATAAACTTATATTATGCACTGCAAAGGAAACCAAGAGAAGCAGTGTCTTTTAAAAATAAATCATTACAAGCCAACACGGATTTAGCAATTTACTGTAATTGCAGTTTGATTTTCAGTTTTCCCGTGAAAGATATCAAATTTACCGTCTTAGGACTGAATGAAACAGTAATTGTTAAAATATACTTGACTCCTGATGATCTGTGGGTCATAATTTTCTTTTTTCCCTGAAAAATTACTTTTAATTTTTTAAGATGAAAACCATACATTTTCTGGCTATCAGCTCCACACAAACACTGAATTATTTTTCCTGATAATAAATATTTTATCAGAGAAAAAAAAAAAATTAAACAACTCTACACCAGATGAATTTTGCCCTGCACTTAATGTATGACCTGTTGAGAGTTTCACTTGGTCAAACATTGTTGGCTCTCTCTTATGCTGCTTTAATCGTAGTAACAGATAATAAAGCCTTGTTCATGTTACTTTTTCTTTCCAGGGAAAAGTTGCCACAAAGAGGCTGTGAGGTTTGGCAGAGATATGTATGTGCTCAGAAAATAAAGTTTGTTTTTAAATATGACCTTATCCTACAAAATCTGGGGAATTTCACTTTAGTCAGCCTGAACTTCGGCCTTATTGACACCTTTCTTCCCTTCTGAGTTGATGTTATCTCTTAATGAAAAAGCTTGCCAATATTACACATATGCAAAAATGAGGAAATAGTACAGATGTGGATATCCTTTTTGTTGGAATGTGAAACAAAATGTGGAATAAGGAGTTCTCCTTTGTGTCGTTTGGATGTAGCAGCATGTAGACTAACAAAGGGAATCTTTCCAAGGGACTCTGCAAGTTAAACATCTGTAGGAGGTATAATCAAGCTCTTGAGATTCACCTTAGCAGAGGTAAGGAGTTGCAAGGTAGGAACTCCATGAGACTTATCTTTCAAAAACAGGGCAGCCATCTGACTTAAAAAATCTGCTGATTGGTCATGGTTCATATGCATAATGCCAGTATCAGTTACAAGGCTTACACACACATGCTGTTCAATAAGCCTCTACCTAGGGTGACAGACTGTAGTCTGGTCTCCGTGAATAAATAAATCAATAAATAAGTAAAATAGAAATCATACTTTGCCTTTTTGGAGGACATACTGCATGAGAGAGAAAGCACAGCAGCATTTGGGGTTTCACCAGATTCTTTCCATGACAACAAAAATACAAGCAATGTAGTTAGGTAATATTTCTTTAGCCTTTTTATTTTAAATAGAAATTAAGAAAGAAGCCTCATTTAAGAAGAAGCCTCATTTCAGGAGTCTGAAGGAACCAGACAGCAAAAAAGGAAGTTCCTCACTCAGGAATCCTGAAGTGTGCCATGCAAGTAAACACTGCATTCCCAAAACTGGGTTTCTTTGCTCCTTCAGAAAAGCATACACAGCAATACTTTTCCCTACTCTCCACCTTAGCACACGTGAAGATTACAGGCTCTACAGCCTGAAAAGTCCTTGGCACAGCCATTGACAAATCTGAAAATCTTCTGATTAATGACTCACCTGATAGCAGCTGTTAGCACTTCCCAGCTTAACACTATCACCAATGTCAGATGAAGACATCAAAACAGAGCAAGAGAAAATGGCATTTCTCTCAGTAAAGCAACATATCACAGATAACCAACTCTTGTCTCACCTTCACAATCCTAAAAATGACTTCGCATGCAAAATGGTGTGAAGATTGCTGCCACCTGAAAGCTAAGTAGGCATTCTGATTACAGCAAATGTAGGACAGGTGAAGTCTGTCCTGACCAGTGAGCTACTGATCCTACGTCTTCAGGGGAAAAGTCTTTGCAGAAAACTGGTTAGGGAGGATTTCTGACCCTGAGTTTAGCTCAAACTCAGCTGTTTTTTTCCTCAACAGTCATAAAAATATTCCACCTGTAAAAGGAGGGAATAGCAAAGAGAATCAGTGTTATGAGTTATGCTTAGAGGTTGGTATTTCTGGGAGTGCATTTTCAAGACAGGAATATAGGCAGTCAATATTAGAAATGCCAGTTTTGAGGGTATATCAATAAAAGTGTTGAATTTGAGGTTTTTTTCTTCCTTTCCATTTTGCTTAGTTTTCTGATACTGTGGCATCAAGCACAGTTTGATGTTCTCAGATTTTCTGTTCTTTGCATGACATAAGTAAGGACAGATTCTGTAGTGCAGGAAGGGAATGATATTAATGTTTATAATGCTTATAAGCATTTAGGAACAACGGGAGCCTTAGCTGGTAGTATCCAAAGCACTGGACTTAAAAGATATTGGGACAGAGCCCGATCTGTGGAAATTTATTTTTTTTTCTAATTCTTATGCAAAGAGATGTCCTAAAAAAAATAGGAGTATTTTTCACTATCTTCTAATCAGTCTTCAGCCATTTCCTTGTGATGAAAATACAAAATCTTCAGTTCTCTTCTTTTCCAAGCTGGGACTTCACGGTAAAGCAAATATCATAGTCTTTGCTCATGCATAAGGCTTGTACGAGCCAAAGGAAGGTAAAAAAAAAAAAAAAGAACCAAGAATTCAGCAATGACTTAAGCAAGGTCTGGTGCATAAAAGTTTAAGAGCCATAATAAAAATGGCTAGCACCTGCGAGAAACTCAAATCCTAACATTTCGTAGGAGCATGACTTCTTAACCGGCTTCAGCTCTGCTATGGCTAAAAAAGCAGTCCTGACCTCCCTATGTGTGAGGTCTGTAACATGATTTTGCCTTCTTGTGGTCAAGCAGTGATCTGGTCTCTCGGCAATTGTTCTAGTGCCACAAAGGGAAGGTCAGGAACAGAGTAGCTGGAAATAAGAAGAATGGAGCCATTCTTTTTTCATCATGCTCAGAGTGTGAACATCACCTCAAGTTAGGATCTGAGCTAATACCAGTTGAATTTGAAGTTTCCACTGACATCATTGTTTCCACTGGCTCTGCTTGGTGATGATCTATGTAAACTTCACCTAAAAGGCAGGTAAGTCAGAGTCTTTGTTTTCAGCTTAGTTATGGTACTCTAGATAAATTCATCCCTGTCAAAATGAGAGTCAGAACAGCCCTAGCTGTTTTACAGGTGACAGTGCCTCTGGCAGTGGCAGCCTCCCAGCAGGTATTTAATTTTTGTATCTGTAAAGGATGGGGATAAAATTACCTCCCTTGCACATACAAGCTAGCAAAGCACACTCTTCCATATCATGACACAGCTTCAGCTGCATAGGCCCCATCTAGACCAGGGTTTTACCTATGTCTGCTTTGGGCAGGCCTAGAGGGGTCTTTGAATACATACTCAGTACTGAAGATGACTGGCCTGATGGTAGAGTAGATCAGTATTGACTTGATCAGCATTTTGTTTGAAAGGCATTTTTTTGTGGAGTATGAATATGCATCTGTGGTTTAGAAATGCAACTGTACTCTCACCCAATAAGAAGACAATTTAACATATTTAATTATTAATTTCCTTGGATAATATGTAGATTTTGTAAATTAAAGGTTTTGTGCATTTTACAGTCTGTGGTTAGAACTTATCCATTTTAAACATTAGGTTTTCTGTTTAATCCTTTAGATTTAGGTACTTATCTCACAAATACTGAGTTTGCTAGGATACTTTCTTTGTATATGAACTTTTTTTTACCTCACTCTAAAAAACGTTAGCCTATACAGCCATCAAAGTAAAGGATAAATGCCTATATACCACTAAACATCAATTAACCAAGCGGAACCTTTGGAAAGAATTGTTCCATGAGCAAGATGGAAAAAAAAAAAAGTTAAAAGCAGATGTTCTGAAATCACTTCATGAGAGCATAATTTCCTTTAATGACCAAGATGAGTTTATATGAGTTAAGATAAATTGTTTTGCCTCGCATAACCTGGCATTGTTAAAACTCAGAATTTAACACTCTAAATTTGTACAGATATAATACCACCTGCAGGTGAAGCAGGGCAAATATTTTCTTACCTGGCATTAAAAATTATTCCCTTTGAAGAGAGAGAAGTAGATACCTTCTGCACTCTTGTATTTTCTTTCACAAGTTCCTCATTGGAGAAGCATCGTGGACAACAAAGGTGCTACTACAGAAAATTTTACTCTTCTTGGCAACAGGATAATTCTTTAGCAGCTCTGTTAAATTCACCACTGTGATGCCACGGTATCAGAAAACTAAGCAAAAGGAAAGGAAGAAAAAAACTTGAAATTCAACACTTTTGTTGATATACCCACAAAACTGACATTTCTAATTCTGACTGCCTATATTGGAATCTCCAACTTTTGTTTCCTTGCCCTGTTTATATGTACAGAAGGCAGACTTTTCCTTCTACTTTGTCCTCCCCTCGTATTATTCTAAACCTGATTATCTTGTCACAGCAACTTTACAAGACTATGTATCCCAGATCAGAGTCCTCAGGATGGATATTCTCCATCCCCATGGATATCAAGAATACAGTGATGGTGGTGGTGCTGTGAGTGCTTTATTGAACAGAACTATTGCCAGCCACTGAGATAGTTCAAAAGGGAGGAATAAAGGGGTCTTTTTAAGTTTTGCTAAAAGGCACAGGTTTGTCTGTCTCTGAAGCCCACTCAGCACCTTCTAGAACTGATCTTCAAGTCATTACTACTTGGGATACACAAGTTTTGAAAGCTGTCTTACTGAAGCTCAAACTAGAGTTACAGTTA
Source organism: Pezoporus occidentalis (assembly GCF_034315485.1). NCBI lineage: Eukaryota > Metazoa > Chordata > Aves > Psittaciformes > Psittacidae > Pezoporus > Pezoporus occidentalis. The sequence goes on along the minus strand of NW_026913748.1, from coordinate 11,788,888 downwards.
AGAAAGGTTCCCTTAGGATGAAAGTGGAGAGGCCAAAATTATAGGAATAAAGCCCGATCCTGACATATTAGGCTCATTCTCCTAGCAGTAACTAACTGTTAGTATTTAACTATCTACAGCTTCATTAAAGTGTCCTGTATCCATGCCAGCTTTCTCTGAAGTCACTTAGAACCAAACCAGATGGAAAATTTACCCTGATGTGTACTTTACCACAGCATGGATCAGTACTACCTTTAATCACAGCATTCCCTTCCCTGAAAAGGGGGAATACGTCAAGTATTTTGGTAAATATAGCTACCACACATGGCAAATGTCAAGATTTTAATGACACTCACTTTCAGTGCTTTCCATCTTCAAAGGGCTTCCCACTAGTTGATATACTTTAGAGTAATGACTATTCAGAACTGCCATGTGAAGTAAGTGCTCAAAGCATTGAGTTGTTTTCTGGCTTTCTTCTCTCCCTTGAGTTCATTGCCTCAAAAACCTTAGAATGGAGGCTGTATTCAATCACTGATGCACAGTCCTAGCATGTTAAAAACTGTTTCATGACAATATGGCTAGCAGGTAGGTTGTTTTGCTGCTCGATTTGTCCAGTATGCTACTTCAAGTGAAACAACTGGCTCAGGCTCTAGGCTTGGCAGGGTAGGTGCATGTCTGCCATTGTTAAAAACTCATTCTTTCCTTTGAGTGTCATATCCTTAGACTTCAGTGGAAGCCAGAAGGCAGAATACAGGCTTTGCAATTAGACTGTAGAGTTAACTTCTTTCTTACCGCTTGCATCTTGCTTTGCTGTTCTTAAATGCCATGCTTTGTTCTTTTTTCTTTTTTTTTAATCCAGCTTTCAAGAATGTATTTTATAACAGCCCCCATCTATGGCACAATTATGCTTAGTTAGCTGTACTCAACAGTGATGATTTCATAACATGCCACAAACAGGTGCCCATTAAATTCCTTTATTGGAGACAGAAACATTGCATAATTACAGATTTTATGAGGGAAACTGCAAATAGTATAGACTGTTTCTACTGCCAGCAAAATACAGTTATTACAGGATTTATAGACATACAAATATAAAGTGTTTCTTTCATGCCAGATGGTCCATACATAACAATGCCATTAGGAGCTCTTAATTGTGCTTCTACAAAACCTTTAGAGAAGAATGAGGTAGAGTTTCCTTTAGTTTATCCAGTATTTTTTCACACATCTGTCTTTTACTGGTTTTATATGCTCAGATCCTTGTAAAGTATGCAGTTAACTTTAACATTTGAGAAAACAGAGACTTTTCAGAGGTGTTTACTTCTCCCACTTTAAGTTGCTAATTTCCCACTGCTTACATGCTATGATCCCAGTAACTACTACTGTATCCTTCTAAATACTTTGAAGGTCCGGTAGACTGGGACATCTGTCTTTCCAAATTTACTGCTTTGACAGAAATTGTTTGCAAATAGCTTCAGATAAAACTCTTGCTTGTCTCCATCATGGCAAAGAACCTTTTACACCCTATCACTCTCTACTGTAGTGGCCAAGCTAAAGTCCAAGCCATCTCCCCAGATGAAGGGAATAGATTCACTCTGTCAACATCCTCTACTATGGAATAGAGTTAATTATATATTTGTCTCCTACTTGCAGTTCTAGTCAACTACTGGGCCATTAGAAATAAGTATAAATTATGGGAACAGAATGCGCCACTGACCTGTAGAAAACAGTCTCTCACTATTAGATGATCTGGAGCATTACTTGTTTGTTCCCATCTAATATTTTATTGTTTCATGACAAATAAGTGTGTTGCAGCTTTCAGTTAATATACTAGGGCACAAATTATGAAAATGTAGGCACAGATGTAGGTATTTAAGCAACTGAATAAGAGCATTCTTAAATAGCAATAATAATCTACTATCCTGAAAGACATTTGGTATACCTGGGTAGTCTCTCTTTTGGACTGAATGAGACTGACCTCCTGTCTTGATGGGTAATTTTACCCTCATTCATTAGCATGCCTGTTCTGGAAACAGAAGACTTTGCTCTGGCATTTGCTGCAGGTATTTAGTACTTCATAAAAACCCAAGAGTGCACTAGGGTACAGTAGAGGAAAAAAACCCTGTTATTTCACCTGAAGAGGCCACAATTCCAGCGGTGACCAAATCACAATGAAGAGGGCATTTGGCATACAGGAAGAAGCTGATTACATAAAGAATGTTTGCTTTCTTCCCATAACCTACTAATAATAGCTCAGTAATACTCTATCAGAATTCCAAAATGAAAGTGTAAAATTTAACAGATTCCATATTCCTATCTTGATCACTTTGATCATAAAATGAAAGAAAAACTGTTCCTGCAAGATAGTACCGCCTGAGATAACTTCTGAGTTCCTCCATCTCACACTTAAATGACTGTTCTAAGCATGACAGAATCAGGTCCTATCAAGAGTTAGCATTATTAAGAGAACCAGCTCTTAGAAACTTTCCCAACTCTTGCTTAGAATAAAAGCACTACACTTACTTTATCTACTATTCCCTGCTTACCTCTTTGGTAAAAAACAAAACTGACCAGTACTGGAAAATCATTTAGAACACTGTAGTTAATAACTTCCACAAAGTTGTTGTCTTTTTTTTTTTTTTTTTTACCTTAACTTTATCCAGCAGATATTTTAAAGACTTTAAAATTCTATATCAAGGTCTTAAAATCTCCTTAAGATCTTCCTATGAACATGAACTTTAAGATTTTTTTTTTTTTTTAAGATAATAAATTCAGGATTGTGGTAAAAATGGTAAAAACCAGACACAATAAACTGAGTTTTAAGATAACCAAAGAGTATAAATTCATGTTCAGAGAGAGACATGAGGATCTACCCATGCTATTACTACTAGTAAATTTAAACACCTTTATTTTTAGTAAATTTGGGTGTGGTTGACCCTACTAGTGTGGTTAATAAGAATCTGAGCTACTAATTCCAAAATTTTATTCCAAATCTAAGGATTGACTATTCTAGTTCAGTATTGTTCTCTACCTGCTAAGCCCTAATGTACCTGAAGGTAATAGCTAAGTTAGCTTTGTTTACGGAGCTGGGGATATATTTACCAAGTGTGCTGTAGATGGCAGTCAGATTCTTGCATAGTCAGAGGAAATATCCTGGAATTCCCACTAATAACGATCATGTTTAAAGCAAGGCATGGACAGAAGGATTGCTACAACAGTATTTCTCACTAATGCAATACCGATACTCTATTTTGCTATTATGACTAAATCTACAAATACTTATTAAGAAGTTACTTAGCTTAAATAATTTAGGACCTACAAATTATTTGTCCAAATCTTGAGGATAGTGACAAAATGCAGTAAAACACAACTCTGACACTTCTTAACTACTAAATACTGAAGTTCAGAAAAACAGTATTCAAGATTGATAGAGGTCTGTCTCAGTGCTGCATGACAAAGCATACTTCTAGAATAGTTGTAATCTAATGCCTCTACATCAAGAGGTACAATACTTCCTTCAAGCACATCACTTTAAAATAAGATAGCTCTGTATGAGAGGTGAAGGTGAATTCTCGTTTCAAGATTTTTCTGTATGCTACTTTATATTCTGAACTACGTATTTTACTTGTTTATAGGTTTATACAGAAAACCTTAAATATATTTCTTATTTGAATAACATTTTTCTTCTGCATAATCAAGATACTGCCACTCTAAGGCAATGTTTCAAATATTGGACGCTACACAGCATCTTTCCCTGCTGCTTAAAAAGCTTTCTGGAAAGATTTGATCTGCAGTAACATAACTTTCATGTAAAAATCTGGATTGGAGTTAAAAGTGGTAAAAGTGGTAGTACTACTACTTTGCACTTACAAAGAGGTTAGATAACTTGCCCAGGGTCACAAAGTCAGTGGCAGTCAGTCTGTTCAGGCATTACATGTGCAGGTGATAAAGTGCAATTCTGACCCCTGAACACCTGCAAGATGATCAAAATGCCTTTCTTTTTTTTTAACTATCACTAATGCTGAAAGCAAAACACAAAGCAAAATTTGCTTTAATAGTCACTTTTAGATAGGAAATGAAGTGGCATCATCATAGGAGGCTGAGGAAAAGGGGCTGCAAGTCTGTGTGGAAGGCAAAGAAAGGCAGCCCACCTCAGGGCACACTCAGCCATCATTTACACCTGCCCACCTCTCAGTATACAAGCCTGCCACTAGAACATTAAAGTTTACCATCAGTAGGATGAACCTCATGCAGAGAGAGACAATGTGCCATATGTAGTCTGGCAGGCTGTGCTACCATCTCCTTATTCTATTTCATGGCAAGGCACTACCAACAGACAGAGGCCACTGAATTCAAAAGGGTTACTCCTCTAAAGAGGCATCCATGCCATCAGTTCCAGCTGTTTTTCAGTCTACCTCCTTGGAAGACCATGTATTAGACATTTCAAATAACTTGTACTCCAAATGAACCTTTCAAATATCACATTTAACCATATCACAGTTCCTCATGCCCAAGGGAAAATAAGTATAAAGTAAGTATACAGGAGGGGATTAATGATATCTCTTTCAATTAGGTAAACCCTAAATAAGAGTTAATCTAGGAAGAGAAGGTCAACTGCTTTTTAGCTTGAGATGGTTGAACAGGTGTAAACAATGGCTGGGCACAGAGAGCTCTCACTATCTTGCTTTTGTCTTATCAGACTTCCCTTCTATATCCCAGAAGAAATAATGTTTGCTTTGCACTTCTATGGACTGATGAGATTATCTATCCTAAGCAGGAAGCTTTATTAGCATTCTCACCAGATCCTGTCACTGTAAGTTCTCAGTGAATTTGCCCTTATTGCAGTTAAGAATCTAGTTAAGTAATACCAGTTGCTGAAGCCATAAGTTTTGGTATCAGAACAGCTTGTATGAAATGCCAGTTTCATGAAAAGTTCTCTCATCTGAAGGACTTTTCCTACACATGAATCATGTTCACTCAACTGAAAATTAAAGACATGCTCAGTACTGAAAATCATCATCAAAAGAATGAAGGGGAGAAGAAAGACCACAAAAAAATTGGAGTTTGTTATTATCATTTTAAAGTAGCAGTGTTTGTAAAACATAAGCATGTAAAAGGCTGAATCTCATTTGATCAACCCAATTAAACATTAAATAATTGCAGCCAATTATGCAAATATCACACAACAATATTAATTTGTTGATTTTTTTGAATAGTCTCAAATTCTCATAATGCTAGACTATCTTATGTCTTAAATGATCAATTAACAGAGCCATAACTAAGTGATGAAGAATGGATAATTGCCTAGTTATGATGTACCATACTTTTTCTATGTAAATCTGTGGCAATTAAACCAACAGGGCACATGGAGAAAAGATGTGCAGATGTTCTTTTACAAACTGTTATTAGCTTAGGGAATACCATAGTTCTCTCCTAAATTTTACAGGCAAAAATAGGGGAGTGTAATACCAAACACTCACTATTATTTACACATATTATTTCTTTCCTTTGGTTAACAGGATAAAAAAGCAGTGGTAGAATGCAGGGTAGGACAGCATGCAATACCAGGATTTCCTGTATTATACTGACCTGTCAGCTCCCTTATTTAGTTTTTAAAGTTTAAAATCTAGAACCTATTCACCTGGATACTATTTAACTAAGATGTTAAAGACAATGGTTAACGTACAAGTTAAGACACTACATGTTTGCTAGAAAAATCTAAGCATTTCTGTGGGTCATTTCAGTTTCAACTCACATCATTTTGAAGTGTCCATCAGCTTAAAATGTTCATTAAAAGGAAAGGTGTCTCTCGGGTCGATGCAGGAAACAGTGCAAACAACAACAAATGAAACCACCTAGTCTCCTTACATAAAATTACTTGAATCCAATTTATGAAGAGTTTTACATGATGTTTAGGTTTACACCACAGTAAAATAATTCTGGTCCTTATTCATTCTGATTGGTAAACAGATTACTGCTAGTATACGAATACCTTCAAGGAGATTTTTGATATGTTACCTACCAACTCTATCAACATCCTGAACTGTTAAGGTATGATACAACTACTTTGCCATACATCTTAAGTTAGATATTTCCACTTCTCATTTGCTGCTAAATCTAAGAGGAACACAAGGGGATGTATTACATAGTTCAGTAAAAGCAAGCCACCTGGGGTTGCTCATTATATAATCTTTAGAGAGCTTCATGCCACACTCTAGTTAAAGGCACTCTTTAGTTATGACTTGTCTCTCATTGGATAAAACTCTCTACCTCACATTGCATCTTGACATATTCCCCATGTTAATTTTTCCACCCATTTAATTAAAGATACCAGCAGTTTATAATAGATAGTAAGGTACTGAACAAAGACCAGCACACAATACAGTTTCAAATGGTCAGAAAAGCCAACACACAATACTATTGCTACTATAAGTGAAATAATATTTTGTGCTTGCAGTTGTATCCTAAAGAGAAAACTATACAAGTTTTAACAATGGTTACATTGTCAGAGAGAACCTTCAACTGTTCTTCATTAAAATATTAGATTGAACTGCAGTGAAAGGTAGTAAAAGGCATGATTTGAGGGAGCAAAAGAAAGTCATGGCTAAGTAGGACTTGTTTTTAAAATCTGACCAAAAATGAACAGAAAAGCCATAAGGCTACATTTTAGCAGTTGTGTAAGGCATGGATGGTCTACTAGAAATAATAGTATGTCTTTTTAAACTGTGTTAATAAATGTCAGTAACTGCAGAGGACTTATAAAGCATGAGAGAGATACTGTTGGGTCTTAAAAAAAATAAAGTGCTAAATATTTCCCTTAATCCAGGTGCATCTCTACTGCAAACTAGGGCAATAAATGTTTCACTTTTACCTCTTACCATTAGTGTCAATAAAGTTCCACCAGTTTTACACTGAAGTAGCACTTTGGAACATTGATACAGAATATGGTGATTCTTTTTGGCAAGAGATATCTTAAAGCTGTTCAACAAAGCTGTGTGCAAAAAGAGAAAACTAATAAATATTACGGTATGATTGTTAGTGAATATTTACAGAAGTAATTTCCCCAGCTACATGCTCGATATTGCTTCCAAATAGTATCAAGACTGTATGTGAGAAAGTAGTGCTACATGAAGTAGTATATACTTCATCAGAATGAAACCAGGGTTTAAATAAAATCTTTTTCCTTCTTATGCTAAATATTTTCTGTTGACAACATAGCTTGCTGCTTAATAGGAAGGCTCTATTAAAGTACACCTGTGTCAATGGAAGCTAGATGCATTTCACAGTGATTGGTAAAGGGGACAAGAAAAACATTTTGCTGATCTAAATTACGTAACTGGATGATGAAAGAAATTCCTCAAGCCAAAGGTTTGGTTGCTGTGAAGGAATTCTTCGACTTTCACAGCCACACTTCTCTAATCTTATTTTCTAGACACTCATTTGGAGTGCCTGCAGTGCCCAGCTCTGTGCTAGGCCAGACATAGTCATTCTTGTCTCTGCAGGGCCTGACCCAGCCATTCAAAGAAGGATGTATTCAACCACCGAAGAGGTACACACTGCCCAAGCAGCCACTGCATATCCCCATGGAGGGAAAGGCAGTAGGTCAACAGGGAGCATATTGCAAGCATGATCAAATCAGAGAATTTGGGCCTGGAGGACAGAGATGTTATTTGACAAAGTATGCATGAGGGGATCAAGAGGGCTATGTGAACTCATGAACTCCACACAAGTAGAGTACAAAAGGAAAGAACATATGGCTAAACTTATTTCCCAAATACAGAGCAAAAGGCAGAATAATGTCAGTGCCCAGCCAACAGGCATCTTTGTGTTATATGGCAAGGTGCTCTGCTGATGATGGCAATCAAAACAAACCAAACTGAAGAGCAGTTGAAGAGCATTTTACAAGTTTTCAGACTGTATATAAGACACAAGGAGGCTCTAAGAAAAACATTAGGAAAGTTCTATTGCTAACATTTAGCACCTCTACCAAGACAGGTGTTTACCAACAGGATTACAGTAGAAATCAAAATGATTGCGTTCACATTCGCCAGATTGTGGAAACAATCTTCCTGGGAGCAAACTGATACAGGAACTATGCTATGCACAGACAGCTACAGAAGTTATCATTATTCATGTCTGCTCTGTCTGGAGGGTCTGAACTCTTCCACCTTCATGACACCAACACTGCCCAGTCGCTGTCTTCTCTTCCATACTGAAACAAAGAAAAATGGAGTTTAAGAATAGAAGTTAAAAGTAGATGTGTATAATTGATAACTTCTTCTCTTTATCCTCAGAAAGTGTAATATTCACCACCCATAGTAGTTTGCACTATTTCTTATGCCTTTACTTCTGTCTTAGATTTGAGCAAAACCTAAAGGTACCTTGAAGCTTTATCCATCTTCCAATAAAGACTAGGAAGGAGCGATACTGATACTCACTAGAGATGGTACAGAATAGTTCTGCTTCACTAAAGCTTTCCATCAATTTAATACAGTTACTCTGAGGTCAGTTCATTAATCCATTCATACGTATGTCCCCACCCAAGCTCTAATAAATAAACACATTCAGGTTTATTTCATTTTATTTTTAAGGTGGCTTTTTATTACAGCTTTCTGATTGAATGTGAAATAAAACCCGTCACAAATACCACAGAATACAATTAGAGGAAATTCTAACACAAATAAAACAAGTAGTCTTTCCATATGCAGACCAGCAGGATCACCAGGCAGAAGCAAAGGCAACCTAACACATGGAGCTGTATCCCTTCCAGGGATGATACAGTCTCAAGGCAGCACTTTCATTTGTTAAACTGGCTCCGTGTTCTAAAGCTCCTTGTCACCAGGCCTGTAGACAATGCTCCAGAGTGCCCCAAATATGCACATAGGGCTCAAATATATAAATAAAGTAGAAGTGGACAGGCTAGCAGTAAATGAAAGTTGGGAGCCCTTTCCCTCATAGCACCATGTTCAGGGAGTTTGAAAACACTGTTTAGATGCTTAGATGCTTTATGTAGGCTGAAAAGATCAGTTGATGGTTATTTCTCCAGAGAGGATAAAAGGAAGCTACTCCAATCCAGGTCCTGCATTGGCAGGAAAGGAGATAAAAGGACATTAAAGCAGGGAAAAGACAGTAGCTCCAAATCAGAATAAGCCATGAAAATACACTTCTAGATCCACAAGAAAAATTATGTTTAGTGTGCTTGTGTTTTACTCTTTACTCCAGCAGGTAAAGCCTCTAAATGACTTTCATATGTCACATCTGCTTTTTCTTTTTTATTACTAGTACTGCTGCTCCTGTCCTGTAGTTTGCAAGGTGTTTGACTAAACACTGGTATGCTGCTACATAGGACCTTGGACAAATTACTTGTTCTAAGGATTCCCAGCATTCCCAGATGCCAGTGTGGTTGCCTTGGGACTTCTAACCACAGAAAAGCAGATGTATCATTAGCATTAGTTTAACCACAAAGAACTGGATTACCCTCATGTGAGAGATCTGTTGAAGATGGAGGCAAAGGGAAAGAAAATAAAAATAAAAATCACTGCTTTTCAGAGAAAAGGTGGCATCCCCATTTCCCCAAATAAGAAAGCAGGCAAAGACAGGGAATTATTTGTAAGTTTTGCTGGTTTTAGGTAACATTGTCATCCCATGCTTTGATGTTGACTAGAAATTGCAAGGGCCAGTCTGAGCTGCCATTTGAACCTGCTTCCAGAATTAAAAGGAGAATGAAGATGTCATACCACAATCAAGTGTTTTCATTCCAGAAATAAAAGCTGGTTTAGCTTCCTTTTCTGATTTTGTCGAAGAATTTGTGACCTCAGGCTAATCAGTCCCGTCCCTCACTTCCCTCCCCACAGGTCCTGCTTTGTAAAAATTAAGACATACTTTCTCCTTCCCTGGTTGTTTTCTCCCAGCCTACCCAGACTGTAAAACTTTGAGAAAGATAAGGGTTTTGTCTAAATATCTGTTCACTGCTGTCTTGACTGCAATGTTAAAATGTGTTTCACACCATGTAGTATAAACAATATATCTTGCCTTCCATTCATCCCTTCCAAGTTGCATCCTGATCTACACTTTAAAGGGTATAGCAAAATCTTGTTTATTCTCAAAGCATGGTATCCAAGTGGTCTTTCAGTGAGTGTATTCCCAGAGAAATGAATCTCATCTCTAAATCTGCTAACTCAAGCAGTTACAGAAGACAGTGTACTATGACTAATTCATTAACTCATTCATAAGCACACCATTACTGTATACAATGTAAATTATTTAATCTAAAGTTATTATCAGCCTTTCGTACCCATGATTTCCACTCAGTGATAGGAAGGGAAATGTATATCCCAGTACTACTACTGTCTCTCTCAATTGGCATGAGAAATGGAATCAGTTCTGCCCATGATTTTCTAATTTGTCACTCTAGCTCTAGTTCCACTGAACAACTGTTCCCATCCAAAGAAATCCTGTTGAACACATAAGACTTGGAAAAGAACAATGAGCAGCATGAAAACAGGCTTGGAAACACAATAATGAAGATAAACTGAAAATGTTAACAAACCATGTATTGTACTTAAGCGAATCACTGCAGTGATACCGGATACGGAGCCCTGCACCGCTTGGTCACAGGTTCAACTGCAGGATAATGTGCGTAGTGAGAATTTTTACTTTTTTACAACTGTTCATTGTCCAATGTGAAATAGGTACACCGCCCTAGTTGAGGCAACAGCACAGCACAGAGACCAAAGCCGTGTTTGGCTGTAATTTCCATTGCATCTTATTCTTCAAAACTTGAAGATTCTCTAGAATAGGAGGCTAAGACTGTCCAAATGACAACACCCCAATGATACTGCAAAGAGATAAGAGATTTTATTCCACCAACCCCGCCCGGTAGAATATATAAAAGATCTTTGTGAAAAATCCTGAAAACTCCCCTGACATTTTAAGAATATTACATATTCTATTTTTTGTGTTGCAGCATTGTTTTCTGTTCGGCAACCTGGGGTCCATTTGGATATAAGCTTATCTTTCCCCAGATAGAAAAGTGCGGAAACATAATCAGCAACCACTACTTGACTTTGAAAGGGGAAGCAACCATTATCCTCCTTAAAATCATGTTTTTAACCAAGAAAAGTTCTAACTCTAAAGGCTCTTTTAAAGAAGGTAGAAAACCTAGAAGTACATATGTACATAATAGTCCAGCACTTTCCAGGAGCGATGGATTTACTCTTGGTATGTAACTACTGAACACACTGTATATACATAGTTGAAAGTCAAAAAGGTCCATATTGTTGTAAGGTGAAAAGTTGTAAAGTGAAAAGGTCCAAGACAGTGGTTAGAAGTAATTCACACTTTTGCAGCTTCCACCTGAGCCTTGGTTGGGGATGAAAAAGTAGGGTGATCAGGCAGGGCATGGAAAGAAGCCTCAGGAAGCAGGCTGGATAAATTTTTCTTAATAATACATTCACTATCTTTCGGCCAAGGGAGAAATACACATACTCCAGTGTTGTCTTCTGAAATAGAATTCTGGATTTCACAAGCCATTCTTCCAAAGAAGGCAATTGATTGTCTCATGACACAAACTGCTAAGGCATTACCTATTCCTACGTATAACACACAACAAGGTGCTAAAACTGGCCTCAACTCTTTCTGATGCCAGGCTGTTCTATGACTGCAATTAGAAGGGATCAGTGGAGACTCAAACTGATAGTGAATTGTTGAAGACCCTAACACATATTGCAAAAGCATTGTCCTGACAGCAGAAGGTAACACAAGAGTTACACAAGTGCTTTTAGCCACTGGAGATAGATATTTGACATACTAACAAGATGGCTTTAATGCAGAGTATAGATCTATGGAAACAGTGATCAGTGTGTATCACAATGAAAAGCGTGTAGTAAATTTGTACATATGACAACAACAAAAAAAGTGATGAACACCAGTTATTGTTTTAGATAGGTGCATCAGGCACTTGGGATGAGAAAGATGAACTAAAACTGTGCTATGTGGTGGGATTCTGGAGAAGACTACTGTGTATACTCATACAGTAAGATGATAAAAATGTTTCACGTAACTGAGCTGGGAACATGGCATACTAAGCCCCTCCTTCCCCTCAGCTAATAATAAAATCTAGAACCGAAGGTGCCTTTGCTTCTTCCTAGTTCTCAGTCCTACTGTTTGAAGAGAAGGACCTGCTACGGTTCGCACCAGCTGAAACAACAGAATTATTATGGGAGAGTGTCTCTTTTTGCCCCAGTGAAAGCTGTCTCAGCTACTAACAGAAAATACCAGACTATTAGGAACGCTTTCCTCCCCAAGCTGCACTCAGAAATGTCCAATACCATTCTAAAGAACAAGAGATAATGATCCTATGTCATCTTCCTAGTAAAGAACAGTCAGCTGGTCCTGCTGCATCATTTGAACTACAAGCCTCGGGGGGAGAAAGGGGGTGGTAGTGGTGGGAGAAGTAGCTATTCTGGAGACCAGCAGCTGTGACAGGTAAAAATATGTAGAGAATGAAGAGTACAGAGGAACAGTGAAATATCAGATGGCCCGACTTCTCCTTGTCTAAGACTGCTTCACCCTACTTTAATTAAGCAATGAGAAAAACTCAGTGAGTAGCAATGGATTTAAACTTGGACTACAATACAGCATAAAATATTGAAAAATAATGTTGCATAAGTGAATGTGCTTATCATGGTATTGTGGATGAGTCAACGTATGACAGAAGACTGCAATTCACGAGTAGTTTTTGTCTGGGGTCTCATCAGAAGTACCCTGTGTCAAATTATTTCTACACACTAGTAAAGGGCCTGTAAAATAGGAATTTAAAAAAAAAATAAATCAACTTCAGGATTTTTTCTTTAAAAGGTCTGATTATTTGGTGGGATTCAGAATTGCTGTGTAGTGCAGTACATCACACAATCTTTAAGAATATTCTTAGTTCAGGGCTTACTGGCAAGAACATGAAAATTTTAGCAGCAAATCTAAGACCATCTTGAGCCAGAAGCTAAGAATGTAGAACAGTAACCATCAGACTTGATTTGAAAAAATCATAATAATGACAAGCAGCTGCTATCAGATCTTAAAGAAAGGAGACTGTAACTTGCCAAGACTTACTCTTATCCCCAAATCCCCCACATCATAAACTATGCTAAATAAAGAAAAGAAAGCAGGCAACTAAACCAAGAAGGGCCACAAAGTGCTGTTCATTGACTTTACCTGGAAGGGTATTGACTCCTATGCCCGGACATGGAGGTCAAGCACATATTCCAAATAGACTTTGATATTTAGCAAATCACAGAGGAAGGAACTATTTTAAGAACAAGTGACCATGCAACTGGAAAGATGCTGAGAAACAGAAGTTGGCTGTGCCCAGTGAGTGCTTACTACTTTACCCATCTCTTTAGTAATCAGCCTATATTCATTTGTGATCGTGATTATTAAGATGCTTCATAATGCTATTTTTCCCTTAAAAAGAAACCTAGAACACAGTACTGGATTTCAGTGACAAGACTGATATCTTACAACTCTCATCCAGCTTCCAAGATGAATAGGAGAGTAATACATTACTCTCCATCTGTATCATATTTTCTCAAGGGAAAAAATGTAAAACCACACCAAATTAAAGAGCCTACATTATTACATAATGGTGCCTACAGCAGCACTATTAAAAAGGCTATTTTCCAATGTTTTCAAATGTCCACCTTTTATTATTTTATCTGGTTAAAGAAGAGGAAGCAGTTTACCTGGATATCACTCAGCTTATTCAGGAAACGGGTTGTTAACTGAGGTCCGTTCTCCATAGTTGGAATGTGCAAGTGCTGACACAGAATAAAGAACGGAGGGGAGGAAGAGAGAGAATAATATGTAAAAATAGCTTTATATATATGAATACCTTAGGGTCACCAAGAATTTAAATAAATGTCAATAATTTGAATAAATATTTATCAAGCTTTCCAGCCTTCCTTACAAGTAGGCAAGGGTTGTTGTAATGTTTTTTTATAGGAGGGCATGCTGACCCAGTGATAACACAGATTAGTTGAATTGTGCTGTTTTTAAATAAAGGCTAATCTAAGCTTTCCAGTAGATCTGTCCAAAACGGGGGGGTATGTTGTACAGGCAAGAGTAGCAATTGCATACACAGTATTTAATTTCAAAGTATATTGTGTAGAAACACAACAGGTACATTTATAGTACTTATGACTCAGCACCTTGATATCTCTCATATCTTAGCACCTGATAATATCAATACATTTATTCTGCCTTATTAATTCAAGAAGTATCATCTAACAGATATGTACTGTACTTCTCATGTTTAATGAACAAAGCACATCCATATATGCAGTTGCAATAATCCAGCCTTCTGAACTAACTTTGTGCTGGCTAAATAGCATCAAGTCAGCTTAACAGTCTGAATGCCTGTATAATTCCACCTGTGCAGGAGAAATCTCCCATAAAAGAAGCTGTGTACTCTCCTGAACCTCCAGCTCTTCCATTAGAGCTGGGTTCCCTGCAATGAGGGGTGAAGAAGAGATGAAGTTGAGAAGGAAAGAATGCAGTGGTTCAGAAATTTGGTTCCTTGTGAAAGTCACCTCTCCTCATCCTTCCCAGGTGCCTTAGCTTTGAAAATTAAATTTCAATAAAAGAAACAAGGGAGATTGTATTTTTCTGTATTTTAAAACAGGCTTGGAGATGGGAACTTCTCCCCACCCACAAAAAAAAAAAAAAAAAAAAAATTAACTCTTAAAAATACCCTAGAAGAGGGAAAGTTCTCTTCTGATAATATAGCAGTAACTCATTTGGGAAACAAAATACTGACACCGTTCATCTCTCCAGGAGCCTCTGGCAGCATTCCTTTTCTATCTGTTTTTTAATTAAGCTGCAGTTAATTATGATAAAATTCTGAAGAAGGAGAGGAGAGGCAGGAGCTGGGAGGGGAGAGAAGAGGAAAGGAAAAGGAAAAAAAAGGGGGAGTGAAACACATTTTCTTACCTTGCCTTTATATAAAATTTTAGAGATAGGACATACAACACAGGCTGTTCCAGCACCAAACATCTCCTTTACTCTGTCCTCTTCCAAGGCAGCTGTCAAGTCACTCATAGTGATGTATCGTTCAGACACTTTGAATTCTCCCTGCATGAGAAGAATCAACCATAAAAATTGTAAAACTTTACAAATGGCTTATACTTTTGTTTTCCATGTTGAAACATCTCTAATAGGACTATTAGCCTCATGGCATTCAGTCAAGTTTTGGCTATGATCCTGTGATCTTTTCAAACCTTCCAGTAGCACATAAGATAGATTCTAATCAAAACAATCACCTTTGAGGAAGCCAGTACTTTGCCAGATATAATGCTGATGAGTAAGTGGCACTCCCCTCTGATTTGGTACAGAATATCAATATTGCATTAAGTCATAACACAGCAGAATTTGTCATGGTTTATGTGACACAGGATCTGACTACTTATGGTCTCAAGCATGCTAGAGTTCATACAAAAATTACTCAATTATGTCAAAAGAGCTTTGATCCCACTCTCAGACAATTCCTAAGCAAAATACATTCTGTTAATTCCACCTCCAATGCCAACTACATGTGATAGATTTCTTTAATCCCTGGTAAAATTTCACACTGTAGCCTGCACACAGCTGTCACATAAAAAATTACTGTACTACAGGTATGAGTAAAGCAATTCACAGTGGACAGTCTTAACATAAGTTGTGTTTTACCTTCCACAAGTGTTAAAGAATGCATAGCAACTGATTGAGGGGTTGTGTTTAAAGAACGGAAATAAACATCAAACTTTGAAATTTTCATTTCATGGATTTATGTGGACTTTATTGTTGCATTAGACCAAATTAAAGCTTAGCCATTGTTTCATATCCAAGTTCTTTAACATGAAACAGATGCTTTTGATAAAAAAAAATGATTAGCTCTAGACAGGATAGTATTTGGAGAGAAGAGCAGGGACACCACATAAGCAGAGTTTCAGATAGGTTAGGGAATGGAGGTGAGGAAGAAGAGAATAACCTTTGTGAAGCAGAAGACACATAATTATTCAAGAGGACTAAGATGAGAGTCTGGTATCTCACAAATAAGCTCTATCAACTGAGAATATCTTATAAAGGAGATGAGACTGAGAAGCGTGCATGTGTATCTGTACTCAGGGTGTTCCAATATGAATAAAGATGTGTAACAGTTCAGTGCAGGTCAACAAGTGCTGGTCAACAATATGTGCTACGAAGTACATGCCTAGCTCTCTTCACTGCAAGTTAGATGTGATACATCAACTGTACTTCAGGAAGTCTTTCAGCTACAGGTGGTTGGAAGCTGAGTTAGTATCAGGGGAAAAGCGCCAAAACCAAGAGACAGGATACTGGGCTTGATAGGCCTTTGGCTCTATAGTATTCTTACTCAGGCCACAATAAAACCTCTGAATACAGTACAGGCAGAGTGGACAGTTTGCTGCATTTCAAGGTACGAGGTAGTCCCAAGTGTCCAAGTAAGTTCTTGAATGGCTACATGACAGAACTGGAATTTGGAAGCAGATGACTTCAAAACTGTGGCTGGATTTTAGGCTGCATGCTAGTTATTAGAAATAAGGGTGAAACCATGAGAACTAACTGGAGAAAGAGTGTGCTGATGACTGAAGTATGGCTGTAGTCATGCATGGTAATTGTTTCCTTGATTTAAGTTGCTTGACCAGAGGATTTGATGAGAATTTTCATGTTAAATACTACACGGGGATACTTTAACAAGCTTGGTATTGTTCTGTGTGACAGATGTGGGTATTCTAATGATGTTGCCGGAAATCTGAATTAGCATGGTCTTAGTTCCCATGCAGGTTGAGGGATTCAATACTTACAGGGGCTTACAAGAAAGATAGAGACAAATTTTATCAGGGCCTGTTGCAATAGGACAAGGGGTAACGGTTTTAAACTAAAAGAGAGTAGATTCAGACTAGATAATTTTTTTTTTTTACAATGAGACAACAGAACAGGTTGCCCAGAGAGGTGGAAGATGCCCCATCCCTCCCTGGAAAACCATTCATGGTCAAGTTGGATGGCACTTTGAGCAACCTGATCTAGTTGAAAACCCCACTGTAGCTGGGGTTGGTCCAGATGACCTCTAAGGTCCCTTCCAACCCAAAAATATTCTATGATTTGACCAGATCAGTTGAATATCAAAATACTGAGCACCAGGAATGCTTACTTGCATCAATGTTGTAACATGATAGTTGAAACTATCGCTGCCAGGGTCAAAACACTCACCCAATTGTGTGCCAGATCCAAAATACTTTGTCTTGTCACTCCTGGAAGGATGATGCCATCTAAAGGTGGGGTTGCCAGTTCATTTTCTGTCAAACACAAATGAAATGGAAATACTGGTTGAAAAACAAAGAAACAGAAAAATTTACTCATATTACACCATTAATTAATGAACTTATGAATAAGGGGTTCAGTATCCCTACTTTGTAGCGTTAATACGAAACATCTACCAGAAATTTTGAGGCCCATTTACTGAACAAGCAAAACAGTGGAAACCTTGCCAAAAGTATCATGAGAGGAAGCTTCCTTAATGATCTATTGTCTTGGTCTAGACTTCCTTTTGTCCAGTAATTTTCTCTTTACACAAAAAGAGCAGTCCTAATAAAATTCCAACTGCCAATAATTCAAATTGTTCAGCTATTGTGGTCTCTTACCTTGTTCTTGTTTGTTTTTGAAAAAAGGTTGTTAGATAAATATTCATCTTACTAGAGAAATGGTAGATAAATGGTAATCCATACATGGTAAGTACTTAAATTACAACAGAGATGTTTGTATGTAGTGTTTGTTCTTCCATCTGACCTTTGCAGCAAATCAAAGCTAAACTTTTTCATTTTAAGCCATTACATAGCACACATTCAGTGTTTCTATTATCAGAGAATACTGAGCATTTACTCTTTCAGATAGCCAGGTTCTTTTAAGACAGTCTCAATTCTTCACTGAGAAATCATGACATCCACAGTCTTTCAGAATTACTCTTCATATTTTTTTCCTAACCATTGTCTCTTCCCAATGAGAATCCATTACCTTTCTTCATCTTATAAAGATACTACCCTGTCCATTAAATCCACAAACCATTAAGGTTTTTGATTCTTTTATACCAGGCCACATAAAAGAAGATACATATTTTCATGTTTTTATTACATCACCCCTTATGACCTGCAAAAGGTCACTGAATCCAGGCCTGCTTGAATCAATCTCAAAGGCAAAACGGTGTTAAAAAATGTTCCTATAGGTCCTGCGAAAACTTGCAGCTGGGTACAAGACAGAATCATGGTATCCACCCTTGGGCTGAGATAGCAGGTTGAGCTCAGCTGCTTAATACTCTGTTAACAGCTAGATAGTCCTGCACACAAACACAGCCTGCCAGCCAGTGCATACACAGCTCCAGACTGACTACAGCATTACTCTGCAAGAGGGGGCTTTAGGAGTTGGGGTGGGGTAGCGGAAATGGAGGATAAATAAATTGAATTGTTCATTGAATCTGCTACTTACTGTCCATTCTCTCAGGAAATGTCTGTTATTAATGCAGCCACCCCTGGAATTATTCATTTGGACTTGAAGTTTTTCCTACCTATGCCTCGTGTTCCTTTTATGAGGATGCCAAAATGTACACAAAAAAGGCTGCCCTAGAACACTCTACATGTTTTGCTTTGTTTTGACTAACCAATAGTGTGATTCCCTAACCTATCCCAGACTCCTAACCACAGCAGTGGTCTCTTCTTTCTCATACAGTCAGGAACAATAAGCTTTCTTTCTTTGGAGTCTGTCTAGCATCACTCCTAACATGATGTGTGTCTGGTCCTAACTCTGACACAACTATCATAAAAAAGAGGATTTAAAAACTTTCCATGAGCCACAGGGCTCACATGAATCTGAACACTGAAGACCTGATACTCTGCACTTGTGACCCAGTCACATACAAATGCATCCCTTTCTTAAACAGAAAAATCCAAATAATTCGTACCTTAATATCAGATTTTGACTACACACCAGCTAATGTTCTCTACTGTGTGATATTGCCACAGATCTTGGCCAGAACCTGCTTGAGCACAATAACATATATTAATTGATTTGAGCTAGTTTGAAAAGGTGCCAGGCCAAACCAGCCACCAAACAGCACTTGAGTAGACAGGATGTTGGGCGTCTCAAAATGTTTCAAACAGCCTGATCTGTAGAATTTTGTCAACTATACATACTATGTCTACCAGCCTGAGGCCACCCAAAGAACATCTGCTCCCCTGGTATCCAGCAGAGATGATAATGCTATACAACACAGCATGCCAAAAACACTCATCCTCTTTGTGAATTGATGCCAAACCAGTCTCCGTATGACATCAGTTTGTCCATCTCAAAAAAAAACAAAACCAACCCAGACTGAGCTCACAGACTCCATTTGCCTTCTGAATTATTTTCATGTGCTAGAAGCCTTAAAATGTATAGTAGCAAAAAGTGGGGGAAAGGCATCTGAAGGTAAATGTCAGGGTTTCTCCTCAGTTGACTGCTGTTATTGTTACAGTAGTAGCACTGTAAGTCCAGTGTCCCATTAAACCAGGCATGGTATATGCATGCTGTGACAATAGTACTCCATCAGTGTTTACAGGGGTTTTTAAAATGAGGTCTTGCATATTACACAGCTTCAATTTTTACACACCTGTATTTATGAACATATAGCAGATAAGATTCCAAGTATGGGATGCCTTCAGTACTGTTCACACTAAAATAATGCTGAGAAATACACCAAAATACATTCTAACAGAAGGGAACTTCAGGGTCAAGGAGAATCCAGGAAACCTTGGCTTCAGTATTATTAACAGGTGACTTTCTCTTCCAGTTTGTTCTGTTTCTATTCCTTTCTCCTTATTCCCCTCAGGCTTTTCTTCTACTCTCCCCTCATGCAATCACCCTTTGTGTCTCTGTCAATTTACTTTATTTTTTTTCCTCTCCTTTTCTTTGCCTGTCATCTCATTCATTTGATGCTCTACCCTCCTTGCTATTGCTATGGCTTTCTATTAGACCAGAAGGTACAATCCTTATTTTGCTAGTAGTCTTCTTGTAAAAGATAATTGTGCAGCACAAATAATCCTCCACATACAGACCACTAATCAAGCTTGCCTGATATTTTACCTGCCTGTTCTACAAAAAAAAAAAATAAATTTTTTTCAATTTATGTGAGCTATTTTGTAGTGGGCAATATTAATCCCAATTTTAATAACAGCACAAAAATATTAAGCAATGCCTGAATGCTATTCACAATTCCTTAATATTAAAGCTAGAAGTAGAACCCAGGTGGTTCCAAATCATTCTGAAGAAAGTGAATTTTTGGAAAGTACACAGAGATTTCATAGTTAGCAACCTTCAAGTTGGACACATGTTTAAATTTTAAGGTTTTCCATAAAGTCAAGCCTATATTCTAAGCAAAAGAACAGGCATTATTAAAGGAAATCAGTTTCAATGTCAACAGCTAATGTGCTCTGAAGAGATAGGTGGAAGGGACTGCAGGGTGACCAAAATTTTCACTTTGTGAACATAAACCATAAACAGGGTTTGATGACCAAAATATCACACTCCTAAATTTATGCCAGAGCAGCAGTGGTGATACAAAAGCAGCAGAGACTATGTCATATTATTTTACCAGAAATTGAGAAGTTTCTTCCCCTACTCCCTCCTTGATGTTACAAACAAAACACTTTTCCAAGCTCCTCCTGATGCCCAAGATGACATGTCACGTTTAATCACAGTGCTGTAACTCAAAATACATAGCAAAGGCTTGCAAGAAAAGCCTACTCTCATTGGAAGCACAGATGTCCTTTAGTCTAGGCTTTGGTCTTTGATTTGTTATAAACCAAGGAGTTCAGTTCAGACGATTCTGCAGTGACCTCTGAATACACAAAGAAGGACATTTTCCTTTTGATGATGATCTGTAATTTCTGCCTCACTATTTTTATGTTAGAACCCTCTCTCAGCTGCAGAATTTGCATAACAAAACAAAACCACATTTTAAGTAAGTATCTTTTGTGAAGTGACAGAACATAATGGCAAACACAAATCACAATGTAATGCCATAGATAGGTGTGAGATGACACACTTTGGCAGCGTTTCTTAATCAAAGATATCATAAATTAAGCATTAATCAACACACCAGGGGACAGCAAAGTGCTCCAATGATGCTAATGACCACATCGTGTGGAATGGCAGGTTTGCCAGTATACAGTTAGCTTGGGTGGCATGAATTACAAGTTGTTTGCTATGGCCACCTCACAATAGTACTATTCAGTAGTGCTCTGGTCACGTAGTGATTGGCAGATCTTTGGAACAGTACTGTGCTGCAGCTGGATAATTCCAGCATATTCCTGGTTTAAGTACAATGAGAACACTGAATTCTAATTATGTCCCCTCTTCAGTGTCCTTTCCCTGAGCAGAATGAGCCAAAATCTATTTTTGTGTCTTTCCAGAGAAGTTACACAAGGCATGAATTTTCCTATCTAACTATGCTGACAAATCTACTGCTGCTGTAATAACACAAGATTTCCCATATTTACAGTTTCATTCACAAGACATCACAGACTCATTCAACACTGAATGAGTGTCATTCCTCTTACAAAAGTGGTAATGATTTTGCAGAAAAACAAGTAATGTAACTGGAAATGAAAGTCAGGTAGCTGGATTCCCATTACCCTACACTATCTAAAGCATACTGCTGTCCCCAAAGAATGTTGCCTCTGTACTGCAGCTGAGCACTGCCAGAAAAATGTCAGTGCTCAAAGGTACCCATGGCACTATGATGAAGTCGGAGTCCAAACCCTACATATGCTGCCATGCAAAATTCAGTAAACACTTAATTTGCACAGAAGACCAGCATTCATGGAAGTCAGATGTCCTTTTATGCACTTGCCTATACAGTGGTTCAATCCTTTAAGGACCAAGAGTTATGTAATCCTCTGAATCAGTTCTCAGGCGCAGCTAATGCTTCTCAAGCTCTGAGTACTTGCATGCCTAATGTCTATTTTTGAGATGACTAGTTGCCTTTTATTAACTAGATAGCTTTCTAATCAGCATATACATTGCTCAGAAATGACTGTGGGTACAAATTGGTAAAAATGGCTTCAAGAATGATGGTATATCTTGAAAACATCTTTTCAGCATGTGGGATGTGGAATGCTGACTGACATGTTTCTCCCTCTCTGCCTCCACTGGACAGAACTTCAACATTCTTCAAAGAAAGAGATGAGTTCTTCATCAGTTGGATGGCAAAATACTTTTGGCTATCCTTTAGGAATATTTGACTTGTCAGAAAGTGATAATGGGAACCACTCATGCCCAGAGTCACAGAGTTTAGAGTTATACAGCCATAAAGTATCTTTAGTATGTCCCCATATTTTTCTGACCCAACACCTCCTTCAAGATAAAGCATGCTGCTAGAGTTGACACCAAGCCTCCAGTGTGACCTGGCTACACTCTACCCTTATGAGCATGTGGACTGGCCCAACAGTTTAGGATGTTAGTACGTAGTACTCACAGCTGCTCCAGAATCTCCTCTTTCACAATAGTATAACTTAGTTATCTACTAGTTTTCAGAAAAGGATAGACATTTCCTTAATAAATCATCTTTATTTATGATCTGCACTTTTATATAGCTTATTTTGTGTACTAAATTCCCAACTGTTCTACTTAGAATTTTCATGGTTTGTGTTACTATTACCTCCATCTTCATTTATCCAGTAGAGAAACAGATTCATTGTTCCAACTTCAGTTATTTGATGATCTTCTCCATAGAGCCACAAAACCTGCTGGCAGCCAAATTCCAGGGCTTCTTGCTGGGCATAAATAGAAGAACCGTAATTCCTTCCAGAAACAAAAAGAAAGAGCAAACAGTTATAAGTATCTGGTTGGGTATTTTCTCATTTCTGTGCAAGGTTTTATGCACATTTACCTTACGAGCTAGTGCTGTGCACAGTCACTGCTTGTCCCTGGAATATTTTAATTGGAAGTATTCTACTAACATTTTCCTAGACTATTTGTATCTACAACCCCAAAACTTCCCATACAGTTCATGTGGGGTTTTGGTTTATTTTTTGTTTTTTTTTTTGTTTGGTTTTTCGTTCGTTTGTTTTGGGTTTTTTTTTGTTTGTGTTTCCTTTTTTTAAAAAAAAAAAAAAAAAAAAAAAAAAAAACACAAAAAAACCAAACCATCTTCCTTATCTCACATATGTCAAATGAACCTCTTGAAATACAAAAATCACCAGAGGCAAGTTATTTCTTTTCTAGCAAAAGACATTCACAGAACTAGTAGCTTCATGAGCTGCAGACAGGCCTCAAATTCCATATCCTCAAGAAGCAATTGTTTTCTCAAAATGCTGCCTACAGTGAACCTGACTACTGAGCTACTCCATAGCTGCTTTGAGGGAGGGAAAAAACTCTTTACAGTTTCTGATGTTACCATCAAGACCCAAAGTTAGCAGCCCAAAGTGCTGACCACACTGGAGTTACATTTTCACCTTTGGGCACAAATCAAGTCAGTAGTGATTCCAGACTTTTTTTTTTTTTTTCACAGCTGAAATATGAAGGATGCACAGGAACCAATTAATGTATTTGTAAAACCAAACAAAACCTATAGTTCTCAGAACATCAGACTGAATGAAGGAAAGCTGTTGAGTAGCATTTGACAGCTACTAACTTCCTGCCTAGAAAAGAAACTCCCAGGTAGAGGCAGTAAGCTTTGTTTAAACCAAAGACCAAGGACATATAATAATTTATTTAGCCACTTCCAAGTTTCTTGCTCCAGTCCAGTCCAGTCCTAAGCAGCTTCAACTCTACAAGTCAAGTACTTGGACATTAACAACGATGTGTCTACCTAACTTGTGCTTTGGCCTAGTTCAGCAGAAAACTGCCAGATGATGGGCAAGTCAAGGTAGATAATTGTCTCATGTTTTTCTTTAAACACCCGTACTCCCCTAGTTAACTGCAGATGGCTTGTTGGGACAGCCTGCCAAAGGAGGAGGTCAGCAGTCAATGCCACTCACTGCCCAGTTGGCAGAAGGCTGCTACACTGAATGCTGCATCACAGGAGTCATATCTTTACTGTCAACTTCTGCAGGGGGAACAGCCGAAGTATTATATGGACACCTTCCAAGTCTAATGTCTCAGCCTGAGATGCTGCAAAATTGCCTCTGCAAGTAATCCACTTGACTGTAATATGCAAATAAAAATATGCAACTGAATTGTATACATAATATTTGTGAAGTACAATTTTGAAATCTGTGTTAAAGTAAATTGTTTGTTTCACTGCTACATTTAATACCTCTATTTCTGCTGGATTAGATACTTCACTAAAAACCAAATCTCTGTAAGCTATGTAGAAGATGTAGAATTATGTTTTCTTACGCTCCTAGTTTGCAGTCCCCCGTTCCTCCTTTCCAGGCTCTTACATACTTTGGATCTGCCCATAAGGATATGGGATTAAAGCTTCCACTTGCAAAGTAAGGGCCCACAGGGCTCAGTATGACATACAGTAGGGCTTTAGTTGGCTTCTTCACTCCAAGGGAAGGCTGAAAAAAGGGAATGTAAAAAAATTAAAACTAACTAACATCAGATACTACACAATTAGCTTTTGAACACTGCTTTCAGATGAACTGCTGCAAGAGAGTGCTTTTACCAGGACAATGCAAAGACAATGCAATGAAGAGAAAATATTTATACAACTTCCCCCCTAACCAGAGCAATGTACTACCCTAATTTTATATACTGTCACCATTCATTTACAGCTGCTTCATTTATCTATATATTATTCTAATCTTCACAAGTATTTGTGAAGCCCACCATATCGTGGGCTGCATCAAAAGAAGCGTGACCAGCAGGTTGAAGGAGATGATCCTGCCCCTCTACTCTGCTCTCGAAAGGCCTCACTTGACGTACTGTGTACAGTTCTGGTGTCCTCAACATAAGGACATGGAACTGTCAGAATAAGTTCAGAGGAGGGCCACAAGGATGATCAGGGGACTGGAGCACCTCCTGTATGAAGACAGGCTGAGAAAGTTGGGGCTGTTCAGCCTGGAGAAGAGAAGGCTGTGTGGAGATCTCATAGCAGCTTTCCAGTATCTGAAGGGGGCTATAAGGATGATGTGGAGGGACTCTTTACTAGGGACTGTAGTGGTAAGACAAGGGGTAATGGGTTAAAACTTAAACAGGGGAAGTTTAGATTGGATGTAAGGAAGAAGTTCTTTCCTGTAAGGGTGGTGAGGCACTGGAATGGATTGCCCAGGGAAGCTGTGAATGCTCGAATGCTTGAATGTGAATTGTGAATGCTTGAACACCTGGCGGTGGTCAAGACCAGGCTGGACAGAGCCTTGGGTGACATGGTTTAGTGTGAGGTGTCCCTGCCCATGGCAGGGGGATTGGAACTAGATGACCTTATGGTCCTTCCTTTCCAAGCATAACTATTCTATGATTTTCAAGCTTTCAAGAATTCAGAAATTAGCTTAACGGGATTCTATATAATTATATTAATTAATCACAACACAAGCTTGCAAAGCCTTCTAGGGGGAGGAGTGTCAAGGACCACTGCTGGAGGAACTGCTGCCAGCTGCATTAGTGATGACAATTAGCCAAGGTCACTTAGAACTGGTTTGGTAGAGCTGGGTGCTGGCTCTGTGAATGACTGTGTGACAAGCTAAAATGCCCACTGGAAATGGTTCACACAACAGCACGGGAAATAACCTGGAATGTATTACCCCCCCTCCCCTTCCTCTCAGACAGATGGCTTCTCACACTTTAAATTATCACCATCAATACTTGAAGGTGGAGATAAAAAGTCTGGCAGTGGTCAGAATCTGAATCCTGTCATAGGAGACTTTGCTTAACTACATGATTCTTTCAAAGCTCAGGACTGACTACAGAATTACAGAAAGCCTGAGGTTGGAAGGCAGCTCTGGAGATCTTCAGATCTTTGTCAAATCCCCCTCCTCAAAAGCAGGGCTATGTACAGCTGGTTGTCCATGATTCTTGGGATCTTCTATGCAACTGAATGGGTCACTATTTTTTCTCCACTCAGAGAAACCAGTCTTGTAAAAAGAACAAGCTTGTACTTGGTTTCTAAGATTAGGTCTCCATTGAAAAAAAAAGTTATTGAACTTAAATCTTTAGGACCAAAGATTTAAGTAAAATACTGTGCACAAAGTATGTTAAGATAATGTGGGAGGTGGGAGGGAAACATAATAGTAGAATAATGGAACAACTGAAAAACTCAAATAAGCTTTCTTCAAGTACTTAGAGTGTTATTTTGATTTCTGTATACCTTACTCCTTCAGCAAAACTTCTAACAAGATTAACTGAGATCTTAATATTTTTCCTGATTTTTACTTGATCATTCAAGAGATTGTGCTGACTGGCTTTCCTAATTGTGCTAATTCATAGAATCACAGAATAAATTCATCGAAGACTGGCAGTACATGGAACCTAGAAACAACATATGGCATAGCAGAAAAGCCGGATATGTTGATTAACCTGAATAAAAGTTCAACAGCAAGACAATTAAAGAAGGAAAAAAACAATATTAATTTTTAAAATTAATACTTTACAGTCACTGGGTGGAGATCCTTCTATTTGAAAATCTGCAAGTAGCTCACAAGCATTAAAATTAATGGGGTCCTAGAACGTATGTGGAATGTATAATCATAGAATAGATAGGGTTGGAAAGGACCTTAAGATCATCTAGTTCCAACCCCCATGGCATGGGCAGGGACACCTCACACTAAACCATGTCACCCAAGGCTCTGTCCAACCTGGCCTTGAACACCGCCAGGGATGGAGCATTCACAACTTCCCTAGGCAACCTATCCCAGTGCCTCACCACCCTCACAGGAAAGAACTTCTTCCTTATATCCAATCTAAATTTCCCCTGTTTAAGTTTTAACCTGTTACCCCATGTCCTATCACTACAGTCCCTAATGAAGAGTCCCTCCACAGCATCCTTATAGCCCCCCCTTCAGATACTGGAAGGCTGCTATGAGGTCTCCACGCAGCCTTCTCTTCTCCAGGCTCAACAGCCCCAACTTTCTCAGCCTACCTTCATACAGGAGGTGCTCCAGTCCCCTGATCATTCTCGTGGCCCTTCTCTGGACTTGTTCCAACAGTTCCATGTCCTTTTTATGTTGAGGACATCAGAACTGCACACAATACTCCAAGTGAAGTCTCACAAGAGCAGAGTAGAGGGGCAGGATCACCTCCTTCGACCTGCTGGTCACACTCCTTTTGATGCAGCCCGGGATACGGTTGGCTTTCTGGGCTGCTAGTGCACACTGCCAGCTCATGTTAAGTTTTGCTTTGACCAACAGCCCCAAGTCCTTCTCCTCCGGGCTGCTCTGAATCTCTTCTCTGCCCAACCTGTAGTTGTGCCTGGGATTGCTCCGACCCAGGTGTAGGACCTTGCACTTGGCATGGTTAAACTTCATGAGGCTGGCATCAGCCCACCTCACAAGTGTGTTGAGGTCCCTCTGGATGGCATTCATTCCCTCCAGCGTATCAACCGAACCACACAGCTTGGTGTCATCGGCAAACTTGCTGAGGGCGCACTCAATCCCACTGTCCATGTCACCAACAAAGATGTTGAACAAGACCGGTCCCAACACCGATCCCTGTGGGACACCACTTGTTACTGGTCTCCAGCTGGACATTGAGCCATTGACCCCAACTCTTTGCATGAGGCCATCCAGCCAATTTTTTATACACTGAGTGAGTGGTCCACCTATCAAATTGATATCTCTCCAATATAGAGACAAGGATGTCATGTGGGACAGTGTCAAACGCTTTACACAAGTTCAGGTAGATGACATCAACTGCTCTACCCCATCCATCAGTTCCGTAGCCCCATCATAGAAGGCCACCAAATTTTCAGGCAGGATTTCCTCTTAGTGAAGCCATGTATGGTGCCTACTTACAGGTGTGGATACTGCAGAAGAGTAACTGGCCTAGTTGGGAAACCATACATTCTTTAGCTTTCTTGTTCTATGCTCTACCATTATAGCCTTCTCTCTTACCATTGCAAAAAAACACTAATCTTAAAGTTTTAATTAAAATGAACTCCCTATTTCTAATTCCCTTCATAAACACTACAGGCTTGACTCACACTCATGTGAAACTCAGTAATACCTAGTTGCTAAGGAGTCTCTTGTAAGGCTGGGTTTATCTGGGTTCAAGAATAAACTGACAGAAGAGCTTGTTTTTTGTTCTGTTAAGAGTGTCTCTCAGAAAGGCCATCTTAATTTACTGTGTAGAATCTTCCAAAATCTCCTTACTGAAGTCAGGATGGAGATACAAATTGAAATCACAAAATTACACAACAAATTTCTGTTCCCTCACAATTTCTTTAGATTGTTAGTATTTTAAAGGCATACATTACTGTGTGACAAATAACTATCCTTTTAGTACAAACCCAAAGTTAATCTAGATTTTGCTGTTGCCACTCAGTTTACTGTCTGAGACCTAAATCAATGTGTCCACTAGGTGGTGGTGTGGTCAACATAAATTTGTGAAGTAGAGCTGCAGGTGAGTAACCTGGAAGTAAAAACATAAAACCGATTTGCCGCTGAACTGCAATACTGTTGTCTACTGACTACTGTATATTTCCCTTTATGGATGGAGGCTTTTCCTTTGTGCTTAAGTACCCAAAAGTTATGAGGAGAAAGAAAAATGGTTTTTACCTCAGTTCCAATTAAGGTAGGACGGATGTAAAGGCTGGCAGTGGTTGAGTATGGGAC
The DNA here is from genome assembly GCF_034315485.1 of Pezoporus occidentalis. NCBI lineage: Eukaryota > Metazoa > Chordata > Aves > Psittaciformes > Psittacidae > Pezoporus > Pezoporus occidentalis. The sequence goes on along the minus strand of NW_026913748.1, from coordinate 11,760,125 downwards.
CCACTCCTTTTCCACTTCCACAAGCTTCCGGATGCACTCTAGAAGCTCATTCTGGTCAAAATGCTGGGAAGGAAAAGCAAAGGGTGAAAAGCAAACAGAGAAATACAGCCTAAACACTCTGTGGTCTTTATAGATCCATATGCTAAGGGGAACACTTCATCAGGATAAGTAACAGTGACAGCCCATAGAGGTTCATAGGACTACGCTATCTTCCTTGACTTCATTTCTCACAGAATTCGAAAGTCCCATGTTTTTTGCTACTGTGACTTTTTATCCAGTATCCCGGATGTCCTCGTCTGCAACAAAGTATCCTTCTGAGATAGCAAAAAGGAGCCACTGACCCTTCTTGCCTCCAAACCATATGGGAAGACCAGCCTGTGCAGCCCTCACCGTCACTTGGCACACTACAAGCTATGGCACCACCTCTTCCGCAGAAAGAGTGATTTGTGTTGTAACACTGAGGGACCCACCAAGTCTCCCAGTTTCATGAAATTGCAATTTTTTTACAGTAATAAAGCTAATAAGCATGGGAGGAGATTCACTGGTCAATATCCAGTTGTTAAAAGCCACATTAAGTTATTAGCATGACCGAAAATTAAGGCACTCAGAGGCTGAAGGACTTAACTGAAGTAGAAAGAAGAAAAGGAAGAACATTACTGCCAGAAAAATTTAACCAGCTCTCTGCATGCAAATATCTGCAGAACAGCTCATATCCCTCAGAACTAGACTGTGTACATTTGAAGCAGTAGAGAGACAATGAAGAAAGCAAAATACTGTGGTGATTTAAAGGAAAAACGTATTTCGAACAGTTCACTGAATAAGGTCTCTCAACAAAGTTTATCTGAACTATTCAAGAGTTAAGAGTGTTTGATAAACGTTACAATATTGTAAAGTTTCAGAGATTTGCATTTTGAAAATGAAAATATGCTCTGACTTAAGGAGAACATGACATCTTAACTACATACTGGCAGAGTTGCTCGTCTTGCTGATCGTGCCATCCTCTCCATGTTAAGGGTTGGCCGGAACAGGCGGATTTTGCCATCCACTCCTCGGTAAGCTTTCATTCCTTCAAACAACTACCAAACCAAAAAGGAGGAAAAAGAAAGCAAATAATAATTGAGACATTTTATCCCCTGATGATCTGTGCTAAAGCAACAAACATGCTTTGGAAATCAAAGAACTACACAGTACTCAAGGCATAAGTGCCAACTAGTTAATGGTTGCAACACACTCCTTTGAGGTAGTTTTATGACATTTATATTGCAAAGGTGACCTGCCTATGCTTCAGATAAATCTTTATCTGTCAGAGGACTTAACAACAACCATATTTTTCACAACTTGGTTGCAGCAATTAAAATCTGTAGCATGTGTTTGAATTAACTATTCACTCACATCCTGACTGATACATAAGGCTGAGCTAAATCAGTATTATCCCTTAAGGAAAAGATCTATAGAATTTAATTATATATGTTAAACATTTTTAGGGCTCTGTCCAAAAGTTCATTTTGGTAGGAAGCATGGAATAAGGTAATTAAGGGAACTCTGTTGTAGTTGCAGCAAAATCTTGGTCGCTTAGTTCTCCCATACAACCCTACGCTGTGGAAAGGGGTTTAGCTAGCATGAGAGACAGAGGCAACAGCCTTACACTAGAGGGAGAATGCATGAAAATGTTTTACCTATACTTAACAGGAAACTTAAATCAGCCATAGCTATCCCATCAAACTGCACAATCCAGATGACTGGTGTTGACAATCAATTTACCAAAAACATTATTCCATCAGTGCCCTACCAGCAGAATGTTCTACAGCATCTCCTAATCACGGCAAACAATATACCCACAAAATATCCATAGTTTTCAGTTACAGATTGGTAATTTCTAGTTATAGCCAGCAAACAATAATTTTGTATACATAATTATATAAAATTAAATTAAAAAAAAACTATTTATTATGTAAGTTCACATCAATATATAAATATATACAGGTATTTAGATTAAGTATTAAAGGATCACTCAATATAAATAGACAAGAATTTTAGAATTAATTTTTTAAAGCATTTCTTTGTACATTAAATTTCAGTATAAGTTCTAAGAATTTAACTGCATCACTTCTTTCAGTCTCCTCAGACTTCTCCTCCTGACTGCTCCACACAAAATGTCTGGAAGTACATTCTTTGCACTTGAAGTCTACATATGAAGGGGTTTTATTTGGAAAAAAAAGAATCTTGTACTTGTGTGTAAGTAATTTTAGTAGAATACTCAAGGTTTCATTATTATTAAATTCTGTAACATTTCCCCAGAAGGATCAGTGAAGTGCAGTGTCTAGAAAAGTTTTGTGAGGTCCCATGATAGAGCTAGTCCTTCCACATGACAAATTTTAACTGGTTTGTAACTGGGGTGCAGGAATCCCAACAATATTCCTTTGGCTACATGCTAACTATGTAGCAGAACCAAAATTAGAACCCAGAACATTTTGCCTTCAAAATTTATCTTATTCCTATGGCAATGCCAACCTTATTAAAAGGTTTGTGTGCAGTCTGGAAAAAGAAACAGTTCCTGGGACAGATGTTGTAGCTATAAGAAAAGAAAGGTTTTTAATAAAGGGTGGCATAGCTGGTTATATGGTGATACTTTGATATGATTTTTATTGGGCCAGTTACTAGCTAATACCACATTGCTGTAACGCTACTATCTTATCACAGAACAGTTGTTTCCCCCCACCCTCCTCCCCAACACACAGAATTTTTAATGAGAGGGAAGAGAAAGGAATGTTGCTACTAAGATCTGATCAATGGTTTGAGAGAAGAATCACATCATTACTGAAACACAAAGCCTTCTCAAGCTGTTAAATCTTTTTCTCCAAAGAGAAATACTTAACTTTCCAGAGCTCAGTAAAACCTTACACTCATTCAAAAGGGAGACAGTGATGTGTTCCAGAAATGCTCACATGAATAAAAGCAACTGCTGGGGTTGCTTGACGGTTGGTTGCTGCGGTGGTGTGCAAACAATATTATCTGACATCTGTACATCACAGGAGCTGGATCTGGAGTTCAGCAGATCCAGACTACCACACTGCATCATGGAGGGCAAGGAGAAAGGGGAGGGAATGCCAAATTCATCATGTTTATTATACCCACTGTGTATTCATTGAGCCACAGCATTGGCACCAGATTCTCCTCTGTCTGTCCTCTTGGCTAGAGGAATCGTGATGCAATAAGGGTAAAAGAATAAAAATATGGGGGGGGAAAAAAGAAAAAAAAAAAAAAGAAGAGCATATTCATATTAGCAATGACTTCAGACTAGGCCAGAGGCTGAGCATTAAAGCAATATGCTACTAAGAGTGAAATATAGATCCAGGACTCCAGCGTGGTTTCTTACTTCTTGGGCAGATCAAGAGCTGCAGCGTTAGTCACAGGGGCCTGCTGTAATTTACAGAGGGCCTTTGGAGGCCCAGTGACTAGATGGGGAAAAAACAGCAACAACAAAAAATGGTGAAGGCAGGAGCTCACGGACAACAAGCAAGGAAAAGCTGAAAAGCTTGATCCTTCCTTTATGCTAGTGGTTAAAAAAAAAAAGAGAGAAGAAATGGACAAAGAAATAATAAAAAAAGCACAAGCAACTCCACTAACTTCAGTGGAGACACTCCCACCTACCTAGAAGTGGGAGGAGAAACAGATTTCCATTTCATCATATGTGCCCTGCTGAGGCTTTCACACAAATGTGAGTACAGCTGAAGCTGCTCTGGAAACACAAAGGGCAGCTTTAGCCAGTAAGCAGCTAAGCACGGAAACTGTTAACCACGCTGGTTTCCAACTTAACATTTCACTTTCCAAAATTCCTTGCTCTATGTTTTCTGCTTAAATGCACTTGTATATGCTGAATACATCAGATCTAGTTTGGAGCTCTTCAGACTTGCTTGGAGTTGCAAACAAACATCTATCTAGCCTGTCCTGCAATCCAAGATATGAACCTTTACAACAGCTTAAAATAGCTCTCACAAAGTGCATGTTCAGTCCCCAAATTAAAGTTACTCTTGGAATTTCAGAGTTTTATCCAGTGCTTCATTAAGTTACAGTAACTGGACAGTAACTGCCAGTGAACTAGAACACTTCTTCAAATGAATTTGTCATCACGTAAGCATTATAGAATAACAGAATGGTTTGGGTCGGAAAAGACCTTAAGGTCATCTAGTTCCAACCCCACGGCAGGGATGCCTCCCACTAGACCATGTTGCCCAAGGCTCTGTCCAGCATGGCCTTGAACACTGCCAGGGATGGAGCATTTATCATTCTGGGGGGCAACCTGTTCCAGCGCCTCACTACCCTTACATCAGAGAGCTTTTTCCTTATATCTAACCTGAAATTCCCCTGCTTAAGTTTAACCCCATTACCCCTTGTCCTATCACTACAGTCCCTGATGAAGAAAGGGTCTCCTTCACTAGCCTAGAAATTTAAGTGAACTGGAATCCACAGGTCAGAGTTCCTTCTGAGTTATACTAACATAAATATAATCTTGTTGTAAATAATGGAATTATTCTGGAAGGACATCAGCTATCAAAACAAAATGTAACTCAATACTAATGAACTTCAGACAGTAATAGTCCATGTATTACAAAGGTATGGGTTCAAGAGCTAATGAAACAAAATAGCAGTTTCCAAATAATTCAGTACTCACTTCTACAGCATAATGCAGAGATGAGGAAGCTGGATGCAATGAAAGGTTCTCAAGTGGCTTAATATAAGGTTTCTCCCATCCTGAAGCCAAGGACCATTCAATTATCAGCATATTATCAGTGAACACGGTTCCAAACACCAAACCATTGGGGTCTGGTTTTTCCTTCAAAGTCGTAGCTGGGGTGATAACCAAGTCTGAAGCCTGAAGGAACATGAAGACAAAAATGAAGTGTATAAAAATGATCAACTCAGACTGTCTTAAAAGTTATTCTCCATCAGTGAACATGGACAAATGTGATATTTTATCTGCGAGGATATTTAATAACAGAATGCTTAAAGGCAGCTAACCTCTAAGTAGCTGGCAAAGTCCTCATACTGTGTATGCACACATATACACAGTGCTGCTTATACCAGAAGTACTTGGAATATTTTGAAGAACTGTTAAGTGGAGGAAGCAGTACAAAGTGTAAAACCAGAAAATCAGCAGATGAAAATTTCTTGGACACTCAGATTAATGTATGCGTACAAATTCCAGAAACACTCAACTGCTGTATCTCAGAACATAAACTGATCATCAGAAATTAATCCCTCTCACAGCTAAGTAGATACATTATGATGATTTGCCTTCAATCCATAAAACCAACGTGAGAGATCAGAGCCTGCAGTCAGCAGATTACTTGGGTCACACCAGCTTGTTCATTCATATCCATATTTTCCTAGAAAGGTTCCGTTAGCAAAGAAGGTTAAATGTTTCCTTGCATGATAAACTGTAGAGACTTTATTTTACAAGCTGGATTAGCTCCAGAAATGCAAAATAGGGATTTTTGTACTGGTTTTGGCTGGGAGAGAGTTAATTTTCTTTATGGTAGCTCATATGGTGTGAATCATCCTAAAGAACGCAGGGGAAGGAAAGCAGGATCACTGGCAGGTCACTCTCTTTTATACACAGATAGGGACTAAACAACTAGAAAGGGCTATGAAGGGGGCAGTCTCGATCCACACTCTCCATTCTCTTTCTGTACCATCTGAGCATTTAAACTGCTGGTCAGAAGCAAAAAAGAATTCAACAAAGAATTGTATTCAAAGGGCCATTTCCCTTCCTAACATGACTCAGAAAGCACTGACCCTTATTACAAACCCCCCTACCCAAGTAAGATCTTACTTCTTTATGCTGGGTACATATAAAGTAGACTGGAACACAGGTAGTTCAGACTATTGTTCAAATCAGTTGTACAGGCACTAAAAAGGCATGTTTTGCAAGAGATACCACTGATGTCTCAGACTCATTTTGCAAAATAAGAAGAAAATAGTCTCAAGCTTTTGACAAAGAACACATGCACTCCTGTCTCTGTAAACAACCCGATTTTCAAGATGCCTTTAATGTACAATGGCCTGGTTTTATGGGTCAGTTGATTTTTGTTTGGGTTTTTGTTGGTTGGGTTTGTTTGGGGTTTTTTCGCTTAATGGCTTAGATGTGATATTAACTGAGAGCTGGAACACACGAACAGATAAAAGCTTGTTTTAAACAATCCAGTTATAGGGCTTGACTAAATATTAAAGTGCATTAGCCTGACTGAACTAATACCTAATCTGATGAAACAACAATTACTCTTCTTAAATCTTTAGAGTAACCTTTATCTTGCTGACAATGAATGCTCCAATGGGAAAAGCACTACTCAATGATGTCCTGAAAATAAAAATGAGTTTTACCTGACAGCCTTTTATCATGCACTTGGGGGGAGGGGAGGGGGGGAACAACAACAAACCAAACCAACCAACCAAAGAAACAAACAAACAAAAACAACAAAAAAAACCCCAACCCAAACAACAAAAAAAAAACCACAAAACCAAAACTAACCCCCCCCCCCCCCGAGCATGGATCAAATTAAAAGCCACAAAGGAGTGTTTGTAATTATCCACAATGGAAGACAGCTCAGGAAAACACTTATGTAGGAGCAGGATGTGAATGGGACTTAAGCAAGGATATAGAATGCAGTTATATCCTTGCCTTTATCTCTGGACAGAATCACAACTTCTAAAGAACGCCTACTGCCAGTGATATTAACAGCTCTCCCTGAAGCCATGGCTTATGTCTCATCTCAGGTGATTTTCATTAAGGTAATTAACTTTACAATAAAGTGGCCTGGGGACCAGAGCTATCATATGGAGTCTCATCCCCTAGAACTCCCATCACTGTGCTGATTTCTGCTTTTATGCCTCAGTTTTTCACTCCCACAGCTGTGGAAGCAGGCTAGCTGAAAGGCAGCACTACAAAACAGTTTGTTAGCCTCATCGGGGTTAACAAATAGCTTTTACTTTAAGGATGGAAAAGATTTTATCTTGGCTCTTCTCACAGGTCCACAAGCACACGTAGAAAGCGCAGCAAACTGCAGCCACAAGTGAAGAAACATGCTCACTTGGGAGCATTTGGGTTTTCTTTCACCCAGTTTTGTCACTTAAGTTATTTCTCCAGATTTGGCCAGTTCAAGAGACAGTTCAGAGTGTCTGTCATGTGAGTGCTAATTTAATAAAACTATGCTGATCAAATACAAACACTCTGTTGCACTCTAATGGTTAATAGAAAGAGGGTCCTAGATCCAGAGTCACTTCTATGCTGGTTCATTAGTGATAAGAGGTGGGCCACATGCTCACTTCTGCAAGTTCAATAAAATGGGTACTCCTCTGTGATGGGTGGTCACACAGCAGTGCCTATGGCTCAAAAAAGGAGCCCACACTGGTTAGCTTTCAGCCCCAAGGACTGGGGACTTCCTGCAGTCACAAACATAAATCACTGGGCTGGATTTCAGGTTGAGTGACTTGAAGGCAGAAAGCCTACAGAGGTAGGTAGATGTGATGCTTATCCAGAAAAAAAGCAAATAGTTTCTGGACCACAGAGCTTCCTGGAGCTGCACACACTGAACAAGGAGCCTACCTGCTGTTTCTCACCTCCTTCAGCTTTTAGTGAAACTAGCCTTCATTCAGGCATTTTGCAAACACCTGACTCAACAATACCAGGTGTGACACTTGACCCACAACACTTCTTTCAAACAACAGTAGGAATACCCTGCAGAAGACTTCAAACATAGGCTAAACTGCACAGACCATTAAGGCAACCATCATTAAAAAGGCAAAAAAAGGCAAGTTTCCTTATCCTTATGATCCTGTTAAGGTCCCCTGAGATGCATTTAAGATTATTTTGGGGGCCATTACTTTCTTAGGGTCTTTCCCCTTACCCATTCTCTTGTACATTTTTCCCTCTTTTTTTTTTTCCCAAGAAGCAAGCAGTGCAAGTTAACAGTGTGCAAATCACCTGAATCTTTCAGAATCCCAATGTTTTTTATGTCAAGATCCCATCAAGTGTTGAAACACATTCAATCTTTTTTCCCATAGAAGAGGACTGAGTAGGCATTGGAGAACCCATCCTTGCAGTACTCTCTCCCACAGTGTGGTCTGCAGCATGAAGTATTGCACTCAGCCTCTTCTAGATCCCTGAACAATAAAACCTCCTACACAACATCTCACCTGTCCAAACATTTTGTGGTGCTGTTCAAACAGCACCAGCAGGAGGGAAAACAAACACTCAGAAGAACCCACACAAAAAGAGCAGAGCAAGGCCAGGTGACTAACACTAGAAATACTGATTAAGTATTAATGCCTACTACTTTAATATCGCTCATTAAAAAACTATTGCTGTGCTACCATGGTATCACCTATGACCTTTATAAAACAGCAGTTTATTTCTTTCCTTTGTCAACAATTGCCCAGCCCTCAAAGTAATATATTAAGGATGCATTAGGGATTGGCGTTAACACTCATTCAGACCTCCACTGTTTGTACTGCCAATACAAAGGGTGATTTTCAATTAGGTTTGTGTTTTGCTTGCTTTGTTTACCAACCTGCTCTCAAGCACCTTCTGATGCTGCTGCCTAAATAATAAAACCATTAAAGTGGAAGAAAACCAGATAAATGCAGGAACAAAAAAAGATTAAGGGGGATAAAGAAGTAAAGAAGCCTGTGGCACACAGTCTAGTGAGTGCAGCTATTTGGCCCGTTTCCTAGAGTAAAATTACAAGGACTGTTCCATCCTTGCAAACTCTCCATGTTGCAGCAATACAGTATGTACAAGATACATGTTCCTAGGTCCCAGCCCAGGGCACCTGAGTAAGAAATAGGAAGAACCAGATTGCTCTGCCTATGGTAGGCTAAAGGGGGTGGTGGGAAAGACAGCTGGAAACCGTTGATTTTCAGGCTTGTATAGCAGCACTGCACCTGTAAAAAGCTACTCTCTTGACAAGATGCATTTTTTTTTAATAGCCTCTCCTCTAAAAAGTGCCTGCTGATTTCAATGCAACTTCTTCCAGGGCAAAGCTTTACCCAGACCAAGTAAAGAAGATACATTGTGGCCTCTTGAAACTGAAATTCATAGGTTGAGCAGCTTTAACAGGTGTAATTCACTTGACATACCCAAACTTCTCTGAACACTTTGCTGGGCCAAGCGTTTCTATCACTTCCTTGAGTAAAAACAGAGCTGACAGCCTCAGCTGCAAAATAGCTTACATGTTAATTAACTGTAACAACAAGTTTCAGCAGAGATACTCAAAATACTTACATCCACTCAGTGAGACTGACTGCAGTTTACTCTGATGAAACAAGTAACCTCCCCTACTTCTTGTCAAAGTGATTCATTCAAGATGACAAAGCAACTGCAATTATTATTTTTCATTACTTATACTGAGTTTGTAAGCATATCCTAGGAAAGATCAGGGCCTTCTGATGCAATAACAGACACAAAGTGTAGGCAAAATTGAGTAACTTGTTTTGCCCTTACATTTGTGAACAGCAAAATGCGGTTGCAGTAGAAGAGAAGATTTTGAGGAGACTAATTACAAAGAGCATGAGGAATTACTATAAGCGGGGAAGGTACAGTGTAGCTGGGGCAGTTGGAGAGAACTGGGCTAGGACTAAACAGAAAGGTTTTGAGGAGGACTCGAGGGATAAGGATATTGTTTTCCTGCCATTCAGTCCTCATCACTGCTTTTCAGGACCTCCCCAGCACACACATCTATCCCAGGAAGCCATTCTTTCTGCTGGAGCAGAAATTTTGCCTCACAGCACCTTCTGGCCTGGCTCTTCCTACATGACAAACTGAGAAGAGGTTTGCACTGCCAAAGAAAAGCAGTTATGGGGAACTTAGTTGAGGATACTAACTAGGCTGAGGAAAGTGGATTGGTCATTCAACTTTGGAAACTGAAACTCTTCTCTAAAACAAGTTTTCTTTGGTCTTGCAGCCAAAGATCAAGCTATCACCTTTTTCCTATAAATCATTCAGCTTTTACTTTCCAGAGTCAAGCTGCAGGTGGCAGAGGATTGCCCCGTTTTCTTGCTGACCTGAGCAGTGATCTTAGATGCCTGGAGAAGCTCATATATTAGATATCCCAGCCCAGCAGCACCATACAACAGGGCTCAGGCTTCTGTATGTTGCAAATAATTACTCCTGTAGAACACTTCCTACAAGAAGCCCTGTTCCTAAACCCTGTCTTAGAAACAAAAATGCTGGATACTGCTACAGTAAATGAAACCAACTGCACATCTTTTCCAGCAGGTATTATCTTTGTCTAGTTCATCTAACTTACTCCCTCTCAGCTCTATCCACTACTCACTAGCTGACACCATCGCAGCATCTATTTGAGTGAAAAAGAGATCTATGTCCCACAGGCCTTGGGTAAATCAAGGTCTCTAGGTTCATTTCTTTTCCCATCCCCACCTTCTTTGGAAAAGGCTGCTACTGTTGTGGAGCAGAGACCATCTCTTTCTCTTAGCTCAGGGCTAAGCCGTGTGGTTCTGCTCACAATAATAAAGTCTATAGTAGAAATAGTAAGAACAACAAATGTTCTATCCACTCAGAATAAGACACAGTTAAATAAATTCTTAGAAATCTCTAACTAGCTTGTAAAGTATAAAAAGTAACATTAAAGTAAGTAATCCTATAATCTTTTTACCATTATTACTGTCTTAAATTTATAGCAGAGCCTGAGGCTTGAGAATGGAAAGTGTGCCAAGATGTAATAACATTTAAGTAGGAAGAAAGCCCTAATTTTCCTAATATAAAAAATATAGAGAAACAAAATATAACAAAACATCTTCTTCAATGTCGGGAGACTACCCAGAAATCTTTCAACATAAAGCTTCCCTGAGACTTCATCTGAGAATATGTTAGCACATGTAATTGAACTAGGCCCTGAAATCATTGCATCCGGTTGACTGTACACTGGGTAACAGACCACAGGACAAATGACAAAGCAAAAGGGAGTCAAGGGTCTGAATCAGCTGTGAGTCTGGCATGGAAACAGCAGAAAATATGGCTGGACTTTTGTCTAGTCCATCCTCTGTAAGGCATCCAACCTAAACTATTCATAATAGATATTTACCAAATATTTTTCAAACCAAATAATTAGCTTCTGCTACACTCTGAAAGCAATGGGAAGAAACAACATGTTGGCTTCTTTAAACTTTCCCCTGACCTGATGGATGCTCCAGCTCTGATGCAGGAATGTTTGATTTGGAGCAATAGGCAGTGCTGTAAACCTGCTCTGACAAGACAACAGATAAGTGGTTGGAATTGACATAAACTCCTTGCCTTAGAAAATGAAAAGGGCATCTAAGGCAGCAGCAGAGCTGAAAATGCAGTCTGCAGCTCCCAAGATGTGCAAAAAGGGAAAGAAAGATGCTGGAAAGATACAGTCCAGCTAGACTAGAGAAAGCACTGAGGAAAACAATCTTGCTCTACAAAACACTAAAGCACGCGGGTAAAGCATATCATCACCAATTTTGTTGGAACTAACTATATTTTAAGAGTTTTTCTATATGTTGCTGAAATGCTACCCTGCACTCAAATCAGATCCCACTGATTTGATCCATAGCCCATTAAAGTTAATCAAGACCCTTCCTGTAGCTTTGTAGGAATTTGGATTGTAAGGGAGGCAAAACTATCTGAATCTTTATAGGCTCATACATTTCTACTGTTTCAGGAAAATTAAATGGATTAGTAAAGGTTTTGGGGTGGGGTTGTGGTGTTGGGGTTTGGGGGGGGGTTGGGTTTTGGTTGCTTTTGGGGGGGCAGGAGGGGTGTTTCATCCCTTACTCATTAGTCTATTCTCCACTGACACAAGTTTCAGAAGATGTATATTTTTAAAAGTTAAAGATGATGAAATGGGGTTCCTACAGATCCTAAGGAAACCTCCTACCTGATATTAAGGAAATCTTAAGGAAAGCAGCTGGTTTATTTTAATCCTTTACTCCAGCTGACGGCATTTTCAGATTATGAAAAATAGTTATCTAATATCTCATCTATTGAAGAATTATATAAAACATTTTCCATATAAAATCTTTTTAAATCATTAACCACCAGGATGCTGGTAAACTATTAAATATAGGAACAGAACCTGGACACATTGTTGCATTTTGGTTCTATAAACTGTTTCTGTTTGCTAAGAGCTATTCTAGTTAACAGAATGATAAGAAAGGGTGAAGAAGGAAGCAGTATGAGCAGGCTTTAATGCAATCCTTGCACTGGACTGAAAACCACACTGCTGTAGCTCACTGCTACTGCTGCTCAAGTTAGCTATAAAAAAAAAATATTCTCCCCAGACATGCAATTGCACTTCTTGTCTGCAGTGCAGATACACGTGGACTTTAGATTGGAAAGATCTGACAGCCTGCTTAATGCAATTCCTGATGCTGCGCTGCTTCTTGCCTCACAACCACTGTATTTCTGCATTACAACATAAACACAATGTTCCATTTTTAGAAAGAGTTTGCCTGGGAGAATGTTTGAGCCTAACACAAGCTGAGGGCTCATACAGAAAACTGGAATAGAGAAGTCTCTGACATTTAACTGATACCACATTTTTGTGCAGTTGACCGGTATTTTACATGTTCAAATAATGCTGTATTAAAGCAAAATTTATAAATCTGGCCCACAAAAACTTGAGACACTACTGTTTCCTGGTTTGGGAAACATCATTTCTACTTCTAAAAAAAAGTAGTCATACTGAAAGAAGAAATGAACTGCAAACCTAAATTTCAGACAAACAAGTTGGAAATATTTCACCTAAGTAGCCTGGCCAGTCACAAACATGTTTTATGTGGAGTATCCAAGAATAGAATCATAATCTCACATGTCCAAGTCCTGAGCAGTTACAATTAAATCTCCTTACCCTGGGTTTAATAAGCTTGTAGCCACGTAGGGAAGTGGATTTACAGAATGAAGGTATTCAGAATTCATAGTTTTATGTGGAATTTCAAGAACGTTGAGGAATATTAAATGTTTTCATGGCACAATAACATTGAAGTTACAGGAATAATTTCAAATATTCAGTTAATCACACCTGCCTTTTTCTCTTATCTCCCTTCTCACAGTGGTAGACAGAAGATAAAATTACAAATTCTTGGGAATAGGTATGGACACCATGGATCTTATAAGTTTTGGAGTCCATTTCTTTTGGAAATCATTGGCTGGCACTATAGTTCTGCCTTTTAAAAGCAATTCTTCACCTTGGAAAAATAAATCCAGAAAATTATACAAACTAAATGGAATTTCCGAAATTCTAGTACACTTTCTGTGCTTTTACAGACATCGACTTTATCTTAAGCTCCTAGTTAAACAGAAGATAAAGCATCGCTTTCTTTGTACTATAAATCAACTCAGCCAAACTGCCCCCGGCTTTTTTTCCCTAGCAACTTCTTTTTATCTCGGCTAAAAGCTTCAGTTATTTGCTTAAGACAATTAATGTTATTTGCAAATCCTACAGCTTCGGGTAATGGGACAATCAGTTCCCCTACTACAGCTTAGAAAACCTATTTGCTGAAAGCCTGCAGCTATATGCAGGACATCACCCACCTGAAGAGAAACACAGAACTACTTCCTACTAAGCTAAAACTGAAGAGACCTGCCACATATCTCAAATGCTACATTATAGGTAAGGTTCCTGATGGCATGCAGACTGCTGGGAAATCATCCCTTAGCATGCCATCAGGAGGACCATGGTGAATTATTTTCACAGCATTAAAAAATCGTCATTGCTCAGTAGCATTTTTTGGCTACTACAGCCCTGAAGCAATGACACTACTGCTGTTACTCGGCGAGAACAAGCTTGATTAGAAACATTTACGTGCCAAGTAGAGCCATCCACAATACTAAGCTGCATTAATGTGCTCTCCACCTGTGCGTGCAACTTGCATGGTCTCCTTCAGAAAAGCCACTTTCTTCCAGGGACCAACAATCACCAAAACATTCATTTACATAGATTGGGATTCATTTCTTCTCTCTTTCATCAAAACAGGATGCTCAGCTGCAAGTGCACTGTGTGTTGATCACTACTGTGACCTAGACCCATTCTGGCCTAATAACTGTAGTGAAAGCAGCAGATGAGTAAGTCAGTCTTGCCCTGCTATTATTAGCAATATTCAAAAGAGTTTGTGCAATGCCTGTACGGATGCAGAATACTGCAGAAACCACCCAGCACTCAATATTCTCTGTGCTGTAGCTGGTTTCCCTCTTGGCAGGTGAAGGTGAGAGAATGGATTTGATTGTAAATCACCTGTAATAATTCTGCAACATATACGTGCTTGCTAGGAGGCATAATCAAGTGATTTAATAACATTGTTACTCACAATTTATTTTTTTTTTATTCAACACATGTAAAAAGCAAATCATTTTATTGTCACTGACGAAAAAGATAACACAAATAAATTCAGCTGAAATCATGATGAAAATCAGACTGACCTTTTCTAAAGCAGTACTCTGCTTGCAAATGCTATATACTGTTAGGACAACAGAGAATTGGCCTTGGCATCCTGATCTTACAGTGGCTACAGCTATGTACTTCTATAGAAATGATACGGAGAGCACCTACCAAATGGTAACTGACATAGTTTTAGCTTAGGAGGTTCAGACTGGACATCAGAACAAAACCATTTTCTTAGAGAATAGCACAGCACTACATTCAACAGACAGAGCCACAGATGACCTGGTCTGGTGCTGATTAAAGTCACACTTTCAGTAGAAGGATGGACTAGATTGCCTATGGTTCTAAGACACAAAATACTTGGAGATGCTTTATTATATAATGTTATATACACACACAAATGTAGATAGATATACAACTGGTCATCTTTTATTGCTTCAAGACAGTTTATATAAAAGCAGCTTTCTGATATAGAAACATTTAGGGGAGCTACTGCTCTTTACCTTTAATGCAATTGCATTCTTTGTCAAGAACATAAAAGGAGGCAGAGTGCTAGCATCAGCACAGTGTGTTTTGCATAGAGCCAACCAAGTTCACAGTCATTTCATGCAAAGGCTGCATGTTTTAAAATACACAACTAAAGGTCCTACGACAAGGAGCAATTACATTTGTGTGAACAGACCTCTAAGGACAAGACCAATGTCTGTAAAACTTCCACTGGTAATCTCTCAATTTGAACCACAAATGCCTGCACTGGAAATAAGGTAAATAAGAGGTAAAATACAGAGCAGTTTTTGAGGCAGTGGGAAAACTGGTTGTTTATTGGTAGGTTATACCTATAGTGTGGAAGTAATCTTTACCTTCTAATTTAAAGTCTGAGTTAGTTCAGTGCTTGGGCTCTAAAACATTATAGCAATGAAAGAAACAAATACTGAAACATGTATTTGCTAGATGTGAGCCAAGTTTGAACTGGAAGCCATACAAACATATTAGCATAGCACTGTATTCAGTCTAGCAAGTCCAAAATCTCAACAGGGATTATTAGTTTAAGCACAGCACTGCACTAAACTGTGTGTATAGCTTCCAGTCTGCCATGGGCTCACATCCCACTGGCTCAGAGCCTGGGCAGGCTGGGTCTGCCTGCAGAAGACTATGTAGAAGTACTCAGTTATTTAGAGTAGAATGAGGAGACACTGAGATACAGAAGCTCCACTTAAACGTTTTTCATTCCACTACCATGAGTCTTCATATTAACAAGTCAATCCAGATAGACTTGTAAACTACAGCTACTTTATTCTGCTTTATTCTGGGTATATGTATATGGTTTGCACTATTTTGGTACACGAAACAGGCCATTAAAAAAAAAATAAATAAAAAAAAAAAATAACTTAATTTTGCACCGTTAAGATACCAAACTAATTCTGCATAGCTTCAGGTCATTAAAACACAAAGAAATATAAACACCTTCTCAAAGTGTCCCAGTCTCTCAAAGAGAAAATGTATTCCATGACAAAAAGTTATGCAACTAAAATCATCTCTCTGAATATGGATTAATAACATGAGGGTAAGAAAAGGCATAGATGCCTTTAGTTGCTTAAGACCAAGCATTATGCATTCAATGTCAGAGCTAAAATACATCCATACATACAACATTCAATCTTGTCAGTACAATAAGATGTTAATCATAAAAATTTAGTGCCTAAGACATAACTGCGTGCTATTTCATGGTATTACTGAATGCAAAGAAACATGTATAACAGCAAAAACAGACATGCACATTTCTTGCTTCAACATTCCAAAATACATTCAGCGGTACAGAGGATGACTCCACTTCCCATTACTGGTTTCATACTCCCTTCCTAGAGATCCAATGCTGACAACAAGCAATCAACTAGGTTGAAAAAGACCTTTAAGATCATCAAGTCCAACCATTACCTCAGGACTGCCAAGTCCACCACTGAACCATATCACTAAGGGCCTAAACTACATGTTTTTTTGAACACTTCCAGGGATGCTGATTCCACCACTTTCCTGTGGAGCCTGTTCCAATGTCTGACTACCTTTTCAGTGAATAAATTATTTCCTATATATCCATCTAAACCTCCCCTGGTGCAGCTTCTTAGGTTAGGGTCACAAACCACAGCCAGTTATTTAAATAAATAAATAAATAAATAAACGTGTCTATACAACAGTTAGGGGAGAGGAAAATTTCAATCTAGTGGAAGGAGCTGGGTAGATAAATCCTGGATATTTGACATTTTCTACAATACAGGAAATTAGCATAATCACTATTTCCTTCCATGTTTCTTATCTGTTGCAAGATCACCGGTCACATGTCAACTCTAAATGCCATACCTTAAGTATCTTGTAAATCACAGACCTGTCAGGATGAGATTTTTAACTGCAGGAGTCCAGTTAAGGTAGTTCAGTAGCAGTTAAACATGCCACTTCTTAGCTACTGACTTAAGAGAAGCCCATGAGAACTAAAAACAGTGAGCAGCCAGCAGAGAAAGGTCAAAGTAGCATTCATTCCTTCCCTCCCAGCATATAGGGACTTTGAGTCTACCTTTCCAACTCAAGCAGAAATGCAGTAAAATTCAAAGGAGCACACCCCACCTAAAAAGCACAGCACTGCATTCCAAAAAGAAATGTCTTCAGAGAGCTAGTCTGGCATTCAAATGTTGGACACCATCCCCTGTAAACAATATGTTTTATGTAAGCATAAACCAAAACCATACCCTTTTTTCTACATTCCCACAATCTTGGATTACTTGGGTTACTGGCACAAAATCACAGTTTTCTTCAGCACAGTCAGCCCCATGGGTCAGCTTGATGCTTTGAAATATTATTAGCTATAGTTTCTTAAATTGTAACGTAACTGCCTTCCACAGATATGTTTGTGAAGTTCCCTAGAATGAATCCAGGCCATTTTATTCGCCATTGTCTGGTGTTATTTTTCCTTCATTCAGAAGGATTTTCTTTTTAATTTGACAATGAAGTTAAAGAGACTGCAAGTAATTCATATCATTCAATCAGTACCTGTATCCCCATTGTAAACTTTCATACACACAAAAACACTCAGCGCAATATTTTCTAAAAAGAAAATGAACCCCTTTCTGGTGACTGCAGCTAATCTTCAGAAACAGAGCCATAAGGCAGCAATAGACTTACAAATCAGATTTCAGCCTGAGCCAGCTGTTTTTTTTCTAGTATTATTCCCTTTATGATCATCTGTCCCACCTGTTAATGTGTTTTACCCCTCACATGGCCTCTCCACTACAATGATTTGCCATTTTGGCTGACATACAAGTATCAATGGAAAGGAAACTGGATTAAATCCAACTTTGTGCCACCTAGTATTCAGAGAACCTGTTTGACTGCTGGTGTAACTAAATCTGCCTTCAGTCTCCTTCAGTTTATGCCCAGTTCACCTACAAACCAAACACTGTTAGAGCTTGTTGACACTTTATCTATCTTCCTTCTGGACTAACTCAACCAGTGGAAGGAAACAGTACATTGTGGTTACACAAGAGTGTTCTCTCTGTAAAGCAATTTTTGATCTAATACACTAGCACACTCTACTGAATGAATCTATTGCGATCTATCTTGCCTATTCATTAAAGGTGAGGTCACAAAACTCCACACTTGTGAATTCCCAGGGTTTCAAAACTGATTGGATGTCTGGTTTTGTCAACATTTTCCAAATCAGTTCTGTCTGAACAGTCATCCTAAATCTTCCTTCTTGGGCAGAATTGCCAGAGACAAACAACGCAAAAAAATGAGGAAGAGAAGAACTGGGAAGGGCTGAGAATTGGGAAAAAGGAATTAAGTGACATGTTGCTACATGGTGAAATTCTTTAGTCATAGACTCAAGAATTCTTTGCTGTTTTCAGTAAGGCAAGCATCAAAATAAATCTTATCAAGGAGTCCAACACATTTTCTGCACATTTATTTTCCATATCTGGATAAAGGCTGTCAAATAAAATGGAAATAACTACTTAAGCATAGTTCAGAGGACAGTCACAGCAGTGACACTGCCCAAAAACATCAGGAAGAACATGACAGTTACGAAACATATCTTTATAATGTCATCTCATGTACTGCTGACAATAGCAATAACAGGAAAGGAACTGCTGAAAAAGCACAAGTGAAGTCACCTTTTTCTGGGTATTATTTTTAAACATTGCAAAATATAGATGAGGCTTTTCAAGACTGTAAAACAAGGAAAGAGAGGGGAAAGAGAAAGAAGTAGGCAGATGTGTAACATAAAGAATAAAGGTAAAAGAAATATAAAAGAGAGGCAGGCAAAAAAAAGGGAATGAGGACAGGAAGTAGAATTCAAAGGAGCACATAGTAATGGGCTTTACATTTACAACAGAAAATTAAACATTGACATCTGCATCCACATAGGCTTCAAGTGGAACTCACAACTACTAGCACTGCATTCAGGAAGGAGGCAGAGAAAAAGAGTTACATCCTGAGCTCAGTTCTAAGCATAAGATAAAAATTAAAAAAATGATGGGTTCAATTTCATGCGAGTTCCTGGCAGCTGCTCAGCACTGCTTATTATCATAGCCCTATTTGCTTGTTGAATGCTGATAATGTGCCAGGGTTGTGGTGTGCTTTGGAGTCCTTCTGAGATCCTTAGCTCTGCAACTTTTGAGACCAGATGGAAAAACATACTTTTGGACACCATTCCTAATGCGAAAGTTTAAGAAATAATAGTGCAACATAGACTTTGGGAAAAACAGTTAATGGAGGAATCAGTCTTCATTTCTATTACTTTTAAAGCAGGTAACAGTTAGAAGTAAAATCACCTATATCATTTTATTTTTCCTTTAATGACTACTAACCTTTTAAACACTACCTGAAACTATAACAAAGCTCTTTTTGTAACACTCTTAATTTCTACATTGAAAATATTTTCAGCTATTTACAGAGTTATTTACAGAATTATGACATTTAAGCATGTCAGTAGCTATGAATGCCTGCACGACAATCACTACCATGTTATGTGTGAACAAGGGGTAACAGGTTAAAACTTAAACAGGGGAAATTTAGATTGGGTACAAGGAAGAAATGCTTTCCTGTTAGGGTGGTGAAGCACTGGAACAGGCTGCCCAGGGAGGTTGTGAATGCTCCATCCCTGGCAGCGTTCATGACCAGGTTGGACGAGGCCTTGGGTGATATGATTTAGCATAAGGTGTCCCTGCCCACAGCAGGGGGTTGGAACTAGATGATCTTAAGGTCCTTTCCAACCCTAACTATTCTATGATTCTATGAAATGCTTCAGACACTCACCTTTTAACAAACAACATACCTTGAAAGAGTCAGCCATATCGTTTCCTGTTTCTCCCAAACATCCTCCAGCTGTGCACTCATTCTGACAGCCCTGGGAGAAACAAAAACAGTGGAAATCAAATTCAGTGCACATTGCAGAAAAGTTGATACCCATTCAGTTAATTCTATTTAGGGACAGATTGTATTGGATGACCACTCAGCCTTTGTCATCAGTATATATATATTATCAAGAACTTTTTGGAAGCTTCTTAGCACAACTTTTCACCTTTTACTTCAGTTGCATTATTTTGTAACTATTTCAGGGGTTTATAAGAAGAGAAAACATCTCAGATTAGATCATTGCTCTGAAGTGCAGAACAGTACGCACAGCATCACAAGTCCTTCATTCAAAGCTGAATAAATAAACTGTGGTTTTAAACAGTTCCATCAGATGTCATTTTCTCTATGAAATCATCCATGTAATAGATTTGCTTTTACCTTTTCTCAGAGGAGCCTGACTAGGCAGAATGGAAGGGGAAAAAACTGGTTCTGTTACATCTTTCATTAAATGAAGACAAAGAATGCCCACCTATATAAACACATTATCAGAATATTTTTCATTATCCAGTATGTTGAATCTAAGGCTTCTGCCACTGATCATGCTTGAAAGGAACTAAAAGAGAAGGAGTGACTGTTCTATGCATCCTTCTGTTCAGAAACAGAGGGATAACACATACAGGAGCAAGCCATCTACTTAAAAGCAAGATCCCCAGTTCCCACAGCATTAGGCTAGCATCTTTGAGGACCCTCTTCCACTAGGTGAGTTGCCAGTGCTGTCAGGCTTTTAACCCTACAAGGGAAAAGCCCTAGCAGGAGCCTGCACCGGCTGTTTACCACTTGGTGGCCTCCTCTCACCCTGCCACCCTTGAGCCTTGCTGCATTTTGGGTGGGATAGTCCCAGCCCAGGTGGGAAAGTTCGAGGTTAAGGATATAATTCCCTGAAGGAAAGAGGTGCACAGGAAATCTTTCATGGTTAGCCTGTGAGATCCCACCCCAAGCTCTTAACCAGGGAGCAGCTCTAACCCTACAAAGAGGGCTGTGCGTAGGTAGATGGCAGTGCCAGAGAGACATCACAGTCCTGCAGCAGCCACCAAACTGTGGGGCCAGGACTGGGGACACAGGCTCACAGGCTGTGAAACATGACACACACAAAGCAAATAAGATTATTTTTTCCCTTTTTGCAGATCTTGGGGATATGGTAGCCAGGTAAGGGGGAAAAAAAATAAAATAAATAAAGCAGGTCTTCAGAAGGTCTGCAAGGGATAGCAGTCTTGTTACCAACAAAAGAAATAGCAAACTCCCAGCCGCAGCAGATTTCACTTCCTCTCCCCTCCCCCCTAACGCCCCAGGGAGGCCGTAACATCCCTCTTGCCTTTTCTCACCATCAGCTTTAACCCTTTTGTTCCTCTCTTTTCATAGTGCTCTACAGCAAGATGTAATCACAGCTACAGCCCCCTTCCTATCAACTGAAAGGGGACTAAGTCCTGTATACTAGGTCCTTGTTTTCCCTGTAATTCTTCAAATACTTCCAAATGCAGTGGTAAAACCCTGGAAGGCCTTCATGACACCACCAGTTTTTATATTTAGTATTCTGCAGATGAATTAAACCAACTAATTTCTCTTCGAAGTGCAGTGAATTACGATGAAGAGCATGCTGGATACCAGCTAGTAAGATAGTAACTGCCAGCTGTGGAGCAAGAATTTCTCAAGCATCTCCAGCTCCATTGCTGGCTTTTGTCTAATATCTAGTATGCAAAGTTGGATTTTCTAGTAATAATTACTGGTGACAGAAAATACTGACAAACACTCAGCCATTATGCTTCAGTTACTTCTCATCTCTGCTTTATGAAGTTGCCCTAAAGCAAGTGTTGGCATCAACACAGAGAGGACCAAAGCTGGATATAGTTTAACATTCTCTTTCATGATCTTTAAAAAAGGATACACAGCTTGTATGTGAATTGTAAGTGTGGACCACCTACAGAAACAGGCCCTAGGGGCTCCATCGCACTGCTCTTCATTTCAAAGTTTCCACTCAGTTCAGTGAAGTCAACAGCCAATTTTTTGGGCATATGCAATAGGGCCAATCCTGTTCTCCATGAAGTCATTATGTTTCGCACATTTAACACACATTTAAAGCAAGTAGCTAACTGCCTTTGTTAACAACATTGAGATGAAATTGAGTTAATCCCTCAGCACTATGAAAGGCATACCACAATTACTTTCTAATTGATGGAGTCATATTTTAATAGCTCCATAGCTTTTAAAACTGAAATATGTTGTTAAATGCAATAGGGAATAATCAGTCTCTGGTTTAGTGCCAACACTGCCAAGGGACCTATGCCAAGCATAAATTTGCCCTTTGTGTTTAATAGCATGGTAGATTTAAAACCACATCCGTTAAAACACCAATGTTATCCTAAAATTACATTTGAGCCATTGGGTCAATGTCTCCTCAAAATCACTCAAGTGTGTATACAGTTTCTGTGCAATTACATGAAGCATGGCAGTACTTCCAGTGCTGTGTTATACAGCTAACAACATTTTCAAGTTAGAATAGTTAGGGTTGGAAAGGACGTTAAAATCATCTAGTTCCAACCCCCTGCCGTGGGCAGAGACACCTCCCACTAAACCATGCCACCCAAGGCTCTGTCTAAACTGGCCTTGAACACTGCCAGGAATGGAGCATTCACAGCCTCCCTGGGCAACCCATTCCAGTGCCTCACCACCCTCACAGGAAAGAACTTCTTCCTTATATCCAATCTAAACTTCCCCTGTTTAAGTTTGAACCTGTTACCCCATGTCCTATCACTACAGTCCCTAATGAAGAGTCCCTCCACAGCATTCCTATAGGCCCCCTTCAGATACTGGAAGGCTGCTATGAGGTCTCCACGCAGCCTTCTCTTCTCCAGGCTCAACAGCCCCAACTTTCTCAGCCTACCTTCATACAGGAGGTGCTCCAGTCCCCTGATCATTCTCGTGGGCCTCCTCTGGGCATGAGTCCAACAGTTCCATGTTCTTTTTATGTTGAGGACACCAGAACTGCACACAATACTCCAAGTGAGGTCTCACAAGAGCAGAGTAGAGGGGCAGGATCACCTCCTTTGACCTGCTGGTCACACTCCTTTTGATGCAGCCCAGGATACGGTTGGCTTTCTGGGCTGCAAGAGCACACTGCCAGCTTATGTTAAGTTTTGCACTGACCAACAACCCCAAGCCCTTCTCTTCAGGGCTGCTCTGAATCTCTTCTCTGCCCAACCTGTAGCTGTGCCTGGGATTGCTCCGACCCAGGTGCAGGACCTTGCACTTGACATGGTTAAACTTCATGAGGTCGGCATCAGCCCACCTCACAAGCGTGTCAAGGTCCCTCTGGATGGCATTCCTTCCCTCCAGCGTATCAACCGAACCACACAGCTTGGTGTCATCGGCAAACTTGCTGAGGGCGCACTCAATCCCACTGTCCATGTCACCAACAAAGATGTTAAACAAGACCGGTCCCAGCACCGATCCCTGTGGGACACCACTTGTTACTGGTCTCCAGCTGGACACTGAGCCATTGACCAAAACTCTTTGCGTGTGGCCATCCAGCCAGTTCTTTATGCACCGAGTGAGAGGTCCACCTATCAAATTGATGTCTCTCCAATTTTGAGACAAGGATGTTATGTGGGAAAGTGTCAAACGCTTTGCACAAGTCCTGGTAGACGACATCAACTGCTCTACCCCTGTCCATCAGTTCCATAGCCCCATCACAGAAGGCCACCAAATTGGTCAGGCAGGATTTCCCCTTAGTGAAGCCATGCTGGCTGTCACCAAGCACATTGTTGATTTTCATCTGCCTTAGCATGCCTTCCAGGAGAATCTGCTCCAAGATATTGCCAGGCACAGAGGTGAGACTGACTGGTCTGTGATTCCCCAGGTCATCCATTTTCCTCTTCTTGAAAATGGGGGTTAGATTTCTCTTTTTCCAGTCATCGGGAACTTCACCTCACTGCCATGATTTTTCAAATACGATGGGCAGTGGCTTAGCAACTTTATTTGCCAGCTCCTTCAGGACCCACGGATGGATTTCCATCAGGTCCCATGGACTTGTGTACGTTCAGGTTCTTAAGATGGTCTCAAACCAGATCCTCTCCTATACGTAACTATTTTATCTGAACTGGCAAGAACACAGTATTTCACATTTCTTCCTTCAAAAATATTGAAATTACACATTGAACTTACCATTACTGTAAGGCCTGTATGAGAAAAGAGTATAGAGTTTTACACTAGATTAAAGTTTGTTTAAAAACTTTGTTAATGTGTCATTGTATCACTAAGAAACACTACTAATATGAAGACCTGGTGATAAGTAATTCTTACTTTACTTCTATAAAAGATTAATAACCACTGCATATCCTTTAGCTTTACAAAAGTAATCACAGTTGGATAACAATGCTCCCTTACATTAGTACTTACTCCTAATCTAACTTATGCAAAGAGGATGTATCCTTAGGGGGTTAGTCTCTCACCATGTGGTGGACCACTGCATGTGTAACACTTACTAGCACTTTTATACAGTTGTCACCTGCACTTCCACTAGAGCTTTCCCAAATCTGAACATTCAGCTCATGCATTCGGTCTTCAAACTGCATTAGACATGTATTTTCAACATCTTTTAGCATCAAGATGCTCCAATCAATGCCTCTTGGTTTTCTTTGCTGTCTTTGTCACACCTTCTCTGACTGCTATTCTGCTACAGGCGTGAGACCTTGTAGATCATTTAGGGTATCCTGCATCTCACAGCTTCTTCAAAACGATCTACCTCTTTTATGCAGATCACTCATCCTTCAGCTAAAAGGACTGTCTGCCACAAAAATGGATTCATCGCCTCCCTAGACTCCCTAACCTACATGAGCTTGCCCGACTCTTAAAATATATTTCTAGCCACTTAGCAAGCCAGAGATCTTTGAGGTATTTTTGCTAGGCTGGAGCACTCTCTATGTATTGGCTTGACAGTCTTCAATGATAGGTTCAAAGAACTTGTGCAACACCAATTCCAGAGCAGCTCCAATGATACACCTCAATGTACACACAGATCAGCACTGGGGGGGGGGGGGGGGGGGGGGGGGGAATTTTTAAAAAAAAAAAAGCTAAAACCAAAACCCAAAATTTAAAAAAAAAAAAAAAAGAAAAAAAGGGACAATTTGGCATGTGCTGTTTCAATGCTTTGCTTTTTACTTAGTTCACCAAGAATTCTCATGAAGAGCTCTCATTTGTGTTGATTTGCACTTCCCGAATATATATGCCCTAATGCCTTGTCAGCTGGGTGTTACCACATTTCTGTGGCTGCTTGTTCAACCTTGAGCTGGCACTAACGTTGGTTAGACAGTGAGGCAGTGTAATAACAATACACAACAAAGAAAAGAAATAAAGCAACCAGCATAGCAGAAAAGGAAAGCTTCCTCGTTATTTAATGATAATTTTGCATCAGAGCAAAAGCTTCAGGGCTTAGAATGAGCAAGAGTTTATGAATCTAAGATACCCGCACTGCACAAAGTAAGGTTACGTTTAAATAGATTATCATTAAACTAGTCCAAAAGATTATGCAGGCATTAATCTTTTGGCCTGAGTAGCTCATTTGGTTTAATTTAAAGCAATTTAAGTAGTTCTGATAAAACTGAAATATGCTCCTCATAAAAAAAGCATCACTGTTTTTATCATGTTTACATGAAAGACGATTCAGATTACATGAGCACAACTTATTGGTTAGAAAAACCTTAAAACACAGAACAAAAAGAGATGGAATTATTCAGCTAGTCCATCCAAGATTCATATTTAGCAACATTTATAGCTATATCACAAGTCTGAAAGCAGACCAAATAGGTTTCAGAAGATCAAATAAATGCAGGACAATGTTGCCAAAGTAAAGTCACTGCAGCCAGCACTCATGTGAGAAACCTCTCTAGTAAACAATGCAATTTTTTTAACTCGTGCTTAAATTAGTATTTGAATGAGTTCAGTAATGCCTAACGTGTTGTACAAGAAACCTTGTATCAGTTCACCTGCAAGGTAGCAAGGCTAGGCAAGGTAAAGGATAACTACTGAAATCCAAAAAGAACATGTGCTTGACAAATTTGATTATCAGGACACTAAATGAGAGAGTTCAGCAGCAACAGAAAATAGATTATTTTCAACAGAAAATTTATTTTAACTAACTCTAAGAAGAACCTGACATAGGATCTATTCAGCTTCAGGTTAAAATTATTCCAGAGAATTTACAAGATGAGCTGTGAATTACACTTACACAACACGGAGTCTAAAGCGTGATCCTTCCCAACTGAAGGATGTTGAAAACCTGCCACTAGCCTCATCAGGATAAAGGGACATAAAGCAGCTGTACATCTCTGTGTGGTGTCCCTTTATTCAGTAGTTGAATCTGTCTTAATACAGTTACAGCAGAGCGATAAAATCCTTCTTCCTATTTTCTTTACAGAAATAGGCAAGTACTGTAAAAGAAATCCTCTTCACAAATGACCTCCAAATGCAAAGTGCTTTAGCCTTGATTTCTAAGCCCAGTGCTAACACTGTTCTTGTTTCTTTTCCTTCCTATGACCCTCCTGTGGCTCTGTCACTCCCCCATGCCATTTCCTTTATCTTTATTACCAACTCTTCCCTTCTGATAGAGGAAAACAGCCTTGAACTATTTGGAGAGCAGGCAGATGACCTAATGGAGCTCTTCCATCTCTCACTCCTATGAACAGTGCCTCTAAGTACCTCTTTTGTTGGTTTGTTTGTCTGCTCTAGCATTAATTAGGTTTTTAACAAGTGCATTGTTTGCTAGAATTGCAGAAAGAAAAACATGTTAAAACAACCAGCTGGATCTAGTTGACCTATAAATTCATCTGCCTGTTTTCTAACTAGATAGTGTCTCATGGCTATGGGATATAGTTATTACTCAAACAAGATAAATGAAAATTCTGAAAGTTGCCTGGTTTTATTGTTTAGGCCTAGTTCTTGATATGAGATTTTTTTCTTTTACACCAAACTGGCAACAAGAAAAGGAATAAATACTAATAGATACTTTCCCCTACACTGTAAAAGGGCTTTGCTGTTAACCACAAGGAAACCTGTGTTCATTACATTTTCTCTAACATTTCTCTTTGCTCATGTATTCTATAATGCTGGGTATTAAATTAGCATTTTAAGATTTCATAGTAAAGTTAAACATGTATCCTGTAACTTTGGTTAACTGCACTGTTATACCAGCAAAGATGAGCCTAAGCACTATAAAAGATATTTTGCTAATTTGCTCAGGGATTCAGTTGTCCTGGCTATATGTTTTTTTTTTTTTATTCTGAGACAACTGTACAGATAAAGTACAGATCTGATTTAAAGATGAATAAAATATAACTTACAATTTATTTATAAAATTCCCTGATGGTAGAAACTACATACAAATCCTGCAGCTGAAGATCAAGGCAACTGTCTTGATGCAGTTACCAAATGATACTGTAAATAACATGAATGAGTACACAGCAGAAACAAAAAATCATTGTCTGAAAAGTTGCTGAGGGCTTAGAAGGGGAAGCATACAGTTTAGTGCAGGAGACCAAAGCTTCTGCAGTTTGCAAATAAGTCATTGTAGACTCCTAGGAGAAACTAAAAGGAAAAAAAACAAACTACAGCAGAGACAGTGATGGATTCCAAAATGAGAACTGACACGCTTAAAGAAAAGAGCTAGCAGACAAGAACCTTTATTTAGAGACATACTCCTGTTTACAACCTTCCTCATAACTACAGTGGAACCAGAAGAAACACAGGGTTAGGTCTGAATCACTGGCCTGTATAAGGGGTCATTTGTAGCTATTCTCAGAGTGCTCAGACCGTGTCCCATTTAAGTCCATTTTGCACTGGAATAAAGGTTTACATAAGATGCTGAGCAATGATGAATCACACACTGAAAACAAAAGCTGTGGTGGAAGGAAAAAAAAAAAAAAAAGCAGCTTTTGGGGGATAAAGGAGTTACTTTTTTCACCACAAGTCCTGTATACAGTCCCACTATAAATAATAAATCAGTAACTTATACAACTGGCTCTCAAATAACACCGAGTACAATGAAACATTATGCAACTGTGGTTGCTGGTCTGTAAAGGGCAGACATATGCTGGCTTCATATCACATCTACCCTTGATAACTTTGCATGGCTTATTTAATTCTCCACTGGGTATCAAATGCCACTGGTACAAAAGCACAAGAGGTATGACTTTCTGTTTTGTGTTAGGCTGTTACTGCAGTTCCCTGCTTCCCAAAAGGTTTGTTTAGCTGTTTAATGTCCAACAGATGAAGCTGATAAAGCATGGCAGCAGCTATCTAACCTGGGGATCTCAAGGGGTTCAGTTCTTCTGGTGCACTCTGCCTGGCTAGATAGGAGTACTCCTTATAAACATGCTTCTCTACCATGTTGAGCATAGTCACATTTTTTTTTGCTCACAGGCAGAACTGTATGCACCTAAATATGTGTTCTACCTTGACATTTGGCCACAGTGCTGTAGAAGGACCCAGACACGAAGTTTCATGGCTTACAGTGGACTGAGTGATCTAGTAGCTCTCTCTAAATGGGTGATGCAAGCCATCTAGATGTGTAGCAAAGACTGTACTTTCTCCTTAATTCTAATGGAGAGCTGATCTGCATGATGCTTGCATTTATCTTACTGTTTGTTCCAGATGAAGAATGGAGACCTTCATTATTTATAAGCTTTAAATGAATCTTCTAATTGTAATACCTGGAAACCTTAAAATACTGGCTCTACAGTCACAACACCTAAGTGAAGGAAGGTACAAATATCCATTTCCTCTACAGACAGGAAATGTAGACATAGATTTTCCCATTGGCATACCTCTGGTTGGTATACATAAAACACCGGCTGGCAGTTGCTTCACAGAATTGCCTGGAGGTCGACAGGTGCCAGAATAGAGTGTGCATGACTCTTGAGTTAGTAAATCTATAGTTCCTCTTCCTTACAGAGACATGCCCATCATATCCATTACAGGTCTTCTCAAGGAAGAACAAGTGTAAATGATTGATGTGGTTTTGGCTGTGCACTCTACTCACAGCTATGCCTTATGGAAGCTTCTTGCATAACAGCACACGGGTGATGGCTGCAGAAGACCTGCCTATACTAGCTCCAGTAGGTTTTAAGGCTGGCATGATTAGTTTGAAGTAATGGGAGATTTCTCCCTGGATTTTACCAAAGCCAGGGTTACATCCTTGTGACGTGTCTTATGCTGTATGTTCAAACACTGCCTTAATTTGATTTAACTGGACACATTTCAACAAAGAGAAGAAGTTGGAGCTTTCCCCTTGATGTAAAAGGCACTAGGAACAAGCAAACCCACAGAGAAAATCCTTGAAACCTGTTTGAAGACAGAACCTACAATGATGTCTCTGGTTTTGTTCAAATTAACAAACTGGAGAGAGGAAACATATTTGCATGATGGATGTCCATCTCAGAATATGCTAGGAACTTCTCTTGCTTTGTAGTCTTTATGAGCTTCGCTGGGTGCAGTGAAAAGTAGTAAACATAATCCACCACACCAGGCAAATGTAAATAATCCCATAGAAGCTTACTAACAAGCCAAGAAAAGCAGAGCACAACTACAGTGTCACTATACAGAGTCACACATTATTCCCTTGGACGTAAAAAACCTCCAAGATAGTGCCCACACAAGAAGCTTCTTTTCTTGACAATGTTTACTCAAAAGTGGTAAAACATTTTAAACTAGTGACAAAGCAGATACTCCACCTACTTGGTATATATTCAACTGTGTAACAGCTCGATGACAGGGAAAAAAAATCACACATTGTAACACTCAAAATTTTGGAGTTGCATTAAAGTTACCCTATGTGTCTTTTCTAAACACCCTGTGAGCAAGCCCTTCATCTGAAATCCCCAATCATTTGTTGACAGTGCCCAGAGCAAACTGGATTCTGCCCAGGGAATTTAAGAGCAAAATAGCACTCAGCACATTAAAAGTGGCCTTGGAAAAGTATGCTCACAGATGAGGTATTTGTAGAGGTGTCAGCATTAAGCACACAAAGCAAACAGAGGCCCTTTGCTAGAATGATAGCATAGTAAAAGACCATCATAAGAGTGATACAGTCTCTATTAGAAAAATGATAGCTTTGAAATACTAAGAAATAGCACTAGTAATGAAGACAATAAACAGGCCTATAGTAAGTAATGTAGGCTTGTCCTCTTACAGCTCAAAATCTGTATCAATGATCAACCAGCCCCGATCAGCTCAATAAATCCAAATTAACAAATTAGCTACTTGTAATATCCCCAGGAATCAAGGGTTTTGCCCAGCTTCAACCCATGTGAATATCAATGCTCTTGACTAGAATATATCTCTCACTTCTGAAATTATGAAGCTAAACTTAAACATCTTAAAACAGTTTAGAATTGGATACAATTTGTCCACTGTTGCAATCCAGTTCACCTGAAAGTGGCAGGACAGAACATTAATTTCATATGTATGTCACAATAAATATTTTGCCCAATTGACATGATTAAAATGTTGTTGGCTACAACAAAAAAACACATAAAAGATGATTCAAAAGGAAAAAAAAAATGTAAATGAGCATTTTCAGCTCTGTGGAGAACCAGAAAGGAATGTTATTGAACTTCTGCCTCCACGTATCAAGAGAATCAACCTGTAAATGCCAAAAATCATCTCTAAAAAGGTAATGAAAGGATAATATTTCAAGATGAAGCTATTCTAATGGCAGAGACATTTGTCAATATGAAAAAAAAAGAAAGAAAGAAAGACTACAGAACTGAAACCTGGGCCATGGACCGGGTTACAGCACAGGATCAGATTTAGAAAAAGGCACAACTAGGTCAGAAGGATAAAGAATGAAGAAAAACTGAACTGAACCAAATACAGTCAAATGATCCAATGGACTTCCTTTACGGTTACAGAAACAAACCACTTTCAGGCATGGGAAACTGTTTCATTCATCTCCCAAACTGCACTTCTTTTTCTAAAGAGAGTTTAAGTTTAAACTCAAGTTTAGGGCAGAATTTGCAATTTAGTTCCCATGCACATATAAATAGGATACAGCATATCTAACCACCATTCTTACTTACAAAACAAATGATGTACTGATGATGGATAAACGCCCAAAATATATGAGAACACGGATACAATACGATTCTTGTTTTCTGTGTGCATAAATGTATATATGCAGCTGTACAGATGTGGTAAAAATTGTGCCTGTGTAGTAACCATATGCTATAATACCCTAAGCTACAGCTGCTATTTTGTGTTGTGTAAGGAATAAACTCAGCTCACATGACACTTTCATACTAGCATACAACTACTTTTCTTATAGGTTTCACACAGTATACTTCAGGCAATAGGTTCTAGCAATAAGGAAGTGGGGTTTTGAGTCTGTAAGTAGGCACTGTCACAGCACAGGGCAGGATTCACAGGGGTTTGACCCTTAACAGTAGCACTGACTGTGGCCTTGATACTTTGATGATCTTAATAAATCTTGATGGCTTATTCTTTAACATTAGCGTGGTACTTCTGAAGGTTTTAAAACTATAGACCCTACTAAAAAAGTAACTTATGCTTTTATTCATCCAGGATCAAAACCTTAACCTCTGCATATGTTGAAGATACTGCAAGTGTTAAAACTTGCTGTCAAGTTCTCCTCCCCTTGTTGTTTTGATTAAGAATTTCCTTTATTTTTTACTAGAGGGTAAGAAATTCCATGCATCAACAGAAATTATATTACTACTGCTGATTTTAAGAGGACTTTACGTGATTCTTCAATTAATTGCATGACAATATGCAGCTGTATAAAACCTTGTGAATTAATAATTTTGTTGTAAGAGTAGGATGTGCACTTCTGTATGGTGTATTTATATATTATATTTAAGATGCAGTCATTTAAAGTTCACATTCCAGAAAATCAAAATGATATCCTTTTTCCACAGTGCTTCATACAGTTTTGCCAGTGTTTTATTTTTCACATATCTAAGGGAAAATTACACAATTTAGACAATTCAGCATCAAATATTACAGACAGAACCTTTTCAAAAGTTGTAAGAACTCTTAACAGTGCATTGAAATTCACTTGCAGCCAGTTGCACTGAAAAGAAGTAAAAAGACCACCTTGTGAATTCATTTCAAAACAAGAAGCTGCTCTTTTTAAAAAAGACAGCAATATCATAAAAGACACAACCTTAAGAAAAAAAAGCGTTTGAATCCCTGACATATCCCCTTAACCTTCCCTTTGTAACTAACATAACTAGGAGTTTTGACATACCTCTTCCCTTCCCATGGCCAGTGTCTACTGATACAATAATTCTCGTTTAAAGAATTTCTCTTCTTAGCATGTATTTGAAGAATAAGAAAAAAAGAAGTCCAGCAAAGCCAGGATGTATTCTGATGATGAGAAGTAGTACTAGCTTAGGTCTCTGATGCTGATGGTGAAAGAAAGTACAATACTTAAAGGGAAGGTGTTGAGAGCGTAGGAAGGAGGTACAGTCCTCTCTCCTGACTCAGTGGTAGGCACTGATGGAATTCTGATAAACCTTACCATGGATCCTAACGAAGTAAGTAAAGAACCAAGGCAACAATCCCTCCTTCCCCAACGACCCCCCCCCCCCCAAAAAAAAACAACACAAATACACAAACTCAAAAATGTCCAAGTAAAGTAGCATTCTTGTGAAGAAACTTGCACCACTGCTGTTCAACCTCTTCTGTTAAGCACTTAAGAGCTCCTCAAGACACTAGAGAAGAAAAAAAATATTACTACTATACTGACCTGTTAAGGAAATTACCTTCTGCAAAGAAATCTGCTTGTACTTGTAACTTTAAAGAGCATCTTTGCATGGAACTCTTCATACTGTAAAAAGCCTAGCAAGCATAGCCCTGGGACAACATGTACTAATCCTATGTCAAAGCCTCAGGAGGTTCAACCTCCTGCTCAAAGCAGGGTCAGCTCAGCTCAGACCAGGTTTTTCAAGGCTTTATCCAGTTGGGTTTTGAGAGCTCCCACGATGGAGATAGCACAGCCTCTCTTGGCAACACATTCCATTTCCCTGACTGTCCTTGTGGGGAGAATTTTTCCCATATCCAGTCTGAACCTTTCTGACTTCAATTTATGGCACTGCCTCCTGTCTTCCTACTGTACATGATCGCCGAGCCCAGTCCCATCTCCTTGATTTTCCTCAGATTCCTTTAGGAAGGCTGCTGTTACGTCACCCCAGAAGCCTCCTCCAGACTGAACAAACCCAGTTCCCTGAGCCTCCCAGCATTAAGTTTAAAAAAGGTCATTCTCAGTAAGGACAATGCAATCTCACGCATTTATTACAGAAGTGATGACTCCTCAGACAACAGTCCGAATATAATTTAGCAAGTGGACATGATTTGTGCAGCACCAATCTCTCTGAATGCTGGGGGAAATTCATACAATCAGAACCTTGTGGAATTAAACCCAATTCATATACCACAAGAAACCAATGTTTTCTGTGCTTACTAAGACTGCTTTTATCAAGTATTAGGTGAAATGCTCTTATAAGCAAACTGAATTGCAATAGCTGTGTACCTACTGAGAAGTCATATGTTTCACTTCATTAATGCATTAGATATACCCCAAAATAAAACTTGGAGCAAACTGCAGACCTCAAGAGAAGAAAATAAATGAGTAACTCTGTTGAAGAGTATTATGACATTAGTTTGTAAAAACAATAATAAACTATGGGCCAATATGCACAAAAGACAAACGCATAAAACTTCTTGATAATTTTAAATATAGTTTCAACTATTTTGTTCACATTGACCTTTTGAATCATTTGATACACACACCAAAGGGCAATATTAGGTCTTTCCATAAGCATAACACTGGATTTTCATCTGCAACAGCATTTTGTAATAGATCCTAAATTGCCCTTCTACAGCAGATGCTCTACTTCATGAGGTAATATTACCTCTTCTTTAATTTTTAAAATCATAAAGTAATGAAATTCTTTCAAAGATAAATGGGACAACCCATTCACTTCACCCTATGTAAGAACTGGAGGTATAAACCTGCAAGTATGTGAGTGACTATGAATAAGAAATTAGGGTTACATGCTACTTTGATTTATGCCCAAGTATCACTGAAATTCAGACATTCAAGTTGGAGGCTGTTCACTTAATCCGTGCATTACAGCCATCATGGCAGTTGGATAGCCACAATTTACTATCAAAAGCCACAAACAGTACTGAGCAGCTTGAGCTCATGGAAGTCTCTGATGAGCTGATCTAGGACTGTGAAGTACATGGTATGTCACTGTAGTGACATGAAGATATCAGTCCTCACATGTGCAAGTTTTCCAAACAGAACTTACCCCTTAGCTCCTTCATTCTAACAGTGAGCCTTTAACTTTTTTAATCTAACAGTAAAGGTCCTGCTTCCAAACCTACTGATAATCTGCCGTTCGCTGCACATTCAGCTGAGATTATTCATTTAAGGAAACAGCGTAACATAAGGAAGCAATGAAAGTAATGTCTGTTTTGATTTGTTTGCATAGCCACACCAAATAAATTGTTTTAAAATGGCTGAACAAATTCAGAGTAACTGAGTGCTTACATGAATAATGAGCTCCTTTCCTAACATTGCTCTCCCAGGGATACATTAATCACTAGTGAATTCCATTTGAATTATTTTCATCTATCAAACTGAAACAAGGATACAGCCTACAGACCTACAAACAAGCTGTAATAGTGCTGTTGCTTACTGATACCTTTAGAAATTTATTGGGTTTTGCATGAGTATAGTGATAATTAAATGGCAATTTTCTGCACCTTTGATGCATGCTCTACAAATACACAGTGACAGCCATAACCCTGAAGAGCTTGCAGTCTGAACAAATGGTGCAAAAAAAGGATAAAAGGTTCAGACAGAACCAAGATGCCCAAGGCTACACCACTTGCAAGTGACAAGAGTGTACTTTTACTGCTGTAGCTATTGCTTCATCCTGTCTTCTCTACTGTAGAAGTATAAAGCAGTTAGGTTTTGTGAAGATAAGAACCCAATGAGAATCATAAAATCAACTCGGTTGGAAAAGACCTTTAAGATCATCAAATCCAATCATTACTCCAGGACTGCCAAGTCCACCACTAAACCATGTCACTAGGGGCTACACATTTTTTGAATGCTTCCAGGGATGGTGATTCCACCACTGCCCTGGGCAGCCTGTCCAATGCCTGACTACCCTTTCGGTGAAGAATTTTTTCCTACTATCCAGTCTAAACCTACCCTGGCACAGCTTGAGGCTGTTACCTCGTCCTATCACTTGTTACCTGGCAGATGTCAGCCCTGCTTTGAGCAGACAGGCAGGTACGTCTATGGCTTGCCTGCCACTTGTTTTTCTGCATGGACATGCCAGCGCATTACTGCCAGGTGCTGGGTAACACCCTGGAGACCAGGGTCATGCCCATTTGCCTAGACAGACAACAGTACAGCAAAAATGGTATAAGACATGACAGTGTGTCTCACTCCTTGGTTCACCTGAATTCTGTCCCTGAGCATTCTGGCTGGGGTAGCTGCTACGTATTTCCCCTGAGCAGTTTCAGATCCATTTTCTGCTATTCTGGTCTGAGACTCCTCAGTTGAAGAAAACGAAAATGGAACTAATGAGAGCCTCCTCCGGAGCGCTCCCCCCTTCTAGCTCTACCACCATCAGTAGCACCTGCACCACTGCTAGACCCACCCAGGGGAGAACGTTGATAAGACCTAGGATGGAATAAGAGTAACACTTGTTATCAGTGGTGGGAAGAAGCTAGTCACATTCCTGTTGTGCCCTTATTCCACCTGTTACAGTTACCCAAGGAGAGCAAACAACTCAGTCTTGCTTTATCTCAGCTGCTAACTTTAGCATCAGGCTGCAGCTGTGAAGTTCACAGTCAGCCCAGCACAGACATTCTTCAAAACCCATGAATTATTCTTAGTGCAGCTGTTCCACAGGGTACTAGATTGCTGTGATGTTCCTTCAATCTAACTGAAAACCACCTGTGCTATCTCCATGCTCTCTGTCTTGACAAGGAAGACTTCTTTTTAATCCCCAGATCAGCCTCAGTAAGCAGAAGAACATAAACATGACATCTACGAAAGGTTAGTTCCCACAGATGCTCATCTCTCATGTTAGTGTTTACCACAGACAACTTGTCTTTCACCATTTAAAGTTATTTCTCAAATTACTCAAAACCTCTAAATACATGTCACTGGATTTTACCCAGTCTATTTTATTACAATGGCAGACATTAGGCCTACAATAAACTCACATGCATAAAAACCCATAATGCCTGCCAGCAGACCATATCCTTTGCAACTTTTTTCTTTCTGAACATTAAGAGTCCCATGTTAACAAATAAACAGTAAGAAATATCCCCCACCCCCCCCCTTCCCGAGGAAATTATACACTTTCCCTTCCCCCCCTTCTCCCTTCCGACTCACTATTTTTTTTTCACACATGCTATCTGCAATGAAAGAACATGGAAAGAGGTAGAAGAATCACACACATCCTGCCTCTGAATCTCAAGCAATAAATCTCTCGGGCGTAGAAATCTCCTTCGCAAAGCGTAAACAGCAAACTAGAGCATTAAGATCTGTAAATACAAACAGTATACTACAGCTTTCCTTGTGTGCGAAGGAGAAGCCCCTCTGCTACTCCGCATCCCCCGAAGGATGGACGAGAAGATTTTGGCAGGAAACCCGCTTCGCTTACCTTGATCATGATGGCAAACGGACGGTGCCTCCCTGGCTCGGCTAAGCGGACACTCAGCGGACCGCCGCTCGTTTCGTGCAGCGCCCCTGATGAAGCCCCAGTGATCTCTGAGCCTCCGCTGCAGCGACGGCTGCGGCACGCTGCGCGGGCTCAGGGCCGGCCGATCCGCCTGCGGGCTCCACCGAGGCGGCGGCGGCGGCGGCGGCGGCTGCGGCTGCTGCTGCTGCTCCCGCTGCCGCCGCTGCCGCCGTGGCCACTGCAGCCGCTTGCGGGCTCCGATTGCATCAGCGGGCGAGGGCGGTGCGCACGGCGGACGCCAACGGGTAAAGCGGCGAGGGGCTGCGGGTGCCCCGCCTCGCCCCTCCCGGCGGGCAGGCACACCTCCGGCCACCGCCCCCCGCCTCCCCCTCCCGCCTCGCCCTTGGGAACCACCGACAGCGCCCCAGCCGGGGACGAGGCTGGCGGGAGCTAAACCTTCGCGCGCACCGATCCGCAGGGCCAGGTCGTCTAGAGGGGTCAGTCCTGGTCCATGGCTCGTCCCTCAGATGGCCCCACATCATACGCTGTGCCTAGCAGCCAGAGACAGTTAAATGCTTGTGCTATAATTTATACCGAGGACAACACGTTCTTCTTACCCCTCTGTCTTAGCAAGCATTAAGAAACTCATCATTTTCAGTCCCTGAGTCACTTCCTCCTTCTTGCATCCAAGTTGTCTGACACATCAAACACCTCACAGTTTATCCCTCCCATCACTACCAAGCTCTCCAGCTGCAAGACAGGTTTTCCCCAGGCCTTCTGCCTTCCACCACTACATGCACAACTTGTGCCGTCAGCACTGGCAACGAACACAGGAGGGGCCCACACAACCGTTCTATTTGGAGCTGGCTGGGATTGCCAGATGTTTCACAACGGCCCTCTGGGTCCTCCCCCTGCTAACCAGTGCCTAGTCCATGCTGAAGCCCATGTAGCTACAACTCTGCAGCTATTCAGACCTCAGGTGGCTGTCTTGGAGCCAGCTGTATCTCTGATTTCAGTGAACAGGTACCTGGCAAGCAGGTGACCCGCACCTGAAGAGGAAAGCATAAACATCAGAGACCAGTCTACTCCACTACTACCATCACTGCTGCCAGTGAAACTGCACAGTACTGGTACAACCCATGAATTTTTACAAGATGCTCCCAGTATACCCACTGTATGACATTCACAGTATGCTTACTTTCATCTTTATTGCATTTATAGTCGTTTTCTTCTTTTACTACTGTTTTTGTAAATGTTTTCCCCTTCCGATCTGCTTGAGAGTAGTTGTAGGAAGCTGTTTCATCTCAACGCTACTGTCACAAGTGCCAGGTTCTGCTTTGCATGATGTACGCAAATTATTCTCTCTCATACAGTGCCAGAGACTGGTTACATAAACAGATATCTGTTCCTGACACTCTTCAGCCATGTATAAAAACACTATTTAATGGAATTTTACAAAAATTTGGACTCCAAAGAAATGACGCTACCTAAACTAAAAGTCCATGTGAACAGTGATGTTGTAGTGGCTATTTAGGAGAGAAGAAAGATGGAGCAAAAACCAGGAGGCAGAAAGGCAGCAAAGAAGCATCAGAGAGAGGCATAATTCATCATCAGTGAACTACTACTCAGTGCTCATGAGAGCAATTCGATCAATTCCTGATGAATTAGGATAATTATTCTTATTTAGATTACAAACACAACATAGGACCAACCATACTGGATAATTCAAAATCCTGCCTCTGACAGTTGACAATAATGATGCCTACAGAAGATTTACAAGAACAGAATAAGCACATAGGAGCACACCTGATGTGCTCTTCTAGCTTCAAGGGCTTTGTACCACAGCAGTTTCCCAAAAGATGAATTATTTAGGCTTAACAGTTAATGGAATTTTTGTTCCTTGAATTTATTGTTCCTTAAACCCATGCAAAATTTGGCATTCCATAGAACAATTTAGCTTTGTTCTATGGAAAAATAGATAATTATGGTTTATTTTGAACCTGCCACTCAAAAATTTCACTTCATGCTCCCTTCTGATACTGTGAAACTGTAAACACAAATGAAGGTCACAATATTCACGCCATCTATGTCATTTGTGATTTTAAAGACTGTTGAACTGACAGCCATTCCCTTTTTCTAGATTAAGAGTCCTAATCTTTTTACTCCTGTATAGGAACAGTCCCATACCCTTGATCATCTTGGATTTAGAACAGGGACATGAAGTACACAAGACTCCCAAAATGCAGGTTGCCATATTTACTTTTAATTTGCTTTTTTGTCCTGTTTCTTTTCCTAAGAATGCCTCCTGCTCTCTTTCCTAGTTTGACTGTTCCTGTACTAAACTGAACTGATGTTTTTACAAACTATCTAATTCCAAAATTTCCCTCCTGCAAGGCAACAGGTCATTCATAATCCATCACTATACATAGCTTTAGCTTTCTTCCCCCCCACCATGTGCAACACTTCATACTTGCAGACATTATTATATGTTATTTTGGCAACTGTGTACTCAATTTCATAAGGTCCTTCTGCAGCTTTTTGCAGGTAGCTCTAGTTTGGCTGAACTGTTTAACACCATTACCCTGAAGGTTTTAATCTCATCAGCAAACTTTGTCCTTTCTCTATTTGCCTCCATTTCCCTACCATTTTCTCAACTGCACAACCTCTCTCTCTTCTATTTCTTATCTTTTAACCAATTGAGAGCAACATAAAAGCATCTTCACATGGGAGCTTATTTTTTACAAGCCTTTGGTAAGGGACTGTGTCAGGTCCTTTGGAAATCCAAGTGGATCATATCAATTGGTTCTCTACCATCTGCATGTTCACAGAATCCTTCAAAGAAGTTTCTAGATAGGCAGGTCAGCATTTCCTTTCAGACAAGTTATGTTGAGTCTGCCCTTTAATGTGTGATTTATTCATGTATCTTTTGCATTCTTTAGTGCAGGTTCTACAGTTTCTTCAGACTTGCTCCAGTATCCTGAACCCCTCTAGAACAAAAGCTGTTTGAATGCTGTTTCATTGTTCCCAGACCTCGGCTTGCCAGTCTGCACAGCATTATGCTTGAGCCTCTTTTCTTTCTAAGTTGTCTGTTTCATGCTCCAACATAGAGATGTATTTCAAGTTATCCTCAAACTAGTACCAACTACTGAGGTAGAGGGCAGAATCCGTAGCCTGGACACAACTAAGAAACAGCAGAAGGAAAGGGAAAGGGGGAATATTATCAGAACTACAGAGGATTTGTGCAAAGCCAAACCACCAAGTTATCTAGGATATCTATTAAAACAAGATATTTTTATTGATAGTCAAGCTGACCCCGAACTTGGAAATAAAAGTTGGAAAAAGGAGACCAAAATTCAGAGAAGCTACAGAACTTACCTCAAAACTTGCATCTTGCTGTAACACCCCAAAACCTGAAGCTACCATTAGTAAATGTGCCATATAGACTTATTTTTGCAGCATTGGCTTGCACTGCTTCAATGTAGTTACACTTTCTTATGTAACGCTCCAGAATTTACAATGCAAGGGACATTGACTTTCCTTTTACCTCTACCTCAATCAGTTGTATTGATCCATCAGTCAGACCATACATTTTCTACATTCTGAATATTTCATTTCCATAAAACAGGCAATTGCTCATTTCTATGCTAGATTTTCAATTGACACAAAGTATTCAGTGAATGCCTGACAGCACTGGTAAACTTTAGAAGTTCTAATGAGTAAGTTTTTCACAGCTATGATAGAATTAAGTAATTTACGTGCTTAGAGTCCAAAGTGTTTCTGTTTCCACAAGTTCTAGAGATTCACAAGGTGAGTAGGAGTTGTGATACCTGGGGCTGTAGGAGCAGATTATGTTTGTAAAGGTACCACAAACCCAGTGATTAGTATGTTTCATGCTTTTTGTTAGTCTGCACAGAAACACAGCATTCCTTCTGCTTGCTCTGGGCTCTTGAGAGGAATTTTTGCAGAAGACCAAAGGGGTTTCAGTCATGCACATTATCCAGACCAGAACTGAACAAACTTATATTTTAGCCACAGAAATATGAGGAGCTACAGTTGGGAAAATGAAAAGGCTCTATGATATAAAGCCAAATGGGGCATTTTGAAAGAGGAAGCTTGTATAATTCCATAATTCTACAAGGAATAGGGGCAGAAATCCATAGCTTGGTACACTTTCAAAGGCTCCCTTTTCTAATCCCATGTGCACAAAGTGGATAGGGCGAACACAGGCAGAAACCAGGTTTTCCATTTAAGAGAAAGGTGGGATTCTGTGATTTTTTATTCATCAAGTTTGCCAAATACACCAAGCTGTGTGGTGCAGTCAACATGCTGGAGGAAAGGGATGCCATCCAGAGGGACCTAGACACACTTGTGAGGTGGGCCAATACCAACCTCATGAAGTTTAACCATGCCAAGTGCAAGGTCCTACACCCACATCAGGGCAATCCCAGGCACAGCTACAGGTTGGGCAGAGAAGAGATTCAGAGCAGCCCTGAAGAGAAGGACTTGGGGGTGCTGGTCAATGAGAAATGGAACATGAGCCAGCTTCAGAGTGTGCTTGCAGCCCAGAAACCAACCATATCCTGGGCTGCATCAAAAGGAGCATGACCATCAGGTCAAAGGAGGTGATCCTGCCCCTTTACTCTGCTCTTGTGAGAGCTCACTTGGAGTACTGTGTACAGTCCTCAGCAAAAGAAGGACATGGAGCTGTTGGAGCAAGTCCAGAGGAGGGCCACAAGGATGCTCAGAGGGCTGGAGCACCTCTCCTATAAAGACAGGCTGAGACAGTTGTGGTGGTTCAGCCTGGAGAAGAGAAGGCTGCATGGAGACCTCATAGCAGCCTTCCAGTACCTAAAAGGGCCAACAAGAAATGTAGAGAGGGACTTTTTACAAGAACATGGAGTGACAGGATAAGGGGAAATGGCTTTAAGAAGAAAGAGGGTAGGTTTAGATTAGACGTTAGGAAGAAGTTCTTCACTATGAGGGTGGTGAGACACTGGAATAGGTTGCCTGGAGAAGCTGTTGATGCTCTATCACTGGCAGTGTTCAAGGCCAAGTTGGATGAAGCTTTGAGCAACCTGGTCCAGTGGAAGGTATCCCTGCCCATGGCAGAGGGGTTGGAACTGGATGTTCTTTAAGGTCCCTTCCAACCCAAACCGTTCTGTGATTCTATGATCTTGACAAAATCTGTGCTTCAATTTGATTTTGATCTTTCAATATTTTCAAAGCCTTTTTGAAATGTGTTCCAAAGTTAAAAAAAAAAATATAGCCAAAAGAGAGCATCTCTTCTAAAAATATCAGAATGCTATATTTTGATCTTTCTGGAAAAACTTTGTTTCTACTTAGCTTCTGTACTAAACCCCAATCTCTTAGTTTCTACAACTACATGAAAGCGCATTGGCACAAAAACTTAAAATAAGGAAACATCAGCTTTCACCCAAAATATTCTTCACAGAAACCCTGTGACTGATCTTAGTCACAAAACTAAAATTCTTCATAATAATTAAGAAGGTAATTTCAGGACATGATTTCCATATAGCTGCCTTGCAGAACTGGGAATACAGTTCTAGAAAGTTTTAAAATGAGGGAAAGTAAAACCCTTTGGATAAGAATCAGGTTGGTGTTGTAGAAATATCCTAACAGGAAAAAAAAACCACATAAAAAAATTTAATGTTCAAAACTATTAGTTAAAAAAGCTATTAATTTCAAATTATTATGTTTAAATATTATATGCATATGTGTGTTCA
This sequence comes from Pezoporus occidentalis, assembly GCF_034315485.1. NCBI lineage: Eukaryota > Metazoa > Chordata > Aves > Psittaciformes > Psittacidae > Pezoporus > Pezoporus occidentalis. The sequence goes on along the minus strand of NW_026913748.1, from coordinate 11,717,846 downwards.
TATAAGTATAAAATATTAGGGTAAGTTTTTTGTTTTTTTTTTAATTCTTTTAATTTCAGAGGAGGATAAGTCATTTAAAGTCTGGTCATTTTGGGCTACAACAAAATGATGGGAGAAGCTGAAATAATAAGCCTTATACACAGAAAGTGATGGCTGCAATTACTAGTCTTCATTTTGAAAAAAAAGAGAAGAAACAGTTAAGATTCTTTGTAGAAACAAAGAAGCCACAGTGACCTCTCTTGCAGTCACAGGCACATGTCAACATTCCAACTCGAGCCAATGGCTCAAGTGAGATGTAAGGTTTCAGTGAATGTCATTTTCAGAGAAGCAAAACAGCAGTATCGTTTTTGAGGCAGCACCTTCTCCTGGTGCTCACTTCCTCTTTTTCATCCTCATGCCAGCTCTGCTGTGTGTGGGCTCTGATGTAAAATGGATTGAGTCATGTGGGTTTAAAAACCCAGATAAAAACATGGGAGTAGGAAGTAATTGTTGTAGGTGCTAAAAGGCAGGAAGTGTCTAACCTGGCATCCTCACAAAGAAGTACAGGCTATATAATTACACTCTCAGAAAGGAACATTGAAAAACAGGAGTAAAAGATAAAGGACAAGAGCAAAGATACAGGACAAAGCAGTAGCACCTGACAACCAGGAGAACACTAGAAAGAGGCTGAAAGGAAAACGTCTGCATGGGTGAGGGTAACTGGAACAAAATAAACACATCTCCTCCCCTTTCATCACTACCCATTCAGTGAAACAGCATTTTGCATATTCTTCCTAAAGAAGCATTTTGTGAATGCGTCACTTATTTTTACCTTGAAAGGCAAGAAAAACATTATGCTGTGTGAATTAACCAGGAACAATTTGTTTGCTACATTTCTGTCAGACTTCAGTTTTATAGCCACTCACCAATCACCTGTCCCTTTTCCTTCTCCTTCATCCCCATCCTCCTCATGGCCTTCTCAGGCAGGGCAGGGGCAGGCAGAGAGCTACTCCTCACAGGCCTCTCCCAGAAGGTTCTGGGCCACCGCAGCTGCCTCGCCTCACCTTACAGCCCTGCCAGAATGGGGCTGGCTTCCTTCCCGTGTGTCAGTCATGCTACTGAGGCAAGGCCCTCCAGAGGCACTGAAAAAGAGTTTAGGTGCACCACAGGTGGGAATGGGGAGATGTTGCATGTGGCAACAGCACCTCAGGGGATGAGTCAGCAGCAGAGCTACCCCCCTCCACTCTCCCCCCTGGCTGGCTCCATTTGAGGCTGTAGCACCCAGGGCGCTTAAACCCTGAGTTCTCATCAAAATCAACCCACTCCTTCACCTTTTAAGGGAAGCACCATAATCCCTTGCCAGCCCATTTTCACATCCAAGGTAACTCCCAAGGTTTCATGACGGCTAAGTGGCTTCTTTCTCCCCCGCTCAGACCTGCTTAAAAAATGGCAGAAAAGTAAGAAACAGGAGCACCTGGTATTTTGTGCTGTTGTGTTTTCTTCTGCGCAGGTTAAGCAAGTTGAAGCTATGTAAATTCATAGAATCATAGAACCACACAATCATTTAGGTTGGAAAAAAAAGTTAAAATCACTAAGTCCAACCATTAACCCAGCACTGCCATGTCCACTCCTAAACCATGTCTCTAAGCACCATATCTACATGTCATTTAAGTACCTCTAGGGACTGGGTCTCAGCCACTTCCCTGGGCAGCCTGTTCCAGTGCCTGGCTACCACTTTTGGTGAAGAAATTTTTCCTAATATCCAATCTAAATCTCCCCTGGCACAGTTTGAGGCCATTTCCTCTTGTCCTATCACTTTTTACTTGAGAGAAGAGACTGATCCAACCTCCCTCCATCCTCCTTTCAGGCAGTTGCAGAGAGGGATAAGGTCGCCCCGAGCCTTCTCTTCTCCAGACTAAACAACCCCAGCTCCCTCAGCTGTTCCTCATCAGACTTGTGCTCCAGACCCTTCAACAGCTTTGTTGCTTTTTTGGACATGAGAAGTTAAGATGGTTAATGAAAAAAGCCACTCAGCTAGGCCACCTGGAAGAAGACTTGCTGCCCAACTGCTTTATTTCAATATGAAAACTAAATCAATACTTAAAGACTGACCTAATTTTTTTCTAGGGGGTGGTATAAAATATTTTGGTCCAAAAATACCTTTTATTTCAAAGCAGTAGAATTAAATTGTGGGAATCAATGCAAGGTCTCATTTTCTCTGATGTCACTAGAAGAGCTTTTGAGTGTCTGAAGGAAAGGAGGCAGTGAGGCAGCTGGCCTGTGGCACGTGGAAAACCCGGTTTCCCAATCTCCAAATTCCAACTCAAATCCTGCCAGCTAAGAGAGGGACCAGCTGACATGCAGCATTTTGACACAAAAGGCTTTTTATAGAAAACTCAACATTCACTTCATGTTTTAAAGCCATATTGCAGCTCCCCAGTTTAAATGAAATCAAGCTTAAAGGGACTCCAGAAGAGCAGAGTAACCCAGACAGAAGTTTTCAAGACATGTTAGACCCCGGAGTGCTGGCTCATTGCATGGCCAATTTGAAAAGGAAACAATACAAAGCACCTTCTGTCTTTTGAGCTCGCCACATGAGGTACCACCGTTTCATCTCCCCCGCCCGGCTTTGCAGCCCCTCCGCTGGTTGTCCCCCGGTGTTTCACTTCCTCCTGGCTCCCCCCGGTGGCAGCGGGGAGACCTATTTATTTCTGCAGGAGGCCCACCGCACTCCCCAGCACCAGCGGTACTACCGCTTCAATGAAAAACGGTGCCTGCTGGAAAGCATGCATGAACACACATGCTTTTCAGCACGTATAATATCAGACATTTGCCACCTCAGCAGGTAAGCTAGACACAGTAACTGCCGGTGAAAAACACAGACGTGCATTTCTGGAAATAGGTCTTCAGCAATATCCCGAATTACTCGTCATAACAGTTTAGATAATGAATTCCACACCAAATTGCTACACATCAGTCCTGTTATTTTTCTGTAAAATGACACATATTTGAGGATGCTTTATCATAAAATAATTGTCCTGAAATTAGGTTTAGAGTTAGGGTTAAGGTTAGGGTTAGGGTTAGGAGTTAGGGTAACAGGTTAGGATTGGGGTTGGGGTTAGGGTTAGGGGTTGGGGTTAGGGTTGGGGTTAGGGTTAGGTTTAGGGGTTAAGGTTAGTTTAAGGGTTAGGTTTAGGGGTTAGGGTTAGGGTTAGGGGTATGTGTTGGGGTTGGTTTTGGGTTTAGGGCTATGCTTAGGGTTAAGGTTAGGGGTTAGCGTTTGTGTTTGGGTTGGAGTTTGCCTTAAATTTAGGGTTAGGGATTAGGGTTAGTGTTAGGGTTAGGTTTAGTTTTATGGGTTAGGTTTAGGGTTAGGTTTAGGGTTTAGGGTTAGGGTTATGTGTTAGGGTTGGTGTTAAGGTTAGGGGTTAGGGTTGGGATTAGGTTTAGGGTTCGGGTTAGGGGTTGGGGTTCGGGTTTGGATTAGCTTTAGGGTTTAGTGTTAATGTTAGGGGATGCGCCTGGGTTTGACAATTGTGTTAATGTTAAGGGCTGGGGTTAGGTTTAGGTGTAGGTTGAGGTGTTAGGTTTTGGCTTGGGGTTGGTGCTGGTGTTAGAGTTAGGGTTAGGTGTTAGTGTTATTGGTTAGGGTTAGGTTTTGGGGCTAGAGTTGGGATTGGGATTCGGGTTGTCGTTAGGGTTAGGGTCAGGGTTAGGGTTAGGGTTAGATTTAGGATTAGGGTTACGTTCAGGGTTACCTTTATGGGTTGGGGTTAGGCTTAGGGTTAGGGTTAGGGTTAGGTTTAGGGTTAGGGTTAGGGTTAGGCGTTAGGTTTGGGGTTGGGGTCAGTTTGAGGGTTAAGTGTTAGTTTTAGGGTTACGGTTATTTTTATGGGTTAGTTTTAGTGTTACGTTTATGGTTTAGGGTTAGGGTTATGGTTAGGGGTTAGGGTTTGGGGTGGTTGTTATGTGTCAGGTTGGGGTTGGGTTGGGGTTTGGGTTTTTTTCAGGGTTAGGGGTTAGGTTTGAGCTTGGGCTTGGGTTTAGGGGTTAGGGTTGGGATTAGGTTGGTATTTGTGTAGGGGTTAGGGTTGGTTTTTGGATTGGGCTGGGGTTGGTGTAGGGGTTAGGGTTTGGGGTTAGGTTTAGGAATTAGGGTTAGGTTTTGGGGTTGGGATTGTAATTAGGGTTTAGGGTAAGGGTTAGTGTTTAGGGTTTTGGTTGGGGTTTGGCTTGGGGTCGGGGTTAAATTTCAGGGTTATGTTTAGGGGTTGGGTTTTTGTTTGGGGTTGGGCTTGGTTTTGTGTTGAGGGGTTAGTGTTATGGTTATGATTAGGGTTTTGGGTTGGTGTTATGGTTTAAGGTTAGGGTTAGGGGTTATCGTTGGGGATGGGGTTGGGTTTGGGTTTGTGTTTGTCGTTAGTGTCAGGGTTATGGTTTTGGGTTGGTGTTATTGTTTAAGGTTAGGGTTGGGGTTATCGTTGGGGATGGGTTTGGGTTTGGGTTTGTGTTTGTCGTTAGGGTCAGGGTTAGGGGTTAGGGTTGGTGTTGGGGTTTGGATTAGGGTTAGGTCTTAGAGTTAGGGTTAGGGTTATGGGTTATTGTTGGGGTTGGGGTTAGGGTTTGGGCTCGTTTTAGGTGTTAGATTTGTGGTTGAGTTTGGGTTTGAGGTTTTTTTTAGGTTTTTGGTTGGGGTTGGGTTGGGTTTGGGTTTGGGGTTTGTTTAGGGTCAGGGGTTAGGGTTGGGGTAGGGGTTGGGTTTAGGGGTAGTTTTGGGATTAGGTTGGTATTGGTGTAAGGGTTAGGGCTGCTTTGGGGATTGGGTTGGGGTTTGTGTAGGAGTTAGGGCTTGGGGTTAGGTTTAGGAATTAGGGATAGGGTTTGGGGTTGGGATTAGGGTTTAGGGTGAGGGTTAGGATTTAGGGTTTTGATTGGGTTTTGGCTTGTTTTGAGGGTTAAATTTTACGGTTATGGTTAGGCGTTAGGGTTTGGGTTAGGGGTTAGGGGTGTGTTTCGGGTTAGGGTTAGGGTTTAGGATTAGGGTTAGGGATGGGGTTGGGGTTTGGTGTTACGGTTAGGGTTAGGGTTGTGTTTATTGTTAGGGTTAGTGTTAAGGTTAGGGGTTGGTTTTGGGTGTGGGTTTGGGGTTGGGTTTAGGGGTGAGGTTTAGGGGTTAGGGTTGGGGGTGGATTTGGGGTGAGAAGTAGGGGCTAGGGTTGTGTTTGGGGTTGCAGTTGGGGTCAGGGTTAGGGTTAGGTGTTAGGGGTTGTCTTTGGGGCTAGGGTTAGCGGTTTAGTTTTAGGGTTTGTGGTTGGGTTTAGTACTTAGTGTGAGGGGTAATGGGAGTGGTTTGGGTTAGTGTTTTTTTTCGATTGAGGTTAGGGGTTAATGTTAGGGCTAGGATTTGGGTTTAATGTTGTGGTTGGTCTTAGGCGTTAGAGTTATGGTTAGTGGCTGAGGTTGTGGTTGTGCGTTGGTTTGGGGTGAGGGGTTAGCGGTTATTGTTAGGTTCAGGATAAGGATTTGGTGTTAGGGTTTAGGGCTGGGGATGTGTTTTGCATTAGGTTTAGGGGTTATGGTTGGGGTTAGGGGTTGTTGTTAGGGTTTGGGTTAGAGTCAGGGGTTGGTGTTAGGGTTAAAGTTAGGGTTAGGGTAGGTTTATGTTTAGTGCTAGGGATTATGGTTAGGGGTTAGGTTTAGGCGTTTGTGTTGGGGTTGGTGTTGGCGTTTTGGTTACGGTTAGGGCTATAGTTAGGGTTAGGGGTTGGTGTTGGAGTTGGGGATGCGGTTAGGCTTTAGGGTTAGAGTTTAGCGTTAGGGTTTAGGGTTGGGGTTAGGGGTGGGGTTAGGGTTAGTGGTTTGGGTTCGGGTTTGGATTAGGCTTAGGGTTTGGGGTTAGTGTTAGGGGACGGCGTTGGGTTTGACATTTTGGTTAAGGTTATGTGTTAGGCTTAGGTGTTGGGTTTGGGCTTGGGTGTTAGGGTTAGGGCTGGGGCTGCTGTTTGGTCAGGTGTGGGGTTGTGTTAGGGTTGGGATTAGTGTCAGGGTTAGAGTTAGGGGTGAGGGTGAGCGTTAGTGTTTGGGGTTAGGGTTGCGGTTGGCGTTGGGGTTGTTGTTGGGTTTGGGGTTAGGGTTAGGTTTTGTGTTGGAGTTGTGGTTAGGGTTAGGGCTATAGTTAGGGTTAGGTGTTGGGGTTGGAGTTGTGGATGGGGTAGGCATTAGGGCCAGGGTTAGGGTTGGGGTTTGGTTTGGGGTTAGGTTTGGTGTAGGGGTTGGTGATTAGGGTTAGGAGTTGACGGGGTTAGTGTTTAGGGTTAGAGTTAGGGTTTACGGTTGGGGTTGGGTTTAGGGTTATGGTTAGGGGTTGGGTTTGTGGCTGGGCCTTGGTTTGGGGTGAGGGGTTAAGGGTATTTTTAGGATTTGGGGGTTTGGTTAGTGTTAGGGTTGGGGAGGGGGTGGTATTCGGGTTACTGCTGATGTTGTGGTTAGGGTTTATGGTTGTAGTGGTTTGGGATTACGGTTAGGGTTTAGGGTTGGTTTTGGTGTGAGGGTTAGGGGTTACGGTTGGGGTTAGGTTTAGTTTTTTGGGTAGGTTTTTTGGTTGGTGTTAGGGGTCAGGTATTAGGGTTAGGGTTTAGGATTGGGATTGGTGTTAAAGTAAGGGGCTGGGATTAGGTGTTAGCGTTAGGGGTTGTGGTTAGGTTTAGGGCTAAGAGCTAGTTTTGGTGTTGGGATTGGGTTTGGGGTTAGGGGTGCGGGTTGGTGTTAAGGGTTGAGGTTAAGGTTTGGGTTTGTGGTTAGGGGCCAGCTTCAGGGTTAAGGGTTAGGGTGAGGTTTAGGGCTAGGGTTAGGGTTTGCATTGGGGGTAGAGTTAAGTGTTAGCATTTCGGGTTCGGGTTGGGGGTTAAGGGTTAGGGGTTCAGAATTATAGCAGCTGCAAAATCTCTTTGTTGGAATGAGCATAAGATCCAAGTGTTCTGAAAGATACTTTAGTATGTCAAGACCCATTAGAACAAATGGTTCTGAAAAGCCAAATTCTGCTGGGTAAGATAGTCTGCCATTACAAGCTCTGACACTTGGGCTGTCAGAGCTCATAATGGCAATGAGAAGGGTAGAAGTATCGGCCAAAACAAGCCACGACATGCAGGCACAGACAGGATATAAGTATTGGCCATGACATCTCAAGAGACAGCTAGGAGATACACATACTTCATTCAGTTTAGGGACATGGTCTCTACTTTCCAGCCTGATAATCGAGTGAATGAGAAAGGCAACAACTAGATGAATCTGGTAACAATTTTAAAATAATCCAGTGAAACCTTGCCTTTGACTTCTACCACAGAGACAAGATACCTTTCTTTCCAATGTTTATGACTTAACTCTAAAATACAGTGGTGCCATATTGTGGGCAATAACAAAGTCAAAGTATTCCTGCTTAATAAATGGCAATCATTCACTAAAAGTAACTGGTCACAGAGGTTAACATTATATCTCTCACAGTTAAACAAATACAACTATACATAGCTGGGATTTTTTTCCTTTTAAATTAGGAAGTGCCAATTCTTTGGAATTCTTAAGATAGAACCAACTTTTTGTAAAAGTCAGTTGAGAGGCTGGAACTCTAGTGAAAGGAAGAAGCATTGAAACTTGCACACATCTACATGAGATAAACTGAAAGCACAGGGGCTAGAATCTACTCTATGTTCTAGACATACACCTTTTTTCTCCTGCAACTTTCAGTTCATATTTCCTCAGAAAGGAGAGTAGGTAATTTCACAAATAAACGATTTCCTGTGTAATTTACATATTTTTTGTATTGTGTTTGAAATTGGAACCTGGATAACTAGAGGGATGTTTACATGAAAGGCTTATTGTAAAAAAAAAAAAAATAAATCAGGAAACATTTCAATTTAAGATTAATCAAAGACACTATTTACTATGAAAGTCAGAGCAACATAAGGTAGTCAAGCAGTAACAGCATGCACTCCCTATCCTTTGGAAAGGAAAACTTGTCAAAATACTTTCTTAAAACATGCACATAGAGACACAAATAAAAATGATAAAAAAGGTACCCATTTATTCAAGGTATGACAAGGATATTTACAGTATTCATTTGCTCAGAGTAAGATCCATCTTATGATTTTTAAAGCAGCAATTATAAATTACATTAAAAGGGGAACGTTCCAAGCATGTTTCTGATAGAGATATTTTTACAATGACAGAAACACTTAAGGCTAAGTTGCTTTGACCCTTGCTGCCACCCACATTTATCTTGGCAAAACTGCCTCAAAGACAACGTTACCTTGAGAGATAAAGGCTGTGCTAAATTCAACATACAATTTTGTTCCCTCAGATGCTTTTCACAACAGTTCACATCTGACAAAAACTGACTTTTGTTTTAAAAGAATGAATTAAATATAAGCGAGATGAATTGCCTGCATCCCAGCATTTCAGAGGTCTAAAAGATCATAGACAGCAACACATTCATCACCTCTGAGAGATACCATCAGCTTTCTTGTTGATGAAGATACTTCAGCTTCCCAAGCAATTTGCTTTCAGTCAGAGCTCCATAGTCATGTGGTGCAATCCACCTTTCCCATCACATTACTTTTCAAAAGGCAAGAACAAAAAACTTTGGATAGCTGGCTTCTAACATTAAGTGATGAAGACTGCCTGCTTTAAACAGTACTTGATTCCCACAGTAGACTAGTGTTCTACCAAAGCAAACAAGAGGAACTTGCTAAACTGCTGTAGTTTTATTCTCTAGCCATTTTAACACACAACAGATCTACAGGAGCAGTTAAAATTGGTTTATCTCGTGAGGTAGGAGCCACAAGTCCTGTCTGTAAACTGTAACACACATGCCATCAGACAAATATAGATATTTTAAAAAATTATTGAAAAAGAAACCCACTGATTTTTCACGTTATTCATTTTAAGTATAATGGCATTTTTTCACTGAATCATTTTGTGCCTGTTTGAGAAGGAAGCAAATTAAACATTGGGAATGGTAGATTGTGGCTATTTATACTGTTGTCATTTAAACAGGTCTCACAGAAATAAACTTCATAGCAACTTCCAAAAAGGTCAGTGTATGAAGATTCTTCTTAAAAGTTATTTTGGAAAATATCAATTTTAACTGCATAATAAAGGTGTGGGGGGGAGGAGTGGAACAAAACCAAAATCACCTACAACTGAAAAAAAACCCCACCAAAACCCAGTCATTACACCTTTAAGGCTACATAGCTACTTGAAATACTACCACTGCATTTTGGTAATTCTCTTAGGATTACATTTAAGGGGAAAAAAAAGTTATACAGAAAAGAAACCCTCAAAGCCTGCACAAATACAATTTACCTAATGATCACATTTTGTTAGGTGAAGACACTACATAAACTAAATCTATTGAAAGTGCACAATGTTTAACATTCAAACGGAAGCAGAAATGCAGCCCTTGCATTTAGTAGGGGACATGTATTCCACGTTAGCTAAGAACCTCTGTCAGAGCAAAGTTGTTGCTGTGGCTGACAGAAGTCTTAAGTTATCTGAAGACAGCCCAAGCAACAAGTTACAAAACATACGAAGCTTGGCACTTGATCTTAGTTAGCCCCATTAGTTCAATCATTGCCCCAGAGACTCACATACACAGAAATTTTAAGTTTTCATTTTATTACTGTAAAAAATAAGTCAATTTGTGGTTCCAGAGTAAACAAAAAACCTTAGCTTCAAACTATTTAAAAACAAAGGTTCAATTTTTGATAAGATACATTTCACAGGGTTCATGTCAGCACCTTAACCAAACGCATTTTGTAAATTAAGCATATTTCACCAAGTTTTCATGTTAATGAGAAGGGCCTACATTCTCATCCAGATGCGCATGTAACAAGACTCGAGGAGAACAAACTGGGAGGAGTGCAAGTCAGTTTCCAGAGTTCCCAGTTGAGCTCTAAATGTTTGGAACCAACATTTAAGACTGAAGATTGACCTTCTGCATATCCCGAAATGGAAGGCAAATACAATCAACTTACACTTGGCTTTGAAACATTAAGATAATGTTTTATCTCAGCCACATATTTACAGAAATGTTTATAACAGAACCATGTAGGGCTTCCTTTTCTTTTTTTTGTCATAATACATTTAAAGTTCAACAGTCATCTGAACCTTCATGCAAAGACGCATCTCTTGTTACACAAGAAGTTTTCCGTTTGGTTTTTTTCTTTTGCACTCTGAGGATAGCAAGGAGAGGGTTGGGTATGTTTGGGTCACCCTTAAAAACATAGGCCTGTTTGCTCTACTGCACCTTCAAAATAAGAAGGCAAAGTACAGGCACCATTAATTCCACAAGGGTTCACTGCCTCTAGCATATTTTCCAAAACCAACAGAAAGAGTCTTGAACAGTGGTAACATGGGTTATTCCATGACTTTCACCTCTTCAGTTTACTTCCTGAACTCTGCAGTTATTTTCCTAGAAGCATACTTGCTGAGCTTCTTTTCTAATGTATATTGTTGACTATACATTTTAAATTAAACTGTTATGTAAAGAATGTAACACGCTTTTCCTTTGTACACAACTTTGTGCTGAGTATTCTTCAAAAGGATTTTATAAATAATACCGTAAATTTAGAATCAGTCTTCTGCCCTCTTGTCATTATACCATGTTGTTGCTTTCTCCAACTTTATCTACAAGCTGTAGAAAAGAAGACAAAAAGGTTTTAAGCTGCATGACATATGTGCAGTGAAGTTATTCCCAAATATTACTTGCTACTTACACAGTTAGTATGCAACTGAAAATGAGAGTCAAATAGTACTCACCAAGGTCTCATGACTTAAGTTTGTGAAAATTAAAAATCTTACATTGCAATTGTGTCTCTGCATGACATGTTTTTCTCATATAGACATTAACAGTGCAACATGAAGATGCAACAGAATGAAAAAGGAAATAGAAGAATGCAGATAACACTGCTAGCTTAATGATTAAAACAAAACAATACGGTATCAGCCACACATGCATTAGTAGACCAAGTAAGATATTTCAACTGACCATTACTGTGGGTTCTCTTCTGAGCCTACGTAGGCTTTGAATAAAACATTAACAATTATCTTTTAAAAACAAGATTTAACCCCATTATGATCAAATTAAATATGACTAAGTAAGATCAATTGACAAATGAAACATTCAATTGATCATGAATTATGAGCCAGAACTTGGCCTAACTGTAAGACTGGAACAGATGATCTTGAACACTAGTTTTTAAAAAAACAGTTGGTACACATCTAAGTTACACCCTCCCTTAAATTTTTAGTAGTAGCTATTAAAACTATTGCATTCAAAACTAGGGTTAAAAATGCTTGTGTTAAAACACATACTTAAATTAGCACAGTAAAAGTAGTTGACTGAAACATCCTAGATTACCATATTTCTGCTACCTCTTAATTTTCTTCAGATCCCTGGCTATTTGGATAAGAAAATGTACAACTGCATTTGAAAAAATATAAATCTTAGTAAATAGCAAGACAGAGTCTGGTGCAGTGGGTCTTAATAAATATACCTGATGAATGATTATGCATCATGAGTTTCTAGATTCACCACACAAGCTACAACTTAACATTGACCTACACAGTTTGCTTTTACAGGCCACTTTTCATGAACATATCCAAATACCATCTGAAGAAAAACAGTGGTCTCCTTGTCATACAGCTAGGAGAAGCAGCACAGAATAGTGGTATGGTTCACCTGTCTGGTCTTCTAAGGCCAACAGTGAAGCAGGAAGCAGAACCCCATCACTCTGAATCCCAGTCCAGGGCTCTTCCCACTTCACAGTGCCTAAGTAGGGGCAGCTTCTCCAAAGGTGTCCTTTTGTTCCTTTTACATCTATAAGTCTCCTACTGGGAATGAATGCAGTCTGTATTGTGCAAGAACTAGTAGGGGAATACACTCAAAGTCACTGCTCTAAAGTTATGTTTGCTTCATTTCCAATGCATTTCTATTATCGCGTTAACAATGGAATAAAAAAGAACAGTACAAGCTTCAAATTTTGCATGAAGTACCAAACACTTACCGAACTTATACCAGGTAAATTCAAGAGATAGCCAAGAACTGGAACTCTTCTAATAAAGCCGACCACCACAGGAAAGAACCCCCTTTAGGTAAGATATCAGAAGGTTGTATTAGTTTTTATAATTAAACTATTCTTATATTGCTGTAAAGTGAAGAAATAAGAGATGTTTTTAAACCAAGATTACATAAAATCTTGCAGCTTGTTAGCAGCACATTAATTGTACCAAATACATCAACATACATTCAGCAGAGAAAGGAGAAAACCAGGAAACAACCACCTTATTTTTAAATGGACTTATTTCTTCATAGCTGGCAACTCTCAATCAGCTCTTCAAAATGGAAAGAAAAAAAAAAAACCCAACTGAAGAAAGAATACCCAATTTAGTCAACAGAACTCATACTCCCAACTCATTTCTCAAAATTACCATACATATTTAGAGACAGCTTCTTTTCACATTATAAGAAATATATTCTTGCAATACTCAATGTAAAAACAATTGAAGCTAATTATGAATAATTCCCTTTGATACTATATATGGTACTCTTTACATTAACTAAAGAAAATTAAACATGACAGCTGCATATTACTTATTTCACAGATCATGTAAAGTCAGAGAATTGAATCACAAGGCGGTGTGTTGCCTAGCACAGTTGCTATGGTGTAGCCCCCTGCACTGTCCACTTGGTCTGTGCAGCAGGAAAACAAGTTTTCTGTGGCAATACCTCAGCTGTTTGCAGTCAATCACAGCAATTCAGCTGGTGGTGGCATTCTGAGCTCTCTCTTGTTCAGCTATACATTCCCTGCATAGAATAAGTATTAATGTGTAATGAGATTTCAGCCACAATGAAACAGTGAAGTTTCACAAGTCATCATCCTCTTCACTGCACTGGCTAAGAATGCTTTGCTGGGTAATATCAATGCCAATAAATTTTTTTCCTGGAGATTTTGTTTTTCTTTTTTTTTTAGAGACTACATCATTTCAGAGGTCCAGTAAATTGTGATGCAGGGCACACAAACCACTTGTAACAGATTAAAACAACTGCTGTAGCAAAAAATAAGGAAAAATCAGTATAGGAAGGATAGTATTGTTAGCCATAACCTTGGATGCCTGTAATCTGAACAAGGGCCCAAAAGCAGCTCAGAGTACCTTGACATGCTTGTGAGGTGGGCTGATGCCAACCTCATGAAGTTTAACCACGCCAAGTGCAAGGTCCTACACCTGGGTTGGAGCAATCCCAGGCACAGCTACAGGTTGGGCAGAGAAGAGATTCAGAGCAGTCCTGAAGAGAAGGACTTGGGGGTGTCGGCTGATGAGAAAATGAACATGAGCCGGCTTCAATGTGCACTTACAGCCCAGAAAGCCAATCATATCCTGGGCTGCATCAAAAGGAGCATGACCATCAGGTCAAAGGAGGTGATCCTGCCCCTCTACTCTGCTCTTGTGAGACCTCACTTGGAGTATTGTGTGCAGTTCTGGTGTCCTCAACATAAAAAGGACATAGAACTGTTGGAACAAGTCCAGAGAAGGGCCACGAGGATGATCAGGGGACTGGAGCACCTCCCATATGAAGACAGGCTGAGGAAGTTGGGGTTGTTGAGCCTGGAGAAGAGAAGGCTGCGTGGAGACCTCATAGCAGCCTTCCAGTATCTGAAGGGAGCCTATAGGGATGCTGGGAAGGGACTCTTCATTAGGGACTGTAGTGACAGGACAAGGGGTAACAGGTTCAAACTTAAACAGGGGAAGTTTAGATTGGATATAAGGAGGAAATTCTTTCCTGTAAGGGTGGTGAGGCACTGGAATGGGTTGCCCAGGGAGGTTGTGAATGCTCCATCCGTGGCAGTGTTCAAGACCAGGTTGGACGAGGCCTTGGGTGATATAGTTTAGCGTAAGGTGTCCCTGCCCACGGCAGGGGGGTTGGAACTAGATGATCTTAGGGTCCTTTCCAACTCTAATTATTCTATGATTCTATAATAGCCTTCTCTAGTGAATGCAACCTGAGCATGTGAAAGAAAGTATGGCAAAAGACTAAACCTCTGATGGTAAACTTGTGGCTTAAAGATTAGAAGGGAGAGATACTCTAGATTTAAACCAGAGTAAATTATTAATTGTGTGTGTCTCACTTCAGTCAGATGCATCCTTCAGAAAAACCAAACAAAACCAAACCCAAACAACAACAAAACCCCAACAAACAACAACATAAAAAACACTGCAATCCTGTCATATATTTATTCCTAGATACACCAATACAGAAAAGTATTCTGAAAATCTTACCTGAATAACAGGAAGAACCCATAAATTTCAAGGATCATTCCTATTAAAGGCCAACCAATGAGAACTATGAGCACACCACCAAGGAAAAAACCTGTTGCTTTCATTTTGTGTTTTTGAAAGAAGAATCTAAATGTTCTTTCTAAACCAATAACAAAAGATAAGCCAGCCACAAACAAAACCTAGAAAAGAAAAAAAAAAAGCTAATTATATTCCTAAGTTTAGGATGTACACATATATACAAAAAATAATTCTTCAAAATCAATTGCATTTCTTGCACAACTTGTCTTAATACCAAGAGACGCTCAAGAAGAATTTACTATTAATCTTCTTTTGTCAAGTCAGTCTTAAAGCTAACATTCAGAACTCTTCTCTCAGCTGCTCAAAAAGGAAAAGAGTCTACTTTTGTGGTCTCCGAGAAATACAGTCATGTCAAAAGACCTGGTGACAACAGTTCTATCTGTCCTACAATACAAGTACAATCATTATCCGCAAGCAGTGCTGAAGTTTAGCACCGCTGACAGCAAAGGTTCATAAAGACTGAGAACAGACATGCTACAGAAGCATCTCTGTTCTGTCACAAAAGACACTGTCAACATCTTGTACTAATCTACCAAACAGTGAAAAGCCAAAAAATGAAAACTGAGGGGCATTATCAGTTACCTTTATTTTTTTTTCCTCTTGTATACTGTTTACGAGTTCCAGTACATTCTGAACACTTCCACTAATCCCAACTAGTTAGAGCTACTTTTAGTGTCTTTTATCAGCAGCACTTGCAATTATTTCAGTTGCAAGCATACACCTAGGTAACATTTTCGGTGAGATTTTACTTGATATTATGGATAAACTGTAAATTTTAGATGTTATTTAATAAACCACTTTCTTACCACCTCTTCCTCTTTCTGATAAGTATATTGCTTTTTAAGTATCTGGTAAGGATATGGTAAGTTTTCTTGCATAATCTGTCATAACCTGTCATTGTCTATTCCTACCTATGTTTTCATCATTTTTCCTAAACAGCATCTTGTATTTCCACCTTATGTTAGGAAAAGGAAAAATAAGCTATATTTTTTACTCTTCCACTATATGCTTTATTGACAGTTCAGAATAATCCTTCAACTAATGTACTCAAATTCAAATACACATTTTTTTTAATCTTCCTTCAGGGAATCTCAGTATTTGATTATGCTGCTACAGAATTAAACTGACTAATTTTGACCACAGACTAAGGCATCAGAAAAAGAGGATGCAAACCTCTACCAGGCTGTGCTCTTGGCTGGTTGGTGAAGCTGAAAACAGCAGAGGCACAGAGATTATCACATTCCGAAAAATATACTGTCATTTTCTATTTGCTTTGGATTGGGAATTTTGTGCACCAGAACTAGGATTTATTTTCTAGGCTTAAGTGAAAATTTTGATTTGGTAAAAATGAAAGATATTAAATGAAGGGTGACTGGTTCTTCTAAATCCAAATTATCAGCAAGTCATACTCCTTTCTTTCGCCGTAAAGCACAATAAAGCTAAATTTGCTGCCATATACAGAATACTACTCTTACCCAAATATATTCATAAGTTTGACAGTTACCTTACAAGATCACAAAAAAGAAACCATTAGTAATCACAGCCAATCTAAAAGTCATATTTGCAGCAGCATAACAACTGTGGAAGAAGCTGCTTCTTGTCTGACCAATATACTACGCGCCTGACCTGGAGGTATGACATTTAAATTCATGTGAACTGTTCTAACTTTAATCAGGAAAAATGATTCACTCTTATCACTGAGCATAACTCTTCCTTTATACCAAATTGCCACAGTATTTTTTGTGATCCAGTTTCAAATTGACAAAATGTCTTTTTAACATATCATATACTTTATCCTAAGCAGTGCAAAATCTAAAACTAAACAGAAGGCACTTACATTTCCAATAGCCAAAAGAGCTTTGTCAAAGAAGAGTATCATTCCAAAGAAAAGGAAAAACACTCCAAAGCCTGTTAGTCCCATTCCAATCTCTGAAAAAGGAACAGATTTAGGTGTATAACAAAACACAGTACCAGGAAAAACTCACGCATAAAAATGGTGAAAACCTTACACCATTCACTCTACAGACATTTTAAGTTTATAGAAAAACTCAACCTATTTTATGACCACCTAAAACGTTCCAGAATGTACAAATATAGTAAGTCTTGTAGACACCAATTACTTCAATATCAGAAAGACCTTTGGAAGCTGCTTATCAAAAAAGGATGTATTTGCCACTACACACTGAATCAAATGCTACCAAAAAAGCATGCGCGCATATATACACACACATAAAGACATCCCTTTTGCTTTACTGCTGGTCTGAAGGAAAGAATTGTTTCATGAACAGATAATGAAACTTTGCTTTCCATTTGCAACTCTTATCCCATTACTTTTACCACAGTAACATATGTACCCCAGTCCTTTCCATCCTCCTGAGATCTCACATTCCACCTCCCACAATCTTGCATAGAAGTCCTACAGCCCCCAACTTCTGGCTTGAACACAACTCAGATTAATGCTGTAGGCTGTTTCCAAGTTACACCTGCAAAATAATAAAATACTAGCCTGGCTCTGCAGCCAGTTGAGAGTTTTCACAAAACTCGTAGACATGAGCACCTTTGAATTCTGCCTGTCTGTAAAGGTTGCTCCAGAAACACTGGGAGGGCAAAGTAGGATGGAAGGCTTGTCTAAGAAACTGGGCTAAAAAACATCAAGCTATGATTAAAACTACCATTTGACATTAGCCTCTAAAGGTATCTTGAAGATCATACTTAAATATATATCTTACTTTTAAAATTAAACCTCTAAGGCCTTTGACTTTCACAAAGACTGTATGGGAGTGAAGTTAACCGGAACAACAGCAACAACAGCAACATGGCTACAACAGCCTTTGCATTTATACATGCACTTACATTACTACCCCAGTCATCAGAGAATTTAGAAACCTGTAAGACACAAAATCAGCCATAATACTACAGGCAGCTTGCTAGCCCAGTTTGTCTGTGCATATATATCTTTTGCAGATTCCAGTAGTTTTGTATAGCCTAGCCTGAACCAAACAAAAAACCCCACTCACACTATCACAGCCTTCACTGCTACTGTCTGCAAGATCTTTCAAATGTATTTTGAAAGATTGTACTTTCAAATGTATTTTGGTTGCACTTTTGATCGCAATTTAGACCTAGCTGATCATTCACTGTTGCTTGAAGAGCTCAGGAGTATCATTCTGCCTGTTTCAGAACTTCCCTTTAGTTACGGCAAAAAATTTTCAAAACAGCTCAAAGAAATTTGTTACAGCACCATTCAAGTTCCCTAACTTCTGTAAGGGCTCATCTTTCACCAAGGCTGCAGACAACACAGTATTAAATCTGTAGTTCTACAGTACTGTCTGCCACTTTAAGCTTTTGCTATGAGCATTTTAACCACCCAGAATTAGAAATACTGAGTAACCTGCCACAGTTGATTTACTACAGACACTCTCAATACTTATTTACAAAGAAAAATGGAATTGCAAATTGTATTTTCAATGAATCTGCTGACTGAAGGCAAGATAGCAATTGCAGCCTGCCCTTTTCTCTAGTACTCTTTACTTCAGAAGAGCAGAAACAATCTGTATTCTGGGAGGAAAACACTTGGAGGCAGAACTCCAAGGGAATTACCAGCCGCCAATAAGATAAATATACGGTCATAGGAAGTGAGTATTCATTCCCTCAGCAGACATGTCACAAAGTAGGCATCTAGCAAGAAGGCAGAGGCCAACTACCAACAGCTGCTGCAATTACTGCTCTGACACTTCTCCTGTATTCACTTGAAACATGTTTGCAATCACCTACTGCTACAACAGATTCAGTTTCAAGTACTGCTGAAAAACGAAGTGGTCCAGGACAATTATTCCCAATCTCTCAATAGATGGTATATGGGTTTATATCAGAATTTGGAAATATATTTGACTAGCATTCTTAAAGGCGGGGGGAAGCACTGACATATCAGACCTAATCTTTGCAACAATGAACTAGGAATTTTTATAAGCATGAACCATTTATAAATGCTTTTTCCAGCACCAGAAGAGCCTTCCTGTATTACTCAAATACAACATTTCAATGCCTAGAAATGCAGAAACACATACTGCCCACATGACTTTTGATCTGGATTGTTTAAAAGTGATTTTGATGTACTGAGAGGAGAGAGCAATGCTGTCTGAACCTTTCTGCAGAAACCCTGTAATCTCTGCAAGCTTATGGCAGCACTGTACCAAAACAGTTTAGTAAATAGTAAGGCTTAAAATGAAGACACATTGCTTGTGAAAGTTCAGGGAAGACAATGCACATCCTTTATCTCTTGTGTACAAAATAATGGGATTGTGCACTATGGGCTCTTAGAAGAAAAACATTAAAGCAGTTTATAGGCTATATGAAGTTCCCATTTTTAATTATTATTTTTCTAGCTGTACTTTTTAGTTTTCCCCAAATTATTTTTTCAATACTAAGTGCATTCTTTTGCAATTACTGGTGATTTATACACCATTCCATGAATCACTTAAGAAGTTCTAGACTACAAATGCAAATTTAACTTTTCAAGTATCATCTAACAGTGGTCCTCTTCAGGTATTAATCACACTACCACACAAGTGACTAGCTCCACACAAGTGGCTAGCTCCAATTTTTTCTAAACAGCAGCAACTTTAAAAATACCTAGTGAAATATCTGTAGAATTTGGGAAAAACAGTAGAAAACCCAAACACTAAAACACCCTAAATTCTGCAGTATTTTACTTCCTGCTCTTGGCTCTGCCAGTTAAAACCAACACTCACCACTGGAGTTAGCTGAAGGTCTCAAATGAGGAATTTTTCTCCCCCAGAATACTCTGGGCAAGAGAACAGGGGAATGGGCAAAAGCAAAGCCCACAAGGGTTTAATCAATCAGAAATCTAAAAATAAACCCCAAGGGTTAGTACCCATCCCATTAACAGAGCAAAGAACCTCATTTTCTCAAGAAATCACTGACCTTGAATACTGCTAGCTATCCTGCTTTTCTGCCTATCTTCATCCTTGGCCTTGAATGGCTCTCCAACACCTCCATTCCCACTTTCCTACCATCCAGTTAAACTTACTTCTTTTAATTTTCATTAAAAAGCTTTCATTAAAAGTCTTTTGCACTTACCCTCCTTCATAACCGATACTATGGTGCTTATCAAGCAGATTCAACTCCTTTCATGGCAACTGTGCCAAAAATGCACCATATGCAAGATGTTAATTTAAATCAAAGGCCAAACATTCTTCTTTAACTTGCAGTTTAAGCTCTTGGGAACCTCTTCACTTTGATTTATTTGTAATCCCTTTCAGTATCTCTATTAGCAAAACAACAGTTACATACAATTACTTCTTCAAAGCCAGGGTGGACAAGGCTTTGAGCAACCTGGTCTAATGGAAGGTGTCTCTGCCCGTGGCAGGGGGACTGGGAACTAGATGGTCTTTAAGGGCTCTTCCAAGTCAAATCACTTTATGATTCTGATTCTTTCTTGCACTTCATACTGAGTATCTTTTCTTCACTTTCAACCCCCCTCTGTCACCTTCCAACATCCAGCATTATAACAGGAAGGCAAGAGGAACACAATCAAGCCAGAAACATACAATTAAGTGATTCAAAGCCACCAATGTCCACACGGAGGCATAGTAGAAGATTTCAGCTAACTGCTACTTTTGCTTACCGTTCATCTTTCATTCATTCTTGCCATCCTCACACCATAGCATCCCTTCCAGCACCCAGGAGCTCGCAGCCCAAGACAAATGCCAGCAGTGGCGGCGCTGATGCTGCTGCTCTCCTAAGGATGGTGCAGCCGGTTCCGCAGGGGGCTTCGCTGTACCCCTCTATCCTGTTTTACCCACGACTCACGGTACCGCTGCTAGCCCCAAGGCCGGCACCAGCGCGGGTTTTGACAGCCCTCACAAAGCAGCGGTACCGACAAGGGCAGTCAGGTAAGCCCCGCCTGCACCCTCAGGTTTGCAAACCTGCACTCAGGTTTGCTTGTTTCCAACCGGTGCTCATCGGGGACCACCGCGGGGTGACAAACGAGCGTACCGACGGCCCTCCATCACCTGCACAGGCCGGACACCGCCTCAGTGACTCCCCTCCCAGAGCCGCGCCCAGCCCGTACCCCGAGCGGGCGTGAGCCGAGGAAGAACCGCGTTTCGCCACCCGGCCCGGGCCGGCGCCCTCAGCCCCAGGCACTCCAACGGCTGCAACCGACGCGCCGCGGAGGCGCGAACCACAAGTGAGGGCCCGGTAGGCTCTGGGAGCGCCCGCCCCAAGATGCGCGGCCACCTCCACAGCCCCCACCTCCCCGCTCCGGGACACAGCAGCTCCTAGCCCCACAGTGGGCAACCCGCCTCCCGCCGCGGGCTACCGATAGTGAGGTACGGCGCTTACTCTGGGTGTCCGAGAGGGAAATCATAGCGGCGGCAGGACTGCTGGCGGGGCACAGAAGCGGCGACGGCCACGTCTTCCGGAAACACGCAGCCCCCTTCTCCTCGCCGCCGGCTGAAAGGGGGCCGCCGATTGGAGGAGCCGGCACCAATCAGTACCCGCGTTGTTCGAGCGGCATGCCGTCGCTATGCCCGCCTCTCTGCTCTCATTACCTCTGACGGAAGCCTCGCAGCGCCGGCGCGGATTGGGGGAGAGGGGATGCACGTGGCCACCCTTGCGCCAGCACCCTCCTGGCGATTGGCTAGAGGGAAGCCGGCAGTGGAAGAAGCGGAAGCGGGTATGGTCTGCGAGCGAGCGAGCGAGCGGGCGGTACAGGTGCGAATGGGGAGCAGCCGCGGTGCTGGGAGCCGCGGGAGCGGGGAGGGTGGTGCGCGCTCCGGCACTGACCGCTCGTACAGGGGGGAGGGAGCGCGGCGCTCGCCAGGGCTGACACCGTCGCGCGGGAGGAAGCGGTGTGAGCCGAGGCCGTTGGCAGCCCCCTTGCCGCCCGCTTCACCTGCACGGTGGTTAGGGAACGAGAGCGGTTTGGGCTGGAAAGGACCTAAAGACCATCTGCTTCCAACCCCCTGCCGTGGGCAGAGACACCTTCCACTAGACCAGGTTGCTCAAAGCCCCGTCGAGCCTGGCCTTGAACACTGCCAACGATGGGGCAGCTTCTCTGGGCATCTTGTGCCAGTGCCTCACCACCCTCACAGGGAAGAATTCTCTGTAGTTAATCTGAACTTCCCCTCTTTAAGTTGAAACCCATTACCCCTTGTCCTATCGCTACAGTCCCTGATGAAGAATCCCTTCTCCACATTTCTTGTAGGCCCTCTTTAGTCACTGGAAGGTTGCTCTAAGGTCTCCCCTGAACCTTCTCCAGGCTGAACAGCCCCAGCTTTCTCAGCCTGGTTTAGTATTGGAGGTGTTCCAGCCCCTTATTATCCCTGTGGCCCTCCTGTAGATACCTCTGATTAAACTGCTGCTAAGGTGACACATCTTGCTTGTGCAAGTATTGTTGGGTTTTTCTTTTTTTCGCCCTGTGATTTCTTGGTTTGGTAATGATCTGTTAATGTGACTTCTTAGAATAGAGACTGAAGAGGGCTATTTTGGACTCTGGGCAGAAGATGTTGTGAGAAAGCTTCCAGTGCTGGGACACTGATTTAAATCTGTGCAGAAGGGAAAGTGATGCTGGTTACTAACCGGTCTGGTTTAGGCACAGCCATCACGTATCTTCTTAGAGGTCTCTTTTCCCCCAGATGGTGGGCTATTAAGAAAAAGGCTGTAATGGGATGAATTCACAGGAATTCCGCTGGTTTTTACAGAGAGGTAAAACTGTTGGATGAACAAGGTACTTCCACTTGCCTTTTGTCCACTATGGTTTATAAGCAATGTGTTAATTTTTATTCAATTTCTTAGGAGCTGCATTTTTGAGGAATCAAATTGTAATTGGGGGTCTTTGTTGGCAGTGGTGTTACAGAATAAATTATAAGGTACACTGCACTACTTCTTCCAGAGACAGAAGCCAAATTAAAGACTTATGGAATTTCAGCAGCACATAGGGAAACATTCATAGGTAATTTTCATTCTCTATACACTCCTTGGATAAGAAAATGGATTCTGTCTCCTGAGCTGTCAGCCTAATGGTATTTGTGAGGCTTGTGTTTACTAGAAGTGTGCATTCACAGTGTGTCTGTTCCAGACCTACTGCTTTTTCTGGAATGGCCCTGCTCGCTCTGTACTTTGGGGAGACTCATATTTACAAATACATTTGTGCAGGTGGCAGGTGGTATGAATGCAGAACTGTGTAACTCGAATTATGTGACCTGGACACTGCTGAGTTGAATTACACAACAATCATCTTCTTTCTGAAGTGTGGGCCTTTAACTTATAACTAAAAAATAACCTCTTCTGGCAAAATCAGTGTTTTATTCACACATTCTTTTTTGTATATATTTTCCCCTCATTTACTGGAATGCAGTAAAATATTTGATATGGTAGAATCTGCTTATAGTGACGGTCAGCTGAATTTGTTCCCTTTCACTTTCTCTCAAATATGACTCCCATGTATATGATAAATAGTTCAGAATTCAGCAAGAGTGAGAGAATATCAAGTTTCTTAGGGTTTGTATTGTTAACCTATAATATGAAAACATTGCTCAAAAAATAAATTCTAAGTCTTTGAAGAGACAAAAAAACCCTGCACTGTGTCAAAAGTAGGTGAATGACTGGTCTGTATTAGACAGTGTCTCTCACAGAAAATATATGACTTGGTCAAAATTAACTTGGTCTCATTTAGCCTGGAGCCTGAGGAATTGGTTGTGAGTTGGTATCTGTCCCTTTCGCAGCAGGAAAAAAGCATGTTTTCATCTAGTTAGGAATATTTATATAGGCAGATTAAGGAACTAGTGCTTAAACTGTTAACACCTCGTCTATTAATGGAAAATCTCATAGTAAATTTCTTTGAAGTTTAGAAGGATTACTCATGGAATAACATTTATTTATTTATTTATTTATTTTATTCTTAGTGATAGTTGTTCAGTTAAATAAAGTCTCCTAAGGATAACAACATTCTCCAACCTCCAAAGATGGCAGCTGTTGAAGGTAATCCAAAATTAATATTCAATATGTTCGTTTTGCTATATTTCAGCTAACAGACACAATCACCTGATGTTATTACTATTTATATGAATTTGATATATGCAGAAAGGAGTGTGTGGAATCTAAGCTATTATATTTCAGATTTAAAGAAAAAGTTCTTTTACTGGATAACTTTTTATTGCTTAGATAAAAAGTAAAACAAAAGCAGGTTTGTCAAGGAAATTACTTGGTTTTCAATAATTTGAAAATATGCTTAATATTTTAAGACACTTTCAGCTCTTTCCTGCTGTGCAATAGTGGGCATTTAGGAAGACAAGCATCCCCATTTTTTGCCATTTGTAAAGAGGATATCTTTTTCTATATCATACATTTTTTGCTTCCATAAGCACATTATCATATCTGCTATGCTTGGACAAAAATGTTGTATTTTGTGGGGAGGAAAATGCTGCTTCTTATGCTTTTCTGACCTGGCTCTGAAATAGTGGCACCTGCTTGGCATACTGTGGTATGTGTTAATTACTCGTTTTAAACCCTGGGGACTGGATTCTAGAACACGGTCCGTAATTCATACACATGCATATTAGGATGTAAAGAGGCAAATTCCCACCAAAGATTCACTTGTGTAACCCAAGCTTTTGGGGAGTATTAGCCTCAGGATTTTCAGATGTGAAGAATGGCTTGTCTTTGAAAAAGCATTTATCCTCTGTGTTCAAACCTTGACATTCAGCAGATTCTCTGGTTCTGCATAGGAGGGAGATCTTGAGTGCATAAAATGTAGTTTTTTGCTAACATCGCTATTTCTGCCTTCAGAAAACCTTTACTTGCTGAGGTTCATGGGGCTTCTCACATGTAAATGCTTTCTATTAAAGATCTTCTAATGTGCTCACCTTGGAATTGGCTGGAGTACCCATTTTCATTGTAGTACAGCTTTAATATGAGGGCTTATGCAATGTGTTTTTCAGTGCTTAACATTCATCTGCAGAAAAGAAAATAATTTCAAGTGTTTCTCTGGAGAGGCACTGCTTTTGGGAAATTGGATTGTAATATACTTTATTTACTAATGCAGGTGATGGTAGTGTGCATATCTCTAATACACCATATCGGAGATGACAATTTATAGCACAGCTGTGTATATATGACCTACCAATATAAGAAATATGTTGTTAAGTCTTGCTCAGTATTTTTACATGGCATATGCAATATTAGATGCTATAATCTCATCAGTGGGCCTGTCAGGCTTTCTTGTTTCTCTAGATGTATTTGGTTTGTTTTTAATTTTTATCTCAACAAATCAAATAAAATATCATTTAAAACTGGGATTAACATGTTACTGTAGTCTCTGTACTGCCTTTAACTTGCTTTTCCCTTCAGTACTGGAGGAGGTACTGGTTTCCGTTGAAAATGAGCTGCAAGCAGTGGAGATGCAAATTCAGGAGCTTGTAGATAAACAGCAAGAACTCATCGAAAAGAAGATGAGAATAAAGAGTCTGATAAAGCAGTCCTCAGGAGACTTGGAGGCAGGTGGAAGTAAAGACACTGAAACCTCAGCCGAGGCATGGAATAAAAAAGGTTTGCAGAGACAAATTCAAATATTCTAATATAAAAATAAACTAATTCAGTAGGGGAAAAAATGTGTGTTCATACAGAATTTTGTGTGGGTAATGGTATTGTCCTATTTCATTTTGTTCAGCTGGGTGACCTGCCATCTTAATTACGCAGGGTAATGTTTGTATGTAACTCCCTGGGCATTCTTAAATATTAATCTGAGTTCTTCTGGGGAGAATTATCATAAGAATAGCCTGTTATAACTACTTTTATTCTTTTATTGCTGCAAAGTCACAACTTGATTGGATTTGCTGTAAGAATCCCAGCATAAATTTGGATATACTGCCATACTTGTATTCCCTGTTTATCTTCTAAAAATAATTACTCTGGATCTTTTCAGGATTTTATAATAACAGTTTTGCTTTATCAAAGTTGCTTCTTGCTGTCTTTGTGTTTCTTGCTTGAGTGGGTAGGACATTGGTTGTGTTTGCCATGGGTCATGTAGTTTCATTGTGTTACCAAATTAATGCAAATTAGATGGATGCTGACTGCCAAAAGTAATGTAGAATACATTAGTGTGGTAGAGTTAGTCCAAGTGGCAAGTGCCTCATGGTGGTGTGAGGGCTCCTGTTCCTTTGGAAGTGGTGTCTTTCAAGTTAAACATTAACTGAACTCCTGGATAGTTGGTGGCTCTTGACCATGTTATGCCTAACCAAATTAAATTCAGTTCCTTTTACTATTTTTCCCTCTCTTTTATTTCACTTGCAATTTGGAAACACATTGTTAGCTTCTGCCTCTTATCTATTGTGTGTATTCTTTTTTCTTTTTTAAAAATTAAATTAATTTTCTAGTCTAATCCATATTTGTCTGTGCTTGAGAAAAGTGTTCTGCATATGTAAGAATACTGACACTTTATAATTGCAGATTAATGCTATTGAACATATAAATTTGTTTTGGATAGCTTTGTGCCTAAATCTCTCCTCCTATGCTTTGAAAACTAACATCTTTGCAATCGGATGCTGTGTACATGTTGAATAAGAGCTGTTGCTAAATTTGGTCCCAGCATAAGGCTGAGTGAAGTCAGTGGGAGGCTTTTCTTGGTTCCAGAGAGCTTTGGACCTCAACTGTGCTCTTTGGAACCTCAAGTCCCAGAGTTAATGCTTGCGCTGCACATGGTGTAGCCTGGAGTTTCCACAGTTGTTCTGCATTTTAATTTTAATAATATGAAAATGGTTAATACTGTTCTTGATGCATCATTTAAGTTTTTACAGTATTACCTCTTTAAATGAAGGAGTCTTTAATGAAGAAAAAGAATGTTGGGGTCATTATTTTGGGGATGATTAAATTTCTCCTTTCCCCCTTTTAAAATAAATGCAAAAATGGTAGCCCTGTTTTCATCACACTATTTGTATTCACTGCATATGTATAAGGGACACCTTCAGGCAACTGTTGCAGATCTCAGTCTCTGGTTTTATTTATTTTCAGGGTGGGCTTCTGATTTCCATTTAGTTGTGGACTAAGCAGTTAACTTGATCATTAGCACTTTGAAGTGCTTCATCTGCTTGTGGGTGTTTCACACTAGTTCACGCTTATGTGCAATGAGAACATTTAGTCTGGAGGTGGATTGTATTTACATTTTATAGGGTTTTCAAAGGTCCACCTTAGAAACTGGTTTATAGAGACTCGGGTTATGTGTGGCTTTTTGTGTACCATTATTGAATCTCTGAACACTTTTCCAGATATCAAATTGTGTTGCTTCCAGATTTAGTTATTGTATATGTAAATTGTCCTTCCTTCTTGTATTTTAACTTGTTATGAAACGTGTTTTGCTTTCTTTTTTTTCCCTTAACAGATTTTCCATGGTATGAGAAGCTAAACACAGCATTGCGGGGCAAATTTAAACTCCAGAAGTTTAGGTCCTTGCAACTTGAAACAGTAAACGCTTCAATGGCAGGAAAGGATATATTTCTTGTCATGCCTACAGGTGGTGGAAAGAGCCTTTGTTATCAGTTACCAGCTGTCTGTTCTGAAGGTATGTAAGGGAAGAAAAGATCGTATGTAGACAACTGTATTTATTTTCTCCTTTTTGTAGTTCTTTGGAGAATGAACATTATATTGGTGTGTAGTATCACTGTATGAGAAAAAACAGCAAAGATTGACTAGAAACACTTGTTTTTCTCTCTCAGTTCATTTTCTCTGAATGAGCAATAGTAGCTTTAAAAGAATGTGCCTTTTATGTATGGTTTAGATTTAAGTAATTTATTTATGTTCCTCTAAACACTGAAAAAACTTTTTAAACGTTTGTTACTTTTTCTTTCTTTCTCTTTTGATCAATGTACTGACTGTAAGTTATCAAAGTATGAATATCTGTTATTTGTCTTTTCCATTCTAAAGTTTTAGCTTCAGATTATTTGGAAGAGCCTTTGTATATTCATTTTAAAAAATAAGTATCCAGTTTTGGACTTAAAAAATTTTTTTTTTTTTTTTTTAATAACCCATCCAGTTGCATGGAATTTTACTTATTTACAAATACATAATTTATCAACACCTAGCACTGCTTAGTTATACAGTAAATTAGCACCTCATGACACAGATGTGAATTCAACTTTGTTTTGTATATTAGTTCTTTCTCTTTTTATTGCAGCTCAGATGTCTGTGGTCTAGATTCTTAAGAGAAGGTGCATGTCATGGCCACCTGATAAGAAGTATCCCCATGTGACCTAGCAGTCACTTATCAGCTATATAGGAAGGGAATGTGGTACTGGGTGTATGAAGCTTAGGCTCACGTTTGGCAGTTCCTTCAGAACAGGGCTGATGCATTAGTAAAACGTGTTACAGGAGATATTTGTGACATCTCAACTGTTCAGTTTACACAATGACTGATTCTTACAGGTTTCACACTTGTGATATGTCCTTTGATATCACTTATGGAAGATCAGCTCATGGTTTTGGAACAGCTTGGTATTTCTGCAACTTTATTAAATGCCTCAAGCAGTAAGGTATGTTTAACTGCCACATCTTCGTGGGTTTTGTGGTGTATGTGCTGGCATTGTGCCTCTGTGCATGTTGTTTATGACTACTGAATGAATGGCACGATCTCATCAAGTATTGCCATTCTATCAACTGTGCTAAGATTCTTAAGAGGTTATTAACAATTCATAAGGGGTGGTAAACTGTTACCTAGTATTTACCACTACTATAAGTCTTTGTAGAAAATCACTATATATAAAATATTAATTTTAACACTTAGAAAATCTATCACAGAACTTTGAAAAAGCAGACCATTGAATATTTGTCTTTCCTTCATCATGTGGTATCAGTATTTTTCCAATAAACTATAATGTACCAAACACACCTGTGGTAATACAAGTGTAAAATAATTTCTTGTACACGACTGTAGTATTTATTACTGAGTTTTTAATGTATTCTACCTTAAAGCAGGCTCCAAGTTTGGCACATTGCATCAAGCCACTAAAACGGTCAAAGCCAGCGTCATGTAGAAGTTAACGACCATGGCCTTCTGCTAGTCAGGAAAATTTGTAAAAAGTAACTGACTTACTTTAAAAAGTAATTGACTAATAGCAGACTGGGAAATAAGTTGCTTCTTGGTCTCTGGATCAAACAGCTTCCTATCCTAAAGTATGATAAATAATTATATTTAAAAGCCTGCACTGTTCAACATGTTACTAATGGACAAAAAGGTCACCTACTCCAGTCTTTTAAGTCTAGAAACAGTAAAAATCTACAACATGCACCAGCTAAAGGGACTTTACATCCTCTAAATAGCCCCATGAAATCTATTTATTCCATTAAAGGTGTTGGTTTAATGTGTTCTTGTTATTAAAACAAAAACACAAGACACTTATTCACATTATCTGTATCACAGCACATAGGTGGCGAGTTGTCCTAGTTTCTTAGCCCCTGATTTCTCCTTTTGTTTCGAACAGGAACATGTGAAGTGGGTTCATACCGAAATGCTAAACAGAAATTCCCAACTGAAGCTCATTTATGTGACCCCGGAGAAGATTGCAAAAAGCAAAATGTTCATGTCAAAGCTAGAGAAGGCTTATCAAGCAGGGTGCCTTGCTCGCATTGCTGTAGATGAGGTCCACTGCTGTAGTCAATGGGGCCACGACTTCAGGCCTGGTATGCTCATTAGAAATCCAGTTTCTAGTTTGCAGTTTCAGGCATCAATACTGAATGAGGCCTGAAATAAAGCCACAGGTGCTTTCTTCATGTGTGAAGCAAATACTTAGTGTAATGCTAGCACCTGGGTTAGCTCAAGAACTTTAATGCACAAATGACTGTGTCCCTGTCCAGGAGTTAAGTTCATGCAAATGGGGGGTGGTGCCAATGTAGATTTTTCTGTCAGTATTCTGAAAAACTCCTAATTCAGTTTATTTTAATTGGAGCTTAATAAAATGAAAGTTTTTGGCTGCCATCTTTAATATGGGCAATACAATCAGCTTTAATGCTGCATGTAAAATATGTTATTCTGTACACCGCTTTGTAATACTGTGGGTGACAAGAGCTAGAGCATTCTGTAAATTCATGAACTATGCTTTGATCACTTCTAAATGCCCTTGACTTGCAAGGGAAAAAAGAAGTGCACTTCAGTTATGTTTCCTGTCTTGCCTGTTGTAGAAGACTTACTTACTGGTTATTCTTCCTTTGCCTTTGAAAGAAAACCTGATTTGAATCAATAGTGACGTAAAGTCAACCTTTGCAGGTTTGTTAAAAAGTGATGTCTGAGCAAAGAGCCATGCCGGTAAACAGGCAATGTGGAATTTGTACCACTGGCTGCATTTCTCTTCTAAGGCAGCAAGTGATTGTCAGCACTGAGCCTTTAGAATCTTTCCTTAGTACATTCTGGTCTGTGTATCCAAATTCTATATTGACTGTTTACTAGCAGAGCTGTGTTTACTGAAAAGCTGTTTGTAAAAACAGACCTGCAAAATAACCTGAATGTTTGTTAATGCCATGACACTTAATTTTTTCTAACTTTTTAAGGACTCATATTTCAATATGCTTTGCCTTTTGAATTGGGGCAGCTTCTGTAAAACTCAATTAGAAGATAAAGCATCTGTTTTGATAAGTGCAGCCTTCTTATTACTTCATTTGGGTGTATAAATTGATTCTTTAGTAAACTGATCAATAATAACATTTATTGCAGTATTACCCCATTGAATACTATCTACCTGAATTACATTAATATCTTTTTTAAGTTTGACTCTGTGGTATGTGAAATTCTTTTTCTCTTTCTGTTTTCTTGCTTAGACTACAAGTCTCTTGGTATCTTGAAAAGACAGTTTCCGAATACTCCCTTGATTGGATTGACAGCAACTGCTACAAATCATGTTTTAAAAGATGCTCAGAAAATTTTGCATGTTCAAAAGTGCATTACCTTTACTGCTTCTTTCAACCGGCCCAATCTTTACTATGAGGTATGTCTTAATTTTCAATTATACATTTTAATAATAAATAGGTTTTCAACTGAGCGATGGTGTCCTTTCATCTCGTCATCTTGCTGAACTTGCTGTCATCTGCAGAGGACCTTGGGCTGCTTTGTCTCTATGGGCAAAGCTTAACAGATAGAACTGTGTACAGGGGAGAGGTAGGTAACAGACTTAGACTACTGCAGCTTGTTGGAAAATATGCCATATGATTGCAAAACGTTGTGATTCATTGTGTTTTCAGTTTGGCCACAGGTTCTTTTATTGTTCTTCATAGGAAAACTTGTGGTTTTGGTTTTATTTTTTTCTGTGGACTTTTGAGATGTAATCTGACTGTGCACAAAAAGGATATAATAATTTTGGTTAAATGCAGAACAGTTGTTTTTATTGTGCTGGAAGAAGTAGAATAAATATGATTGCTTGGCAGACTGTGTACCCACTTGAAGAACTCCAATGTGTGTATGTTGTATTTTTGAGGTTCGGCATAAGCCTTCAAATAATGAAGATTTCATTGAGGACATTGTTAAGATGATTAATGGAAGATACAAAGGACTTTCAGGTAAAAAGTGTTGTTTTGTTTTTTTTTTTAAAAAAAGGTATATTAATTTTTTATAATCTTTAGTGTTACAGGAATGTTTTTGAGTAATCCTGAAACTTGTAGATAAACTTTACTTTCACCATACCTTAAAAATCCAGCATTAGAAGAAATGAAATTTAGTAAGATCTGTACCTCGAATGATTACTCATCTCATTCATTAGTGTTTAAATGTCTTTACATTTTGCTTATATATTCTGAAGTATTGAAATATAATGTTGATGTATATAGAGCAACGTTTGCATAATAATAGCAATTTTTAAGTTTGTAAAAACAAGGCTCAGAAAAGGTTACCTATATGTGCTTAAATCATATGTTATTTAGTATCTGTGTGTCAGGATACTTACTTATCTTTAGCACTTCTTTTTCACATTTGATCGCAAGACTCCTGTATTATCCAGTGCCCAGAATGGGTGTGTGGTGAGGAGAATTGCATTGATTGATGAAAGCAGAACTGTAGAAGTTGGACTTTATGTAATCAATGAATTATGTAGTGCAAATAAAAGAGGAGGGCCATATTACAAAGGCACCAGAACCCAGTTTTCCAGGGCAGCAGTCTGTCCCTGCTGTCAAGCTCTTGTGTCTGTGATGAGCAACTCCCTGAGGACAAACTGTGCTAAAATGATCACAAATCATGTGGCTTTTTGTGTAATCCTTGACTTAGCCCAGGCTGACTAATGACAAAAAATGGATATATCTGAAACCTCAGGTGAGACATCATAATGAACAGCACCTCTTTACATAAGCATTATTAACCATTGTCCTCCTTGAACATAGAATACTTCTATAATTATGTGGATTGCTATCCATATTTTCTCTTTAGCCTACAAGTCAAAGCCGATAATTGAAGTTTCTTTCATGGCTACCATACTGGAGACTGAATAGACACAAAGATTGTTTGCTGGGTTTTATTTATTTATTTGTAAGTTAATAAAACTTTTGAAGTTGTTTTTAAGTATTGGGGATTGTTTGTTGTGAGTTTTTTAAGACATTACAATAAGGCATCTCTCACTTTTGTGCAGGAATTGTTTACTGTTTTTCTCAGAAGGATTCTGAGCAAGTTACTATGAGTTTGCAGAAACTGGGAATCAAGGCAGGGACTTACCATGCAAACATGGATGCTAAATGTAAGAGCAAAGTTCATAAAGGATGGGCAGCAAATCAGATCCAGGTTAAGTAGATATTTCTCATAGACTTATGTTTTATTTAAACAAATTGTGGTTTGATACCTTGATGGTTTCTTAATCTTTTTTCAGGTTGTAGTGGCAACTGTTGCTTTTGGCATGGGAATTGATAAACCTGATGTGAGGTTTGTAATTCATCATTCTATGAGCAAATCCATGGAGAACTACTACCAAGAAAGTGGACGTGCAGGTATTGTAGGAAATGGCTTTTGCAAAGCTGCCATTTCCATTCATTAAACCAAAAAAAAATTGCACTTTGATTTTAGTCATTTGTGTGAAGTGTCTTGTCTTTGAGACAGGTTCCAGAGTGTGTAATGCCACTCTGCTTCTGTGAAGAGGCTTTGAAGCAAACTACCCAGCCGTTTACTCAACATTTGTTTTAATTACTTAATTTTTGTGGCATCTGTGGCTTACCAGAGTAATTTCATAACGTGACATTGACTGATCAGATGTGTTATAGAAAGGATTTTTTTTTTTCTTTGCATAGCAGCGGGGCTATGTGATCTGCTCAGATTGATTCTAGATGATATCTAATTGCTGTATGAATTTCAGTAGCCACAGAAACACAAGTAGGATGGGGAGTCTGGAGCAGGGAATTTTAAGGACTGATCAGTGTATAGCAGCACTAAATAGCTTTTGTGGCTAAAAAAAGTTTTGGGGTGTTTTGTTTTTTTTTTTCAACCTTGTGCATTATTTTTCAAAGACAGATTAAATCTATGTGGAGGAAAGCTTTTTAAGAATCTTGAGGGGCAGCTGGTAGAAATTCTAACTATGGCTCTGTGATAGAAACTGACCTTAACACTAGCCTAAGAAGTACAGGAGTCATCAAAGTCTGTGGGAGTTTGCATCTGCTTATGCTATAGACTGGTTACCTCTAGGTAGTGCTAGAGGTGATGGGAAGTGTAAGCAATGAAGTGGTGAGAAAAGGGCCATATAGGTGCTGCACCTGTTGTTTCACAATGTTTATCAATTTGGGATTAAAGCAAGCTTTTGTGTTTCTTATTCATTACTATTTAAATGAGATCCTTTTGGGAGGGATTAATTAAGCACTGCTACTCATTTGCATGAACGTACTACTTAGCTTATGAAACCTTCCTTTTTCCCTTTGACTGCTTATCCATGTGAAGTAGTTCTCTTAAACGTGAAACTTTTTTAGAAGTTTAGGGGTTTTTAGGCCTTTTCTGCTCTCTGGATCTTGTAAACAGCGGGTCGGCACCTATCAGCACATCACTGGGAGGGGTGGGCAGCAGGAAGGAAGAGATGATCTAAATTCAGCTATAGAAGGCACAGTTGGTTTTAAATGGAATATCAACAACCTAATTGTTTCTTCATTTATTACCATTAATACCTAATAAGGTATTTGAAGCTCACACTGTGTTTTAAATAAGTAAGAATTAGGCTTCAAGATGTATTTGGCTAGGATTTTCCAAGAGGTGTTAGGGTGAGAAAATAGTGATTTCCCTGACTTTCTGTATGATGCTAATATTTTATTTTGGTTGTTAAAAAGTCAAAATCTCCATTGTGATGTATTTTCAATTTGCTTGAAATTGTATTTGTAGAAGACTGTTCTATTTTATTTCTAGTCTGTATCATGCTATGTTCTGTTGCCTATACATATGTGTATAGGCACATGCCTATACATATACACATATGTGCCTACATAACAAGTGTGTTATGCTTGATACTCCATTACAGTCATGTCCTCTCTACATAGGGGCTGCAGAAACCCATGCAGATAAGAGTGGTATTTGTACCAAAAAAAGCTGTACTTTAAGTAAACATCTTCTAATTTTATTTTTTTGTTGTTGTTATTCTTTTTAATGCACTGCAGGTAGAGATGACCAAAAAGCTGACTGCATTTTATATTATGGTTTTGGAGATATATTCAGAATCAGCTCAATGGTAGTGATGGAAAATGTAGGGCAAGAGAAGCTGTATAATATGGTGTCCTACTGCCAGAATCTGAAGAAGTAAGTTACTGTGGTGGTTTGGTTGCTTAGTTTGTAAATAGACCAGTTAGTGAGGTTTTATAGAGGGCATTTGAAAACAAAAAAGCCATTTAAAACACCCAAACAAAACAAGTAAAAGCCAACAATAAATCAAAGAAACTCTTCCCTCCCTCCCCTCTCAGAACAGAGAGGGGGAGGGTTTTTTTTGCCTATTGTACCAGAGTCTTGAGTTTGGAGTTTGTGGTTTAGCTGCTCAATACATGTACTGTTGCACATAACTGACTGTTGATGTGTTGGTTGCCAGCTTCAGATAAAATTCTGGAAGAAGTTATGTTGAGGTGAAATGTCTATTGACAAACACTGTTTTGATTTCAAATCCCATTCAGAGTGAAAACTGGAATGCTTTGGGTTTTACTCTCAAGGTACCAGTATTCAGTGGCCATACAGGAATCACATGTGCTTCATCTGCTGCACTGTGCTACTTGGAATACTTAATAGAAAAACACTTGTATCTATGTTGTGGGTAACTTGTGCATTCAGTGTAGCCTTTGTTGGCCTCAGACTAAGAATTAGTCCATATTCTTATGATTTTTTCATTCTATAGAAATTGCAGACCTTTCTGCTTTAACCAGTCTGTTCCTACAGTGGTGCGCACTATTACTAAAAGCTGCTGGTTATTCCTCTTAGCACAGCAGACAGGGAATACTGTGTAGCAGTATTTGTTTTCTGATTTTTCGTGAGACAGTCCCTCATGCTTGTTTTAAGACATGAGCTGACCCAAGGGACCTTCTTTTTGCCAGGTGATTTATGGCACAGGTGTATTTATGGCATATGATTTATAACACAGGTGTATACACTTATGTTCTATAGTCATTTGCTCTCTGCTCTTTCAGATGTCGCCGAGTCCTCATAGCCCGTCATTTTGATGAAGTATGGGATTCTGCAAACTGCAACAAAATGTGTGATAACTGCTGTAGGGAGAGCCGTAAGTAAATTGTTTTTATAACCAGGGATGGTGACCATGGAGAAGGTTGGCTTAAAGAAATACCTACATTAGAGAAAGTGTGAGCAACTTCTGTGAAGTGTGCTCATAATACTGCCTGTTTCCATTGTGCAAATTTTGTTCTGAACATCAGGTTTTGGTGACTTAATATTGCTGAGTTCAGGGTGTTTAGTAGGATCCTTTTTTGCTTGAGGCCAGACACTTTGGTATCTTTCAGGCTCAGCCAGTCACCTGTTCCCAGAAGCGAAGCTGGGGCAAGGGGGAGTTTGGCTCACCTGTTTTAAAACGATTTCGGCATGTGTCGGGGTTTGTTTCAGGATTTGTTTGGGTGTTAAAGATTTATTTTGAGAGGGAGCCTCTTGCTCTCAGCATGTGGAACTGTTCACACTTAGGCTGTGAGAATGCACAGTTTGCACGTGTCCTCTTACAGCTTGCCTGGTAAAACCTCTGAGCATTTCAGTGCTGCATGCTCATGGGACATACCTGTGCAGAACAGCTGAGCAGTCTTAATTCAGGATTTGGCCGTGTGTTAGCCTTAACTGCTCACTGTCTGTCTGGTGTGCACTCTTCCTTTGAAAGAAAGTTGGGATCATAAGGGCTAGACATAGAGGGAACTGGGAAGATGAACGGAAACAAGATCTGCTGCATGGTAAAGGAGGGTGGTTTCAAGCAGAATGTGGTTCTGGGACATAAGCTCTTTCGCTGCTTTGACCACAACTGTCCTGGGCAGTGTTGGGTAGCTAGCTTAAACTACACTTTCATGGGTGATCACTGCCTGCTTTAACTGTCATTTTTTGGTACTCATCCAGAAAGCTGTAAGTTTCTGAAGATGCATAAAGTATCTCTTGCTGGACTTCCTAAGTGTGAGCTGTGATTTAGACATAGGAATCCTCATCTAAATCTAGAAAACTCTGGAAGGAGTGCTGGGAAGAAGTTGATCTTGAGCATCTGTAACTGAATACACAAAACCACCTTAAATTTCTTTGAGGACCAGGTGAATTCTTGTAATATGTAAAAAATACCATCTCCTCATACCACATACCTGTTGTGAAGCGTTCGGATAATCTAGAGATCAATGCTTCAGCAGCTGAGGAACACCTCTATATTCAAAGCTGTTCTCATAACTAGACTTTATTTCCCTGTACGCTTTTTGGAGGGGCAAGGTAAACAAAGATATTGAGCTTCTTTTTTCTTTATACAGTTAACTATACATCTGTATAATAAACCTGTTTTGCAAATTCATGTAAGTAACAATGTCTTGTTCGAGTTGGAAATAGGGCTTAGTTAAACTTTATACTGGGATCAGAGGTTGAGAAGAGTATGGAACTGGCTTGTACCCAAGACTCACAGGAACCATGTGACGAAATATAGTTGAAATATGTCCTGTTAACTGCTAGTTTTACCCCCAGGGCCTCTTGATATCTAAGCAAGGTCTGAGGAAACCTAGCAGTAGTACTGGGTGTTCAGTACTTAATTCTTAGTATTGGATGAGGCAGTTGGGTAATTCTGTGCCATAATCTGATCATGAAGTAGAAGCATGATCATTATGTACTACATGGATGTGTTGGAGCTCAGAATAATTATTCATGATGAAGTTTATTTGTACAAAATTAATACATTTTTGGTCTTATTTTGTCTATAACTGTCTTGAGAGAAGAAATGTCTCACTTACAGACTTCAGTTCCTTTTTATTCTCTAATATTTCATAATAAATACTATGGGTGAAGAAAAGGAATCCAGCTGCAGAGTAACATAGAAGCTACCTTAGAAATTTTACAGTTTGTAAATGCTTCTTTGAAATAATTTGTGTG
Source organism: Pezoporus occidentalis (assembly GCF_034315485.1). Lineage (NCBI taxonomy): Eukaryota > Metazoa > Chordata > Aves > Psittaciformes > Psittacidae > Pezoporus > Pezoporus occidentalis. Next base: position 11,680,915 of record NW_026913748.1, on the reverse strand, counting down.
GTTTGTAATGGTAAATACATATAAAAACATTTGCAGGACTGGAGTTTTAATAATGAAGTAGAAACATAAATACAAGTTTGAGTACAAACAAATCCTAATTTGACAGAGGGACAGTTATAGCTTTTATTTGTTAAGTTATAGTTTGAAAACAAAACCAAAAAAAATTACTATTATATGGCACAATGATATGTATTTATAGATATACGTACATATCTATGAATATATAAAAGGGCATATATATGTATACACCTAGTGTATATATGGATACTATCTAAATAACTCTAAATAATTTGCTATTTAAATATTACTTTTATCTGTAGCATGTGAGAAAATGGATATAACAGGATACTGCAGGGATCTAATCAAGATACTTGAGCAGGCTGAACACATGAGTGAGAAGCTAACCCCACTGAAATTAATCGATGCGTGGTCTGGGAAAGGTGTAGCAAAACTGAGGGTGCCTGAAGTTCCTCCACCCAAGCACCCTCGAGAGGAGCTGGAGAGAATTATTGCCCATTTACTGCTGCATCAGTATCTGAAGTATGTAAGATGACTACTTCCTTTTTTATTTTTTTTTTAATCTCTACTAGTCATTTGTCATTACTCTGGCGTTAGGTCTACATGGTATTATTGCATACGTTCTGTAGTCTCAGTTGTAGCCGTTATTTCAGACGCATTTAATGTATTCAGAAAATCTCAAAAGATTACTGTATTTCAACTTCAGAATGTTAAAACAGAAGTTGGAGGAGCATTTGAAATACTCCATCTCTTGCAGTTTTAAACTGGGGTCTTCTGTATTCAGGTGGAACCTTTAATCTGCAGCAGGCTTCATTTTGGAGAGGTCTGCTGTTTATACGGAGTGTCATTTACATTCCATGTATAAGCAGAGTAACTGGGGCTGCCCAGATGAAGTCTTAAGTTAGAACAGGCTGGCTAATGCAGGCTTATTGCATCTTTTTTTCCTCATTTTCCTCCATGTATTCCGACATATTGACATGTGCGTGTATCTCTGTGTATGTAAAGTTCCACAAGCTGAATGATGTTAAGTGTTGACTAGAGTCACTCTAAATTAACTGGCTGTCCACTTGGAAAGAGAAAGAAAAGCCAAGCTGCTATTTGGAACATCCCTCAGAAGGTTTAATGCGTCCCATTTCCCCCCTGCATGGTTTAGCCTGTCTTTGTCTCCAGCCTTCCCTCATAACACTGTTTTTGTTTATGCAGGGAAGACTTCAGCTTCACAGCATTTGCGACAATATCCTACCTGAAGATAGGACCAAAGGCAGGCCTGCTGAAAAATGAGGCACATGTCATAACTATAGAAGGGATAACAAACAAGAAAAGTGTTTACAGGGTATTTTTATATATATATATATTTATATATACATATTTATATCTGTACTGACTTGCTATATAGGTATCTTTCCATTGTAATTTGATAGTTTGGTATCCACTCAGTGTATTTTTCATAGTAATGCAATCAACTGGATTTAAAACAGACCTCATAAATATCTTCTCTCTTGTGTGGGAATACTGAAAAGAAGGAAAGCAATGCTAGAATTTGAACAGATCTGTTTATCACTTACAGGCCAAACCAACTCAATCTTCGAATTCGAAAGGAAGCAGAGAAACTCCTCGGACTGTTTCAAAGACTGTCCAAGATTCAGTGGTGAAGTCGTCACAGGAACATAAACGGCCTAACTGTGGTTCTGACTTAAAAGCAAAGAGGCTTAAGCTTCAGGCAGGTGGAGATGATCAACCAGTAGTTATTGACTGAGTTTCACAGGCTATGTTTAGGATTTAATCATGTTCGTTTCTCCATGGACAATGCAGTGTGTAAGTTCAGTTTGTTTTAGCAATTTTATTTTTTTCCTTTTTTTTAAATAAAAAACAAAACAGGGAAACAAGTATCTTTAAACCCCTCAAATCTAGAGAAAGTCTGGTAGTCAAGGGAAAAGTGCTACATAGCAAAATCATTGGTGCATATCTTACGATAATTACTGTATAATTATGTAAATAATTACCATGTTGTCTTGTTAACTCTTTTGGAAGTGTAGTGTATAGTAACACTATAGTAGAATCACACAGGCTGGGAGGGACTTGCAGAGATCACCTAGTCCAGTGTCCTCCTCAAAGCAGGTTCAGTTGAAACAGGGTGCTCAGGGCTGTGTCCAGTGAAGTTTTGACTGTCTCTAAGGATGGATATTCCCTAACCCCTCTCAGCATCTGTTCCGCCATTTGACGACTTTCATAACTACCCCACTTCCCCCCCACCCCCAAAAAAAGGGCATTTCTTACAGCTAATCGTTAATTCCTGTATTGCAACTTGTCTGTTGCCTCTTGTCCTACCACTGTGCTCTTCTGAGAAGAGTCTGGTACCACTGCTGTTATGCTCTTCCATTAGTTGAAGCCAACAGCCAGTTCACAACAATCATACCCTTTCTTTCTCCCTGGCTTGCTTCTTCCTTAATCTGGAAAGATTAAGAACTAGCTTCCTCAGCATCCCTCTGTGCAGCCCATCCAGTCCTGTGGATCTGTGAATGGGCAACTGGCTTAAGTGATCTGTAACTCTACCTTTCTGTACTGCTTCACTCCCACAGACTGTTAGTAGGACCCCTCAGGAACCTGGGAGGTCTGAGGGAAAACCATACCAGTGAAAACGGGGCAAAAAGTACTTCAATCTTTTCCATGTCCTGTGTCACTAGCTCCCCTGCCCCTCTGAGGAGTGGGACCATACTTTCCTTACCCTTCCTTTTGCTCCTAAGGTACTTAGAGAATCTCATTTTACTGCTTTTTGCATCCTTTGCTAGTTCCACCTTCAGCTGAGCTCTTGCATTTCTAACTCCCTGTGTACTCAGGCAATATCTCTATGTATTCTGGATATCCTGTACCTTCTACTTCCTTTCTGTGTTGGAGCTAGCTGAGTTTTCTGTTCACCCATGCTGCCATTCTGCCATGCTTGCTTGACCTTCTGCACATAGGAATAAACTATTTGTGTTCTGAGGAGGTTATGGTTTGGAAACCAAACAGCCCTCCTGAGCACCCTTGCCTTCCAGGGCAGTGTCCCCAGCATACTGACAAGCAGATCCCTGCACAAGCTGAAAAACTGCTCTTCTGAGGTCCAAGGCAATGGTTCTGTGATGTGTTCCTAACTCCTGAAACTTAAAATCCTGAATCACACAATCACTGAGCAACATCTGGGATCTGGGCACCCAGTACGAAACACCTGTCAATTTGTCCCAGTCAGGTAGGCAGTGAGGGCCTCTGTCCTGCCTGGAGGGATTCCCTGGTAACTCTGATCTTCCTTTTCTTCATTGTGTGAACACTTGGCTTGGCTTCAGCTGGCATCGATGCATCCCTTGGTGTGGAGTTAGTCATCCTCATCTTTTTCAGGGTGCTGCATCTACTCTGCAACAACAGAGCTGCAGGTGAAAAATGAGCCATTTTGTGTTGCTGGAAGCAAGACGTTTCCAGCCTTCCCTCCTGTGGGTGTCTTCAGCCATTGCTCCTGTGAGGTAATCTCTAGGTTCTTCCCTCCTTTGCTGCACAGGACTTGCTCTGTAGCTCTGTAGTGTCTCTGTGAAGACCTTGTCTCCTCCTGTTCCTCCTCCTGGCTACGCTGGTGGCTCACCTCCACCCGCTGCACCTTCACCAGGAGCTCAGCTCTGCAGTCAGAGTGAGCTCCCGCTGGTGAGGCTGCTGGTGCCAGCTCCAGGGAGAGACAGACATCCAGAGACACAGGCTGCTGGAGCATCCATCCTTCCTCTGGAGCTACATGGGGGGTCAGTCTCTGCTGTGCAGGGGGCTGTTGCCCTGGCCCACATGGACATCACCCATCACTGCAACTTTAAGCAGAGCAATGTGGCCCCTTTCTGCAGTACTTACACCTGCTACCACATATTGTTGAGTTTCAACACAGCATTGTTAAAGACTGCATTACTTCTGACTTACAGAGATTTTTGTGAAATATTGTATGTTTATCCTTCTGAAATACACCTGTTGCTCTTAGAATTGGATTTCTCCAGCTTGTTACTCAAATAGAAAATTACCACTTGTGTGATTTTCAGAAGTACCTAGATTTATGTTTAGAAACAAGGTTACTTTTCTTACTCTCAGCTCTTTCCTTTGTAAAAGATAGATTTTTGGGGGGAAATACAGAAAAAAGATAAAATAAGCCACTCAAGAAATACTTCTCTCTCTTCTTTGTGCCTGCCTTCCCCTGTTGCATTGGCTCATTCTAGCTACAGGTGTGTTTTCTTATAAGGTGAATCTGGTTGTCCTAAGAAATGTCATTCTGTTCTGTAAGCAATAGATTGTGACTTCATTCATGCAATCATAGAATAGTTTGGGCTGGAACGGACCATCAGAGGTCAGAGAGTCCAGCTCCTCTACATTGAAAGCTGCTACTTTAAGCTCTGACAGTGGGCTACATTAATCTTTGGGAGATTTCTACAGTCTAGTCTCTTAACTCTGCTACCCCACTTATCCCTTTGCTTACATTCCTGTTGTTTGTGGAAGAAAACTGTATTGCTGCTTGCCTGTGGCTTAAAGTAACACATCTGCACCATTTTAAAGAGCAACCTGTCTCTTTTCCTTTCATTATCAGGTTGTGGTTCTGTCAAAAAGCTTCAGCTACAGGATTTGCATGCTTCCATTTTCAGCAGTAGAAATACATATCTGTTGCTTTCCCTTGATGAACATCAGCATTTTCAGAAACAGCTAACTGCTCACAGAGTGGGAAAGACCCACCAGCTGCTGCTGACCTCAGGCAGTGCTTGGGAACACACGAGGTTCAATGCCAGATTTGAGTTTTTGTTTTTTTTTCTGAGGATCTTGGCAGCCCATGATCAGTAAGGCAAGTTCCAACTCATTATAAGCTGAACTTCTGGTAGGTTTCATGCTGGATCTGCCCCTCAACTCCCAGACGTGCATATGTATGCCAACTTAAATATGAAACAAACATGATTAAGAACATGCTCTTCATCTTTATTTTCTGGTAGAATCTCATCAGTGACTAAAGCTTAATATTTCACCCATTGTTTACCTCAAACCTTTGCCAACAGCAGAATTAATTCATTTAAACAGTCATTCTCTTAAAAAAAAAAAAAAAAAAAAGAGTGATTTTCTGGGAGAAGTCTCAGTATGTGCTGTCAACAAACATCTTAAACCTCCATTTGCAATTTAATAGTAGATCCTTTGTCACTAGTTACAAGTCAAATTTATAGTTTAGTACCTGCAGAAATTCCCTCCTGGATATCCAGGAGGCATAACAGTGGGAACTGGGAGCAGGCAGGCAGGAGCAAAGACACACAAGTCCCTATGAATGGTTTTGTTAAGTGACTGTAATAGCTGTCTATTAAGAATCATGTCAGATACAGGACTCACATTCAAAATGGCACTGATACCATCTACCACATTAGCTGGATCCACCAGCTTGTGGGGCAGGCTGCTGTGACAGGGAACGCTGCTGTGGGTGATGTCCAGCAGTGCTGTTGTGTTAGCCTCTCCTGCAGCACACTGCACATGGATCCTGTTGGAGATTACACTACATGCACCAGGGCAGCTCTACCACAATAACCTCGGCAGCTAAAGTAACAAGCAGTAGAAGACCTGCTCTCAACTGACAGCTCATCCTGGCTTCAGCATTCAGAGTTTTTGTGTCCTGTACTTAGCTGAGTAGAAAACACGTTTCAGAGATAAACTTCTGTGGGAGGATAAGATAAAGCATCCATCTTGCCACATCTTTGCCAAGCACTTCCCAGGCAGTGAGAGCTCCAAATGCTCTGTACCCTACAGATGCCCTGTTTATCTGAGCCAGTTGGGAGAGATTAGCTGGAACAGGAGCCTTGAAACTCTGAGCGCTGCAGGGTGCCAGTGGGATGGCAACACACTGTACGACTGCCTTGTAAATGTTCACCTGAACAGGTGGTTTTAGGAAGCAGGACTTTCTGCCCTAGCCAACTTTGGAGGAAGCTTTGAGCAGGTCAGGCCCCACCATCATACCACATCACAGCATCCTGGCTGGCTGAGATGAGGAATGTGCCTAGTGGTAAACTATGGTGACATTGGGCTCTCGTAACCTGGGCAGGTGAGTCTTGCCTGGTTTGGGGAAGAAGAGGCCTACGAGGCAGGCATAGGATTTAACACATTTCATTCAGTTCTAAAAAGTGAGAGCTACCTTGCATTCAAGTGAATATGGTGCCACCTTAACAGCACAGTGAAGCCCACTTGTTAAGACTGTTACAGCCTTCTTTTCATACACTCATTTAACCCAGATGAAAACTCTTTGCCAACACTAATTCACTTGCTTTTGTTGCTGCATTTTGAAACTGATTAATTTGTCAGTCAGTATTTTGACAAGATCAATACAAAACCTTATTAAGAAACTGCATTTATACCTGGTACATTTCTGCTAATCCTGTGGAAACAGTTTTACAAGACATATTACTCGGTATCAAAAGTTTATACAAAATGGAAATGGGGTTTTGTTCAATCAAAATAATCTTCTATATCAATATCTGGATTCAGGAGATCTTCACCATAGGCTGAAAGATCCATTTGATTTAAAATTAAGTTTTCAAAGGTTTCTTCCAAGTCCGTGTCACCAATGAGCACAGCTCCCACCATTCGGCCACTCTGCATCACTACTTTCACGTACTCCTGTCCCTTGGTACACCTCAGCATCAGTTCATGGTCTATACCCAAGCCTTGAGCATTGTACTTTCCCAAAACCACCACCTAGCAGAAAGAAAAAGAGAGAGCACTCAGAAGAGCATTGCAGTGGCTTTTAGTACTTCTGCCAGTACTGTTCTAAGCTTCAAAAGACTGATGCAAACAGGGAAATATTTGTCCAGGGGGAACCTCCCCCCTTCACAGGTTAAAAATCTTCACCTTGAACTATCATACACAGAACCCAGTAATGAACCAGCTACCATGCTGAACTCTGGCTGACGTTATCCAAGGACAGAAACCTAGTGAAATGGAATGTGTGCGCAGAGATGCAGAGTAGAGCAGTTGTCAGTCACCAATTGGAAGTTGTAACACATCTGTAAAGATCATTGCCCTCTTCCGTTTCAGCATTCAAAGTTAGCATGAATGGAGAAAATCTAAACTAAGATTAATTATTACAGAGAGAAGACCATTTTGTCAATATTAAAGCATCTGCTCAGTGTCAGCAAGTGAAGATAAGTAAGCGACTTGTGTTACTCAGTGGTTGAAGGCTATCAGACTGTGTTTACTTTACCTTGTAATTGAAAAATTTTGTAACATGAGCAAATAGTTCAAAGCTGAAATCCAGATCGATTGATTCCCCTAACGTATCTGCTGCCATGCATTTGGCTGCATACCATCCCATCTGCCTGGCTTGAGTCCACAGCCTCATCTAAAACCAAAGAAAAATAAATTTAAAGACTGAAGACATGTAAGAATGTCTCTGGGCAATGACCTGTTCTCACCAATACATACGGTAGATTTACTACACATAGCAAGGCTGAACGGCTTCTCTTCCAGCCACCTAGATAAAATCATCTGTCACCAACACATGAGGATTATCTACTTATTCACTGGTTTCCATTTCAATTAAACTTTCTTTTCTCCCATCTGTGTAAGTTACTTTGCAATCAGACTGATGCTGAGCACAAACTCATACAATTTGATTTACCTGATGCCACACTGGACTTGGTTCCCAGGACGCTGTGCATATATCTCCAGCTGCATATATGTCTGGCAGGGATGTGTGCATGTGCTTATCCACCTTGAGACCTCCATCTTCACCTAGAGCAAACTAAAGCATTCGCACAACTCAGCAATAACAAAATTAGTAATTTAAACAAAGTAATTCAACTTTACCTGTGTTAAGCAGCCATCTCATTTGTTACTTTTTAACAGCAGACTCCTAAAAAAGTCCAATAAATTCACTATTCTGTTTAATCAAAACATTTGCAGGTCTAAAATGATATGAATAAACACTATGGGAAGCCAGCAAAGTGCTCTTCTGGGTGCCATGTAGCACAGAGAGAAAGGTCATTCAGAGTGAATAATTTATGGCTACTTATTATCCCATCTAATCTGACTCTATTAGGAAAGCATGACACCACAACAGAAACATATGGTTCAAACCTCTCCATCTCAATGCTCCTTCACCATCAAGGGAAGAAAATGGATCCCCTGAAAAGTGAGTGCCACAGTGAAGTATGTTTCACAACTACCTACCTATCAAGTATTACTTCTTCACATGGAAATGAAACCCTGCCCCCTGCAGAGCTTTTCCTGAATCGTATCAAACCAAGAACCCTTCAAATAAGCAAAGAGAAAACTGGCCTACAAAAGCAGAATTTCCCAGCAATCTCTGCATTCTTTTCTCACTGAGTTTAACAGCAGATCAGTGCTGCATTTTACAACTGATTTTCAAATATCCTTTAAAATCTATGTATGAAAACCAAAGCTTAGAAAAGCATTACATACTGAATAAAATTGTTTAACATGAAACTATGCAGAGTGGTTGGACATCCATGGTAAGATACAAAGCATTAAGCATTATTTCTAGAACACAGTGTGGGTTTTCAAAACATTATTACTGATGCCCCAGGCAGGGAATTAACACAGCTTGCCAAATTTCCAACTGTACTATGTGTGTTACAGGGACACCTCATCTTGAGAGTTCATTTTGTATTTTTACCAAGGCCAGAGAATACATTGCAAACACTTAATTCCTAATCGAACTTCGTAACAGAGGCCTTGAAATATTTAAAAGCTCAACATCAGATGTATGTGTCATGGTTTAAGCCCAGCCAGTAACTCAGAACCATGCAGCTGCTCACTCACTTCCCCCCTTTCTGCCCCCACTCCCAGAGAGATGGGGAGGAGAAATGAAAGAATGTAACCGCCACTGGTTGAGGTAAGAACAGTTTAGTAACTAAGGTATAACACAAATCACTACTGCTGCCACCAATAATAATAATGATAAGGGAAATAACAAGGGAAGAGAATACAACCGCTCACCACTCACCGACTGATACCCAGCCTGACCCAAGCAGCGATTTGGGCCTTGCGTGTAACTCCCCCCAGGTTATATACTGGTCATAATGGGTTGTGGTATGGAACGCCCCTTTGGCTAGTTTGGGTCAGGTGTCCTGTCTCTGCTTCCTCCTGGCTTCTTGTGCCCTTCCTCACTGGCAGAGCATGAGACTGGAAAGTCCTTGATCGGAGTGTTACTTAGCAACAACTAAAAACTTCAGTGTGTTATCAGCACTGTTCTCAGGCTAATGCCAAAACACAGCACTGCACCAGCTACTAGGAAGGAGAAAAATTACTGTTACGGCTGAACCCAGGAGAGTACGTTTTCAAAATTTTCTTCGTCTTTATTCATAGGACAGCATTTCTCTTTCTGATCGGAGGAACCACAGAACACCAAATACCCCAACGTGCTGGTTTTGCCTGTAACAGAGTTAATTTTCTTTACAGCAGCCTGTATGGTGCTGTGTTTTGGATTTGTGATGAGAAATGTGTTGGTAACACAGGGATGTTTTAAGTGTGCCTGAGCAGTGCTTACACAGTCAAGCCCCCTCTGCTTCTCATCCTGCCCCGCCAGCAGCAAGACTGGGAGTGCACAAGAGTTGGGAGGAGACTCAGCCGGGGCAGCTGATCCCCACTGACCAAAGGGACAGCCCAAGCGTATGATGGTGTGCTCAGCAAGAAAAGCTGAGGGGAAGAAGGAGGGAAGGGGGATGTTTCTAATTAATGGCATTTGTCTTCCCAGGTTACCATTAACACCTGTAAACCTGTTTTCCTGGAGATGTCCAAACCTCTCACTGCTCATGGGAAACAGTGAATGAATTCCTTATTTTGCTTCGCCTGAATTGTCTTTATCTCAAACCACGAGTTTTCTCACTTCTCCAACTTTTCTTTCCAACTCTCTTCCCCATCCCACTGCCAGCCAAGGTTAAACCATACACCCATCATGGAGACAGAATGATCACAAGGCCTGAAAATTCCCAGGGCAGCTATGAACTTCATAATCAGCATCCACGTCGGGATGTTGATTTAAAGCACGACTTCTCTCAATGAAATGATCACATTTATAGCTCTGTTTCCCAGATTCAGGATATTGAAAGTAAATGCTTCCTTCCCAGGAGAAAAATGTGAAGAATTTTAAGATAAGAAATGGTGAAGAATTAACACAAAATTATTCTAAATACTTGCCACATTAACCAATTATACAAGTGTTTTTCTCTCTTTGTATAGGCTTAATCTTAACAGTGTATATTGTATGTGTACTGTCTACCAGATATGAGGAGCAACATAATAAGCCAAGACAGCAAATGAAATCCATTTTATATTTCCAACATCAGCATACCTGCCTTATTTTGAAATGGTGTACACTGGAAACCTGTAGCAATCCATGTCAGAACAAAAGCACAAACCAGCTGAAAAAAGCTTAGCTCACCTTACTTAAACAAACAAAACAACTTTAACTTCAAAAGAAATCATACTTACATTATTGCCAGCAAGAAATGGTGTAACATTTGGCACAACTCCAGTTGCACTGACAATGAAATTGCATCCATAAATTTTTCCATTAGTTAATTCCACATATACAGGCCAAAGCACTGAAAAAGGGGAAAGTTTTGCCCTGAGAATGTAACCAACAGGCGTTATTTTATTAATTATGTCTTCTAATAAGAGATGAAATAAAAAGGAAAAAAAAAATAATCTACTGAGACATCTAACTGATTAGGTAGGGAAAAATAAAAAGAAAAAAGATGTAATTAGAGGTTACCTGTAACCTTTCTGACCTTCACTACAAAAACCTATGAGATTTTGGAGTTTAGCTCCAAGTCCTACTATTAACTTTATCTGGAATTTTCCTGAATCAAAGCCCTTGTTTATAGGGGGAAAATACTGTGTCTTGACATTTGCCACTTCTTCAGACCCGTGAGATGTTCTCTGAAGTATCTGGCAACTGCCAAGTATTATCCTATATATAAGTTTCCTGATGCACAGGAAATGCCTCAAAAGCAAAAAGAATGTCAGAGATTTGACTTCCTAGAATTTTATGCCAGAAGTAACTGGCTATTAAAAAAGTATTTTAAATATTAATTTCAATTCAGTGGAATTTATAGACAGATTCATGAAGTAAATGATATTTTCTTCTGTTTTCTTTGAAGAATTATTTCAGTTTTGACATTCAATGTTGTTCTGTTGGAGGTTTTACCTCCTACCTCCACTATTTTACCTGCTTTACCTCCACTATTAAAATATTATTTTATTGGACTGTTACAAGGTGGCACTACTCTGCATACAGGATTTAGGCAACTTTGTGGTAAAAGGGTCTTATCCATAACATTTTGTAATTTAATTGTAGCCCATAAATCAAATTTTCAACTACTATAAATTGCTAGAGCTCCATTTGATTTATAAAGGATTTATTTTCCTATTTCCAAATCTGTATTTGCCCTAAAACAGCAAACAGTATCAAACATGCTCCAATACTCCAATCTTCAACACATTATTTCTGCTCAGTACTGGCACCTACCTTCATCTGGTTCCATGTTCTTCTCTTCTTTAGGAAAAGCCAAAGAAGTCTGTTGCAGCTGTAGAAATTCTTTCTGTAAGTGAATTTTCTTTACTTCACATAGTACTTCAATATGTACTTTATGAGAAAACTGAAGAAAGATTGCCAAAATTGATTATAATCAAAATATGATCTCAAACATGATCAGCAAAAGCAACATTTTTAATAGCAAGTGTACCTTCACCTAAAATGACTTTAGTAAACTGGGAAAAAAAACAAACAAACCAAAAATCAAACCATATACCTCATTCTAAAGCACGACACATTAGCTGAGTTCCCACACTTGTTCCTTTTTTGGCACAGATCTAACCACAGCAAATGGCAGTTTATCTGCTTTTCCAGCAGACACCTCATGTTCCCTGAAATTTCACAAGAACCTAGATTTTTCTGGCACACCAGAAAACATCCTCAAGTTCCCCTGAGTTCACATTAGAAGAATTCAGAACTTAACAGAAAATAGTAAACTTATCTTTCCTGTCTTTCAGGATTTCAAATCCTTCATTTTTCTGTCATGCATTCAATTCATAATTGCGTATTTCATAAACTTAATACTGATAACAACATTAAGTTTATGTTCTAAATGCTGTAAAAACGAAATATATCCTGTTCCACCGACCCATGTTTCAGCCACTTCTCCTATTCTGAGGTTGAGACAAACTCAGAAAGTTACCTGTTTCTCTTTTGTGGATTCTGGCCTTGAATGGTTTTATTCTTCACTACCCCAACATGTTTCCATGACCTTCAACAGCCAAAACTCCACTGATTAATCTGCTGAATATCCTAAATATCCTTCAGCTGGCATTGTAAAGCTATTTCGGTAGATACTATGACTGTTTAAGAGGTCTGTTTTCTAATGTGTGATGCAAATGCCTAACAGCTAAGAGATTAATAAATACAAAACTGACCAAAAAATAAAAGGATTTTTACTCTTCACGATGTTCATCCCCACTACCGATTTTATATTGCATTATCTGCTGTGAAAGCAGACTGATGTTCCCTGTACCTTTGTATAAATCTTACTGTAAGTATGGCAGCTAAAATGAAACAGAGGCCCCACTGCTGCTGTTTAAAGCGAAGATTGACACCAGTCCTACAGTGTCCTGGGTTCAGCAGTAGCAGTCATTTTTCCCCTTCTTGGTAGCTGGTGCAGTGCAATGTTTTGACTTTCAGCTCGGGAACAGAGCTGATAACAAGCGATGTTTTGGTTTGGCCAAGGACTTTGTGAGCCTCATGCTCTGCCAGGGAGGAGGGGAAGCCAGGAGGAAGCAGAGACAGGACACCTGACCCAAACTGACCAAAGAGGTATTCCATACCACAGCACGTCATGCCCAGGAGGTAACTGGGAGTTAGCCGGAAGGGCTGGGAGTCTGCAGGGTTGGAGGAGGTATCGGTCAGAGCTTGGTCGGGCTGGGGGGGCGAGTTATCGGTTGGCTGGTGGTGAGATGATGTATTCTCTTCCCTTGTTATTCCCTTTATCATTATTATCATTGGTGGTAGCAGTAGTGATTTGTGTTATACCTTAGTTACTAAACTGTTCTTATCTCAACCCGTGGGAGTTGCATTCTTTTCGATTCTCCTCTCCAGGGCAAGAAAGGGGGGGGGGGGGAAGTGAGCGAACAAATTACCTGACTGGGTTTAAACCACGACATACAGAAACCTACAAACCAACATTTATATTTCAATCTGAAGAGCAAATTGCTAAAACCATGCCAGTGGAGCTGATTAGCCACCTTCTTCCTGAAGCAGAATATTACTTTATCTGTATTAACATGCTTTCCTGTTAAATTCTGATGGAACAGGAGAATCAGTTAGAGCATTATTTTATTTTTCTAATAATCCTGAATGTGACATTGCATGTTCTGTCATCCTTACCCACTTAAAGCAACATTTAAACAAATACATAAGTAAGATGATGACCATACCTCTTGAGTCCCTTTAAGACTTAAACCCTCATGCCAATCAGGGCCTAAGGCACTGCCCAGTTTGTCAGACGCTGCTGTAGGTCTTTCTTTTTCCTCACTTCCTGAGGGAAAGAGATGAAGATATCAGATTTAGCATGCATACTTCACGGCCTGCAGGTCTGGTTACTAAAAGGAAAGACAAAAGCGTGTAATCCAAAACCTGTTACTTTGCAGGCAAATCAGACTCCAAGCCAGTATTTTTAACACCTTGCAACTTTACACCTTTCATTACTTCACGCATCTCCAAACCAACCATGCCCCTGCGCGATGCCTGCATGGACCCTTAAAAGCCAGCCAGACACCACAGCACCACAGTTCTGGAGACCCACAGTAGACTTAGTTGCTTAATATCACTGCTAATCACTGTTTGCTAGCAAATGTGCACTGGCCCCTCCTTTGCATGAAAGTGAAAGTTCTAGCATAGCATGATACTTATGATGAACACTGGGTGCCATTTGGTGATGTTCTGGCTGACTCTTTTACAATTTATTCTTCTGACCTAGAACCATGGTTTTGGGTTTTTTATTATTATTCTGGTCATATACATGTTTGTGTAATGTTCGTTCATTCCGTTCTAGTTGACTGTTGTTATTAAGACTGCAGTTTCACTGCATCAGTAATAACAACCTGAGGGGTTTCATCTGGTCCTCCAACAGCTTATTATGGGAGAGTTCCTTCCTACATAATGCTGCCATGTATTACAAGTATTACAGAAAACAGAACAAGTTCTTCAGCAGGTGGAATACAGGAAATTGAATGAGAACTTGGCACCGATATAAAAGATAAGAGCACTTTTACATGCCACCATGTGTCTACATATATTCTGAATGGGGTTTTATATCTCTTTTTTACTTTTTTTTTTTTAAAGAAGGGAGTGCTACTAATAACAGCAATCCTTATTTATGACCTGCTATATTAACTCATCTTAAGACTCTGTTAACATTAAAAACTGCTGCTGCAGTGTTAGAAGACCAAAACACCATACCTTCCATTGTGTACTTGGTTCTTTTACATTCAATTGGAGTCTCTTGTTTTTCAGCAGACAGCTTTGGAATGAGAAATTCGGCTGCTCCTGCATCAAAGAAAGTGTTCCCAATGGCTTTGTCTTTGATAGCCCAGATCACTTCACAGCCTTGAATTTCATACCTTCAGACATTTAAACAATGGATAAAGTCACAAACTACCTGAAAAGGACCTGACTCTTAGCAATGCAACTAGAAGTGTGACAGGTTTAATTCCAAAACCTAGAAATAAGGGATCCAAGACATTTAAACCTATCAAATCCACCACTGCTTCTAAGTATTTTCATAAGGAACCCATTACAAAAAAAAGATTAAAATCTCTTCAAGCTGACAGGTCAAACTTTCTCATCAGCACAACCTCAGCTGCACCAGGGTGGAGGGTAAGGGGAGGTAGATCAAATTTATGATATTACTACTTAGTATTTCCTGCTCCCCACAATTTAAAAAATGTGCATTTTTCCAGACTGCCCACTGCTAAAAAGCGGCATTTGGATCTTGTTTGTACTACCTGGAACATGAACTGGTAGAGACATGCAGAGAACAATTTGGTGAAAGTGGAAAAGTGATTCCCTGCAACACAAAACAAGACCATATACTGGCATAATATAGGTGGTTTTGTAACGTAGCAGACTGAAGGACCACATGGTTCAGTAGCCTACCTGTGACAAAGGCCACATCAGACACTTCAAAATCTCTGTCAGATTAGATTCGGGTGGGTGCAAGATAAACTGCCTCTTTATTCCCATTACACCTTCTGTTTCCAGAAGTCAGACAAGTCTTATAACTTAAATATTGCCCTTATTAGCCTTAACAGAAATCTCTGTTGGTGCCAATTCAGGCACTGTACATTCTTGGTATCTATGTGCCAAAGCTTCTTCTGAAGCTTGCTGAATTTATGTGACAGTAAGCACCACTACACTGCAAAAAAAATTTTTAATCAATTTTGCTACTAAATTCTTTAAGTGCTACAATTTTATAAGCCAACCTTTTCCCAAACTCATGCACACCGGAAAAGATTTTATTTGCACATCTATCTTTAAAACGTAGTCATTTACTTACACTAATTCAAGTGCAATCCCGCCATTTCCTACCACTACTATTCTCTCAGCTTGAGCCAAATTCTTCTGGAAAGCCTGCATTAAGAAAGGAAAAAAGTCTATTACAACTTAGGTCATATGTTCCCTCACAATGATCCCTTATACCCTTTTCAGTATTTTCTTGCTCTGCTAGTCTCTTATTTTGATCTTCTCAGATTAATGATACACATTTACTTACACCAAGATCTGGTACAAACACTCATGAAACCTGTGAAGTTCTAACACTGAGGGATGAAGTTACTGGTAAAGCCTTACAACTCTCAAATTGAGACAGGAGAAGTCAAATAATTACATTTAAGCCACTTAGAGACCTTAATAGAATCCAGGAGACTTTTCTCCGTCCTAGAGACCATTAGCATTGTGATATCTATTAATCCAGTTTTATCACAACTTGCATAACTTTCACAGTAATCTGCATAACATTAAAAAGGCAAAGATACAGAAATTTGGGAGTTTAAAAAATTCCAATGAGAAATCAGGAACTTAAAAAATTATTTGTAGCGAATCTGAGAACCAATTTTATTTTGCAAAAAGCTTTCAGAAAGAAATGAGTCTCCAAATAATATCTTAGTGGCAAGAGAAATTGAAAAAAAATGAAAGACAACACAGCCCAGTGCTTTTTTAGATCATAGTCATGATTCTTGATTTGTTTGAAACAAAATACCTGGAAGTGGCTCAGACCAACTACTGCAACTATACAAAAATCTGTTCATCCATACTTCCAGTTTACCTGACTAATTGTGTCAGAGAACCTGAACTGTAAAGACCAGGAAAACTGCAGTTCTTTAATCCCTTCAGAGAAGGATGCTCAAGTTGTACCAGAAGGAATTAGTGAACTCAAGCAATCATCATTTAAACAACAACAAAACCCAACCACAAAACAAAACAAAATCCCAACAAATCCAACCCCAGAAACAAGCATTTTCAGCCTTATTCCAAGTTCAACATCAGCTTTGATGTGAGCTCAGTCTACTGTCTCCCAGTGGCAGACACTGGATACACATGGAAGACCATAAGGCAACAAGCACCAAGCACATGATACTATCCTGCAACATCCTCACAGGTTCCAGACACCACTGGTGCCACTCAAGTGGTATCTTTCTCTTCAATTTAGACAAGATAAATGCATTGAGGGCTGTCTTTTTTGTGGTTTGCTGTTTGGGTTTTTTTTCCCTTCTATTTCTTTTTTTTTTTTTCCTTTTTTTTTTAACTCAGCTGAAGTTTTAATATCTAAACCAACCAACAACAATTTCATAGTTTCACAGCAGTTTACTTGAAAAAGTACCTCCTTTTTTATTCTCAGTGTCAAACTTTATTTGATGAATTACAGTTCTTATGTTGTGAAGAAGCAGTGTTCACGTTCACCTTGCCTCCAATTCTGAAGACCTACAGCACTGAAACCTCAGTTTCTACTTCTAAGCTGAAGTTTTAGTCTATTAAGTTATTCCTCAAGTGAAAACTTTCCCACATCTTTTACTGTAACTTTTTATATACAATGAGGACAAGCCACAGTAAAACTAGGAAGACAAAATAAAGCCATTCACTAACTTTTCACTGTGAGAAGTAGCCCTTCATATCATGTACCAGGTACACCTCCTCACAGAATTTTCTACTAGTGCTTACTTCCTGTTTATGTTTTCAGATTGGCTTCTGCCTGAAGGGCAAAAGATTCCATTAATTCTAGATTACCATGTTATAAATACCGTCTATGAAATATCTATAAACTTAATAAATTTATTGACTAATTAAATAGACTTAAAATACCACTAAATAAATTAGCTGCTACTGAAAGTCTTCTTATGTAAGGATATATGACAACAAACATCACCTTATGTTTTACCATTTCACTCCACATTCATCTTTATTATTTTCCATCAGAATCAGGAATATATTTTATACTTATATGTCCAAACCACATTTACCTGTGCACTGTCAGTATCCCTGATTCCTAATACATACGGGTTTCCCTCAAAAATCAATTTTGGTTTTGCTCCAGCACACAGGCAAATTTTGTCATACATATATTCTTTCCCATCTTCAGTGAAAATTTTCTGTTAAAAGAAAAAATAAAAACCTATTGGAGACATCTAACAGAACATTAGCATTTCTTCTCCTTCATATCACAGTATTCTGCAGATATTAAATGCTGTAACTGGCTTCTTAAAGAGCAAGCCTTCATACTCTCATTGTGTGTCATTTATCTGCATTACATTCACCACACCCTTACAAGCCTAAGTGTATGCCCTCATACGATGGGTGAAACCGAAAGCGTACACGGTGTTCTCAAAGAAATGTGAAATACAAAGATTACCAGTTGGTGGCACTCTGTACTTACTAGCTGTGCTACGGAACAGGTTTTCCATGTGACGAATATCCTCCCCACTCCAGCAACAGATGTATGTCTATGCACTATTATATAGTAGCAATTAAGAATCTCAGTCAAAACCTTTCAACAATGGTAGACCTGTGTTAACCAGGCAGAGGCCAGAATACAGTTTAGAAAGGCGGCAATTTCTGTCCTTTGCTAAAGAAAAAAGTGAGGCACTAAACCAGCTACATCATTCTGCAACAAAGCAGTACTTACATTTCACTGTTTTATGACTTTATGTGTTCCTTTCCAAACTAGAAGCTAACCAGTTTACAGAGGTTTTGCATAACAAGAGTTGCTACAGGTTTTAGACAAAAGATCCTCCAAATTATAGTAATGATCTAAGTAGAATTAGACTCAGAGTATTCATAGAATCTAACTGGGATCATACCTCTGTGACTTAAAATGAGCATAGTGCGGTTTGGATTTGAATGTGAATTTGTGATAAATGCATGCTGAAGTGAAAAGTAGTATGTGAAGCTGACACAGACACTATCAAGGATCTGGACCTGCTCATACTTGTAACACATTTCCTGATAAAAAAAAAGAAAGCAGAAAAGGTGAAAACATTGCTTCTTTCAGGACTTCTTTTTTTTTGTAACACAAAATTGTTAATATTGGGTCTCAGTAGCAACAAGCAGTAACTCAGGAATTGGCCAGGTTTGCAATCAAGGATTACAGAAATGTTCAGACACCTGGATTCACATACAGTTTTGGTTTCACTGACTGGGTTCTCTTTGATTCCAATCAGGTTTTCAATGATCTATCTCTAAGATGTCAAAGATTTCAATCTAAAACATATCGTTTCTTAATTTACAAGTAATTTCTGATCTACAATATTGTCCTCTGTATGTATTTCTACTTGAACAACAGTGTGAGTGATAAATGAAATTAAAGTTAAGAAGTTTTTTCTTGTAATTTTGGTAACTTAACACTTTAGTACTCAGTGTTCTTGAATAGAATTTCACACCCTAAACTTTCAACCATTTCTTAAGTTACTTTTTCTTTTTTTAATAAATAATTTGAAAAGCCACATAAAAGGCAACACACTAGCTTACATGCTCATTGCTTCTCAGTTGTTTCACTCCAGACTGTATAACTTTAATATTGGGATATCGTTTTTCTAATAGGGAACTTGGCTGCTCTTCCACATCAAATTCCTCAAGTGTTTTAGAGACCTGTAGAAAGAAGAGAGGTATTTAAAAATGTGAATTATTTATCTCTTTTTTCTGAAGCTTGTAACAAAACATGTTATGTTCACTTCCAGTAAAGGAATCACAACATAAAGCCCATACTGTCTCAAAACATGTTATCATGTTACTACTAAAGGCTCCTTTTTATATACAGAATCTTTTCATGCCTGTTCCTGGTATTCTCTTTTTAAAAAAATATAATCTGGTGACACTGTCTTCAAAAAACTCTTGCTGCAGGTAGCTGGCCCTTATGTCGGGAAAAGGGCTTACTGCTCTTCAGCTTGTATGCAGGACATAAGGCAAGTGTTCAGGCAAAACAGATTCAAGATTACCTCAAAACATTTACTCAGCATCTCGTCCATAGTCACTATTTGGTATTTCAGAGACCGGCGTGGGGGGGCTGGGGTGGGAAAATAGAATCTGGGAAACATTCTAAGTTATGCTGATTTTCTGGGTTTCTTCCAGAAGGGGGCCTCCAGGCCTTCAACTTTACAGAATATTCAAAGAGTCTGGCTCACAGCTAGGAACCAGAAAAGACACCATGCTTGCAATTCAGAGAGAAATTAAGATGCTTGTGTCCAAAACTTAAGATTCTGCTACCCTCAAATAGTGTTTAGCTCCTCCCTTACTCTTCAGATGCTGAAACTTGTGCCAATGTGAATTACAGACTTTACACTTTTGCATGTTTAATGTCTTTCCTGGATACTCATGACCCTACTGTCAAATCTCTCAAGCTCAGAAGGTATTTTTCAGTTGTATATTACTCTACCAGTCTCACAGAGAGCTCCAAGTCTCTCAGCCATCTTCTGAGCATTCCATTCCTGGGCAAAAAACAGAGTTGGAAAAGGAAGGGATGCTGACAGCCAATTACAGGTACTAAATGCAAAGACCTGCTTTTCAAATCTCTTTCTGCTTTATTCTCCCCTGTAGTGATTTGAATTAGGCATTCATACACCAGGAAGAATTACAATAAAACCAGGCTGTCAGACAAACTGCAGAGTGACCTTTCTCTACTTGTAGCGAGATATGCCACGCCTGCTAGATACCGTGTTTCAAAACCATGGTATTTTTATGGGTTTAAACTTAAACAGGGGAAGTTCAGGTTAGATATAAGGAAGAAGTTCTTTACTGTGGGGGTGCTCCACCCCTGGCAGTGGTCAAGGCCAGGCTGCAATGAGCCTTCAGCAACATGGTCTAGTGTGAGGCGTCCCTACACATGTCAGGAGGGTTGAAATTAGATGATCTTTAAGGTCCTTTCCAACCCTGACCATTCTATGATTCTATGAAAAAGAGAGTCATGACAATAAATGCCAGGTGCAAGTCCAGCTCTTGGTGTCCTGACTTTCTCTGAGAGGTAAACCAAACTTCTTACCAGCTGGCAGCTTTGCATCCCAAGTTATATGCAATACAGTCTGCAACTCTTTCCATGGCTCAGCATAAAGTTCCCTCAGAGAGGGAAAAACAGCAGTGCTTTCTAAGATCTGGGTACCTCTGTGAAACCAGCTTAATGAACCCACAGACAGAAATCTGAACTCATGTATGGATTTAGTTTTCTTCTTCAAACTAGCAGGAAAGAAGTCACCGAATCACCATCTGCTGGACATGTAGATAAAGCTGAAGGCAATTCCACAGAAATTTCCCTTTGTTACTTGTCAGAAGCCTGTTTCTGCACGAAATTCAAACATACTACCGTATATGAGAATCACTAGTGAGACTACGTTTCTTCAGCAATTTATACCAAAGACATCATTTCAGTGCTTGAAATGAAGCACCCATTAGCAAATCAGTGAAATAAAGCTCCAGTAACTTGGAAAATACTTCCACTACGTAAGTATCCTTTGCTCGAATGGTGTGAATATATTCACAATTACTAATGATTAGGAATCACTATAATGTATCTCAGTCCTACTAACACCACGGAAGTCACACTGATGTGAAAGCAAGTTTAAATTTGTAAGCATTTTCAGCTCTAGGTTCTAAATTACATGTACATATGCAAACTTCTGAAAAGGTCTTACCATAAGAAAAATTAAATTGTTCTTACCTGTCTGAAATTCGTTACTGCTTTTATAACCGGAGAAGCTGTCATTAAAAAAATGTCTTCTGATGGGAATTCCATGGCCAGCTTGTAAAGAAACAGAAATAATGATGAGTGAGTACAGTCATGAGTGAGTACAATCAATAGATTTTGACTTTAATACAAAAAAAGTATTACCAGAAAGTAGTATGTATTACTATACTACTTTAATCTAGTGGAATCCTATTGGATAAACACTACTTCAAGAGTGTTTAAGTACTATCCATAAGAGTGATAACAACTGAAAAAAACAGAATTTGGAGACCCAGGATCTTAATTCTTTCCACACAAATACATCTTGATGAACTGCAGCAATGGTATATGGGACTACTCAAATGCCTACTTTTCACAGTATTCTAAAGGCCAACTGTATGAGCAGACTATGACCATGTGCTGTCTGGAGACACCCAGTTGCTGGACATACTTTTTTTTACTCATATAGCAGTGAATAATCGTCCCTAACATATGCTTCACACATTGTAGCTGTACGTGTTGTATTGACAGACAATAGGAAGAAAGATTGACATGTAGCACACTGTGCTGCAGCAGCTGCTCTCAGGTGTACCAAATATGACTCAGAAAAACTACAGAATGCTGTAGAAAACACAGGATCATATTCGGCATCTTTATTAATGACAGACAATGGAATTGAGTGCACCCTCAGCAAGCCTACAGATAGTACAAAGCTGTTGTGATGTAGTTAACATGCTGAGGGAAGGAATGCCATCCAGAGGGACCTTGACAGGTTTGAGGAGTGTGCTCATGTGAGCCTCATGAAGTTCAGCAAGACCGAGTGCAAGGTCCCACACCTGGGCTGGGGCAATCAACAGTATCAGCACAGCTCGGGTGGTGAATGGATTGAGAGCAGCCCTGCAGAGAAGACTTTGGGGTAATGGTGGATGAAAAATCAGGTAAGGGCTGTCAACATGTGACTGCAGTCCAGAACACCATTCATATCTTGGGCTGCATAAAAAGAATTGTGGGCAGCAGTTCAAGGAACTCCACCTGGAGTAGATTAGGTTTAAGTAAGAAATTCTTTAGTGTGAGACACTGGAACAGGTTGCCTGGAGAAGCTGTGGATGCTCCATCCCTGGAAGAGTTCAAGGCCACGCTGGACAGGGCTTTGAGCGACCTGATCTAGTGGAAGGAGCTCCTGCCCATGGCAGGGTGTTGGAACTGGATGATCTTTAAGGTCCCTTCCAACCCAAACCATTCTGTGATTTTATGTAATAATCATCAGATGTATACTGTAACTCAAAATTTTAAGACTGATATAATGTACTTTGCATCACTTACATATGCTCAAATGCTTACCCCTGCCCTCTTATTAAGATTTAATGGTTGTTTCAAACTTTCATTTGGTCATATTAAGTTTGTTGCATTTCTTTACCTTCTAAAATACTAGGATTAGAAATCTGCCACACAGAATATATATCCATACATATGGAAATATATAAGTCATCACAATCCACAAAGAAATGTTGCAATATAAGCATGAAAGGCAGAAATTACGTGACATGAAACATCTATGACAGAGAAAATAAATCTAACTCAAACTCAGCTTCTAAGACATTTTGTTGAAATATTTCAAAATTTACTTAAAATGTAAGTAACTCTGTATTAATTCTTTTGAGACATGACATGACGCAATGATTGTTCTCAGATAGCTGCCTAAGAAGTCTGAACTACAAGACATCATATAATGAATACCCAAAATGCAACATGATGGACAAGTTGTTTATTGCCACTGTGCTCCACAGAACCATACTTGCTCAAAATCGGGACTGAGAAAAATTGTGTCCAATCCTCTTCTTTTATTTCAAGCTTACCCCCAGCTATGGATGTACAATGCAGAAATCCTTCTAAAACACACAGCACCACTTTTAGTGGTTTTGGTGAACTAAAACATTGGCTAGGAGACCACTAATGCTCACTGGCAAAGGGCTTCCTGCATTACTAAGATGAGAAAAACAGGCAAGTCTCTGGCAACACGTAACAATCTGATTTGGGTTTTTCCAGGTTAAAAAGTAAGGGTGAGGGAAAGAAAAGGAGTGTAAGAAAAGAGGTGGAATCACAGCAGTAACTGGCACTCTGTGAGCTTTGGAAGAAAACAAGAAACTCTGTGGCACTAAAACAGCAAAAGGCATCTTCAAAAAACCAATAAATTTAGGCCCTTTTGTAGCAATCTTAAAGACTGCAGGCATCCAATGTATACTGGAAATAAGCGTGTTGTGAAACAGGATCATAACAATTGGAGACAATTCTAAATTACTTCCAGGAAAACAAGTCTCTGGGAATATTAAATGCTGACCTAAATCTTATTCTTACAAGCACATAAGGATATACAAAAGCCTTAATTATGTGAATGGTTTAACAAACTTTTAAGGGATTAACTCATACAAACACAGGATTTAAGTGTCTATAGTACAGAGACCACACGTGACAATAACCCTGAATAAAAAGAAAAATCCCCTCAAACTAATAAATGGCAGAATCAACCCAGATGCATAGATGGAGAACAGTATCAATATTTTCTTTAATCAGCATGTAGTTTATACAACGTCAGAAATGAAATAGTATCACTCCATCCACAGACAATAGATGGCTGAAACATAGTCTTTAGACTGCTTTGTAGTTTCAACAGCTAAATATTTTTCACTGAACTGTAATCCGCATCATTCTGTTCTACATTATAGGTACAAAACTATATGTACAAAATTGCCTCCAATTACTGCTACTTTTAAAATACCCTGAAATTAGAAATCAAACAAATTTGTTTCAGAGTTTGAACTCATGGAAAACTACTGAGATTGGCACACAGGTGTACAGCCCTAAACATGGATCCAAGAAAGACAGAAAAAGGCACACATCATAGCATAAACCTTAGTTGCAGTACGAGCCTTTATGCCTGTAAATAAGGCATGCAGTGCTCCTTTCTGATCTCTTGACTAGCATACAGAGTGCCAGCCTTCTCAAAGTTTTTATCCTTTTATGAAGTGGTCCTAAGCCTTGATGAGGTTATTAGCAGTTCAGTTTTAACCTCTCAGCATTTCTAGACAGATATTATTATAGTACAACACCGTTCCCCTGGAACTGTGGTTTTTTTTAAGAGGAATAACGAATTTCTTAAAAAATGGGGTAATTACTAACTTAATGAGACTACTTATGCAGTTACTATATAAATGTAGAGAACTGCTCTCTACAGAGGTTCCTACGCTGGCTCTGGTCGGAATTAGGGTGTGCTAGGTCGACGCTGCTGCCCGTGACCAACACGCCACCCGCCGTCTGAGGCGCCCATACCCCGCTGTCCCCCTGCAACCGCTGGCCGTCGTCTACCAGCGGCGGGGGCGGGGGAGGTGGGGAAAGCGCGCATGCGTGAGGCGGGTAGAGGGGCCCCGGCCTTTTACCTTCTCCGCGCAGGTCACCCCTGCAATTCCTCCGCCCACCACCACGAATCGAGTCCGCGCACCGCTATAGGCCGCCGCCATTTCCCCGCTTGCTCCCCGGAGCGCCGGGCCTCGGAGAAAGGAAGACGGTGTTCGAGACCGGCTTCTCGCTGCCGCCTCTTCGCTAGCGTGCGGGACGCGGCGGCGCAGCTCCGCCTACGGTGCGCGGCAGCGCCCAAAATTGCTCCGCTGGCGGCGCGGAACTTCCCGCAGAGCAAGGGCTGGCCTCTCTTCGGACGCCAACCCCAACCTATCCCTTTCCACTGTTTTTTATTTCTTTTCTTACTATTTTTTTTTTTTTAATTTGGAGTTTACTTTCTCCACTTCCTATTACAATACCTTCATAGGTCTGAACGCGGAAGGGTTTTGATGGACTTTGTCAAGGGACCAAAGAGAACAGATAGCAAATAGTTACGATAAAAGTTAAAGAAAAAATACATTTAGGCCTTTTGTCATTTCCTTAATAGGAAGTCAAGAGAACAAAACATGGCGATATGGGAGACTGTGTTTTCCCTAGGCGTACCTTTTCCCCATCAGCTTTGGACACAATATTAAAAGTATAATTTAGCATGAAGTGTGGAGAGGAACATGAAGCTGATGTAGCAGTAGCAGTGCTCCTCTACCCTCTCTGTAACCCTCCCTTCATGAGGTATAATTGTACTGTGCAGAAAGGATGCAGCACGCAGAGCCTTTGTAGTTTCAACAGCTAAATATTTTTCACTGAACTGTAATCCGCATCATTCTGTTCTACATTATAGGTACAAAACTGTATGTACAAAATTGCCTCCAATTACTGCTACTACCCTCTCTGTAACCCTCCCTTCATGAGGTATAATTGTACTGTGCAGAAAGGATGCAGCACGCAGAGCCTGGTTTTATTGGTGGTCAGTCATTGGAGCAAATGACTTTGCTGTTTACTTCCTTTGGTTTTGAGTAGGATAAAAAGCCTGCTGCTGTAATACGATATACTCCAACACTGGACGCTTAAGATTAGGCTGGACAAGGTGCTGGGACATCTAGTCTGGGTCATGCTTTGCTAGGAAAGGTTGGACCAGATGATCGTTGAGGTCACTTCTGACCTTGGATTCTATGAAGTGTGTTAAATTAAGGGAATAAATTGATATATGTGGTAAACTGCTCAGTGATGCCTAGAGTTTGAGATGAACTGCTTAAAATGAGTTCGAGCTTTTGCACTCTGGTTTACCTTAGAATTTTCTGCATATTAATAAGTGTAATTTTCATTCCAACGCTGAAGTTCAGTGTTTTTTTCCTCTTGGAGGAAGGGCTAAGCTATGAAAAATAAAACTACTGAGTACATGCACCACAGAAAATAACCCTGGTTTATGGCCAGTGTCTGTTCAGGCAGTCCTGTAGCTATCAGGACATCAATCACATTCTTTAAAACAGTCACTTTCTGATGGCAGTTATTTTTAAATGCTTTCATTTTGCCTTTTTCTAAGAAGTAACTTTTTTTTTGCTGGCATTGAAGGTAATTTTACAGTCAAGGCTATTGTTGGCCATTTTGGTCATAAACTAAATTCTGTCCTCTGAACCCATTCTGTTGCACTGTAAATTACCTGAGTAAGTGACCTGACCTAAACTGTGCAAGAAATTGGATAGACTTACGTCATCAAGTACACGAATGTCTTCCAAGGATTTTAATCTGCAGTATATGACAAATGACAGGAGAAATTCTTATTTTACTTGGAGCATTTGCTTGCACAAACTACAAGAAGTTGTTACTGCCTCCATTCACAAAAAAATATAAAACCCCATTTTGGACATGATGGGGCAAATTAAGACCATGAAAATAGTTGCTTGCAATTACAGCATACCTTCCTAGTTCCTTTGTCAGCAAAGAGATGATAAGTACAGATCTGTAAAAACTTTTCCAGATTAATAACATGTCATTTGTGTAGGGAATGTAATGGATTCAAACTCATTCCTGACACACTGCAAATTCATTCCTGATACTTCTTACCAAGCTTAGTGCACATGCATTGGAAAGGAGTAGCAAAGGATGTGAGATCATGCAAGTCAATGGCAGTCTAAGGAAAGTAGGTTTTATTCTGTGTTAATTTAAATGAGACCTCTTAATATTCTCTGAGGAGCTCTGAAAATCACTGTGCACCCATCATGGTGCCTGTGTCACTCATATCAGTTGTGTGCATGACGTTCAATGTATTGACTTTGCTTATCTGACACAATCTAAACACAAATGTGACTCTCATAACCACCCCAAACTCCAGTAGCCAAATCCTTGTCCATAGATGGAGTGGGTATCGACTACAGAACTTCTGGAAAAAAGACACTTGCCTGTAAAGCATAATAATTTTTCTGTGAAAAAAAAAAAAAAAAAGCCAACAGGTTGACTGGGTCTCTGCTATGCTGTATACTCTTGTAAATGGCCACAGTGCTTCGGTACAGAGCAAGACCTTCCTAATCATGGCTCTGTTGTTAAAATCTTAACTGCCCTACTTGCCAGTAGTGATGTACTTTGCATTTCTGTTACCCTTTTCTGCAGATGTGTTTGGACCCTTTACATGTCTGTAGGCCTTTCTGGATTTGGGTCGAGATGTCAGGTTTTATCTGGGAATGAGTAATGTATTACTCATGAATAAAGAATTAATGTACAGAATATGACAATAAACCCTATATAGGGATAAATACTACAAGGAATTATTTTTCTGTCACTGTCTTCCATTCGTCAAGAAGGTGGAAAAAATGATCAGTGCTAGCAGAGGGAGACAAGAGGTGCCTGATTCACTGATTGAATAATACAGATGATCTGAAAATTACATACTATTTGATTGGCCTTTGGAAGGGATCAGAAAAGTGATAAAGCCTTAAAAGAGCACAAAACATTTTACAGGCTGAGTGACATTAAAGATTCTGAGATTTATTTGTCAGGTAGTACTTGGTTCACATAAAGGCAGAAGGTGCAATATTGTTGTTGTGGTTAATCTGAATGATCTTTAAAGCTACATACTTGCTTCTGGAAAAACACCTGCATGTTTTGACACCAGGAGGCGATAATCACCAGTACTGAATGGGGATAACGGTAAGCTCCTTGATAGCAATTAGCTGGCTGAGTTTGTCCTGCAGCCAAGGGGCGTGTGCAGCACGGCATGGCCTGAAGTAAGCCAGGCCGTATATGCAGCACTGCACAACCACCACTGCTTTGGGCCAACACAGCTCAGCTGTTTTGTGGATCATTAACTCCTCGATGTACAATGATCTTCCAGTCAGGTTGTCTAACTTCTACATATCATTGACTTTTCCTACAGATACCATAAATTGCAGATTTTATCTGTAAATTGGGATTTTTTTTTGGCTACTAGAAAGATTATTTTACAAAAAAAAAAAGAAAAAAACAAAACCAACAACACGCCAATTACTAATTTCAATAATACAAGAATAATAAACCAGATTATGATTGTGAGAATAAGTCTAGGATAGCAGTCACATTGGAGGTAGGACCATGTCTTGACGTTGGGGCCATTCTACCTCTTGTCCCATAGAGACCAGGACATGGTGGTGAAAATTTCACCAAACAGTCGTTATGTGATGTAGTAGATGAAGAGGAGCTTTGGTGCTTCTGGAGAGCAGAGGTGTCGAGCACTTCATGTTCACTGATGAATATGCAGAATCAAAAGCAATACTTCCTAACCCCTATGGCTCAGATCACATTGTAACATTATAAGGGGGGTTTCCTTAAACCCTTTATATTTGATCAGCCTGTCAGTGTCCCAAGAAGGACGAGACCCTTGTGTCCGACCAGCCTGTCTGCATCCCATTGCGGGAACTGTACTGGACAGCCCACTGTATCGGAGGGTGATTCGACTAACCTATTCAGGGACCCACACTGACAGCATCACTGAATCAAATCCCTTATGTGCTGTTGACAGCACACTGGCTGGAAAACAAGCTTGAAGCAATACACAACAAAACTGTAGTCACTAATAACAGCTAGAGTAAGTTAATTATTTACCATGCATAAGGTTCTTATCCAATAGGTGTCCCTACGGGGAGAAGGCAGATTCAGCTCATCAACTGATCCCAGAAGTTCCAATGGACTTCTCCCCGCCTTTATTCACTTTTACAGATGTTTTTACATTTAGGTGGAGCTTGAGTGACTCTAGTCATACATACTTTTGTTACTGATTGGTGTAAAATTCTCTCACTTTTGTTTTGAAGATAGAGTCAATAAAATGCAGAGTGCATGGTCAGTGAGGGGTGGTCATACCTTGGAGGTGGGTAGCTTTGTGATGGAGGTCTTGTGCATTGCTGTTAAAATGAGATTATAATAAGCAAGGTTCATCTGAGGAAAGTGATTGCACCACAGTTGCTGGCTAAGCAACGGACATCTTCTGTTTTCCATTTGACAGCTGCTATGCGGTTTATCAGCTGCATAGTACCATCAAGTTCCCATTCTTGCAGGGAGTACAACAGAGCCTGGCCACGGTGTCTCCACTCCGCTCCACCCTCCGTTACTCCTTTTAGCATGTGCTAAGATTGCAGGTTGTGCTGCCTAGGGAACTGTGGTGGAGTAGATTCTGTGCATGCCAGCCAAACTGTATTTCACCTTAAAAAAGTTTCCTTAATACTGCAACTTCTGTTGGGCCACAGTTTTCTCTGATTTCTCCCCCACCCCAGTAATTTTCCCATATAATCCACCCTGTGACTGTGGTCACTCAAGCTTCACACAAGGGTGTTTAGGTGTCAGTATTGCACAGACTATCAGGCGCATATATATTGGGAATATAAAATGCATGTTAAACAGGGATCGCAAGTAGGATAATTGCTTCATCATACTCCAGATTTTTACATTCATTGTGATCATCAAGATAAAAAGTGAAAGGGTTAATATCAATAAAACAACAGGATGAAACACTCTCTTTAGACTTCCTGTAGCTGTTGGTGACCATCTGAAGAGTGTCCCACCATTGATGTTCTCTTTCTTCACTCTTTCCAGAATTTGGTGTATCTTTCCTGCATCATGGTGGACATCAGTCAGAGTCTTTCATGCATTTTCTTGAGCTTGCTTCAATAGCCATTTCAGATATTCATGTTGTAGCAAGTTTCTTGTCAAGTTGAGATTCATTCCAATGGGAGTAGGAAGCAGATCTCAAATTAACATGTAATTAGACTTTAACAATTTGTCAGTAGGAGCTGAATAATTAGAATCATATCCCATCATCTCGACAAAATTACAAACACAAATGTTAGAGTGGTTACTTGTATCTATGGTAATGTGTACAACTACAAAATCACAGAGGGTTCTCTTACAAGAGCATCCTTTACCAATATATACAAGTACAGTTTCAGGATTTTTGTCAGGATGCGTTTCCAAATGACAAGACATTTTGCCCAGTGTCAAGACGAATGTCTTCAGCTCTGATAGTATTACTTTCACAAATAAATCCTTGTTCTTGCACAATGCATGTTGACATCAACAGTTTCCCATTTGTTTCCATTTTGTTGGCCCATACTCTAACAGACAGAGTACAGTTCTGTTGTGATTCAGTCCTAACACAACAATTTGGCATATGGTATATACTGAAGCACTGCGTATAATCAAAAATACTGATTTGTATTGATAATTCTATTCTTTTGAGGGACCATGATGGTTTAAACAATACCTGCTCTTGGCCTGTGTTCTTGGTCACATATGGTCCAGACTTAGAAATGCGTGGAGACAAAAACTGTTTCACTGGCAGACTTGTGGGTTTGGGGCCTGGTGTGGAGGAGCCTGGTGCTGAGGCCAACGCCAGTGCCTTATCACACTTTACAAGTCCAAGCCCACTTCACCTTGAAAGTCCCCTAAAGTGTGCTTGGACTTGTAATGCAATGGTGTGGTTTGCAGTTCAAAATAGATTACTATTAATTTCCTTTACAACTATGAGGTCCTTATCAGTACTGCAGCAGCACCAGGTAAAATTTTGAGAATCTCTCTTGTTGGTTAAATTAAACCAAACAACAGACTCCAAACTACTCTGTGTAAAGAAATTGGTGTCTCCTTTATCCATCAATTTAATACTGATAGTTGCTGCTCTTGCATGGTAAATGGTCCATGGAGCGGGCATAGTTGGATCGGGTTTGAAAACTTCTGTTTTGAACCTAAATGCTAGTTGTATACTACAGTGAGTGAAGAGGCAATCTACAAAAATAAGTTTAACCAAGATAAAATTGTACCAACTATTCAATTGCTTAGAGGCACAGGGTTTCGTATCTTTTACTCTTGGGCCTGATGTACTATTGGATACTGTAATTTTAGTGGCTTTCTTGTGTGTAGATATGGCTAGTTGCTGAGGTGAGTAGATTGCGAGAGGACGCCTTCAACACCTGAGCAGGGGGAAGCGCAGTGCCCAGGAGCCTCAATTCAGGGCGGCAAGAGCCACCGAGGGAGCCTCAAGTCCTCAACAGGACCTGCCCAGGAGCCGGCAGCTCAGCTGACGAGAGCGAGCAGCTGACTCACACGGGGCGGAGCCAGGAGGAGCGGAGCAGTGCCAGCCCCGACTGGTGAAAAAAAAAACACCCCAGGGAGCTTATTTTGCACGTCAGTTTCCGCGGACAGTTGAGTGGGATGGTGAGCGCTCGCCTCATGACCAGGGCCCGGTTTGGGAGCTCTGCTCTGGCTGCCCCAGCGGTGCCCAGCGTAGGCACCCAGACAGAGCCGATGAGAGGGGAGAGACCGCAGTGCAGAGCTGGGAGTGTAGAGAGTGCCTGCACTGGTCTGCTGAGGGAATGGTGCACAATGGGCAGGGCTGCCCTCGTTGCTCCCTGGTGGAGGTCCTCCTGCAGCAGGTGGCTGAGCTGTGGGATGCTGTTAATAGACTGCGAGATGTCAGGGAAGCTGGGAGGAAGCAGGACTGCTTGCTACAGGCCCAAACTGTGTGGGGGCCTCAAGCATCCATTGTACACCATACAGGAAAGAAGGAGGCTGTTAACATGGGAAGCTGGGAAATAGTAACAAAAAAAAGAAAAAAAGAAGAGGACAGTTAACAGCAAGGGGCTTCCTCCTAAATCTGATGTCCTCACCCAGAACCACTTTGCAGTTCTGCAGGGGGCTAACGAGGAAGCACACACCTCATAACATGAAAAACCAGCTAATGCACTGGTAAAGAAGATCAGTACTGGTGGTGCCAGGAAAAAGCAGTGGGTCACAGCAGTAGGGGACTCTTCGTTGAAAGGAACAGAGGCACCCATCTGTCGGCCTGACCCAGTCTCAAGGGAGGTGTGTTGCCTACCAGGGGCTTGAGTCAAGGTGTTGCAGAGAGGCTGCCTGGACTACTGAGTCCAACTGACTATTACCCACTTCTAGTGGTCCATGTGGATGCTAGTAATACAGATACCAGTAGCTTTGAGGACATTAAGGACTACAGAGACCTTGGAGAGGTGGTTAAGGGCTCTGGAGCTCAGGTAGTCTTTTCATCAATTCTCCACGGTACAGGGGAGGACCTAAAAAAAGCTAGGAGGAGTAATAAATGGTTAGAACAGTGGTGCCATAGTCAGGGGTTTGGTTATTTACAACATGGGACTCGATTTGGGAGGCCAGGACTACTGGAGGTTGGTGGAGCTGGTCTGAGCTTGGTTTTGGTAGGAGGCTTGCCAGGATGGTTAAGAAAGCTTTAAACTACATGCGCTGGGGGGAGGGGAGCATTATTCCATCCCAACACACCCAGTCAGTTGCCAGCACCTACAACAAATGCTCAGAGCAATGCAGAGATATTTCAGCCACTGCAGCCAATGGGCTGGCTTCTTCTGGAGCTCTGCTCTGATGCCTCTATACAAATGCCTGTAGCATGGGGAACAAACAAGAGGAATTAGAGATGTGTGCACGTCTACGGGGGTATGATATAATAGGCATTGCAGAAACATGGTGGGATGGCTCCTACGCCTGGAGTGTTGGAATGAAAAGCTACAGGCTCTTTAGAAAAGACAGATCTGGCAGACGTGGAGGGGGAGTTGCTATTTATGTTAGGGGTAGGCTGGAGAGTGTGGAACTGTGTCTGGGGCAGGTGAGCAGTCAACAGAGTGAGTCAGGGTTAAAGGGAAAACAGTTATGGGAGACATTACTCTGGGGATCTGTTACAGACCACCTGATCAAGAGGACTGTGTGGATGAAGCACTCTACAGGCAGATAGGAACAACCTCACGCTCACAGGCCTTTGTTCTTGTGAGGGACTTCAACCACCCTGATACTTGTTGGAGGGATGGTACAGCCCGGCACAATCAATCCAGGAGGTTCCTAGCTTGTGTGGAAGACAGCTTCTTTCTGCAAGTAAAAGAGGAGCCGACAAGGAGAGCTGCCATGCTTGACCTCATGCTCACCAACAGGGAGGGGCTGGTTGGAAATATGATGCTCCAGGGCAGCCTTGGATGCTGCGATCACGAGATGGTCGAATTTGAGATCCTCAGGACAGTGAGAAGAGCGTGCAGCAAGCTCACTGCCCTGGACTTCAAAAGAGCAGACTTTGGCCTCTTCAGGAACCTGCTTAGTAAGGTTCCATGGGATATAGCCCTAGAGGGCAGGGGGGCCCAAGACTCTTGGTTGATATTCAAGGATCACCTACTGCAAGCTCAGGAGTGTTGCATCCCAACTAGAAGGAAGTGCAGCAGGAGGGCCAGGAGACCTCCTTGAATGGATAAGGAGCTGCTGAGGAAAATTCAAAGGAAAAAAGAGGCTCATAAAAGGTGGAAGCAAGGAGAGGCGGCCTGGGAAGAGTATAGGGGTCTTGTCTGGGAAGCTAGGGACCAGATTAGGAGAGCTAAGGCCCAGTTAGAATTAAACTTGGCTAGGGATGTTAAAGATAACAGGAAGGGATTCTATAGGTAGCACCATTCTATAGGCAGCACCATGCTGCCCTTGTTGCCCACACAGAAGCAACTCTGCAGTGCTTAACATCTTGCTTTGCAGAGGCAGCTGAGATTTTTGGGCTGGAAGTCAGCCTGAAGAAGATAGTAGTTCTCTACCAACCTGCACCACAAGAAGATTACCATCATCCCCACATTGCCGTTGGCGAGTGTCCTGGGTTCAGCAGTAGCAGTCATGTTTTTCCTTTGTGGTAGCTGGTACAGTGCTGTGTTTTGACTTCCAGCTCAAGTTACCTGACTGGGTTTAAACCACGACAGTTCTTTTTGGCGCCCAACGTGGGGCACGAGGGGTTGAGATAAGAACCCTATTGTGACTGGTCCAGAGGCTCCATGCAGCCTCGGCATAGACTACCTCAAGAGAGGGTACTTCAAAGACCCAAAAGGGTACCGGTGGGCTTTTGGTATTGCTGCTTTGGAGACTGAGGAAATTGAGCAGCTGTCCACCTTGCCTGGTCTCTCAGAAGATCCCTCTGCTGTGGGGTTGCTGAAAGTTGAAGAACAACAAGTGCCAATTGCGACCACAACAGTGCACCAGCGGCAATATCGCACCAACCGAAACTCCCTGATTCCCATCCATCAGCTGATCCGTAGACTGGAGAGTCAGGGGGTGATCAGCAGGACCCGCTCACCCTTTAATAGCCCCATATGGCCAGTGCGAAAGTCTAATGGAGAATGGAGACTAACAGTAGACTATCGTGGCCTGAATGAAGTCACACCACCATTGAGTGCTGCCGTACCGGACATGCTAGAACTTCAGTATGAACTAGAGTCAAAGGCAGCCAAGTGGTATGCCACGATTGATATTGCCAATGCCTTTTTCTCAATTCCTTTGGCAGCAGAGTGCAGGCCACAGTTTGCTTTTACTTGGAGGGGTGTCCAGTTCACTTGGAACTGACTGCCCCAGGGGTGGAAACACAGCCCTACCATTTGCCACGGACTGATCCAGACTGCACTGGAACAGGGGCAAGCTCCAGAACACTTGCAATACATTGATGACATTATTGTGTGGGGCGATACAGCGGAAGAAGTCTTTGAGAAAGGGAGGAAAATAATCCAAATCCTGCTGAAAGCCGGTTTTGCCATAAAACGGAGTAAGGTCAAGGGACCTGCACAAGAGATTCAATTTTTGGGAATAAAATGGCAAGATGGACGTAGGCAGATCCCCACAGATGTGATCAACAAGATAACAGCAATGTCTCCACCAACTAATAAGAAAGAAACGCAAGCTTTCTTGGGTGCAGTGGGGTTCTGGAGAATGCACATCCCGAATTACAGTTCGATTGAAAGCCCTCTCTATCATGTAACCCGGAAAAAGAATGATTTTAAATGGGGCCCTGAGCAGCAACAAGCCTTTGAGCAAATTAAACGCGAGATAGTTCATGCAGTAGCCCTTGGACCAGTCCGGACCGGACCAGATGTAAAAAATGTACTGTACACTGCAGCTGGGGAGAACGGTCCTACCTGGAGCCTCTGGCAGAAAGCTCCAGGGGAGACTCGAGGTCGACCCCTCGGCTTTTGGAGTCGGGGATATAAAGGATCTGAGGCCAGCTATACCCCAACTGAGAAAGAGATACTGGCAGCCTATGAAGGGATTCGAGCTGCTTCGGAAGTGATTGGCACTGAAGCACAGCTCCTCCTGGCACCCCGGTTGCCCGTGCTGGGCTGGATGTTCAAAGGCAGGGTCTTCTCTACACATCATGCAACTGATGCTACATGGAGTAAATGGGCTGCACTAATTACACAACGAACTCGAATAGGAAATCTCAGTCGTCCAGGCATTCTAGAAGTCATCATGGACTGGCCAGAGGGCAAAGATTTTGGAATGTCACCAAAGGAGGAGGTGGTGCGCGCTGAAGAGGCCCCACCATATAATAAACTGTCAGAAAGTGAAAAGCAGTATGCCTTGTTTACTGATGGCTCTTGCCGTATTGTGGGAAAGCATCGGAGATGGAAGGCAGCTGTATGGAGTCCTGGACGACAAGTTGCAGAAACTGCTGAAGGAGAGGGTGAATCAAGTCAGTTTGCCGAGGTGAAAGCCATCCAGCTGGCCCTGGACATTGCTGAACGAGAAAAGTGGCCAGTACTTTATTTCTGTACTGACTCATGGATGGTGGCAAATGCCCTGTGGGGGTGGTTGAAGCAATGGAAGCAGAGCAACTGGCAACGCAGAGGTAAACCCATCTGGGCTGCTGCACTGTGGAAAGATATTGCTGCCCGGGTGCAGAACCTGGTGGTGAAGGTACGTCATGTAGATGCCCATGTACCCAAGAGTCGGGCCACTGAGGAACACCAGAACAACCAACAAGTGGACAAAGCGGCTAAGATTGAAGTGGCTCAGATGGACTTAGATTGGCAACATAAAGGTGAATTATTTTTGGCCCGGTGGGCCCATGACACTTCAGGCCATCAGGGCAGAGATGCAACATATAGATGGGCCCGTGATCGAGGGGTGGACTTAACAATGGACACTATTGCCCAGGTTATTCATGAGTGTGAAACATGTGCTGCAATTAAACAAGCCAAGCGGTTAAAGCCTCTTTGGTATGGAGGACGATGGTTGAAGTATAAATATGGGGAGGCCTGGCAGATTGACTATATCACACTGCCACCAACCTGCCAAGGCAAGCGCCATGTGCTTACCATGGTGGAAGCAACCACCGGGTGGCTGGAAACACATGCTGTGCCCCATGCCACTGCCCGGAACACTATCCTGGGCCTTGAGAAACAGATTTTGTGGCGACACGGGACCCCAGAGAGAATTGAGTCAGACAATGGGACTCATTTCCGGAATAACCTTATAGATATTTGGGCCAAAGAGCATGGCATTGAGTGGGTATATCACATCCCCTACCATGCACCAGCCTCTGGGAAAATCGAACGGTACAATGGGCTGTTAAAAACTACACTGAGAGCAATGGGTGGGGGAACTTTCAAGCATTGGGATACACACTCACCAAAGGCCACCTGGTTGGTCAACACCAGAGGATCTGCCAACAGGGCTGGCCCAGCCCAGTCAGAACTTTTACATATTGTAGAGGGGGACAAAGTTCCTGTGGTGCATATGAAGAATTTGCTGGGGAAGACAGTCTGGGTAATTCCTGCTTCAGGTAAAGGCAAACCCACTCGTGGGATTGCTTTTGCTCAGGGACCTGGATATACTTGGTGGGTATGGGGAAGTCCGATGTATACCTCAAGGGGATTTGATTTTAGGGGAAAACAGCTAGTGAACTCAATTGTATGCTGTTGCCTGCTGTGTAATGCTTTTATAGCCCACCAACTAGATGTCTCCAGGTCACCAGCGACTGGCCCTGACTTCCCTCCAGCCATCATCCCAACAGAGAATGAACTTTGAACATCATGGACCGAATGGACTTGGCAGTATTATAGGGATTGGTCCATGCACTCTGAAAATTATTTTTTCCTCTTGGTCTGTATGTATATGGATGTATATATATGGGAGAGCGATGGTGTATTGAAAATGTGGGATCTGAGCACGACGTGAATGGTATGGAATAAGGGGTGGATAATGTCCTGGGTTCAGCAGTAGCAGTCATGTTTTTCCTTTGTGGTAGCTGGTACAGTGCTGTGTTTTGACTTCCAGCCTGAGAACAGTGTTGGTGAAGTCGATATTTTCAGTTGTTGCTAAGTGATGTTTACCCTGACCAAGGACTTTGTGAGGCTCATGCTCTGCCAGGGAGGAGGGGAAGCCGGGAGGAAGCAGAGACAGGGCGCCTGACCCGGGCTAGCCAGGGAGGTATTCCATACCACAGCACGTCATGCCCGGGGTGGGGGGTGACTGGGAGTTACCCGGAAGGACACGGGCTTCCGGGTGGAACTCGTTCTCTTGGCCGGTGGTATCGTATTCTCTTCCCTTGTTATTTTCCCTTATCATTGTTGTAGTTGATAGTAGCGGTGGTGATTTGTGTTGTACATTGGTTGCTGGACTGTTCTTGTCTCAACCCATGGGAGTCGCACTTTTTTTTCGATCCTCCTCCCCGTTCCTCCGGGAGTGGGGGAGAACCCCGGTGGGGGGGGGGGGACACGGACCTCGATTGCTGTCAGCTCGGCACCACTCACTGGGAGTGAGTGAACAAGTTACCTGACTGGGTTTAAACCACGACAGCGAGTCAGAGCTTAAGTCAGTTCAGCAGTTCTGCTATCTGGGAAGCATTATTTCCTCAGATGCCATGATTGACAAAGAGATAGATAACAGAATAGCAAAGGCATATAGAGCCTTTGGAAAACTCCATAAAAGAGTCTGGTGCAATAAACACCTGAAGAAAGGTACAAAGATTAGTGTCTACAGAGCCATTGTACTGTCTACTCTTTTATATGGGTCTGAATCATGGGTTATCTACAGCCATTACCTACGACTTCTTGAATGATTCAATCAGTGCTGCCTCTGTACAGTTCTAAACATCATTGGACTATGTGTCAAATGTTACTGTCCTTGAACAGGCAGGGGTCACCAGTATTGAGGCCATATTGCTGAAATCGCAGCTGCGCTGGGGAGGGCATGTCTCCAGGATGGAGGATCACTGCCTCCCTAAGATTGTGTTTTATGGTGAACTCGCCACTGGCTGTCGCAAGAGAAGTGCCCCAGAGAAGAGATTTAAGGACTCCCTGAAACAATACCTCAGTCTTGGCCATATTGACTGCCATCAGTGGTCCACCTTGGCCTCCAATCTGGAGACTTGGAGACGCACCATACGTAACGCTCTTGTCTCCTTTGAGAATACACGCAGAATTAGTCTTGAGGAGAAAAGGCAACGTAGAAAGAATCATGCCTAGCCTATACCACCCAAGGAGACCTTTTGCTGAGCTTTTTGCACACGGATTTGCCTATCCCACATTGGCCTTTTTAGTCATCAGCACACTTGTAGTAAGTGTGGGTAAAGCCCTTCTCAAATCTTCATTTGCAAAGTCAAGCCATCATTATTATCGGTGGTAGTATCTAGGCCAGTGGGCCCCTCCAGTGGTTTGGAACTTCACCACTGAACAAGTGCAAAATCCAGAAGTTATTCCCTGTGAGGGTGCTGAGGCACTGGCACAGAGTGCCCAGAGAAGCTGTGGCTGCCCCATCCCTGGCAGTGTTCAAGGCCAGGTTGGACACAGGGGCTTGGAGCAAAAAGTATTTTCATTATACAGGAGAAAATCAGTCGTTAGTACAAAAAGTTAACTCTTCTTTAGCTGTTTCTCAAAGTGCTTCTGTGTGCTGTAATTATATTTCTGTCAACTTTTCTTGTTCTTGTAATGCACAGATATCACTTCCTTGAGGTATCTTTTTAATCTGTAGAGACCAAGCATGGCCTGGCATCCCTTCTTACCTATGCTGAGTAGGTCTTGTAGTCTTGGCAAAGGACCTCATTGGATCCCTGCACGCTGGGTTCTTTTGGATTTGTCTTCTGCGTCTTCATCACAGGAGGATTGGTAGGACTGCCGTTAGACAACTGGGTGGTGCCTGTCATCCCATCAGCACCCCAAGCAATGGCAGCCTCAAACCCTGTGAACACATGGGATGGCTGGGTGGTTCAACGACTGCCCCAGGGGTGGAAACACAACCCTACAATCTGCCATGGACTGATCCAGGCTGCACTGGAGCAGGGGCAAGCTGTGTCATATCTTAGTTACTGGACTGTTCTTACCTAACCTGTGCGAGTTACATTCATGCAATTCAGTCAGCTGATCAGAGCTAGCCCACCTAGACCCGCAGCCGGCACGCTTCAGCGACCGCGAGGTTCTACAGAGATTAGGAAAATCAGAGGGGATAGCGCAGAGGCATCGCGATTCCCGACATCTCCCGATCCCCGAAGCCCCAGCAGCCTTTGCGAGGGAGCGGCTGACGTGGCGGGGGGCATTCCCACAGTGACGACCCCGAGCCCCCTGCCCCTTGACTTCAAAGAGCCTCTGAGAGGGCAGCAACGTGTCACTCCCACCAGGCGCAGGGAGGAATAAGCAGGTCATGTTGCTGACCCTGTTGCTGGTGTCCCAGACTGCTGACCAATATGGTCGCCTCCAGAAAGAGAGCTTGCAGTAAGAAGACTGCAGCAACTCAGACAGAGACCCCGTCCCAAACCGTGGCTGTTCAGGTCTCTGGATGCAGGGAGTGCCAGAGCCTGCTGCTGCCGGGGGAGGGAGGACAGCATTCCACCTGCGTGAGGTGTGAGCAGGTAGAAGATCTGCTTAGCCTGGTGGCAAAACTTAAGGAGGAGGTTGAGACGCTGAGGACCATCAGGGAATGTGAAAGGGAGATCGACTGGTGGAGTAACTCCCTGGCGTGCCAGTCAGAACGGTTCCAGGGAGATACCCCCCAAAAGGGGAAGGACCCCCTGCCTTCTCACACAGAGGGGGATGGCCCGAGACAGCCCCTGCCCTGTAGCTGTTGCGCAGAGGTAGGGGACCAAAAAGACGACGAGGGTTGGAGGCGAGTTCCAGATCGGTGTCCTGGGAAACCCTCCTCCCTTCCTGCCCTGCTTCCCCAGGTGTCCCTCCGTAATAGGTTTGAGGCCCTGGATCTTGAAGGAGAGGTAGGTGAGGATGTGGTGCAAGGTCAGCCTACAAGACTGCATAGGAAAAGGCGGTCGACTTTGCACCTCAAGACTGCCTCTGATAAGAAAGAAAGAAGGGTCATTGTAGTAGGCGATTCCCTTCTGAGAGGAACAGAGGGCCCGATATGCGGAGTTGACCCTCATCATAGGGAAGTGTGTAGTCTGCCTGGAGCCCGGATCAGGGGTATCACCAGGGCGCTCCCCAACCTGGTGCACCCGACAGACTACTACCCACTACTACCCTTCCAGACAGGTGAAGGGGAAGCTGCTTCCCGCAGTCTGAGGGGGATGAAGAAAGACTACAGGGCCTTGGGGCGGATGGTGAAAGAGTCTGGGGCTCAAGTGATCTTCTCCTCACTCCTTCCATCTTCCATTGATGATGTGG
The DNA here is from genome assembly GCF_034315485.1 of Pezoporus occidentalis. NCBI lineage: Eukaryota > Metazoa > Chordata > Aves > Psittaciformes > Psittacidae > Pezoporus > Pezoporus occidentalis. Next base: position 11,640,372 of record NW_026913748.1, on the reverse strand, counting down.
GACAGAATGGGAAAATTCAGTCCATAAACGATTGGCTTTGAGACTGGTGCTGCAGGCAGGGCTTTGGATTCTTTGGTAACAGCTGGTTTTATAGGGCACCAGTCTGGACAATGACAAGTGGGAAAGGTTTATCTCACAGAGGCAAAAGGATGCTGGGGCACGAATAGCAGGGCTCATTTGGAGAGCTTTAAACTAGATTCGAAGGGGGATGGGGTTGTAGCTGGGCTTGCCCCAGTGGGGCAGCACTCCAGAATTGATAAAGACTGGGAGGCCTCCTATAATCCTAGGGTGAAATCGGTGTGCTCAGCTCGCTCCCTGGAATGTCTGTACACCAATGCGCACAGCATGGGAAATAAGCAGGAGGAGTTGGAAACCTGTGTTAAGTCAGGAGACTATGATCTGGTGGCAGTTACAGAGACGTGGTGGGACAGTTCACATGACTGGAATACAGTCATGGAGAGCTATGTTCTTTTCAGGAAAGACAGGCCAACCAGGCGGGGTGGTGGGGTTGCTCTTTATGTGCGAGAGCAGCTACAATGCACCGAGTTCTGTCCGGGGACAGGTGACGAGCGAGTTGAGAGTCTGTGGGTGAGAATTAAGGGGCAGGCTGGCAGGGGCGATACTGTTGTGGGTGTCTGTTACAGGCCACCAGATCAGGGTGAGGAAGTTGACGAGGCTTTCTACAGGCAGCTGAGATCGGCCTCACAGTCACAGGCTGTGGTCGTCATGGGGGATTTTAACTTCCCTGATGTTTGCTGGAAGGACCACTCAGCAACCCAGCCACAGTCCAGGAGGTTCCTCCAGTGTATGGATGATAACTTCCTCCTGCAAATGGTGGATGAGCCAACCAGGAGAGGAGCGCCGCTGGATCTCATCCTCACTAACAAGGAGGATCTGGTCGAAGCAGTAAGGGTTGAGGGCTGCCTTGGTTGCAGCGACCATGAGATGGTGGAATTCAGGATCTTCTGTGGTAGGACTAGTAGAATAGGAAGTAGAATTGCAACCCTGGACTTTAACAGGGCAAACTTTGGCCTTTTCAAGCAATTGCTAGGGGAAATCCCATGGGCAAGGCTGTTTGAAGGTAAAGGGGCCCAAGATAGTTGGTTGGCATTCAAGGATTGCTTTTTCCAAGCTCAAGATCGGAGCATCCCGACACGTAGGAAGTCAAGGAAGAGGGCCAGGAGACCTGCGTGGCTAAATGGGGAATTGCTGGGTATGCTCAAGTGGAAGAGGAGAGTTTACAGGTCATGGAAGGAGGGGTTGGCCACTTGGGAGGAATATAAGGCTGCTGCTAGAGGATGTAGGAAGGCAGCTAGGATGACTAAGGCCTCCTTAGAATTAAACCTGGCGAGAAGGGTCAAGGACAGCAAAAAGAGCTTTTTCAAATACATGGCAGATAAAACTAACACCAGAGGCAATGTAGGCCCACTGATGAACGGGATGGGTGCCCTGGTGACAGAAGATACAGAGATGGCAGAGTTACTGAATGCCTTCTTTGTCTCTGTCTACTCTGCTGCAGGCAGTCCTGAAGAGCCCTGTACCCCTGAGACCTTAGATGAAGTCAGGTCAACGGAGCAGGTTGCCTTAGTCGATGAGGAATGGGTTAGAGACCAGTTGAGCAATCTGGACATCCATAAATCCATGGGTCCAGATGGGATGCATGCGCAGGTGCTGAGGGAACTGGTGGAGGTCATTGCTAGACCACTCTCCATCATCTTTACCAAGTCTTGGGGAAACGGGAGAGGTGCCTGAGGACTGGAGGAAAGCAAATGTCACTCTAGTCTTCAAAAAGGGCAAGAAGGAAGACCCGGGTAACTATAGACCCGTCAGCCTCACCTCCATCCCTGGGAAAGTGATGGAACACCTTATCCTTGGTGCCATCTTAAGGCATATCAAGGATAAGAGGGTTAGGAGGGGCAGTCAACATGGCTTCACCAAGGGGAAGTCATGCTTGACCAATCTCTTAGCCTTTTATGAGGAAATAACACGGTGGATGGATGATGGCAGAGCGGTGGATGTGGTCTACCTTGACTTCAGCAAAGCATTTGACACAGTCTCCCACAGCATCCTCACAGCTAAATTGAGGAAGTGTGGTCTGGATGATCAGGTAGTGAGGTGGACTGTGAACTGGCTGAAGGTGAGAAGCCAGAGAGTTGTAGTCTATGGGGCGGAGTCTAGTTGGAGGCCTGTAACTAGTGGAGTGCCCCAAGGGTCAGTACTGGGACCAGTATTATTTAATATATGCATCAACGATTTAGATGAGGGAATTGCGTGTACTATCAGCAAGTTTGCTGATGACACTAAGCTGGGAGGAGTGGCTGACACGCCAGAAGGCTGTGCTGCCATCCAGCGAGACCTGGACAGGCTGGAGAGTTGGGCAGGGAATAACTGGATGAAATATAACAAGGGAAAGTGTAGAGTCCTGCATCTGGGCAGGAACAACCCCAGGTTCCAGTATAGGTTGGGGAACGACCTGCTAGAGAGCAGTGTAGGGGAGAGGGACCTGGGGGTCCTAGTGGACGACAGGATGACCATGAGCCAACACTGTGCCCTTGTGGCCAAGAAGGCCAATGGCATCCTGGGGTGTATTAGAAGGGGGGTGGTTAGTAGGTCGAGAGAGGTCCTCCTCCTTCCCCTCTACTCTGCCCTGGTGAGACCGCATCTGGAATATTGTGTGCAGTTCTGGGCCCCTCAGTTCAAGAAGGACAGGGAGCTGCTGGAGAGAGTCCAGCACAGGGCAACGAAGATGATTAAGGGAGTGGAGCATCTCCCTTATGAGGAAAGACTGAGGGAGCTGGGTCTCTATAGTTTGGAGAAGAGGAGACTGAGGGATGACCTTATTAGTGTCTATAAATATATAAAGGGGGAGTGTCACGAGGATGGAGCCAGGCTCTACTCAGTGGCAAACAATGATAGGACAAGGGGTAATGGGTACAAACTGGAACACAAGAGGTTCCACTTAAACTTGAGAAGAAACTTCTTCTCAGTGAGGGTGACAGAACACTGGAACAGGCTGCCCAGGGAGGTTGTGGAGTCTCCTTCTCTGGAGACATTCAAAACCTGCCTGGACACATTTCTGTGTAGCCTTATCTAGGTGTTCCTGCTCCGGCAGGGGGATTGGACTAGATGATCTTTTGAGGTCCCTTCCAATCTCTAGTGTACTGTGATACTGTGATACTGTAACTCTCCTCCAAATCCCCCTGGGAGCAGGGAGAGGAAGAAGTGAAGTGACATGAAGCTGGATGGCTTGCCCCACACCAAAACTCTGCAAAGGTGGCAAGCATCCATCCTAGGGCATACAGGAAAGAAGGAAGGCATTAACCCAGGAACCTAGGAAGTAGTAACAAACAACAAAAAAAGGAGGAAGAGGACAATTAACAGCAATTGGCTTCCTCTTAAATCTGATGTCCCCACCCAGAACCACTTTGCAGTTCTGCAGGGGGCTAACGAGGAAGCCCACACCTCACAACATAAAAAAGTGGCTGATGCACTGGCAAAGAAGACTACTTGTGCTCCCAGGAAAAAGCAGTGGGTCATAGCAGTAGGGGACTCTACTTTGAAAGACACAGAGGCACCATCTGTTGGCTTGACCCAGTCTCAAGAGAGGCGTGTTGCGTAGCAGGGGCTCTAGGCAGGATGTTGCAGAGAGGCTGCCTGGTCTAGTAAGTTCCACGGACTTATTACCCAATTCTAGTGATCCATGTGGGTACTAGCAATATAGATAGCAGCAGCCTGGAGAACATAAAGAAGGACTACAGAGCCCTGGGAGAGGTGGTTAGGGGCTCTGGAGCTCAGGTGGTCTTTTCATCAATTTTCCAGGATAAAGGGGAGGACATTAAAAAGGCTAGGAGGATTGGCCAGGTTAATAAATCATTAGAAGGGTGGTGCCATAGTCAGGGGTTTGGTTATTTACAACATGGGACTCGATTTGGGAGGCCAGGTCTACTGGGGGCTGGTGGAGCTCATCGGGTTTTGGGAGGGGGCTTGCCAGGCTGGTTAAGAAAACTTTAAACTAGATCTGTTGTGGGGAGGGGGGCATCATTCCATCCCAACACACCCAGTCAATTGCCAGCACCTACAATAAATGCTTGGAGCAATGCAGAGATATTTCAGCCACTGCAGCCAATGAGCTGGCTTCTTCTGGAGCTCTGCTCTGATGCCTCTATACAAATGCCTGTAGCATGGGGAACAAACAAGAGGAATTAGAGATGTGTGCATGTCTAAGGGGTATGATAATAGCAGGCATTGCAGAAACATGGTGGGATGGCTCCTATGCCTGTAGTGTTGGAATGGAAAGCTATAGGCTCTTTAGAAAAGACAGGCTGTGGAGGCAGTGTTCTCACAGGAGAATGGATAATTGATACATAAACTTTGAATAATCCTGAAAGATACAGCAAGGCCGTGAGAGGCCTGAGGAAGCCTAAGCAAACAAGAAGCTGGAATTCACCGAGTTAATGAGAACTGTTGACTGTTGGCAAGCTTTCGAGGTCAAGTTCTCCCACCTGTGCTTAACCAATTATATGTTAGTCACTGAGGGCCTTCAAGACATGTATCCAATCATAATATACCAAATCACTGTAAGTGCATGTAAGAAATAATATATAAGGAGTTAAGGCTTTGTAATAAATGGCTTTTGTCTGATCACACTGATCTCTGACTGTATCCATATATTTTCTGTGGCAACAGGCCCAGCAAATGTGGAGGGGGAGTTGCTATTTATGTCGGTGATAGGCTGGAGAGTGTGGAACTGTGTCTGGGGACAGGTGAGCAGTCAACAGAGTTTGTGGGTCAGGGTTAAAGGGAGAACAGAGATGGGGGACGTTACTGTGGGGATCTGTTACAGACTGCCTGACCAAGAGGAATCTGTGGATGAAGCACTCTACAGGCAGATAGAAACAGCCTCACGCTCACAGGCCCTTTTTCTCAGGGGGGCCTTCAAGCACCCTGATACCTGTTGGAGGGACAGTATGGCTGGTACAAGCAATCCAGGAGGTTCCTCAGTTGTGTGGAAGACAACTTCCTTCTGCAAGTAATAGAGGAGCCAACAAGGAGAGGTGCCATGCTTGACCTCGTGCTCACCAACAGGGAAGGGCTGGTTGGAAATGTGACGCTCCAGGGCAGCCTTGATTGCAGCAATCACGAGATGGTTGAATTTGAGATCCTCAGGACAGTGAGAAGAGCGTGCAGCAAGCTCACTGCCCTGGACTTGCTGAGGTCAATTACTGAGGTGAGTAGCTTGAGAGAGGACGCCTTCAACACCGGAGCAGGGGGTGGAGATCAGCGTCCAGGAGCCTCAATTCAGAGCGGCAAGAGCCACCGAGGGAGCCTGCCCAGGAGCCGGCAGCTCAGCTGACGCGAGCAGCTGACTCACAGGGGGCGGAGCCAGGAGGAGGGAGAAGCACCAGTCCTGACTGGTTAAAAACCTGCCCCAGGGAGCGCGAGTGACCAAGGTGGGCAAACAGAGTGTGAGATATATAGGAATGATTCGTGTCAGCAACTTAGGAGTCCTTGTCATCATTGTACTTTGGGTGGAATCGAAAATCCTTGAAATCATTGTATCCTGTGTAGAATGTATAAGAATGATTAGATTTTCCTGTCAATACAATGATGAAAAAGAAGAAACAAAGGGATAATCCTTCTTAATCAAACGCTTTGTTACTTTAAGGGGTACTTCGTTTAACTACTTGAATGTCTAAAACGTTTTGCTAATTAAAGGGGTACTTTGTTTAACTGCTTGAATGCCTTAAGGGGGTTAAGGTAATCAGGGGATACATCCTGTCACAGGATGAGGTGAAACTTGTGTATTGAGTAAGTAACTACAAAAGAAATGGAATTTAGAGGGGCTAAGATGGTGGTTAAGCTTGTGATAGACATCCCCTGTTAATGCATTACCAAGGAATTTAGTAACTTTTTAAGAAGTTTCTTCACCCGAAAATAAGACCCCAGCAACAGGATGAGAACAATGAAAAGGAACCACGTCGATATTCGGGTGAAGGAGACGACAGGATTGGCTGAAACCCAAGACCGAGGAGTATAAGAGACTGTACCCCAGAAATCTCGGTGTGCGTCCTGGGTGGAGCGGAGACTCCCCAGCGCACCCAGTGCTTCTTGCTTATTGCCTCTTGATATTAATCAATTCTAATAAAAACATTAATTAGATCATGGTCAAGGTGAAATTTTTATAACACAGAGCGGGTCGAGGCAGTTTGCACGGGCAGTCGAGCGGTATGGTGAGCGCTCGCCTCGTGACCAGGGCCTGGTCCAGGAGCTCTGCTCTGGCTGCCCCAGCAGTGGCCAGCGTAGGCACCCAGACAGAACTAATGAGAGGGGAGACCGCAGTGCAGAGCTCAGGGTGTAGAGAGTGCCTGGGCTGGGCTGCACTCGTTGCTCCCTGGTGGAGGTCCTCCTGCAGTAGGTGGCTGAGCTGCGGGATGCTATTAATAGACTGCAAGATGTCAGGGAAGCTGAGAGGAAGCAGGAATGCTTGCTCCAGACCCAAACTGAGCAGGGGCCTCAAGCTTCCCCTCTAGCTCATGAAGGAAAGAAGGAGGCCGTTAACCCAGGAAGCTGGGAATTAGTGACAAAAAAAAACAACAAAGGAGGAAAAGAGCAATCAAAAGCAAGGGGCTTCCTCCTAAATCTGTTGTCCCCACACAGAACCGCTTTGCTGTCCTGCAGGGGGCTAATGAGGAAACTCACTTGCACCAGAAACAGCCGGCTGGTGCCCTGGTAAAGAAGATCTCTACTGGTGCTGCCAGGAAAAACCGGCGGGTTGTAGTAGTAGGGGACTCTACACTGAAAGGGACAGAAGCACTCGTCTGCCAGCCTGACCCAGTCTCAAGGGAGGTGTGTTGCCTACCGGGGGCATGGATCAGGGATGTGGCAGAGAGGCTGCCTGCTCTAGTAAGTCCCACGGACTATTATCCACTTCCGGTGACACATGTGGGTGCTAGTGATATAGATAGTAGTAGCCTGGGGAACATAAAGAAGGACTACAGAGCCCTGGGGGAGGTGGTTAGGGGCTCTGGAGCTCAGATTGTCTTTTCATCAATTCTCCAGGGTACAGGAGAGGACCTAAAAAAAGCTACGAGGATTAACCAACTTAATAAACGGTTAAAAGGGTGGTGCCATAGTCAGGGGTTTGTGTGTCTTAAACAGGGGACCCAGGTTTGTAGGCCAGGTCTAGTGGGGGCTGGTGGAGCTGGTCTGAGCAGTTTTGGTAGGAGGCTTGCCAGACTGGTCAAGCAGGCTTTAAACTAGATGTGTTGGGGGGAGGGGACATCATTCCATCCCAACACACCCAGTCAGTTGCCAGCACCTATAATAAATGCTTGGAGCAATGTAGAGATATTCCAGCCGCTCCAGCCAATGAGCCAGCTTCATTTGGAGCTCAGCTCAGATGCCTCTATACAAATGCCCGTAGCATGGGAAACAAACAAGAGGAATTAGAGATGTGTGCACGTCTACGGGGGTATGATATAATAGGCATCACAGAAACATGGTGGGATGGCTCCTATGACTGGAGTGTTGGAATGGAAGGTTACGGGCTCTTTAGAAAAGACAAACACGGCAGGCGGGGAGGGGGAGTTGCCCTTTATGTTAGGGATAGGCTGGAGAGTGTGAAACTGTGTCTGGGGACAGGTGATCAGTTAACAGAGAGCTTGTGGGTCGGGGTTAAAGGGAAAACAGGTATGGGAGACATTACTCTGGGGATCTGTTACAGACCACCTGATCAAGGAGAACCTGCAGATGAAGCACTCTATAGAGATAGGAAAAGCCTCGCGCTCACAGGCCCTTGTTCTCATGGGTGACTTCAACCACCCTGACATCTGTTGGAAGGACGGTACGGCCCGGCACAAGCAATCCAGGAGGTTCCTAGCTTGTGTGGAAGACAACTTCCTTCTGCAAGTAATAGAGGAGCCGACAAGGAGAGTTGCCATGCTTGACTTCCTGCTTACCACCAGGGAAGGGCTGGTTGGAAATGTGATGCTCCAGGGCAGCCTTGGATGCTGCGATCACGAGATGGTCGAATTTGAGATCCTCAGGACAGTGAGAAGAGCGTGCAGCAAGCTCACTGCCCTGGACTTCAAAAGAGCAGGCTTTGGCCTGTTCAGGAACTTTTTTAGTAAGGTTCCACAGGATATAACCCTCGGGGGCAGGGGCCTCCAAGACTCTTGGTTGATATTCAAGGATCACCTGCTACAACCTCAAGAGTGTTGCATCCCAACTAGAAGGAAGTGCAGCAGGAGGGCCAGGAGACTTCCTTGGATGGATAAGGTGCTGCTGAGGAAAATTCAAATGAGAAAAGAGGCGTATAAAAAGTGGAAGGAAGGAGATGCAGCCTGGGTAGGGCCCGGGGATGTTGTCCAGGAAGCCAGGGACCAGGTTAGGAAAGCTAAGGCCCAGTTAGAATCCCTAAGGCTAGGGATATTAAGGATAGCAGGAAGGGATTCTACAGGTACGTAGCAAATAAAAAACAGAGAGAGTGTAGGCCCCCTCAGGAAGCTCTCGGGAGAACTGGCTACACAGGATTTGGGGAAGGCTGAGGTTCTGAATGACTTCTTTGACTCAGTCTTCACTGGCAAAGGCTCTGACCAAACCACCCAAGTCTTGGAAGGTAGAAGCAGCGACTGTGAGAATGAAGACCTTGGGCCCACTGTAGGAGAGCATCTGGTTCAAGACCATCTTAAAAATCTGAACGTGCACAAGTCCATGGGTCCTGATGAAATCCATCCGCGGGTCCTGAAGGAGCTGGCAAATGAAGTTGTGAAGCCGCTGGCCATCATATGTGAAAAATCGTAGCAGTCGGGTGAAGTTCCCGATGACTGGAAAAAGGGAAATATAACCCCCATTTTCAAGAAGGGGAAAATGGATGACCTGGGGAATTACAGACCAGGTGAGACCAGTCACCAGTCTCACCTCTGTGCCTGGCAAAATCTTGGAGCAGATTCTCCTGGAAGGCATGCTAAGGCACATGGAAATCAACAAGGTGCTTGGTGACAGCCAGCATGGCTTCACTAAGGGGAAATCCTGCCTGACCAATTTGGTGGCCTTCTATGATGGGGCTACAGAACTGATGGACAAGGGTAGAACAGTTAATGTCATCTACCTGGACTTGTGTAAAGCGTTCAACACTGTCCCACACGACATCCTTGTCTCGAAATTGGAGAGACATCAATTTGATGGATGGACCACTCGGTGGATAAAGAACTGGCTGGATGGCCTCACACAAAGAGTTGTGGTCAGTGGCTCAATATCCAGCTGGAGACCAGTAACGAGTGGTGTTCCTCAGGGATCGGTGTTGGGACTGGTCTTATTCAACATCTTCGTCACTGACATGGACAGTGGGATTGAGTGCACCCTCAGCAAGTTTGCCGATGACACCAAGCTGTGTGGTTCGGTTGATACCCTGGAGGGAAGGAATGCCATCCAGAGGGACCTTGACACACTTGTGAGGTGGGCTGATGCCAACCTCATGAAGTTTAACCATGTCAAGTGCAAGCTCCTACACCTGGGTCGGGGCAATCCCAGGCACAGCTACAGGTTGGGCAAAGAAGAGATTCAGAGCAGCCCTGTGGAGAAGGACTTGGGGGTGTTGGTTGATGAGAAAATGAACATGAGCTGGCAGTGTGCTCTCGCAGCCCACAAAGCCAACCGTATCCTGGGCTGCATCAAAAGGAGCATGACCATCAGGTCAAAGGAGGTGATCCTGCCCCTCTACTCTCATGAGACCTCACCTGGAGTATTGTGTGCAGTTCTGGTGTCCTCAACATAAAAAGGACATGGAACTGTTGGAACAGGTCCAGAGGAGGGCCACGAGGATGATCAGGGGACTGGAGCACCTCCTGTATGAAGACAGGCTGAGAAAGTTGGGGCTGTTCATCCTGGAGAAGAGATGGCTGTGTGGAGACCTCATAGCAGCCTTCCAGTATCTGAAGGGGACCTATAGGTATGCCGGGGAGGGACTCTTCATTAGGGACTGTAGTGAAAGGACAAGGGGTAACGGGTTAAAACTTAAACAGGGGAAGTTTAGATTGGATGTAAGGAAGAAGTTCTTTCCTGTAAGGGTGGTGAAGCACTGGAATGGATTGCCCAGGGAAGTTGTGAATTCTCCATCCCTGGTGGTGTTCAAGACCAGGTTGGAGGAAGCCTTGGGTGAGATGGTTTAGTGGGAGGTGTCCGTGCCCACGGCAGGGGGGTTGGAACTAGATGATCTTAAGGTCCTTTCCAACCATAACTATTCTATGATTCTATAACTCTATGATCTTAAGGTCCTTTCCATCCCTCACTATTCTATGATTTTATGATTCAGAGTGTGCTCACAGCCCAGAAGCCAACCGGTCAATTGCTGGGGTGAGTAGCTTGAGAGAGGACGCCTGCAACACTGGAGTGGAGCAGGGGGAGATCAGCATCCAGGACCCTCACCTCAGAGCGACAAGAGCCACCGAGGAGGGAGCCTCAAGTCCTCGACAGGACTTGCCCAGGAGCTCGCAGCTCAGCTCACGCGAGGAGCTGACTCACCAGGGGTGGAACCAGGAGGGGCGGCACCAGCTGTGAGTGGTTAAAAACCTGCCCAGGGAGTGTGAGTGACCAGGAGTGCGGCGAACAGAGAGGGCAAACAGAGCGGGTTGAGGCAGTTTGCATGGCAGTTTGCGTGGCAGTTCACGCGGGCAGGCAAGTGGGATGACTGCCTGATCAAGAGTACTCGCCTGGAGCGCAGGAGGAGGAAGGACTGCTTGCTTGTGCAGAGAGACGTAGGCGGACGGATCGACCAGATAGATCATGGTCACAACACGATCAGAAGCTGTAGTGAGGAATAAGGTGGGTACCCAGACTGATCCTTCCTGCAGATATGCGACCGTGCAGGTCGCTGGCTGCAGTAAATGCCTGAGCCTGGCACTTGTACTGGAGAGCGCCAGTGATACCGCTTGTGTGAGGTGTGAGTGAATAAATGATCTGCTCAGGCAGGTGGCTGAACTGAGGGAGGAGGTAGAAAGGTTGAGAGCCATCAGAGAATGAGAAAGTGAAATAGATTGGTGGAGCCACGCCCTAAGGCAAGGGCAGAGGGAAGTGGTTGAACAAGTGATAGATCCTCTTCCCTCCTACCATCAGGTAGAAGGAGTGAACTCGAGGGACAGGGAGGTACAGAGGGAGGTCCCTCCTCGGAGAGGTAAGCGAAAACCCTCACAATCCCTTTCTCCCTCCCAGTTGCCCTTGAATAACAGGTATGAGGTCTTGGAACTACAGGGCCAGGTAAATGGAGATGGAGGGGTAGATCTATCTAGCGAGTCACCTAGGGCTTGTCACTCACCCCCATGCCTTAGAACTTCCTCAACCAAGAAGAAAAGAAGAGTAATTGTGGTGGGTGACTCCCTTCTGAGGGGAACAGAAGGGCCCATTTGTCGACCAGATCCATCCCACAGGGAAGTCTGCTGCCTACCTGGGGCTCAGATTAGAGATGTTAAAAGGAAACTCTCTGATCTGGTGCAGCCCCCTGACTACTATCCGCTGCTGTTTTTTCAGGTTGGTAGTGATGAAATTATTACAAGCAGGGCAAGGGCGATGAAGAGAGACTTCAGGGCCCTGGGACGGCTGGTTGGAGGGTCTGGAGTACAAGTGGTGTTTGCCTCCATACCTGTTACAAGCAAGGGTGAAGAGATAAATAGGAAGAGTCTGCAGATTGATGTATGGCTATGTGACTGGTGCCAAAGGCAGGGTTTTGGGTTTTTCAATCATGGGTTGCTATATGAGACACCTGGTTTGCTGGTGGCAGGTGGGATACTCCAGTCCCAGAGGGGGAAGAGGTTTTTGGGGCAGGAGTTAGCAGGGCTCATTGACAGGGCTTTAAACTAGATATGAAGGGGGAAGGGGAGATAACTGGGCCTGTTAGGGACAAGCCCAAGAGAAACATGCTAGGGCTTGAAGGATGGTGGACTAGGGAGGACTCTCAATCTATTGTTTCATTTGAGGGAAAGGATAGTTGTTTAGACCCTGTCCCGCAGGGGAGAAAGGGTACCAGGGCAAGAGTTAGCAGAGCTCACTCACAGAGCTTTAGGTTAGATTCAAAGTACGATGGGGTTGTAGCTGGGTTTGAACTAGTGGGGCATTGTTCTAGTATTAATTAAGACCAGAAGGCCTCCCGCCTCCCAAGGGTGCCACTAGCGTGCTCAGCTCGCTCCCTGAAATGCCTGTACACCAATGCATGCAGCATGGGGAATAAACAGGAAGAGTTAGAAGTCTGTGTGGGGTCTAAAGGTTACGATCTGGTGGCAATTACAGAGACATGGTGGGACAGCTCACATGACTGGAATGTGGTCATGGGTGGCTATGTTTTTTTTAGGAAAGATAGGTCAGCAAAGCGAGGTGGTGGAGTTGCTTTTTATGTGAGAGAGAGACTAGAATGTATTGAGTTTTTTCCAGAGGCAGATGAGGAGCAAGTGGAGTGTCCGTGGGTGCGAATTAAGGGACAGGCTGGTATGGGTGGCACAGCTGTGGGGGTCTGTTATAGACCTCCTGATCAGGACGAAGGAGTTGATGAGGCTTTCTGCAGGCAACTGAAAGCAGCCTCATGACTACCTGCCTTGGTCCTCATGGGGGATTTTAACTACCCCGATATTTGCTGGAAGACTTACACAGCCAATCATTCACAGTCTAGGAGGTTCCTCCAGTGCATTGATGATAACTTCTTAATACAAATGGTGGACAAACCAACTAGGAGAGGAGCGCTGCTGGATCTAGTACTCACCAACAAGGAGCGTCTGGTTGAAGTGGTGATGGTCAATGGCAGCCTTGGCTGCAGTGACCACGAGATGGTGGAGTTTAGGATCCTATGGGGGAGGAATAGAATACCTAGCAAGGCCACAATTCTGGATTTCCGAAGGGCCAACTTTGGCCTCTTCAATCAATTGCTAAGGGACGTCTCATGGGAAAGGGTACTAGGTGGTAAAGGGGCTCAAGATAGTTAGTCAGCATTCAAGGACCACTTCTTCCAAGCTCAGGATCAGAGTATCCCAATGAGTAGGAAGTCAAGTAGGGGAGCCAGGAGACCAGCATGGTTAAACAAGGAACCGCTGGGCAAACTCATGCGGAAAAAGAGAATCTATGGATTATGGAAGGAGGGGCTGGCCACTTGGGAGGAATATAGGACAGTTGGTAGAGGATGTAGGGAGGCAATTAGGACAGCTAAGGCCTCCTTGGAACTTAATCTTGCAAGTCGGGTTAAGGACAATAGAAAGGACTTCTTCAAACACATAGCTGATAAAACTAACACAAGAGGCAATATAAGCCCACTGCTGAATGAGGTGGGTGCCCTGGAGACAGAGGATATAAAGAACGCAGAGGTGCTGAATGCCTTCTTTGCCTTTGTCTTTACTCCTGCAGACTCTCCCTGGGGGACCCAGATTCCTATAGCTCCAGAAGGAGTCAGGATAAAGGAAGAGTTTGCTTTGGTAGATGAGGATTGGGTTAGGGATCAGTTAAGCAATCTGGACATCTATAAACCTATGGGTCCGGATGGAATACACCCGAGGGTGCTGAGGGAGCTGGTGGAGGTCATTGCTGGGCCACTCTCCATCATCTTTGGTAAGTCGTGGGAAACAGGAGAGGTGCCTGAGCATTGGAGGATGGCAAATGTCATGCCAATCTATAAGAAGCCCCAGCAGCCCTTGCGAGAGAGCGGCTGATGTGGCGGTGGGCGTTCCCACAGTAACCACTCCCCTGGAAAGAGCCTCTGAGAGGGCAGCGACATGTCGCTGCCACCAGGCGCAGGGAGGAATAAGCAGGTCGTGTTGCTGACCCTGTTGCTGGTGTCCCAGACTGCTGACCAATATGGTCGCCTCCAGAAAGAGAGCTTGCAGTAAGAAGACTGCAGCAACTCAGACAGAGACCCCGTCCCAAACCGTGGCTGTTCAGGTCTCTGGATGCAGGGAGTGCCAGAGCCTGCTGCTGCCGGGGGAGGGAGGACAGCATTCCACCTGCGTGAGGTGTGAGCAGGTAGAAGATCTGTTTAGCCTGGTGGCAAAACTTAAGGAGGAGGTTGAGACGCTGAGGACCATCAGGGAATGTGAAAGGGAGATCGACTGGTGGAGTAACTCCCTGGCGTGCCAGTTGGAACGGTTCCAGGGAGATATCCCCCAAAAGGGGAAGGACCCCCTGCCTTCTCACACAGAGGGGGATGGCCCGAGACAGCCCCTGCCCTGTAGCTGTTGCGCAGAGGTAGGGGACCAAAAAGACGATGAGGGCTGCAAGCGAGTTCCAGTTCGGCGTCGTGGGAAATGTTGTGGGAAACCCTCCCCCCTTCCTGCCCTGCTTCCCCAGGTGTCCCTCCATAATAGGTTTGAAGCCCTGGATCTTGAAGGAGAGGTAGGTGAGGATGTGGTGCAAGGTCAGCCTACAAGGCCACATAGGAAAAGGCGGTCGACTTTGCACCTCAAGACTGCCTCTGATAAGAAAGAAAGAAGGGTCATTGTAGAAGGCGATTCCCTTCTGAGAGGAACAGAGGGCCCGATATGCAGAGTTGACCCTCATCATAGGGAAGTGTGTAGTCTGCCTGGAGCCCGGATCAGGGATATCACCAGGGCGCTCCCCAACCTGGTGCACCCGACAGACTACTACCCACTGCTGGTCTTCCAGACAGGTGGGGGGGAAGCTGCTTCCTGCAGTCTGAGGGGGATGAAGAAAGACTACAGGGCCTTGGGGCGGATGGTGAAAGAGTCTGGGGCTCAAGTGATCTTCTCCTCACTCCTTCCATCTTCCATTGATGATGTGGGAAGGAATGGGAAGATTCAGTTCATAAACGATTGGCTTTGAGACTGGTGCTGCAGGCAGGGCTTTGGATTCTTTGATAACGGCTGGTTTTATAGGGCACCAGTCTGGACAATGATAAGTGAGAAAGGTTTGTCTCACAGAGGCAAAAGGATGCTGGGGCATGAATTAGCAAGGCTCATTTGGAGAGCTTTAAACTAGAATGGAAGGGGGATGGGGTTGTAGCTGGGCTTGTCCCAGTGGGGCAGCACTCCAGAACTGATGAAGACTGGGAGGCCTCCTATAATCCTAGGGTGAAATTGGTGTGCTCAGCTCGCTCCCTGGAATGTCTGTACACCAATGCGTGCAGCATGGGAAATAAGCAAGGAGGAGTTGGAAACCTGTGTTAAGTCAGGAGACTATGATCTGGTGGCAATTACAGAGATGTGGTGGGACAGCTCACATGACTGGAATACAGTCATGGAGGGCTATGTCCTTTTCAGGAAAGACAGGCCAGCCAGGAGGGGTGGTGGGGTTGCTCTTTATGTGCGAGAGCAGCTACAATGCACCGAGTTCTGTCCAGGGACAGATGACGAGCGAGTTGAGAGTCTGTGGGTGAGAATTAAGGGGCAGGCTGGCAGGGGCGATACTGTTGTGGGTGTCTGTTACAGGCCACCAGATCAGGGTGAGGAAGTTGACGAGGCTTTCTATAGGCAGCTGAGATCGGCCTCACAGTCACAGGCTGTGGTCGTCATGGGGGATTTTAACTTCCCTGATGTTTGCTGGAAGTAGGGGATTCCCTTCTGAGAGGAACAGAGGGCCCGATATGCAGAGTTGACCCTCATCATAGGGAAGTGTGTAGTCTGCCTGGAGCCCGGATCAGGGGTATCACCAGGGCGCTCCCCAACCTGGTGCACCTGACAGACTACTACCCGCTGCTGGTCTTCCAGACAGGTGGGGAGGAAGCTGCTTCCCGCAGTCTGAGGGGGATGAAGAAAGACTACAGGGCCTTGGGGTGGATGGTGAAAAAGTCTGGGGCTCAAGTGATCTTCTCCGCACTCCTTCCATCTTCCATTGATGATGTGGGAAGGTATGGGAAGATTCAGTTCATGAACAATTGGCTACGAGACTGGTGCTACAGGCAGGGCTTTGGATTCTTTGATAACAGCTGGTTTTATAGGGCACCAGTCTGGACAATGACAAGTGGGAAAGGTTTATCTCACAGAGGCAAAAGGATGCTGGGGCACGAATTAGCAGGGCTCATTTGGAGAGCTTTAAACTAGATTGGAAGGGGGATGGGGTTGTTGCTGGGCTTGCCCCAGTGGGGCAGCGCTCCAGAATTGATGAAGACTGGGAGGCCTCCTATAATCCTAGGGTGAAATCGGTGTGCTCAGCTCGCTCCCTGACATGTCTGTACACCAATGCGCGCAGCATGGGAAATAAACAGGAGGAGTTGGAAACCTGTGTTAAGTCAGGAGACTATGATCTGGTGGCAATTACAGAGATGTGGTGGGACAGCTCACATGACTGGAATACAGTCATGGAGGGCTATGTCCTTTACAGGAAAGACAGGCCAGCCAGGAGGGGTGGTGGGGTTGCTCTTTATGTGCGGGAGGAACTACAATGCACCGAGTTCTGTCCGGGGACAGGTGACGAGCGAGTTGAGAGTCTGTGGGTGAGAATTAAGGGGCAGGCTGGCAGGGGCGATACTGTTGTAGGTGTCTGTTACAGACCACCAGATCAGGGTGAGGAAGTTGACGAGGCCTTCTACAGGCAGCTGAGATCGGCCTCACAGTCACAGGCCGTGGTCGTCATGGGGGATTTTAACTTCCCTGATGTTTGCTGGAAGGACCACTCAGCAACCCAGCCACAGTCCAGGAGGTTCCTCCAGTGTATGGATGATAACTTCCTCCTGCAAATGGTGGATGAGCCAACCAGGAGAGGAGCGCCGCTGGATCTCATCCTCACTAACGATGGTCTGTTCGAAGCAGTAAGGGTTGAGGGCTGCCTTGGTTGCAGCGACCACGAGATGGTGAAGTTCAGGATCTTGTGTGGTAGGACTAGTAGAATACCAAGTAGAATTGCAACCCTGGACTTTAGCAGGGCAAACTTTGGCCTTTTCAAGCAATTGCTAGGGGAAATCCCATGGGCAAGGCTGTTTGAAGGAAAAGGGGCCCAAGATAGTTGGTTGACATTCAAGGACTGCTTTTTCCGTGCTCAAGATTGGAGCATCCCGACACATAGGAAGTCAAGGAAGAGGGCCAACAGACCTGTGTGGCTAAATAGGGAATTGCTGGGTATGCTCAAGTGGAAGAGGAGAGTTTACAGGTCATGGAAGGAGGGGCTGGCCACTTGGGAGGAATATAAGGCTGCTGCTAGAGGATGTAGAAAGGCAGCTAGGATGACTAAGGCCTCCTTAGAATTAAACCTGGCGAGAAGGGTCAAGGACAGCAAAAAGAGCTTTTTCAAGTACATGGCAGACAAAACTAACATCAGAGGCAATGTAGGCCCACTGATGAACGGGATGGGTGCCCTGGTGACAGAAGATACAGAGATGGCAGAGTTACTGAATGCCTTCTTTGTCTCTGTCTACTCTGCTGCAGGCAGTCCTGAAGAGCCCTGTACCCCGGAGACCTTAGATGAAGTCAGGTCGACGGAGCAGTTTGCCTTAGTCGATGAGGAATGGGTTAGAGATCAGTTGAGCAATCTGGACATCCATAAATCCATGGGTCCAGATGGGATGCACCCGCGGGTGCTGAGGGAACTGGCGGAAGTCATTGCTAGACC
The DNA here is from genome assembly GCF_034315485.1 of Pezoporus occidentalis. Taxonomy (NCBI): domain Eukaryota; kingdom Metazoa; phylum Chordata; class Aves; order Psittaciformes; family Psittacidae; genus Pezoporus; species Pezoporus occidentalis. Next base: position 11,622,843 of record NW_026913748.1, on the reverse strand, counting down.
ACTCTCCATCATCTTTACCAAGTCTTGGGAAACGGGAGAGGTGCCTGAGGACTGGAGGAAGGCAAATGTCACTCTAGTCTTCAAAAAGGGCAAGAAGGAGGACCCGGGTAAATATAGACCGGTCAGCCTCACCTCCATCCCTGGGAAAGTGATGGAACACCTTGTCCTTGGTGCCATCTTAAGGCATATCAAGGATAAGAGGGTTATGAGGGGCAGTCAACATGGCTTCACCAGGGGGAAATCATGTTTGACCAATCTCTTAGCCTTTTATGAGGAAATAACATGGTGGATGGATGATGGCAGAGCGGTGGATGTGGTCTACCTTGACTTCAGCAAAGCATTTGACACAGTCTCCCACAGCATCCTCACGGCTAAATTGAGGAAGTGTGGACTGGATGATCAGGTAGTGAGGTGGACTGCGAACTGGCTGAAGGAGAGAAGCCAGAGAGTTGTAGTCTATGGGGCGGAGTCTAGTTGGAGGCCTGTAACTAGTGGAGTGCCTCAAGGGTCAGTACTGGGACCGGTATTATTTAATATATTCATCAATGATTTAGACGAGGGAATTGCATGTACTATCAGCAAGTTTGCTGATGACACTAAGCTGGGAGGAGTGGCTGACACGCCAGAAGGCTGTGCTGCCATCCAGCGAGACCTGGACAGGCTGGAGAGTTGGGCAGGGAATAACTGGATGAAATATAACAAGGGAAAGTGTAGAGTCCTGCATCTGGGCAGGAACAACCCCAGGTTCCAGTATAGGTTGGGGAACGACCTGCTAGAGAGCAGTGTAGGGGAGAGGGACCTGGGGGTCCTAGTGGACGACAGGATGACCATGAGCCAACACTGTGCCCTTGTGGCTAAGAAGGCCAATGGCATCCTGGGGTGTATTAGAAGGGGGGTGGTTAGTAGGTCGAGAGAGGTCCTCCTTCCCCTCTACTCTGCCCTGGTGAGACCGCATCTGGAATATTGTGTCCAGTTCTGGGCCCCTCAGTTCAAGAAGGACAGGGACCTGCTGGAGAGAGTCCAGCACAGGGCAACGAAGATGATTAAGGGAGTGGAGCATCTCCCTTATGAGGAAAGACTGAGGGAGCTGGGTCTCTATAGTTTGGAGAAGAGGAGACTGAGGGGTGACCTTATTAGTGTCTATAAATATATAAAGGGGGAATGTCACGAGGATGGAGCCAGGCTCTACTCAGTGGCAAACAATGATAGGACAAGGGGTAATGGGTGCAAACTGGAACACAAGAGGTTCCACTTAAACTTGAGAAGGAACTTCTTCTCAGTGAGGGTGACGGAACACTGGAACAGGCTGCCCAGGGAGGTTGTGAAGTCTCCTTCCCTGGAGACATTCAAAGCCCACCTGGACACATTCCTGTGTAACATTATCTAGGTGTTCCTGCTCCGGCAGGGGAATTGGACTAGATGATCTTTTGAGGTCCCTTCCAATCTCTAGCATACTGTGATACTGTGATACTGTGACTACTCAGGAACCCAGCCACAGTCCAGGAGGTTCCTCCAGTGTATGGATGATAACTTCCTCCTGCAAATGGTGGATGAGCCAACCAGGAGAGGAGCGCTGCTGGATCTCATCCTCACTAACAAGGAGGATCTGGTCGAAGCAGTAAGGGTTGAGGGCTGCCTTGGTTGCAGCGACCATGAGATGGTGGAATTCAGGATCTTCTGTGGTAGGACTAGTAGAATAGGAAGTAGAATTGCAACCCTGGACTTTAACAGGGCAAACTTTGGCCTTTTCAAGCAATTGCTAGGGGAAATCCCATGGGCAAGGCTGTTTGAAGGTAAAGGGGCCCAAGATAGTTGGTTGGCATTCAAGGATTGCTTTTTCCAAGCTCAAGATCGGAGCATCCCGACACGTAGGAAGTCAAGGAAGAGGGCCAGGAGACCTGCGTGGCTAAATGGGGAATTGCTGGGTATGCTCAAGTGGAAGAGGAGAGTTTACAGGTCATGGAAGGAGGGGTTGGCCACTTGGGAGGAATATAAGGCTGCTGCTAGAGGATGTAGGAAGGCAGCTAGGATGACTAAGGCATCCTTAGAATTAAACCTGGCGAGAAGGGTCAAGGACAGCAAAAAGAGCTTTTTCAAGTACATGGCAGACAAAACTAACACCAGAGGCAATGTAGGCCCACTGATGAACGGGATGGGTGCCCTGGTGACAGAAGATACAGAGATGGCAGAGTTACTGAATGCCTTCTTTGTCTCTGTCTACTCTGCTGCAGGCAGTCCTGAAGAGCCCTGTACCCCTGAGACCTTAGATGAAGTCTGGTCGACGGAACGATTTGCCTTAGTCGATGAGGAATGGGTTAGAGATCAGTTGAGCAATCTGGACATCCATAAATCCATGGGTCCAGATGGGATGCACCCGCGGGTGCTGAGGGAACTGGCGGAAGTCATTGCTAGACCACTCTCCATCATCTTTACCAAGTCTTGGGAAACGGGAGAGGTGCCTGAGGACTGGAGGAAGGCAAATGTCACTCTAGTCTTCAAAAAGGGCAAGAAGGAGGACCCGGGTAACTATAGACCGGTCAGCCTCACCTCCATCCCTGGGAAAGTGATGGAACACCTTGTCCTTGGTGCCATCTTAAGGCATATCAAGGATAAGAGGGTTATGAGGGGCAGTCAACATGGCTTCACCAGGGGGAAATCATGTTTGACCAATCTCTTAGCCTTTTATGAGGAAATAACACGGTAGATGGATGATGGCAGAGCGGTGGATGTGGTCTACCTTGACTTCAGCAAAGCATTTGACACAGTCTCCCACAGCATCCTCACAGCTAAATTGAGGAAGTGTGGACTGGATGATCAGGTAGTGAGGTGGACTGCGAACTGGCTGAAGGAGAGAAGCCAGAGAGTTGTAGTCTATGGGGCGGAGTCTAGTTGGAGGCCTGTAACTAGTGGAGTGCCTCAAGGGTCAGTACTGGGACCGGTATTATTTAATATATTCATCAATGATTTAGACGAGGGAATTGCGTGTACTATCAGCAAGTTTGCCGATGACACTAAGCTGGGAGGAGTGGCTGACACGCCAGAAGGCTGTGCTGCCATCCAGCGAGACCTGGACAGGCTGGAGAGTTGGGCAGGGAATAACTGGATGAAATATAACAAGGGGAAGTGTAGAGTCCTGCATCTGGGCAGGAACAACCCCAGGTTCCAGTATAGGTTGGGGAACGACCTGCTAGAGAGCAGTGTAGGGGAGAGGGACCTGGGGGTCCTAGTGGACGACAGGATGACCATGAGCCAACACTGTGCCCTTGTGGCTAAGAAGGCCAATGGCATCCTGGGGTGTATTAGAAGGGTGGTGGTTAGTAGGTCGAGAGAGGTCCTCCTTCCCCTCTACTCTGCCCTGGTGAGACCGCATCTGGAATATTGTGTCCAGTTCTGGGCCCCTCAGTTCAAGAAGGACAGGGAGCTGCTGGAGAGAGTCCAGCGCAGGGCAACCAAGATGATTAAGGGAGTGGAGCATCTCCCTTATGAGGAAAGACTGAGGGAGCTGGGTCTCTATAGTTTGGAGAAGAGGAGACTGAGGGATGACCTTATTAGTGTCTATAAATATATAAAGGGGGAATGTCACGAGGATGGAGCCAGGCTCTACTCAGTGGCAAACAATGATAGGACAAGGGGTAATGGGTGCAAACTGGAACACAAGAGGTTCCACTTAAACTTGAGAAGGAACTTCTTCTCAGTGAGGGTGACGGAACACTGGAACAGGCTGCCCAGGGAGGTTGTGGAGTCTCCTTCCCTGGAGACATTCAAAACCCGCCTGGACACATTCCTGTGTAACATCATCTAGGTGTTCCTGCTCCGGCAGGGGAATTGGACTAGATGATCTTTTGAGGTCCCTTCCAATCTCTAGCATACTGTGATACTGTGAAGAGCAAGAAGGAGGACCCGGGTAACTACAGACCGGTCAGCCTTACCTCCATCCCTGGAAAGGTGATGGAACAACTTATTCTTGACACCATCTCTAGACATACCAAGGATGAGGGGGTCATTAAGAGCAGCCAGCATGGTTTTACCAAGGGGAAGTCATGTTTGACCAACCTTATAGCCTTCTATGAGGAAGTAACTAGGTGGATGGATGATGGTAGAGTGGTAGATGTGGTTTTTCTTGATTTCAGTAAGGCATTTGATACTATCTCCCACAGCATCCTCATAGATAAGCTAAGGAAGTGGGGGGTTGATGATCAGATAGTGAGGTGGATCAAGAACTGGTTGAAAGGAAGAAGGCAGAGAGTTGTGGTTAATGGGGCAGAACCTAGCTGGAGGTCTGTGACTAGTGGAGTCCCTCAGGGGTTGGTGCCGGGACCAGTGCTGTTTAGTATTTTCATCAGCGACCTGGATGAGGGAACTGAGTGTACCCTCAGCAAGTTCGCTGATGATACTAAACTGGGAGGAGTGGCTGACACACCAGAAGGCTGTGTTGCCATTCAGCGAGACCTGGACAGGCTGGAGAGTTGGGCGGAGAGGAACTTGATGAAATTCAACAAGGGCAAGTGTAGAGTCTTGCATCTGGGGAAGAACAACCCCATGTACCAGTACAGGTTGGGGCTGACCTGCTGGACAGTAGTGAAGGGGAAAGGGACCTGGGGGTCCTGGTGGATAGGAGGATGACCATGAGCCAGCAATGTGCCCTTGTGGCCAATAAGGCCAGTGGCATCCTAGGCTGCATTAGAAAGGGTGTAGTTAGTAGGTCAAGAGAGGTTCTCCTCCCTCTCTACTGTGCCTTGGTGAGGCTGCGTCTGGAACATTGTGTCCAGTTCTGGGCCCCACAGTTCCAGAAGGACAGGGAATTGCTTGAAAGAGTCCAGCGCAGAGCCCTAAAGATGATTAAGGGAGTGGAACATCTCCCTTATGAGGAGAGGCTGAGAGAGCTGGGTCTTTTTAGCTTGGAGAAGAGGAGACTGAGGGGTGACCTCATCAGTGTTTACAAATATGTAAAGGGTGAGTGTCAGGACGATGGAGCTAGGTTTTTTTGAGTGATGTCCAGTGACAGGACAAGGGTCAATGGGTGTAAACTGGAGCATAGGATGTTCCATGCGAACATCAGGAAAAATTTCTTTACTGTGAGAGTGACAGAACACTGGAACAGGTTGCCCAGGGGGGTTGTGGAATCTCCTACGTTGGAGATATTCAAGGCCCGCCTGGACAAGTTCCTGTGTGATGTACTCTAAGTTACCCCGCTCTTGCAGGGGGGGTTGGACTAGATGATCTTTTGAGGTCCCTTCCAACCCTTGGGATTCTGTGTGCGTGTGATTCTGTGTGTATCCTGGGCTGCATCAAAAGGAGCGTGACGAGCAGGTTGAAGGAGGACGATCAGTTGCTGAGGTGAGTAGCTCGAGAGAGGACGCCTTCAACACCTGAGCGGGGTGAAGCTCAGCGTCCAGGAGCCGCAATTCAGAGCGACGAGAGCCACCGAGGGAGCCTCAAGCCCCAACAGGACCTGCCCAGGAGCCGGCAGCTCAGCTGACGCGAGCAGCTGACTTACAGGGGGTGGAGCCAGGAGGAACAGCACCAGCCCTGACTGGTTAAAAACCTGCCCCAGGGAGTGTGGTGAGGCAGTTTCCGCGGTAGGTGAGCAGGATGGTGAGTGGTCGCCTCATGACCAGGGCCTGGTCCGGGAGCTCTGCTCTGGCTGCCCTGACGGTGCCCAGCGTAGGCACCCAGATAGAGCCGATAAGAGGGGAGGCTGCAGTGCAGAGCTTGGAGTTTAGAGAGTGCCTGCAATGATCTCTTGTGGTGAGGGTACACAATGGGCAGGCCTGCACTTGGTGCGCCCTGGTGGGGTCCTCCTGCAGCAGGTGGCTGAGCTGCGGAATGCTGTCAATAGGCTGAAAGATGTCAGGGAATCTGAGAGGAAGCAGGACTGCTTGCTGCAGGCCCAAACTGTGCAGGGGCCTCAAGCTTCCCCTCTAACTCGTGGAGGAAAGAAGGAGGCTGTTAACCGGGGAAGCTGGGAAATAGTAACAACAACAAAAAAAAAACGACAAAAAAAAAAGGAGGAAGAGGACAGTTAAAAGCAAGGGGCTTCCTCCTAAATCTGTTGTCCCCACCCAGAACCACTTTGCAGTTCTGCAGGGGGCTAACATGGAAACACAGTCGCACCGCGAACAGCCGGCTGATGCACTGGTAAAGAAGATTACTACTGGTGGTGCCAGGAAAAAGCAGTGGGTCATAGCAGTAGGGGACTCTACTTTGAAAGGCACAGGGGAACCCATCTGTTGGCCTGACCCAGTCTCAAGGGAGGTGTGTTGCCTACCAGGGACACAGATCAGGGATGTTGCAGAGAAGCTGCCTAACAAGTCCCACTGACTATTACCCACTTCTAGTGATCCATGTGGGTGCTAGTGATATAGATAGCAGCAGCCTGGAGAATATAAAGAAGGACTACAGAGCCCTGGGAGAGGTGGTTAAGGGCTCTGGAGCTCAGATAGTCTTTTCGTCAATTCTCCAGGATAAAGGGGAGGACATTAAAAAGGCTAGCAGGATTGGCCAGGTTAATAAATGGTTAGAAGGGTGGTGCCATAGTCAGGGGTTTGGTTATTTAGAATATGGGACTCAATTTAGTAGGCCAGGTCTACTGGGGGCTGGTGGGGCTTGTCGACAGGGAAGAGGTGCTTTGGTAGGAGACTCTACAGGGTTGTCATGGCAGCTTTAAGCTAGATGTGTTGAGAAGGAAGACCATGGATTCATCCCAACACACTCAGTCAGATACCAGCACCTTTAATGAATGCTTGGAGTGATGCAGAGCTACTCCTGCTGCTCAAGGTCAATGAACTGTCTTTATTTTGAGCTTGGCTGAGATGCCTCTATACAAACACCTGTAGTACAGAGAATAAACAAGAGGAATTACAGGTGTGTGCACATCTATGGGGATGTGACATTGTTGGTATCACAGAAACATGGTGGGATGGCTCCTATGCCTGGAGTGTTGGAATGGAAGGTTATAGGGTCTTTAGAAAAGACAGGCAGGTCAGGCGTGGAGGGGGTGTAGCTGTTTATGTCAGTTATCAGCTGAAGAATATGGAACTGTGTCTGGGGACACATGAGCAGTCAACAGAGAGTTTGTGGATCAGGGTTAAAGGGAGAACAGAGATGGGGGACATTATTGTGGGGATCTGTTACAGGCAACCCTGATGAAGAGGACTATGTGGTTGAAGCTCTCTGTAGACAGATAGGTGTAGCCTCACGCTCAGAGGTCCTTGCCCTCATAGGGGACTTCAGCCACCCTGATATCTGTTGGAGGGACGGTATGGCCCAGCACAAGCAATCCAGGAGGTTCCTGGATTGTGTTGAAGATAACTTCCATTTGCAAGTAACAGAGGAGCTGACAAGGAGAGGTGCTGTGCTTGACCTCATGCTCACCACCAGGGAAGGACTGGTTGGAAATGTGATGCTTCAGGGCATCTTTGGTTGCAGCGATCATGAGATGGTCAAATTTGAGATCCTCAGGACAGTGAGAAGAGCGTGCAGGAAGCTCACTGCCCTGGATTTAAGAGAGCAGACTTTGGCCACTTCAGGAACCTGCTGAGTAAGTTCCCATGGAATAAAGTGCTATAGGGCAGGAAGGCTCTACAGAGGGGCCTGTACAGGCTCAATCAGTGGGCTGTAGCCAGTGGTATGAGGTTCAACAAGGCAAAGTGTTGGGTCCTGCATTTAGGCCAGAACAAACTCATGCAGTGCTACAGGCTTGGGGAAGAGTGGCTGTAAAGCTGCTCAGTGGAAAAGTACCTGGGGATGCTGATTGATGGCCACTGAACACGAGCCAGCTTGTGCCCATGCAGTCAAGAAGGCCAGTGGCATTCTGGCCTGCATCAGCAGTAGTGTTGCCAGCAGTGCCAGGGCAGTGATCATCTCCCTGTACTCAGCACTGGTGAGGCCACACCTCGAATACTGTGTTCAGTTCTGGACCCCTCACTACAAGAAAGACCTTAACGTGCTGGAGTAGGTCTAGACAAGTGCAGCAAAGCTGGTGAAGAGTCTGGAGCACAAGTCTTATGAGGAATGGCTGAGGGAACTGGATTTGTTTAGTCTGAAGAAAAGGAGGCTCAGAGGGACCTTATTGCTCTTTACAGCTACCTGAAAGGAGGTTGTAGTGGGGTGGGGATTGGTCTCTTCTCCCAAGTAAGAAGCAATAAGACAAGAGATAACAGCCTCAAGCTGTGCCAGGGGAGGTTTGGATCAGATACTAGGCAAAATTTCTTCACAGGGAGGGTAATCAGGTGTTGGAACAGCCTTCCCAGGAAGGTGGTAGAATCACCATCCTTAGAAGTGTTCAGAAAAGTGTAGATGAAGCCATCAGAAAATGGCTAGACTTGATGGTCTCTTCTGACCCAGCTGATTCTATGAGTCTTACTGAGTTCTTCTCACCTGCACAAAACTTAACTTTGCTTTATACTTATTACTGTAGGCAGCATGAAGCAATGGCTACGGCAATGGAAGTACACTCTTGTAGCTTGCAAGTGGTATAGCCTTGGGCATGTCAGTTCTGTCTGAGCCTTTTACTCTATTTGCCCCATTTGTTCATACTACAAACTCTTCAGGGTTATGGCTGTCACTGTGTATTTGTAGAGCATGTATCAAAGGTGCAGAAAATTGCCATTTGATTATTACTATACTTACAAGAAACCCAATAAATTTCTAAAGGTATCAGTAAGCAACAGCACTATTACAGCTCCTTATCCCTTCTCCCCCTTCATTTCCTGCTTTTAGTCACAACCCTCCCTTTCTTCTTGAAGCATTTCCAGCCCAATCTCAACCCAGGGGAAGGGGGACTGAGCAAGCAGCTGTGTAGTACTTAGTTACCATCTGGGTTTAAACCACTATAGACCTTGAGAGGTCATCTGGTCCGACCTCTCTCTCAAGCAGGGCCACCTGGAGCTGGTTGCTCAGCATCGTGTACAGATGGCTTTTGAATATCTCCAAAGATGAAGACTCCACAACCCCTCTGGACAAGCTTTGCCAGTGTTTGTTCACCCTCACAGCTAAGAAGTGTTTCCTGATATTCAGACAACCTCCTGTGTTTCGGTTTGTGTCCACTGTCTCTTGTCCAGTCACTGGGCATGGCCTGGCTCTGTTCTCTTTGCACCCTCCCATCAGGTATTTATATGCATTATAAAGATTATATAATATAAAAAAAATATAATTATCTATTATAATTATTATCTATGATAATTATATGCATTATAAATTTTTGCTGAGGTGAGTAGGTCGAGAGGGAATGCTTTCAGCACTGGAGTGTGGGAAAACAGTGTCCAGAAGTCCTTCCTGAATGAAAAGAGCCATGCAGGGAGTCCAGGGTCATCCAAAAGGTGCTCAAAGATGGTAATCCTCTTGGCAGAAGGTGAAGAAAACAAAGTCCTCTCTGCTGGCCAGAAATGACATGGTGACCCAGACAGAGGTCTATCATAAACATATAGCTGTACAGCCATCTGGCTGCAGCGAGTGCCAGAGTCTGTCGGTGGTGGTTGATGGTAGCTGTGCAAGGTGTGACCAGGTGGATAATCTGCTCTCCATGGTGACAGAGTGTGAGAAACTGAACTGAGATCATGTTCCACTATCCATTGTCTCAAAGAGGGTGTGAGGAGCTGAAGTCCACTGTCTCAAAGATGGGTGTGAGGAACTGAGATCTCATTCCACTGCCCATTGTCTCAAGGATTGCTGGTGATGGGAAACTGGCACTTGAGACTACACAGTCACATTTGGAAGAGCTGGCTGCAAGATCAGTTAAACTGGATGCACAATCAACCACTACTTGACATTGCCATGGAAACTGATGATAAGAAAAGAGGTACTCCCCCCTAACATACAATAAAAGGGGACAAAGGTAATCACCAGTGTGGCCACCCACCACCAAAGATGAAGATTGCGGACCCTTGGGATGCCGCTGAATCCATGGTGGTGACTGTCTCTCCGCACTATATATTCTGGATGCTTGCTTAATATTTGAGACCAAGCTCCCCAAAGAGGGTGAGGGGAAGTGAGGGGTAGGTTGGAGTGAGGTGACTGTACCATAAAAGGGAATGTGCAAATAAAGGGAGGAGGCGCTTAGAGTAGCAGGAGATATAACTAGGGGCAAATTTCATGCATGTAACTTAGGCGTTTCGGATAGACTGTAAACCTAGGAGTACCTAGCAAATAGGGAAACAAGGGAAGAACTTTGTGGTCAGAAATAGGGGATAAAAAAGAAAAACCTTGTAACCAGTGTGTCCATACTTATTAGGACACCTGTTTTTGCAAAAATGTTAAATAAATAGCTGCTTTACTGTTGTGTCTAACCTGAGCCTTTACAAGAAAATTTTTTATGTTTCTAACACACTCTAAGAAGAACAGAGGGTCCCATATGTTGGCCTTACCTGACTCGCAGTCTGCTTCCTTACTGGGACCAGGGTAAGGGACTTCACCAAAGAAGTCTCTTGTCTGGTATGGCCTACTGATTACTATCCTTTACTGGTCTTCCAGGTGTGCAATGAGGAAATCTCTTTAACAAGAAGCCTAAGAGGACTGAAGAAGGACTTTAGAGCCTTGGGGCTGCTGGCTCAGGGTTCAGGAACCCAAGTAGTGTTCTTGTCCCTCCTGCCAGCTGCAATCAGTGACAATGGTTACATCAGAAAAATCTCAGTAATCCATTCCTGGTGTCACGATCAGAATTTTAGGGCTTTTGACCATGGATTGGCCTGTGCAGCAAAAGGCCTGCTTGTGGCAGATGGGGTATGCAGTACCAAAGGGGGAGAAGGATTCTAGCTCAGGAGTTAGCAGGGCTCATAGGGCTTTAAACTAGGTTTGAAGGGGAAGAGGATAACAGCAGGCTCACTAGAAATGAATTGGGGGGTGGCATGCCTGCACACAAATGCGTAAAGTATGTGGAATAAATAGAAATTATAGATGTGTGTGAACCTGCAGGGATATGGTATCGTTGGCATCATGGAAACCTGGTGGGATGGCTCCTATAATTAGAGTGTTGGAATGGAAGGTTATAGGCTCTTTAGGAAAGACAGGCTGGGCAGATGGGGGGGTGGTATAGCTGTTTATGTCAGTGATAAGCTGGAGAGTACAGAACTCCACCTGGGAATGGGTGATGAGCCAACAGAGAGCTTGTGGGTCAGGCTCAAAGAGGGAACTGCGATAGGGGACATTACTGTGGGGATCTCCTGCAGGCCACCAATAAGGAGGACTCTGCAGATTAAGCCCTTTATAGGCAGATAGGAGCAGCCTCACACTCACAAGCCCTGGTCCTCATGAGGGACTTCAACCACTCTGATAACTTTTTGAGGGACAAAGCCCAGCACAAGCAATCCATGAGGTTTCTCAGATATGTTCTGGCACTGGAACAGTTTGACCAAGGAAACTGCAGATGCCCCATCCCTGGCAGTGTTCAGAGACAGGTTGAACAGGACCTTGAGCAACCTGGTCCAGTATGCGATGTCCCTGCCCATGGCAGAGTGGTTGGAACTAGGTGATCTTAAAGTCCTTTCCAACCCAAACCATTCTGAGTCTATGGTGAAGTCCAATGTGTACCTCAAAGAGATTTAATTTTGGGTGAAAACAGCCAATTAATTCAATTTTATGCTGCTGATTGCTATGTAACACTCCTGTGGCATCTAGAAGCTCATCTCCACCACTCCGGATTTGGGGGGGGGGGGGGGGGGGGGGGGGGGAGGGGCGGGCAGAAAAGGATGGCATCATGACAAGCAACAGAGAATGAGGTCATAGAAAGCCAGCAGAGTCAGCAGCAGCAGGAGTCTCCCAGGACTATCCCCAACAGGCATATGATGGAGTTTGTTAGTTTTGTAAAGTAAACTTTGAGTATATTATTTGTCTCACTCATTTATCAGCCTCTGCAACACCACTGCTCCCCCCCCCCCCCCCCCCCCCATGTTAATATTCATCACCTTATTCGTGCAGTGGATCGCACTTCCATTAGTTAGGGTCTAGATACACTAATAGATGAGCCATAGCCCATCACTTACATGCCAGCCCTGTGCCAACCCGTCCCCTCATCCTGTCCCCGCTGCGACCCAGTGCTGGGGGAAACTGAGGGGCCGCTAAAGTGGACGCTCCCGAGGAGAACCGCCCGAAAGGACAGACACCTCCGAGGCCCGCCGTGCCCCCCTTCTCATCTTCCGACCGGCGGCTGCTCCTCTGCGGCAGCCCCGGCGGCACCCCCGACACCCTCCCCGCCAGCAGCGCCTCTCTGCAAGCCGCCTTTAGCGTAAGCCGAAGTCTGCCCTCTCTGCCCCGGGCGATGACAGCATCCCGCACTGCTCCTCCCCGGACAGCCCACATCGGGATAGCGACCCCTCCGCCCGCAGCAGTGGGGACGCCGCTGAAAGGCGGCTTCCCAGGAGGACGGGCGCGGTTTCCCGCCGAGGCTAACGACGGGTTGACGGGCAGTGCCGGCCCGCCGCCCGGCGGGCTCCCCTCAGCCCCGGCTGGCCTCACAGGCCCTGCGCCCAGCCCGAGCCCCAAACCCCGGCCGGGGATCCCGGCCATCCGCGCCCGGTGCCCCGCGCCCCTCTGCAGGGCTGCGCCTCCAGCTGGATCCCGCTCGTAGCGGGCCGTAGGTGCCGCTTTGTTACTGCCCGGGTAAGAGAGGCGCTAGGACTAGGGAAAGTGCCGCGTAAAACGGCGCCATCCGAGCTAAGGCTATAGAGCAGATGAGGATAAGCACGAGTAATCTTACGTCTCTCCAGCGAGTGGGAACCCCGGGCTGCGCAGCATTGGACGGGTCTCCTGTCAGGGTGTAGCGCACTGTGTGAAGTGCCAGTGGAAAGGTTACCCAGTGCTGTGGCCTTTTGAGCTTTTATAGGATTTTCCTGCAAGGAAACATTTCTATTCATCATTTCAACTGTCAAACAAAAAAAGATGTTCACATGAGAACTCGCTACTTTCAGATACAGACAAGGCCGTGCAGGTGGTGATAATCACCAGTACTGAGTGGGAGCTGGTGGCAGGCTCTTTGATTGTAAACTAGTGGGCAAACTAAGTTTGTCCTGTGGCCAAAGGATATGTGCAACACAGCACGGCCTGAAGGAAGCCAGGCTGTATGTGCAGCACTGTATGAGCGCAGCACTGTATGAGCACAGCACACACTGGTGCCGTGCAAGGTCCATGACTCTGTGGATTGCCAACCCCTCCATGCACAGTGGTCTTCAGGTCAGCATCACCAGGCTGCTTGGAAGTGCCTTTATACTGTGCTTATGCATTCTTATGCATAATTCTTATGCATTTCACTGCATTCAAACAGTATTTAGCTGACTTTGATGTGTTCTGTAGCAAGGTGTTCAGAGATTTGCATGTTTTCTTTATTTCTGAAATGATTGCTACTAGGATTTTCTCTCAAGAAACATTTCTGTGCCAAGCATTATAATTTTGACACATTGGACTTGAAAATAAATTAACAGATAATTTAATACAAACTAAATTAATGTTTTGTGTTGTCACAATACCTTTATTAGTCAAAAGTACAATAATTAGCAAAAGCATTAAGGAATTTGCTAGTGAAAACACGTTGACTGGGTTCTGCTTTCATTTCTGTATGAGTAAGCATTATTATCAGGAATCCCTGAGGGGTTTGTTTTGGCTGTTACTGGAACATTAATCTTTATGTTATCCTTTGTTAGATGAAAGCAGAAAAGCTGTGGGTCTCTAAAGAGTGCTTCATTCATTAACATTCCCACAGAGACTAATATGCCCTTCCAAAAGCAGGCCTGGTTGTACCGGCAGTGGTTGCAGCATGATGGGGAAACGTGGAGGTGCTTAGGGGCAATGACTGTACACGGTGTGTGTGTGATTACGGTTTGATGTGCTCTGCACAGGGCTAAAGGCAAACCTAGTGGGTGGGATTCTTCTGTCAAGCTGTGGGCTGGGGACAGTTGCCAGTCAAGTGGTATATACATACCTGCTCATTAACTCACATGGCAGAAGCACTCCTTTGCCTGAAATTATGTATTATGGGAGGATCTCAGGGGACAGTGCTGTTTAACATCTTTTAGCACTTTTTAACATCTTTGTCAGTGAAATGGTCAGTGAGACTGAGTGTGCCTTCAGCAAGTTTGCCGACGACACCAAGCTGTGTGTGGTTCAGTTGATACGCTGGAGTGAAGGGATGCTATCCAGAGGGACCCTGACATGCTTGTGAGGTGGGCAAATGCCAACCTCAGGAAGTTCAACAAAGTGAAGTGAAAGGTCCAGCATCTGGGCCAGGGACAATCCCAAGCACAAATACAGATTGGGCAGAGATTCAATTGAGAGCAGCCCTGTGGAGAAGGACTTGGGGTTGTTTGTTGATGGGAAGCTTAACATGAGCTGGCAGTGTGAGCTTGCAGCCTAGGAAGCCAGCAGTGTGCTGGGCTGCATCAAAAGAAGTGTGACCAGCAGGTCAAGGGAGGTGGTCCTGCCCCTCTGCTTTCTTGAGTTGCAACCTGGAGTACTGCGTTTAGCACTGGGGCCCCAACACAATGGAGTGAGACCAGAGGAGGGCCACAACAATGATCTGAGATCTGGAACACCTCTGTTATGGAGACAGGCTGAGAGAGTTGAGCTTATTCAGCCTGGGGTAGGCTCAGGGGAGACCTTATAGTACCTTCCAGTACCTAAAGGAGGCCGACAAGAAATATGGAAAGGGACTTTTTACATGGGCATGTAATGACAGAACAAGGGGGAATGGCTTTGAACAGAAAGAGAGGAGATTTAGATTAGATATGAGGGAGAAAATCTTTACCATGAGAGTGGTGAGACACTGGCACTGGCACTGGTTTCCCAGAGAAGTTGTGGATGCCCCATCCCTGGCAGCGTTCAGCGCCATGTTGGATGTGGCTTTGAGCAGGCTGGTCTAGAGGTCTAGAGGAAGGTATCCCTGCCCATGGCAAGGGGGTGATCTTTAAGGACCCTTCCAACACAAACCATTCTATGATTCTTTGACAGTACTATTTCATTGACTCTGCTTGGCTCAGAGCATAACCAGACCTATCTGGTGAGTTGGCAGTGCATTTATCAGCTGTGCTACATTCACTTTGCCCATGGGACAAAGAAAACTGGAAATTACAGTGACTGCAAAGTGTTGACACTGCAGTGAGGGACATGAGGTGGGAGAAAAGGAGCCTAACTCACTTTTTGTGGATCTCACTGTGGCTGAGAGGACCTATGGTTCTGGTGGTCTCTTTAGTTAATTCACAGTCAGAAAATGCTTCAATTAACCATAACAACCTGGGGGTCAGAGAGAAGGGAAATTAGTAATGCCCTCTTTGCTACTATGCATGCTGTATTAAGTTTTTAATGAATAGTTTATTTGAAAGACACTTTTATGTGAGTAGCTAATTTGGAGAAATACTGTGCAAGTTTTACCATTTTGCAACGCTTTTCCTTGCAAGGGCACAAGGTACTTATGTTTAACCTCCTGCTGTGAAGGAACTACTAATCTGCATGGGGAGTATTTTACCTCATTAATAGTATGATTTGTTCTGGGATTGATGTATTTGCCAAATAAAATATTAACGTAACACCCTGTGTGTGACCAGGCTATTATTTCATTGGCTTGTGATAGCTTTCAAAAATAAAATCTTAGCATCTCCCCATTTCTTTAAGATTGACTGGACAACAGCAAATACCTAAGCAAACACACAGTTTATTGACACACGAGAAAAGACATGCAAACATTATCATTGGACCTCCTGAATGCTAAATGAAGCCAATATAGTTTCTGATAGTCTATGAAACGTTCTGGAAATTTGCAACCTGTATAATGAAAATAAGCTAGGTTTGCTGCTGTATCATTTGTCATCTTTCCTCTTTATTGCCTTTTCTTGTACTTGTGGTATGACACAGTGGTTAAATGTTTGTCCCCATGTTTTCTGGATTGTCTGATTCAAAGGAATTCATAAACTGTTGGACAGTGTGTGAATTCTGACAGTGGAATCTGCAGTTCCCAAATTTCTGTCATTGCTCAATGAGGATCAGGAATAGTTGCAAGATGTATGTGAACCCGTGTAAGCACCCTCACTAGTGCTTGGTCTAGGCTACACTGGCGTAGAGTCTCTCCCAGAGAGCAATCATAACTCTCCAACACAACACATACCCTGCTAAACCTGTAATTTACCTTTCAGCTGTGGGGTTTAAAACATATACCTTTTATTTGTCACCAGTAATTCATGTATTTGGCTGCCCAGCCAGCTGCACAACAGAAACATTTTCAGCTTGGCAAAGCTTGGAGGTCTATAAGCTTTGCTGATAGGCTGGGCTGATCATAGCTTAACAGCTATGAAATGGGTATATAAATGGCCATCCTTGCTGGGGAATGGAGAACAAACATAAAAGTGTGTGCTAGAGACTTGAAAAACCTAGAAATGGGAAATCACACAAATACCACTTAAAGACTACCTGAGTGAAGTAGCTCCTAGCCATGCTGTAACCCACCCATTGTGAATCAGCCAAGTGGAGAGAAATATAATAGTTGGGGATGGATATGTACCTTGATACTGAGCAAGCCTTGTGGGCTCAGCCAGGTTCCCCCCAGGGAAGAGAGCACAGAGGTTTTTGGTTTGCACAATGAGGTGGCTATACAGCCCAAACCTACGCAATGTAACGCTAACCTAGTATTTTTTGTTATTCTTGGGTATAGTATCTTTTCATTCTCCTCTGGTAATTTGTGTGGCTAAGACTTGCTTTCCACCTGAAACATCCTGAAATAGAGATGATATCATTTATCATTGCCCTGGGAAGTGCTCTGACAATTCTATTCTGTTACCTCATTATCAGATGACAGTTGTGTCACTTCCCATTAATTGTGCCTGCCTGTGCCAGCCTGGATTAGTTCTGCCAGTGAAATTTACAGTATCGGGGGCTGTGACACTGCTCTCTTGCAAGCCATCCTCTTCCCTTTGTCACGTACACTCCCCGTGGTCAGAGCACCACCAATGAGGAGAAACCTGGCTCTGGCTAGGTCAAGCACAGAGCCATCTCAGCAAATTGTCTGTCTTGTAATTCAGCCTTAGGAAGTGATGTGCTTTCAGGATAGAAAATTTATCTTTCCCCATAGCTTTTTATGTTTGCTTTTGTCCCTCCCTTACCCCTTCTCTCTAGCATCGTGTAGATGGCAGGCATCACTTTAGTTGTTTCCTAGTGTCCTGAACACTTAGAAATTATGTTTACAGACCAATACATTCTCTGAAATATTAATAAAAAAATGTAGTCCTGTCAAAGCTGACAGAAGTACTTTGTTGGGAGAGCAGGAGTGAAGCATTGAACAAGGCCTTGAGGAGAGCAGTCTCACTTGTGGGGCAGCGGAGGACGGATGCTGCTTGGCAGGACTTGGCCCTATGACATCCTGTGGTCTGAAGATACTCAAACTAAATTACTGTCAGAGGAATTTTTTGTCCTCCAAACATTTAAGAGTGTATAGCTACTATTTAAGAGGTGTTTTACTGAGTGTTGTGGAAATCAGGGCTGTTTACCACAAAATTAACAGGAAATAGATGCAGCTCATCTTTTCCTAAGTAAACCTGCCCTTGTGTCTGACCCTGGGTTTGAGCTGAGCTCACATTTCAAGAGCCTTTAAGGGCCAGATGAGTCAAAGCCAGTTTTTGATATTTCTTTCTCATCAGGATCCTGAGCCCTCGGTCTGAGAAGAACACCTTACACACACAGCCATAGCAAGGGGCAGGAGGGCCTGGCTGCCTGGGGCATGGCAGCTTCTCTGGCAGAGACCCCAGCAGGTCCCATGGGGCAGCCCTCAGCAGGGGACAGGCCTATACAGGGAGGCTGCTGGGGAGCAGCAGGGGGCAGAAACATGGCATAGGTTTGCAGTGTGTCCAGGAGACAGGGCAGAGATTAGGCTGAGCACAGGCACACCTACAGCATGGTGTGGGCAACGATGGACCTCAGCCTGTGGTGAAATGGGGCATCAGGACCCATGGGTCATTAAAGTCTCCTGGTGTCCTCCACTGCCTCCCTAGCCCTTGGAGTGTGCCAGGTCAGAGCCATGGAGCCAGGTCAAGGTCCCTGAAGCCAGGCCTGGGGAGGGAACCGAGCCTCCCCTAGGGATCCCTGGAGGCGGTATGTGGGACAGGAAGGCTGGCCAAGGAGCTTGGTGTCCCATGGCTCTTTTGCTCTGGGTGGGTCCTGTGCAGCCTAGGGGCCAGGCCCTCTGCTCCACCAGCTGGAGCAATCTGTGAGGGAGGTCTGGGAGCGAAGCTGCCCCCAGAGGGACATGATCGTAGAGTCAGGGTGACCCACATGCAGGCTGTGCCTCTCACCCACCAGCACAGCCCTGTCAGGCTGAGCATGGAGAGCAGGGCCTCGGTAGGGGGTTGTCAGCAATTTCGAGTACAGCATGTGGTGAGCCAGGTCTCTCCAAAGACTCCTACTAGGAGACACAACTACAGGGGAGGCCCAAGACCCATCTAGAGACAAGTACACTGAAGCCCAGACATGGCTTCAGTAGGGCTCCCAGGCAGAGGGCTTGGGGAAGTCCTAGATGGGCCAGTCACTTAGTGCCTGACAGAAATGTTTTTATCTGCATGCTTTTATTCATTTCCAGTTCTTTGTACCTCTTACCCATCTCCTGGTCCTCTGGCCATCCTCACTGTATAGAAGTTTGCTTCTGGGCTGTTTCCTGGAGTTAGGCAACAAGTTCCTGCTCCAGGTGCAATGCTGTGGGTGATTTGCTGCAAGGACTGCTGCAAAAAGATATTATAAGCCGCATTCCAAATGTTTTTTTCCTGCCTTCTCCCTGCAAAGTTTACTAGCATGAGCCCAGGAGGCAGCTGGTTGTTTAGATATAGTCAGAGATGCTCATCACCCCTACTGCCCGTGGGCTGAGATTTTTACCCTCTGTGGTCTGGAAGAAATGATAAATAACAGGTGAATTAATTTTGTGGGTAATTCTAACCCAGGTGTTTCAAATGTCTTATATCTGCAGGTAAGTTTAGCTAGCTATCCTATCAATATCTCCCCATTTGGTCTTAGCAATGGCCTTATGTTGATGTGACCAGGCAGTTTGGAGATATATCTCCACAGATATATCTAAGATGTTTACTGGTGATTTAGTGAGGCACATTTAATTCTCCTCAAGGTGATTTTTGTCTAGAATAAAGATTTAACCTTTTTTTTTTTTTTTTTGTGGTTTTGTTCTATTTCCAGGCTTGTCATGGTAGCACAAGGTAAGGGAAAAGATTTCTATCCATGCTATATATTAACTGTGTTTTAAAAAGCAACCAGGTTTTGAGTCTGTCTTTCCAAGCCTGTGATGTTGGCAATGGTTCTGACAGTAATAAGTTTTGATAGGTAAAACAAATAATGTTTGGTCACATTTAGCTTAATAGCTCCCTTAATGTAGTCTTGTCATAGAGCTAAACTTGTTTGTTGATAAATGAAACCATCAGAAATGAGACAGTTCTTTTGTGAACTGCTTTATATTTCTGTCATTTCTCCAGAGGCTTATGAGGAACAACTGTAGTGCATATTATACATTAGATTTATTTTCTGCTTTGCTGTCACAGATGCCTTGCCATTAAGAATTTCATGAAATGCATGATTTCTATCCAGTATTTTTAAACTAAAATCTTAAGTTTGTTGCTTTACATGGCTTGTTATGTGCTTTGCAATGTTATCTGTAAGGTATGTCAAAGTCGGATATATACAGGTAAT
This sequence comes from Pezoporus occidentalis, assembly GCF_034315485.1. Taxonomy (NCBI): domain Eukaryota; kingdom Metazoa; phylum Chordata; class Aves; order Psittaciformes; family Psittacidae; genus Pezoporus; species Pezoporus occidentalis. The sequence continues at coordinate 11,603,190 of NW_026913748.1, read as the reverse complement.
TTTATATATGGATACCCATAGAACTCTGGCTGTAGTTTTTCCACCAGTTAAAAAAATACAGTGCAATGAAGATGAAATGCAGTATACTTCTTCCATGTATGCATGTGAACAGTCATACAGGGTTTGATCAAAGGCTCTTCTAGACTGTTATCTAGTCTCTGACAATTATATCAACTCAGAGAAAGGACATGGAGTGACCTTGTTTTGCAATATTCTTCTAGGCTCTCACAGTCTTTGATAAAGAAACTTCCAGAGTAAGAAATTGCAGTCTTAACCAGAGTATTTAACAGCATCACGACTATAAAATAGATTTACCTTAAATGCATTTACTTAACCCATACATTCTTCTGGCTTTTACAGTGTTCTGTGTCAGTTATTTCTGTGATGTGTTGAGGCTGCCTTCATCTCAGGATCTCAAGATGCTTTGCATGTTTCACAGGCAGGCAAGTAACGACAAGAAGTTATACTGTGATTTGTAGTTCTGAAAATGAAGCTTGATCATCCTTGATCATTCAGACTAAGGAATGGAACAAGGACCATATCATGTTATTTTTGTGTGTGATTTTCTTCTCATCAGCACAGAAGTAGTAAGCCTGTCTCACAGAACTGTTACAGGCCACATTCTTATTTACTTTATGGGGTCATCTTTTGAACTCCGCAAAACAAAATTATTACTGGAATGTTATCAAGTTTTGCGTGGTCTGATAGTTCCGCATGTCTTTATCAAACGTGTCTGTTTGCCAACACATATCTCAGGATAAACATAAAGCTTGCATCTGAAAAAGCAGCACTGGCCGATGCAGAATTCAAATCAGACTTCATGAGTATTGCTGAGAAGAGGAAAGTGCTCTTATACTCCTAAGTAGATACATAGGAATATATTTTAGTATTGAAAATTTCAGTAGCATTTGTTCTTTCTACCTGAAGGTTGATCTTCCTCCTCTGACCATGTTCCAATAGTGAAGACAATGTAAATACTGAGCAATGGAGATATATTTTAACATAGGATATGATACTTTTGCGGGTGTTATATGCAGCTCAGATCTCATTCTTGCAGGAGAATAGAATAACTTCAGAAGTAACCTCTCATGAAAATAAACTGAATTAGGTGTATAATTACTGGCATTTTTTTACATAAGCAGACCCAGAGGTTACTCAGTAGACATACTGATCAAGACAGCTTTGCAGCCAGAGATAAATTCTGCTACAGCCATTAATTCTTCAGAACAGTGGGCTTAGAAAATCTAATGGTTTAACTATCAGTTACAGGAAATAACTTCTAGCTTTACTTACCTGGTTTTGGATGGTCTGTAAATTACTTGTGGCATCTTTGACTTTAGCATAGAGATCAGAATAGACAAACTGTATACTCTGACACACAATCTCTAAAAAAAAGCAAACAGCAAAACCCCACAACATTTTAAGGCTATTAAAAAAATATTTTAGTAAGTCTGACAAATCATAACAATTTCATAAAAATCTTTAGAAATAATATGTTTCATTTATTTATTAAAATTAAATATTTTTAGTATTTTGTATCCTGGAGTTATGTGGGAGTCATGCATATTTCACTCAGCAAGTCAAATTTGTCCTTTTTCTGGTAGTTTGCAAGTTCTGCTTTAAACTTTGAGATTCATTAAAAGTTAGACTTTAATGACCATATTCTGCTTCCCTTGCTCTTGTTAGTTATTGTGTTGTTGTAGGAGTGCCTTATTAATTCTGATATGAATAATGGCAGAGAAATGGTGATTGTAATTCGTACATGATGAGGACTGAACATTGTCTTGAGACTTTGGCTAGTCTGATATAGAGGGAAATGGAAGGTTTTTCTTTCGTGTTTGTAGGAAAACTGTTAAGAGATTTGGCATCTTACATAGGGTTCTGCTTAGACTGATCTGTGAATAGCATTGATGTGGAGGAACAATTGGTCTGTATTAAATGATTTTGTTATAAATTGCATTATCTACAATAATGACCATAGTAAGTAATATTTAATTTTCTGAGCAGATATAGCTAGTATGCAACTATCCATCAAGAAGTTAACAGTGGTACTCAAAGAAAAGCATACTTATTGTCTTCTGGCCTCTTACTTTCCAACTGCACAACTTTTTACCTTTATTCTTTTTTTTGTTTTTCTTTTCGTTCTTCCTTCCTTCTCTAAGATTAGATTTATGAATCATTTACAGAGGGAGAAGCTCTTCTGCAATGTTTTCTTTATTAGTCCCTCTTGATGATTCATTTTAACACAGATGCTGTCACCTCTGTTGGTGCATCAGAGGCACAACTTTATTGCAAGTTTTTGGAACATGATATTTTTTCTAATAGGAGGAAGCTATCAGAATTGCTTTCTCTTTTGTCATATAATTTCTCTGAAAAGGTCAGCATGGCCTATCTTCTGGGCAGAATTCATAAAATTATAAATATATTTATTGGCCAAGGTTTAAAATCAAAACCTTGCGTGACAGAATAACCATGACCTTAACAATAACCTTACTGGGATAAGAAAACATGACCTTATGTAAGTATGAATTATAAGGACATTACCTTTGAAAATCGTCATTTGGAAAACATCTTTCAATTTGCAGTCATTTTTTGCACTTGTTTTGAACATTTTTGGAAAATATTCTTAAGTAAAAACAGAACCCCTGTGAATTTACTGTTGGCAAAAATCAGGACTGTAAATCATCACAGTTGTTTTGGACACAAGCCATCTTAGTTTACAAAGTCAAGGAGCAGATTTCTTGTTTAAAATTATTTGTAATTTTTCTTTCTTTTAATATATGATTTAAAAAATGTGAGGACACTAAATAATGCATCTTTTTCAGCTTGATTCTGACAGTATTTACCTTATTTAGGTACAGTAGTCTTTAAAATTACCACGAATAAAGCAGTGAGAAACTGGAAACTGTCCTTCAGTCTCTTCTCATCCACAAACAAACCTTTCTCCTTAAAGTTATTTTTACAAATGAATATGCATATACTCCAGTATTTCTCATTGGACATCAGCTATGCTGACATGTCAAGCAGCGTCCTTTTTAGTGTAGAGAATGGTAAGAGAATTGTGTGCTTTAAATCAAAGAAAGACTCTTGTTGACTTTTTGGGCAACCTAAGGACTGGATAATAAACAATTTTTCTGAGGAGGAATTCATAACATTTTGTAAAAGATACATCATGCTGTACAAATATATTAAATCTAGGTCAATTTAGAAACATGATTTACCACAGCATTCATTCATAGGAATATTTTTTAAATAGTTTGTCTTGGAAAATAAACCACATGGCCAGATAATACTGCTGATATATGAATAGATGAAAGTTATTGATATTAGTTTTGAATGTCTAAACAGTATTGGAAAAATAATATAAATCCAATGATTGCTTCTTGCTGACTGCATGAACTTGAGGGTTACAATTCCAGGTGTATCTCTGGTGAAGAGAAGCTACTGAAAGATAACTGATGATCAAAAAAAAATGCTACAATAAATTCAGTTATAAAAATTTGTTTCTTACTGTCCTGCAGCCTGTTTGGCCACATGGATCCTGCTCAAAATCTCAGCAGTAAAGAGTATTTCTAACTATAAGTAGATTGTATATCTAACTATAAGGTAGATTGTAAGAATGACAGTTTGCAGGAGTGCTGGTGCATCGTATAGCATTTTTGGGTTTTTGTTTGTTTGTTTTTTTTTTTTTTCCAGGAAAAAAAAAAGGAGGGAACACCTACTAAAGCAGTATTCACTGTGATTGGCAGGAAGGGCTGAAGCAAAATGTCCTTATTTTTTTTTTCACTTTTAACTTTTCTTCATGTTTTGTTCTTGTGGATCAAAAAAGCCTTTAGCCCTAATTTTTAAAGAAGCCCTACAAAGTTCCAGCTGATAACAGTCACGTATACAGAAATCCATAAATACATACCTGCTCCTTATTAACCACACTTAGACATCAGCAGATCCAGCTGGTGGATCAGGATTCAGTTTTTGCTAGTTGACTTGTTTTTAGGGCTAGCTAATGTTAATGCTATTATTGCTAAATTTGCTTGGAGATTTTATTAACATTCACTGCACGTCTTTTCTGTTCCAGAATTTTCTTCTGACTGGTATTTTCTTGTATTTTTCAGCAAATCCAGTCAGTTAATGAGCTACAGAAATAACTTCAGATGTTCTCAATCTGCATGTCTTTATAGGTCTTTATGCGCATATGAGTATGGAGAAAGCATATTCATATTCAAATGAGTCAGCGAAAGGTATCTAACATATCTTACTCGAGTTAAATGTATTTTGTGTTTAAAAAAAAAGTGAAGTTATTAATATATAAGCAAAATTATACAACCAGCTATTATGTATCTAGCCTGACATATAAGTGTTTCTATGTTCGGTGGCAATTTTTGATCTCGATAGCATGTCATGAGATTCTTGATGGGATGAGCAGCTCTACCCTTCTCTTTTCCACCAGGTGACACAAAAGTTTGTTTAAAGTTGGAGCCAACCTGTGAGCAGGAAGGAAATTCCTGCCCACTAATAAATTGTAGGCTGGTCTAAAGGATACCCTTCAGTATTTGTAAACTGCCCTACTCTCTTCTGTCCTGGAGTAGAGAGGAGCCTAAAGGATTTCAACATGGTTCTGAAGGATTGTGCCGTTATTCCTACCTCCCCCTAACAGGGCTTCAGTCTAGAAAGGGTGTGGAAGATAAAAATTAGCCATTGTTCTGTACACGTTCTTCTCTCTTAGCTGGCTAAAAAGGAAGACATGGAATCACATAGACAATTCAACAAGTGTGGGAAAAACGTACAACACAGAGCAGCATTAGGGTTGAGGAAGGACAAGGGGCATCAGTGAGAGTGGAGCTGTGGCTGAGGTAGAACTGAATGCAGAATGAATAGAGGAGAAATACAGACTTCTCATAAGCAAACTATGTAATCACATGTTCATTTGGGTATGTGGGTAATTGCATTCTGTTCAGCAGAGCTCTATGATTGCTTTGAATTCAATGATTTGGGGAGGTGGGAGGGCTTTAAAGTTAAACTAATTTTTGTGTCCTGTTTTAAGGGGGGTGGGTTCATTTTTTCTAATATGGTGTGCAAGCTTTGACAAATTACCCATTTTTTGAGAGGTGATAAGCATCCAGAGCCCCAGCGAATTTCAATTCTGACTTCAGTGGTATCCAGAATTTTTCAGCTCAGTTTGTCCTTCTAGCAGGAAGTAAAGCCAATTAGGCTTTATTTTTGCTTGCTTTTTCATTGAGAGCTGTCATGAGCGCTGACACTTTAAATGTGGATAGTTAATATTACTGCCAATTAGTTACAAGTACAGTCACAGTGTCTATACTGGGGCAGGGGAAATTTCATTTTAAAGTATAGGTCACAGTGACCATGGTCCATTACTGTATTTTATGGCAAGATAGACAGAAGTTCAACATGTACTATGAATGTGTGAAGTTCATCTACAGCTGGAAAGCCTAAGATGCATTAAGCACTGAAATAATTAACTTTGAGGAAGTTTGTTACTTGGGCCATGGTTTAAGTTATCTCAAAAGTTAATTCTCAAATTACATGCCCAGTGCAATTAGCTCGATTTTCAAAGAGGTCTTTGGTTTTTGAAAGGGCTGGTTGTAGTAATATCAATAAATAAAAATTATTCAGAGTGAAGTAAATGGAGAATGGTATTAAAATGTCTTAATATCACTATTAACTTTGAGAATTTACTTCTATATGTGTTGAAAATGGCCACTACTTGTAGCTCCTATCTGCACTGTAGGAGCACAGCATTTTTGCAGAAGTATCGTTTACAGTGCCACAAAGATGTAATGACAGTAGCTTACTCCCCTACTAGAATTTTACTGTTAAGATTCTAATTTTCAGTGAACTAAATTGTAACCATAGCCTTTTAATGAAAATTCATGGCATTAATTGCAGATACACAAGCAGAAATAAAATTGATAGATTTTTTTTTTTTTTTTTTTCCTAAAGGACTTGCTGAGCTAACTTAAGTCCTGAAAAAGACCTCAGAGTACAACAGATGCTATTTTTTAATCTGAGCTGAAGCACTAGGGGTTGGGAGGAAACCCTGAAGATTTTATCAGTTTGTAAATGCCTCAATTTGAAAAAGAGAATTAATCTCCTAAGGCAATGAATTTAACAGTTACCATCATGAACTAGAAAAGAGACTGCACAGTTTTAACTTTGTATTTCTTCTGGAGGTTAGTGTTGCTCATTAAATTTCCATAGTGAACCAGATCAGTCCCTGAAACAAAACAAAACAAAAAGTGCTATTTCCATCAAGAATATTTAACTAATTTTTCCCTCAAATGACCTGAGTTATCAAATGTAACTCTGCTGGCATTCTTGTAATGTAAATCCCTTTTTGTAGAGGTATATACCTCAACATGTGTGATGTGAACATTTTAGATTTAAGGAATAGGTATTGGTTGCCTTGGACACTTTTGTGGAGGAACTTTTTGCCTTTACATTTGCTCTTGGATGGTTTCTTTTGTTATTTTCACCAGTACAAGAGCCATCATATTCAGAACTCTATTCCTGATAGCATAGAGCTCTTTAGCCCCCATCATTATTATTTATGTTTGCAGAGGAATATGTAGTCTGTGGCATGGTAGAAATTATTTCATAACTTTGTCTCTAGAGTTCTACTTGCCTGTTGTTTTTTGTTTGTTTCCAGAGCTTAGCATGGTTCTGAATGAATGTATTTCTTTGCCTTAGTTAACTGCTTATGAGTTTTATGATTAACACTTTCTACATCCTCTGAATGTTTCTTCCAGTCCAAATTTTCTTACCTTTCTCTTAGGTATTCAGGCTATAAACTGCCTATGGTGTATCTTTCTGATCTCCAGACTGTGCTGAAGAATTATATTACAATTCTCAATATTTAGCCTATTTTATTTTTAGTATTCCCCCACTACATTAATTTCTGTTTTGTCTAGCTCATCTACTTTTCATATTATTTTTTATTAAGAACTATATATAACATCTATTAACATTTCATTGCCTAGTGCTTTTTTTTCTCCTTTGCTTTTTTTTTCCCCTTAATCTCATGTAAGCTATGAATGTAAACAATATTAACAGTTATTTTCATTCTTCACATCTCCCAAAAATGATGTACACCACAGTATTGAGTTACAGGACTCTTCAGCTCTTTCAACTTTGAATTCACATAGACTTTTGTTTTTATTTTGGTAGTGTTTTTCTACTTTTAATGTATTTTACAGAACAAAAGTGTGTCAGTGTAGTGATTAGATTCCTTGATGACTAAAGGAATTTTTATTATCATTCCCTACCCACTTTTCCACAGCTCAGCCTTTCCACTAATTGTACTGGTTCTTGTTCTTCTGAAACCTATAGCCATCAGATATGAACATCTGTAGAGTTATTGTTTGGCCTGTATTTAATACAGCTTTACTGTTATTAATCAGTTATGTTGATGCTTGTTGCTGATATTTCATCTAGGGAGCCAGTTTGTTAATCTAGCAAATCTGTTATTAACTATATTCTTAGTTCACGTTATGTTATTGAGAGGGAACCTCAACTAATCAATAAAGTGTTTACTCCTTGTCAATATGTATGCCCTTTTGTTAGGGTTTCCTGTATTTATGTTGAAAAAGAACAAAAATTTTACCTCAGGATTGTGAAAGTGGTATCTTGCTGCCCAACTTGTGGAGTTTTTGACTAATGTCTAGAGAAGATACTAGGGCGAATATATTTCCTTAGGGGTTTGCTACTCATTTTGTCTTTCACTGTGTGTGACCACCTCCTTTCAAGGGCAAACAAACTTGGCTGTCTTCCTGGCTCACAGCTGTTTTTCTCTCTCTGCTAAGTTTTCTTTGAAAGAGAGAAGAGCAGCTTGAACATTAAACTTGTATGTTGCTACTCTGCCAGAAAGAATGGACTTGAGTATGTGAGGAGTGAAGTACTCTTTGAGCAGTGCTGGAGCTGTAAGGAATCAGTGTGGGGATGCAGCTATTAGCTGATTGGCACTAACTCATCTACCAGGTGCAGCCTGGAGCAAGGGTGTGTGGATGGGTGGATGGTAATAGCTTGCCAATGAGGAGCTGGCTGTGTGCTGATGATGTGGAGGTAGAAGGGAGGAGGGGATCCACTCTGGTAGTGGGAGTATGATGTGGGCACCGGGTCTGTTCTGCTTTGCCATCAGAAGTGCCTTTCACATTCTTCTTGTAGCAGAGTCTCAGAGCAATCCTTCCCTGTCCAATTTATGACTAAGTTTCATTTGTGGAAATTGATGCAGTTCTGTGCTTCACTAGAAAAATGGTTTTGTGGGGCATTTTTTCCCCCTTTGGGGCATAACTGTTTTATTTGTGTAAGTCTTCAGCTGTGCAATTGTATTCAAGTGTCCAGCCAGTCTGGCCACTTCTGTTTGTTTTCTTTTGATTCCTTGAACAGTAGCAACCGATTGCAGCAGAATCCTATTCCAGGTTGCACTGGTTTATATTTTTCAAGTACCATATTTGTGCTGAAATACAACATAGCAGGATAGCTGCCATCAGCCTCTAAAACAGCATGTGGGCCAAAAGGCTGGAGGGACAGGAGAGTGAGGCCATACCAGTACTGGGGAACCTAAGGTTTGGAAGGATCAGGTACTGTGTGAATCTGGGCAGGCTGGGCAATGGGTGTGGTAAGAGGCAGGAGGTGAGAGGGGCTAAGGATGTGGAGAAAGGGTCTTCATAATAGAGCTGAAGGAGGAATCTTGTACGCAAAGAAACAGTCCTGTGACCAGGCTGGATGTCATTTGCCACTGCCTTTTCCTCTCCCCCGTGGAGTTTCTCTTCTGTGTTGTGAATCATCACACTAACACTGGCTGGTGTCATCTTGATAGGAAGCCTTCACTGCATTATGATTTGTGCTGTGCTTTTTGGTTTCTGCCCCTTTTATTGTCTTATAACTTACAGCCATGTTTTTTTTTTTTTTTTTGTTATACTCAGATCTGGAGATAATATGTGCAGTGGAGCTTGGCTGGCACTACGATTGATTAAGGACTACCTCCCCTGCTCTATAACACTAGGAGAAAAAAGGGAGCTCAGAGGGAGTAAAGCTGGTGCTGTGACATACCCAGGTACCCAAGTACTCATCCTAAGTGTGCCAGTGTCCTGCAAGGGGTACTCCTCTGTTTTTTCTTTTGCATGTTTATGTTCAGAATGACACTGCTTTAAAAAAAAAAGAAGGGGGTGGAGGGAGGGAGAGCTTGATATTATTCCTTCTACCCTCATAGAATTCCTGCTCCTTTATTAATTTTAGTACCACAGGCTAAAGATGTGTCAGGTTATATAGTATAAGATGTTCTGTCTGTGTGCAGGGATGTTGCTGCAAGTAACCTCTTCTTAGGCTGTTTTTTTCTATGAAGAGGAAGGAGTGAGAGCCCTCATTAAAAGCAGTTGAGCAGAGGAGGACAGATTGCAGCAAACTTGAGAGATCAAATCTGCTGGAAAGCAATGTTTAGAGGAAGAGTTGTGTGCAGGTGGGCAAGAGAAGGCTGTCTTAATACTATTTTTTGCATACTGGAGAAAGATAAGTGCAGTAGGAGTGTTCTGTGGCTGCAACAATACCCTTTAATGCATTGAAAAGTGCAAGTGTTACATAAGAAAAGTAAAAACATGACATAGAAGGTGGGGGAAAAGTACACAGGCTTTAAGAGTGTATATATAAAGTGACATAAGTAGATGCAATAAAAGGTTAAACAGAAAATGATACTGGGTGGTAATGAGTTATGTACCCTTAGGAAAAATATTTGTGCTTCATCTTATGCTTGTGCACTTGGGCTTTGTTAGGACCTGCTTAATATTTAAGCTTCACTTGGTATGCGATGTATGTGATTTTGTTAATCAGTTTTGGTTTGAGAAGTTGATCTGGCCAAATGGCATCTTTAAAGTCTCACATGGATCTGAGTATCAAATTTAGCAGTTTCCAAAGGAGAATCCCACAGTACCCTGACCATTGAAGCTGCTAGTGATACCAAAACATGTTGCCCAAAGTAAATGGCTTTATCAACAGATTAGCAGATCACCATTGTAATTTGTATGTCTGCAACCTTCCCTGCTTGCAGCCGCAGTGAAGTAGTTAATAGTGTTCATTTATGAGCAGTGTTTATTAGGCTTTAGAGTGAAACACAGTGGAAAACAGCTAGGCAGGAATGCAATTTCTTTAGGTCTGGTCTCCAGCTTATCTTTGTTTGTTTGAAACAGGCATTTTTCAAAGAGATATTTCAGAGAGAGATTCTGAGGCACAGAGTGGCACCCAGCATGTAAAATAATAAGTTCACAGTCTGTGCCAGCTTATTTTATGGATATTTTGATCTCAGTTATAAGATATTATACAAACTTTAACAGGGAAATTAAGATTCTATAGGATATGGAAAACACAAGTAAAGCTTTTGTCACAGTGGTCTGTGCTAGTTCTGTAGTTCTTTAATTCTCTAGTAATACAACCTAACAAACTCAAGAACCTTTTTTTTTTTGCCAGTATATGCACTGGATACAGATGTCTGGATTAAAAAAAAACGTTCAGATCAGTTTTGATTAGAACTGTGCTTCATACTATTAGAATGTGATGGATGTGTTTGGATGAGGAGGAAGTTCGCAGTTATGTTTAGATTTCCTCTCTGAGCAATTTATAACCTTAGCATTAGTCACATACCCAATCTCCAGTCCCTTTCAGAATATATGAATAAATATAGTGTAATACGTGAGCAGTAAAACTTATGACCATTGGTTGATCTCATTGGAGTCTCTTCTGAAGAGAGGGTGCAGAAAAGAATTTCTCAAAACATGCATCATCTTGATTCTTTCCACAGACATGTTATAGCAGTAGGCTAAATCCTGCAGTCTTTACTCAGCCAAAATCAATACTTAATATGATGATTAAGTGAAGAAACAGATTTTCACTTCTAGGATGAAACTAGCTTTTGTGTAGCAGACCTATCTAAAGGTTATGATCTTTGAATCCTGAGAGTTAGGCAAAAGTTCTTTTGATGGTGTGAATCCTTGAGGTGCACGCTGGTCTCAAAAGATGAAAAATTTAGGTCTGCCACCCATAGTGTCCCCTTCTCTATCTTTACTTATGCCTCTGAATTTTTTTTTCCAGGCTGCTGATTAGATGCCTCCTGAGTTTCATCATGCTATCCTTATTTTTTTCCTGCTTTATCTGCAAGGCCACAAACTTACTAATAAATTAAGCTTCTTAACTCATTCTTCCCCATTTCCCAGGCTATGTAATAATACACTGTGTTGATTTCAAACTCTTTTGATGTTCTTATCTTCTTGGAATTCATAAAAAAAAAATTGACAAAAGTTTGTCATAAAAAAATAATTGATACTAGTGCTGGCAATACTATTATAAATAATAAACAGATTAATCAGTTGAAGCTCAGCAGAAACTGGGAACTTCAGTGTGTTATCCCATGAATAAAGAGCAAAGAGAAAGCTCCTATTTACCTAAAGTTGCAGAATTTTTCCTTGTGCTGTGTTTGCACACGTGCGTGTATGCACACACATACAGAGTGTCAGTGAAATGCTCTGTATGCTGAGGCTTGTTGCTGCTGCCTTGCTGCAGAAATGTCAGTTTAGCTCTTTTTAGTAATTAATGTAAGCCACCTGAACCCTACTGTTCTGGGGTTTTGAAGTCGACTCAGGAGTTATTTCCTAGTTTACTAGTGTTTCTTAATCTAGCCACATTTTGTACTGTCTGACTTGATAATGATATTAAAATAGATGTTACTCGGCTAAAAAAATCACATCAGAAATGAGATGTGCCTTCTCATTTGCTACATGTATTATCAAATAGCTACCTGAATATGTAGTGAAATCTTTTGAAGAAGAGTACACATTTGTTAAGGTTAAAGACTTTGATATAGGTCTCTGAAAGTCTCTGTGACTGAGGCAAGATTTCTTCTTAAGCAACAAAAGTGTATCCATTTCATTTCAAGGTTGTTTTTTTTTTTACCTTAGTGTTGTAAAATTCTTCTCTCGTCCCTTGCAACCTTTGTGTTCATTAGACAAATCTATGTTATTTCTGTATAGCTTGTAAATTCAAGTCAGCCTCTCCTTGTGACTGAGAGTCAGAAGTTGTTTGTTGGAAGCTGTGTCTGTCTGCAGCCTTGAAAAACATTCAGTTATCTTTTCCTCTGGTTATGGTGATTGTGCTGTGGTGTTTTCAAAGCAATGTTTAGTTATTTCCTGCAAAAGCCAGGCTGGAAAATTAACAGTGTCTAACAAAGCAGGAGGATTGCCTGTGATAAAACTGCCAGTCCAAGCAGCAATTCCTAGAGTCTGACCGCCAACAGGATGAAGACACTTGCAGTCCAGGTTCTCCTATCTTGTGCTCTGTAGTGAGAAAAATATCCCTTCTCTGGTGAGAGTGATCTTGCTGGAAAAACTTTGGAAGTTCTGTAGCACAAATCCTGGTGATGGTGATCTGTAAGGCAGTGTCTTTGCTGAGGGTTCTGGGGTGCAAAAAAGTGGTGAAATTAAAAAAGTGCAAGGTGACAGCTGGGACCCTGCATTTAGCTGTGCACCCATAAGGGACAGGAAAAATATGGTAAAATTATTGTGTATGCCAGATTAAGAGCTGAGCGCATGTATGCTCTTCTAGACAGAGTGATTTCTCCCTTTTTTTTTTTAATGAAATCAGTTTTGCAACATACTGTTCTGGAAAAAACACTCTCTTAACTATCCTCCAGATTATTCTTGAACTGGGCAATGGTTAGTTGTGTGCGTAGCCTCCTTTCAGACATAAAGGCTTATCCAGCTGATAGCAATGCTGAGGGAATCATAGTGTAGAGTCATTCATCTCCAATGCCAATTGTTTAATGTAAAAATGTAGAAGGAGTTGAGTTATTAATTACTTTTGCTCATAGCTGTGAGTGGTGATTCACAGAAGTTATATTCCTAAGGTGTGAAATAAAGAGGAGGAGTATTAGGATGAAGCAGACTTCTGCAGTCATTCAGTTCCAGATATCATGGTTTAGTAGTTTTATGCTACATTAGGCTCACTCAGTGTGTTCATGCTTACAGAGCTTGTATTGATGTTGTCAGTGCTGTGCTTCATTTGCCTGTGTTTGAGCTGGGAAAACACAGAATGAGTAAGGAGAAAATCACAACCTTTTTCTCTTCCAGAAATAAATTGTAGCACCATGCTAGGTTTCTTCACTGTTTATGTTCTCTGGGTTCATCTAACAACACTTTCATTAGGTCTTTTCCAAATATACTGATATCTGACTTTATCCTTGGTGCGCAAAGGCCGTATTAGCAGTGGAGCGCATGTGAAAGCTCCTGGTAATGTCCTACTGTAATGCCAGGAAAAAATTGTAGGAAAAAACAGTGACATTTGTTTTTTTGATTTGGGAAGAGTTTCCTGAAAAAAAAAAACAAACACCCCAAACAACCCAAGTTAGTTGACAGCAAGTAACTAAGAACTCAAGAATACTGTTTTTAGAAAGTCCTTGTTTAGTAAGTCTTCCTCAAGAAGGAAAGATATGCAGGAATGGCCTCAGAAAAAACTAGGAAAAGTACAGATAGAATAGCAGGTAGAATTGCAACCCTGGACTTTAGCAGGGCAAACTTTGGCCTTTTTCAAGCAATTGCTAGGGGAAATCCCATGGGCAAGGCTGAAGGTAAAGGGGCCCAAGATAGTTGGTTGGCATTCAAGGATTGCTTTTTCCGAGCTCAAGATCAGAGCATCCCGACACGTAGGAAGTCAAAGAGGGCCAGGAGACCTGTGTGGCTAAATGGGGAATTGCTGGGTATGCTCAAGTGGAAGAGGAGAGTTTACAGGTCATGGAAGGAGGGGTTGGCCACTTGGGAGGAATATAAGGCTGCTGCTAGAGGATGTAGGAAGGCAGCTAGGATGACTAAGGCCTCCTTAGAATTAAACCTGGCGAGAAAGGTCAAGGACAGCAGAAAGAGCTTTTTCAAATACATGGCAGATAAAACTAACACCAGAGGCAATGTAGGCCCACTGATGAACGGGATGGGTGCCCTGGTGACAGAAGATACAGAAATGGCAGAGTTACTGAATGCCTTCTTTGTCTCTGTCTACTCTGCTGCAGGCAGTCCTGAAGAGCCCTGTACCCCTGAGACCTTAGATGAAGTCAGGTCAACGGAGCAGGTTGCCTTAGTCGATGAGGAATGGGTTAGAGACCAGTTGAGCAATCTGGACATCCATAAATCCATGGGTCCAGATGGGATGCACCCGCGGGTGCTGAGGGAACTGGCAGAAGTCATTGCTAGACCATTCTCCATCATCTTTACCAAGTCTTGGGAAACGGGAGAGGTGCCTGAGGACTGGAGGAAAGCAAATGTCACTCCAGTCTTCAAAAAGGGCAAGAAGGAAGACCTGGGCAACTATAGACCGGTCAGCCTCACCTCCATCCCTGGGAAAGTGATGGAACACCTTATCCTTAGTGCCATCTTAAGGCGTATCAAGGATAAGAGGGTTATGAGGGGCAGTCAACATGGCTTCACCAAGGGGAAGTCATGCTTGACCAATCTCATAGCCTTTTATGAGGAAATAACACGGTGGATGGATGATGGCAGAGCGGTGGATGTGGTCTACCTTGACTTCAGCAATTCAGTATTATTTAATATATTCATCAATGATTTAGATGAGGGAATTGAGTGTACTATCAGCAAGTTCGCTGATGACACTAAGCTGGGAGGAGTGGCTGACACGCCAGAAGGCTGTGCTGCCATCCAGCGAGACCTGGACAGGCTGGAGAGTTGGGCAGGGAATAACTTGATGAAATATAACAAGGGAAAGTGTAGAGTCCTGCATCTGGGCAGGAACAACCCCAGGTTTCACTACAGGTTGGGGAATGACCTGCTAGAGAGCAGTGTAGGGGAGCGGGTCCTGGGGGTCCTAGTGGACGACAGGATGACCATGAGCCAACACTGTGCCCTTGTGGCCAAGAAGGCCAATGGCATCCTGGGGTGTATTAGAAGGGGGGTGGTTAGTAGGTTGAGAGAGGTCCTCCTTCCCCTCTACTCTGCCCTGGTGAGACCGCATCTGGAATATTGTGTGCAGTTCTGGGCCCCTCAGTTCAAGAAGGACAGGGAGCTGCTGGAGAGAGTCCAGCGCAGGGCAGCTAAGATGATTAAGGGAGTGGAGCATCTCCCTTATGAGGAAAGACTGAGGGAGCTGGGTCTCTATAGTTTAGAGAAGAGGAGACTGAGGGGTGACCTTATTAGTGTATATAAATATATAAAGGGGGAGTGTCACGAGGATGGAGCCAGGCTCTACTCAGTGGCAAACAATGATAGGACAGGGGGTAATGGGTACAAACTGGAACACAAGAGGTTCCACTTGAACTTGAGAAGAAACTTCTTCTCAATGAGGGTGACAGAACACTGGAATAGGCTGCCCAGGGAGGTTGTGGAGTCTCCTTCCCTGGAGACATTCAAAACTCGCCTGGACACATTCCTGTGTAACATTATCTAGGTGCTCCTGCTCCGGCAGGGGGATTGGACTAGATGATCTTTTGAGGTCCCTTCCAATCTCTAGCATACTGTGATGCAGATGGCTCATGCTCTGACTGGAGGCTCTAGCCTTAGCAGTTGTGAGCAGCATGGATGCCTCCTCTGGAAGTTTTCAGGATGTCAGTTTAACAAAAACACAGTGGAAGTACTTTGTTCAGATAGATGCCTGAAGCACCAGTAGCTGAGGAGCCAGCCTGAGTTTTGAGGTTGGTTAAGAACTCAGCAGCTCCCAAGAAGTACAGGACAGTAATAGTCCCCCTGTACTTGGCACCAGTGAAACCACACCTTGAACACTGTGATCAGTTCTGGGCATCTCACTGCGAGAAAGACCTTGAGGTGCTGGACTGGGTGGAAGTGAAGCTGGTGAAGGGTCTAATAAAGAGTGCCTGAGGGAACTGCGGTTGTTTAATCTGGAGTTTAATGGTTGGACTTGATGGTCTTAAAGGTCTTTTCCAATCTGAACAATTGTGTGATTCTATGGGGTTATCCTGAATTCTGAAGCAGTGCTTGGAGCAGTGAGGCAGTCTTTGCTCCTAAGATCCACCGCATTCTCTCAGCCTGCTTCTTATCTATATTTTCTCTGAAAGAAGGAATATATTGTCCCATGATCTTAGTTTTTGCTCTCTCCTTCCTGTATCATAACACAGCAAATAATTTAGAAATAAATAAAATAGCTATCATTTGCTTACTGATCCTGGAAAAAATACTGAAGTAGTTTGCAAACTTGATATTATTTCTCCCTTCTGCCAGTTTTTATGACCCCCTTCTCCATCTCCCTGTAAAAAAAAAAAAAGCTAACCCCCCCAAAAAAAAACAAAGAAAAAATCCCCACCTTATTGTTTTTGTCTTCTGTTATGTGGCTAGTTCCATATGCAACACAAGTACTGAGCTTATCCAAGAACAGTGTTTAAAAATGACCCATATTCTGAGTGGTAAGTAGCTCAGCTTCTTCAGTGCTGGGCTGACAATCACAGGCTGATTAGATTTTTACAATTCCCTTAGTGGAGGTAAGTTCCACTTTGATCCCTTTCAAAGGGACTGCTTAAAGAGAAAGGGCTGATTCTGTTTGAATAAAGCTATCCAACTCTGACAGGGTAAATAATAAGCAGGTTCTGATTTTAGTCAGATTTTAATCATATTGAGTAGCATTTCATACCAAAATGATTCTATTTCACTTTACACGTGTAATGATATATTTAATGCAACTCCAATTATTTTAATACATCCCAGTATTTTAATTCCTTTTGAAAAGCAAAACACCCCTCCACTGCCCATTTCTAGGGAATAGGGACTTTATAGCATGATTGTTACTCAAACCACCCCTATTGTTAGGTTTAAAATGCATACGGATGGGTTCTTTTTGTTCAGATAGTTTAGCACTCAAGGAGAAAATTTGTTCCATAATGAAAGCAGTTTTAACTATTGTCTATCACCATCCTCTCATTCTTTAGTGAACTTCTGGTGTTATGACTTTCAACTTTTGATGGCATATATGATTCCTCTCTTGAGAATTTTTTTAACGCTTTATATGAAGATAGGATTTAGTTAGAGGAACACTTCTTAATTGTATCTAGGTAAGGATATGTAGTTTTCATGGCAGCCAAAGCTGGAAACAAATTTGTCTAATGTTTTCAGAGAAAAACTGATGAGTAGAGAATCCAGATTTTGGGGGCCTTGTTCCTAAATTGAATCTTAGTTTAAATGGTGGGTTTCATGTCTGAATCCAAGTTATTGAAACTTACACAGTTCCACAAAAATACTTTATTTTTTCAGTGTAGGATTCTTTCTGAGTGTGGAAAGAAAGAAATAACAGTAAGATGATTCAAGCAGAAGTTGGCACATCCTGTAGAATGATTCTGTTTCATGTTACTTCAACCATAATTTTTATATTCTGCATAGAGCAAGATGTGTCATACTTAACCACAGCTTTTTGCTAGTTCCATTGCAAAACCAATGTAGAGCAGTCTGTTTCCTATATAATAATGAAGCTAGACAACAAAATTACTTAACCTTATAACTGAACAAAAAGAGTCTACCATACTTGTCAAACTGTATTTGTAAGTGAACTAATTAACTCAAACCCAGTGTAATTCTAGAAAGTGAAGATGGCAGGTACTGAAGATATTCAACCGTGCGTTAGAGGAAATGGATTCTATTCATAGTATCAATGTATTAACTTTCAAATAGTTTTAGAAAGCCATCTAGTAAAATCCAGACTTGCTAATAACACTATCCTGTTGAAAGTGAATGGAAGCTTTGCCAACCTAGTATTTAAAGCTCTGACCATGTTTTTTTTTTATTTGAAAAAAAAATTATATTTTCTTAATAGAAATTGAAAGTATTAGTTAAAAATGTACTATTCAATAAAAGTACATTTTATGTTTCACAAATATTGTGTGCTTTCTTAGTTTTAGCCTAAGCTTTTAGAAGAGAAATCAATTTCTTAACTCAACTCTATTCATCATGAAAAAACATAAATTCTGTCTTTTATGAAGCTGTCATAGTTCCTGAGACGTATTAGACCCTAGGGCCCAGTACTCCATTTAAAATATTCTTCATGTCATCTTTTTTTTTTTTAACATTCCTTTTGCTTGTTTGATGACTTTTATTCTTCTCTCTCTCATTTAGTGAAATTCAATATTGTGTCCCTATTCTGTTCCTTTTAAAGACAACATAATAGAAGACACTAAAAAGCAGAGATTTAGTATTTTTATTTTTAAAGGGAATATAGCCATGTTTATCATATTGTCTACATTCTCCTCTGCTCTTTCCTCTTTTGTATTTTTTTGTTTTCTCGCATATTCTCTGAAAGATGTAGGGCATCCCGATGAATTAAAGAAGAACAAAAGCTGTGTCAGACTTGATTCTTAAAAAATATTTATGTCCCCAAAGCTGCAAATAAGTACATATTGGGAATATTAAAAATGCATAGAGGCACTTGATTTTTGTTGTTTAACTAGGTTTCAACTGGCAATCTTTGTACTGTGAAGCATCTGAAGTTACGTTGCTTGGGGTTCTGACAAAGTAATGATGTTTAATTTGTCCCTTTATTTTATTTTTTTTTCCTTCTTCTTTTTAAGTAAGTACACTTTTCCTGGCTCATACTTTCAGCATTGTGCTTATATCCAGGCCTACCATGGCTAGATCCTTCTCTAAGAGGTTTAAGTGCAGTCAGTGGTAACTACACAGCAGGAGGAAGAGTAGCAGAGTTGTGTTCTCAAGGGTATATACGGGAAAACAGTGTAGGCAGTTTCTAAAGATTCTCTGACTAATGGATTAACTACTGTAGTTCAGAATATGAGAGATGATTCGGAGTCTGAGGGGTGGTTTTCTTTTTGTTTTGGTTTTATTTTGGGCTTTTTGAAACTTTTTTGTTTAGGTTGCACAGTTCATACCAACTGCAGGTGGGATTAGTGCCACCTAACTCTAGTTATCTTAAGTGCCCATTTTCAGCTAATTGTCTAGACACTGTTTATTGTCAATGAAAAAATAGAGGTACTTCAAGAGTGTGATTCATCCCATCCTAAAATAGACATCTAAGCTGGGATGAGTTGGAAGTAGTTGTCTTTCTTCACCAAATAGCAGGAAGGCACTGACAACTGGTTAGACAAAAAGCAGCTGAAGATATGTGAGATAGTCACACTCTGAGCTATCTTTTAACGCTGAGGATCTTTTAACCCTCTCTGCTTCACTGATCTGGGAGATGAGTAACATTTTTCAGTATTTGCTAAATAGGACAACCATGTATCCACCTGGTACAAGAGTACACAAGGCAGAAAATGATGTATACAGTTCCACTGAACCCATGGATAGACAGACTGTCCTTTGTTTTGATGTCAGATGGTAGCTCAAAGAACAAAAGCTGATGCATAAAGCACTGTATGTATTTCAGGTTGGGATCAGCCTAGAATCGTCATCCACCCACAGTGAAGGCTCCACTTGGTTACTGTTCTGTGCAAACAACGTCACAGTGACACCCCAGAGCTATCCTGTCACATTCTCATTTATTTTCTGAAAAGTAAATATTCTAGCTGAAAAACAAATTAAGCACAAAATGGGTGTATAATATATCTCAAAAATAGCTTGAATGGAAAACATTTCAAGCTGGCAGAAATATGAGCATGTTTAATACCATATGAATGGCTTTCTCAGTGAAATTCAGAATAAATATCCATTAAAGCATTAATGACATTTGAAACTTTTTTGCAATAATCGTTAACATTTTTACAGCAGAAATACTGTGCAGTAGTTTTTATTCCCATGTATTGTTTGTGAAATGAAGATGCCATTTAACATTAAACTTTACAAAAATGTTTGTATTTTGAGGCATACTTTATAACAGAAACAAATCAATTAAAGGCAGTTATTAACATTCCATTTTCTTCTCTAGAGCTAAGTTTCTGCTGACTTTTTTCATAATTGGACAATAATATTTTTCAGATGATAGTGAACTCTTCACTGAGAAAATGATGAACAGAACAGCTGTTGCTGTGATCTAGGATGTTACCTCTATGAAAGTTTGCTTAAAAATTAAAAGGAACAAACATGTTTGTTAAACCTGCACTGATACTGGGCTGAGGTAGGAGAAAATAAGACTGTCAAATTTCCTAAGATCCACCTATCTCTAAAATAGTTTCCTCGGATTTTGGTAGCAATGTAAGTACACCAGTGGGCAAATTTACCCTGTTTCTATCATATGTTTTGATGCTTGAACTGTTCTTTTTTTTTTTTCCTCTTCCCTTTGTAACTCTGATTCAAGGAAAGGAATACCAAGGGCAGGTGTTTCTGCTAGTTTGTTAACTGAGTTTTCTTTTGTTCACGTTTGAAAGCACTTACCCCCATTCTTCTTACATTTTACTGGATACCATCTTAAAAGTAATAAGTGTAAATTCTTAAAATCTCATGCTCAGAATGTATGGAAATCTGTGCTGATTCTGAGCACTTCTACTTGCTTAATGAATGTTAAGGTGGAAAGAGACCAGTCAGTTAACTGGTGTGATCATATGCACAATGCAGCTATCTTGTCTCATGTAGTTGTTCCTTCCATGGTGCAAAACAAGATGCTGTACATGTTTCAAACCTAGAAGATACTTCTGTTTCACTTTCATTAGGCCATAACTTCTGTCAGCATTCTGACTTTTGTTGGTCTTAATTAAGATAATTTCTTCCTCTTACCAAACTGACCATAAAGACATAGACATCATGGTTATCTTTTTCATCCTTTTAATAATAATAAAAAACCCTGTTGCAATTCCTTGTCCATTTATTACTGTGATATACATTTATTTTTTTTATTATTTTTATTTTACAGAGGAATTTGACAAGCAGATTTGTGGAGTTCTTAATGGAGTTGAAACAACAGCCTATGCATGTCATTGTACATGCATAGTGAAGTGATGAACATAAATCACACACACACAGGCATACACAGAAAACAAGGCACTGTTAAGACTGTACAAGTAATAACTGAGGGGTTATTGATACATTAAAAATCGAGCTCCTAATGAAAACTATATCAGTAGTAAATTTAACACCCTAAAGCTGTGCATTGTTTTGGGATTCTCTGCTTGAAAGCCCAACTGTGTCCCTCTTTCCATATGTGTTTGATCCCACATTTGTAGGTGAATAAATTGCTCCAATGTTGTTGCCGGAACGAACTAAAAAGTCAGCCAAACGTTGTGTCACACATGTGGCAGTGTTGCATTTCCGTTTCTCCAGATGGTGACTACTAAGGTGAAAAAAAAAAGAGCCAAGATTAAGTCAAATGGTGAGCAATCAAGTGTGCCACTTCTAATAGGCATTTGATCAGTGCTAATGTGGGAGTTTTTTTTAATATGTGCACAAATACAGGAACATTACAATCTTCCTACCACCTACTTTGTTCCTGAAAAAATCTTGCACTGCATGCTATTATCAGTTTTAATGATGGGGGTTATTTAAATGCAAAAACCTTAACAGTCATATGTCTTTTGTATTGATATTCTACATAGCAGTTTATGACATGTAGAAAACCTGTAATGATAGTATAGTTAAGACAGTAAGTGAAAACAATGACTAAATGTTTAGCTTTAAGCTGAACTTCTAAATCTATTTAGAGCTCTTGCTGATATCATGAGGATTACTAACATAATGATAACCAGATTTATTTAGTTCTCACAGAATCATATCCTGCTCTTACTGAAGTGAACAGTAATATTCCAGCCCACATCAAGTGGACTGAGTCCAAAGATTCTTTCTCTCAACTCTGCCATACATTGTGAGAGGTGGCAGGCATTGCCACCTTCTTCCAACCTATGTACCACTTAATATTTAGCTCTGGGTAAAGAGAGATTTATTCACTATCGAAAAACTGTCATGTCTTTCTTGAAACACCAACAACTTCAAAATGCTGTTGTCATAGGAGATAATACTTTGCTGAATGAGACTCTAAAGAGTGTCCACAGAAGAATCCATATCTGAAATCACTTTATGGTCTGAACCAACAGACCATTTTCAGAACTCCATTTGGAACTTATGTAGCATGAGATTTACTTTTTTTTTGATTACTATAAAACTGTTAGCTTTAGAGAGCTTGCGTTTTCAGTTTTGTTTCTTAGACCACTATGTTTTCCCTTCAGATAGAAATGTTTGCTTGCTGAGATTGCTTACTGACTTAACTGTTAATTTTCTTGGGCTTCTTCATGTTGATGTGGCTTGAGGTAGACAAGTTTGCAGCAAAAATTTACTGTAAGGAATAACAATTTCCCAGTTTCAAACTCTGGGAAATCACCAATGAGTTCCTTTTCCTACTGAGTGGTTAAATCTGTTACCTGAAATGTCATCTATTCTTTAGGAGTTAAGTGTATTGATCTAAGTATCCAAATGGAATAGCAACTGTGAGAGGAATATTTGTATCACACTGGTTTATACTGGTAAACAGGAGCAATTTCTAAGCAATTACTATTTTAAATATGTAATTGTATTTAAAGGAAATGATTGGATAAGGCTTGATACAGATTCTTTTAGATTTCCATGGGTATTTCTGTTGATTTTTAAAAAAATAATTTCTCGAGGCTTTAACATATGAGGTTCAAACAGCAACTGGTTCTCATGGAAATCCTCGTTTGTTTGTGGAGGCAAAATTCTCTTTTTCATCCAAGGTACAAAATCAGGCCCTGAAACTCCAAGTTTAAAAGCCCAGTCCTGACAGGAAACTACTGGATTTCTAGCTGATGTCTAGCCTGACTGAGCACATTACATCTGTTAGCTTTCTAATCTGTAGCCTTTAACTGAATATGTGCTTGAATGAGACAGTTCACCCAGTAAGGTATACCAGGGCCCCAGAAAAGCAAACAGGGCATGCAACACTCATAAAGGTGATGCCTTGTGTTTGAGTACTGCAATTATTTTTTTTTTTTTAGTAATACTGTAAAAATGTGGGAACCTAGTCTCCATTATCAAAATATTTTGGAAGATAACCAAGTTGTCATACAATAATGATTTTTTTTAATATACTCGAAGAGAAAGCAACAGGCAACTATATAGACACTTGTATTTACTGAATCTGCTCGTAACAGAATTGTCATCGAAAAGAAACTCAGTCAAAAGCCTGATAAACATAGGATAGTTCAGTGCTGTTTATCTTCTAGTAAAAACTGCAGATACCTTTTGAAATGTTATTTTATTCATTAATAAGTTACCTGAAATTTGATTTATGCATTTATAAACATGAATGCATTTCAGACTAGTTAAATTCTATCGGAGCCGATTTCTTCTTTTCTTTTTTTCCCATGATTAAACTGATATTTAACTCTGTAATGAAATATTACTTAAATCCAGGAAACAGTTATGCTATAAAATAATTCCATTGTGGCAGAGCATTAGTGTTATTAAGAAGGGTGTATTTTCTTTTTTTCCCTTCAGGCTTGGAAATGTGACAAATTTAATAAAGAAGGCCCTTTCAAAGCACGCTTTTCTTCTCTAGGTAATGTAGTATTTGTAACCTTTTTAATTT
The DNA here is from genome assembly GCF_034315485.1 of Pezoporus occidentalis. NCBI lineage: Eukaryota > Metazoa > Chordata > Aves > Psittaciformes > Psittacidae > Pezoporus > Pezoporus occidentalis. The sequence goes on along the minus strand of NW_026913748.1, from coordinate 11,579,712 downwards.
ATGAAAGCATTATAATTGTAAAGTGATTTAATCATATGCAACTTTTGTCTCTGGATTTCACTTTCTACCCCGAATGCTTTGATTATTATGCTTACAGAATGGCTCTATTTGTAAGAAGGATATTTTAAGCTTTTTTTTTTTTCAAAGAATAAACAACAGACAGATTGTCCCAAGTAACAGAATATGACTTCATAATTGAATCCTAGCTGATATAACTAGAAGAAACAAGGAAAATCAATACCTTTTTGTCTTTGCTGCTCGTTGTTCTGGCATTTCCTCACTAAGTCCTGAGGGTGTATTCTGTGACATTACCGGCAATACCCATCCTTGTCTCTTGGAAGTACCATCAGATAGATCATCAGCCACAGATAATAATCTTTAAACAACAATAAAATATCCTATGAAATTGAATACCTCTATTTCTTTCTCATATTATTTGAGATATGAAAGCAAAAGCAATTCATGCAATAACGTGAACAAGTTTTCCTCTAAAAGAAATAAATATGATTATTTATTACTCACTTCTCAATAGGTGTAGCTTCCAAACAGCTCAGAGTGACAGAAAGTGCAATGAAGAAAACTGACAGCTTCAGGTTGCACATCTTTGCTTCCAAACTTTCTGAAAAGGATAATGATTCAAACCTGAAAGCTAACTCAAATACTCTTCAGCATATTCTATCACTGATACCCATTGTGTCCTAAATCAAAAACAGCTAGTCTTTCTCACAGGCTAGAGTAAGTTTAGTGGCACAACACAGTTTCAGACAGGTAGCACTCAACAGTAAATGTTCATTTTCCATCTAGTAATTCCAATCCTTTTCCTTATCTCTGATTTGCCCTTCTTGACAAGTCCCAGTCTCAAATTCTGGTCCCAGGTGCAATTTACCTTGAAGCTATCCTAGCCTTTTCCTGAAAAAATGCTGCTGATTAATAGTGAGAAACATTGTGCTTTCCTGAAAGCACATCTGTTGCACTGCATCTCAAGTAAGAAAAAAAGGGAAATTGTTTACCTTGTAATGGTCAGGAAGCTAACTGAAGACACACGCCTGTGTTAGAAAGAAGGGTGCATACAACAGTTCCACGCTTGCATCTAGCTCTGGAGTATCCCTTTTCCCCTTTCCTTGCTGACAAGTAATACGGCTCTTATATACCCTTCACACCTTTCTCAGCTCTGACATCAGGCAGCACAGAGAGACTGTCATTAATTCCCATCCCTATAGACAGAAAGTACCCCAGAGAGGAGCAGGGAAAGATAGGTCACTACTACATTAGCACATCAGTAGATATTAACCTGGTATGTGCAGGATGCCCTTGTGAAGATACTGTAATAGCATATTGCACATCAGAACTGTAGGTTCAATTTTATGGTTCTGATAAGATGCTGAGGTAATATTCCCTGTGGGTGTTTTCAAGGGCTAAATAAGGTAACAAAAGTTATACAGAAAGACAGAGTAAATGAAACACTAGATCACCAGTTATTGAAATATAAGAAAACAGCTATTTTAGAAAAGATAGATTAGTTAAAGTTGTGGAGGTTTGTTGTAGAAGGATATAGTGACCAAAACAGAAAAAATGTTTGAAGGGATGAAGGTATGAAGAGTAAGAAAAGAGTGAAAATTATTTAAACTGACAGATAGGGTGATCATTCAGGGTAACAAGGTAGAGCTCATATACATTTGTCAGTGAATTAGAAATACAAATGAAAATTTTGTCATTATTAATGCAAAATCTTATGTTTTAATAACACTGGCAGATTCTTTGTCATGCATGAAAACTGTGTGAATTAATATCCTTAGGAAGGAAAACCCTAGGAGTAAAAAGCTAGAAAATATCAGAAATAAATTTGCCTGTGCAAATTTATTTCTCTGGTGTGCACAGAATGTGGTTCAGGGAAAAATATACAGCTTTTAATAGGCACAATCCAATGTTAATAAATTACTTGACTGCAGATTTCCAAGGATAGAGATGAGAACCATTTTTTCCCAATTTTGGTGGGAATTTTTTTCTTTTCCTGTTCATTAGTTGCCTTTAGGTGCCCAAATGGAAAGTAGATCTTTCAATTGTTTATGGAGGTTAAGTTGCTGCCATAAAAGCTCAGGCAAAATTTTCTGTGATAAGAAGTTATCGTATGCATCTTCCATATTCTCAGACAACATGAATTAATTCCATAACTGCTTCAGTGACGAGTACCATTGCCTTAACTGGAAGTCCATTTCTTTGTTGGCCTACTCTGTAATACCAGATTTTCCCTTAAATGGCCAAAGTTCCAGTAATGGCTCTCTTCAGGCATCTATGCTGAACTGAGTTGACTACAGAAGGGAAAGCTGACATGGTAGCCTCTTAACCTGCTAAAACAGCTAGTCTGCAAATAAGATTCTAGCAAGGGACAATGACAATTTTTTTCTCTTTTTTCTTAAGGATTGCTACTTCTGGATGTTTTTATTTCTGTTTTTAATGATCATATATATCTTTTTCCCACAGGTTCCTGTCATCCTCCCATGGATGGACAGTCCCAGTGTAAGAAGAGTAAGTGTTTTATCTTCACCATGACAACATCTTCTGTGTGACATCTGAAACAAGTTTATCTCTCCAAAGAGTCTTCTGTTCTTATTTTCACTGTAGTGTTTGACTACAACAAAATAACATTTTGGTGGTGTTATTTTCACTGTAGCAATTTTATTCCTCTGAAATGAAAGCATGATTAAACCCATTGTACAGAGGTAGAATTGCGCTAAAAAAAATTATGCAAATAATCTGGCAGATGGTTTACACTAGCCAATATTCGCTGCTTGAATAATGAACTTGAAGATGCTGTGGTGCACTTCTCTGGGGATGGGAATAGATCTGGGTCCCACTGACACTCAGTAGCAGTGTGTATGCTCAGCTCTTGTGAAAAGGCAAGCTCATGCTGTTTCAGCTCCTGAAAAGCAAGATGCAGTTTGCATCTGAGATCTTAAAAGATTGGACTGAATATTCAGAATCTGTTATTTTTCAAGGCATCTAAGTGATTTTAGCTTGTTGTGTCAAGCTTGAATCAAACTATGGGTGGATGTAAGAGAAGTGAAACAGGCTTTTCATAGAAATATTGGTCCTAATTTCAGCTGTCCTGCAGGTGGCCCTGGGAAGCCTCTAATGGTTTGAGGGAAGAATCAAAAGGCTGATTCTTGAGTGCACTGTAGAAATTAAACTAGGCTCGTGATATCCCAGGACCATTGCCTGCCTCCTGGGCAACATAGCAGAATGAGAAGCATATCCAGCAGTAAGTCAGATGTAATGTTAGCAAAATTATGCTGTTACGGCTCCTGTTGCAAGCTCTCTTAAGCAGTAGTGTTTTCCCACACAAACAAGACTGCACTATGAAATGTGGAATCTCTTTGACAGCAGAACTATTCATAACTCAAATTTCAAGAAGTTGGCACTAAGTACTGTGCACTTAGTACCATTCAATTAAGTGGTTAGAAAATTATTTTTATCACTGACAAAATTTCTTAACCTTGATCTTAAAAAAACCCTTTATTACTGTGCATAATAAATGTTATCAGGCCAAGGAAAAAAATCACATATTCTCAGTAAAGAAACCCATGACAAATTCCATTCTTAGTAGTCTTATGGTAATTTTACCTATTTATGCTGGTGTTTAAGTCTGTATGAAAAGATTTGTCTAAAGTTTTCTTTGTGAATGATGGTTAGGGGACACCAGAACTGAGGTTTACAAAGAATCCAGAAGATATGTTATGCCAATGCCCTGGTTCCTTCTGGAAACTGCCTACATAAATGTCTTGAGTTGCAAGATGATGATGCAGCTGTAATGCAATGCTCTTCACAGTAATGTATTGGCAGCAGAGGTACAGGGAACCAGCCTCATCTCAAAAGTCTGCTGCTTTTATCTAATGGGGGGTGGGATTTACTATAAAAACAGCCTTAGGTGACTCGCTCAGATACAGATATTTATACTGCAGCTGTCTAAATGCATGTGAAATGATTTCCGTCATGGGTGTTTTAACTCTCTTATGTTCTCAGTTCCTAACATTTAAGGTTGGCTCCCTCTCTTTCTTATATTTACCCTTTTCTTAGGCTATTTCTGCCTCCTGCTGGACAGCTGTTTCCCACCCTTAGTGGCTGCTTTTCAATTTCTGAGTTCCACATTTGCTTAATGACATTAATAGCACACATTAAGACTTTTGGTAATGGATGTCTCTTTCCCATTTGTGAGAGAGACAAAAAGCCATATTACCTGTTGCGTATGCTTTACCAGATGCCGTACTGCTTTGTAAGGTAGATGTCTCCAGTAAATTACACTGTTGCTCAGTTACCAGGAATTAGAAGTGTATGAATAACTCACATTTAATTTGCCTGTTGTATCAAAACAGAAAAGGAAAAGCTGTAGACATTAACATGAAATGGGCTTATTTCAATTTTTTGAACAAACCAGAAATCGTAACAGCAGCATTAATATTCATCAGTATAAATATTATCAGGAATGAAACAGAGTGGTGCATGTGTCACTGCTTGTAGCTGTTATATGAGTGGAGCATGATGTTTCATGTGATCTGACAAAATTGTTTCATTTTTATAACAATTTTATTAGCCTTTGATTCCTTTTAAATAAGTCTTAATCAAGCTTCGAAACAAAAGTAAACTATAAAAAAAAAGGTTTCATTGATAATGTCAGCACCTCTGAAAATGTCTAAGTAAGGACTTGTGTTCAGATGGCCAAATCTGAACGCAGAGAAGTAGATCATGTGCCTAAACATAGTTTTCTGCTATCATTTTATATATCCTAGAATATCCAGGACTGACATTCATGAACCCAACCAGTAGGACACAGTCTTAGCAACTGCAAACTAAGTGTAATGTCAGAGAGAGTCTAAAGTTAAACTAGATACTATGATTAAAAGCCTTGATTGTTCCCTAAATGTTTAGAGTTTGATGCCAAAGTCTGAAAAAAAATTGGCTATAATACTCTATTCCTAGTATTTCTTGCTTGTTACTATGCTGATGAATACTAAAATGTTTGTACTATTGGTGGTGTAATTTTCTACTGTTAGCAGTTAAGCTACATGTATCTGCTATTGTTTTATTAAATATGCTTTTACTAGCACAATTTTCTTTGTTACTCCTATTTGATGTGGGCTGTGTCAGCACTGATAAAAACTTGAAAAGCTTTTCTTGTTGATCCCCAAACCAATGTTAAACCTGTGGAAGAATTATGGAAGAAACAGCAGAAGAGGTAGTAGGAGCAAAGTTAACAATTTCTCCTGCAGGGAAAAAAACCCAGGTGATATAGGAATGAAGTGTGGCCATGCATGGAACTGACCAGCAAATGGAAATAAGTCACTTGGACAGTGAACAATGTCTTAAATCTTTTTTGTGATGTATTCTGCTTCTTGGCTCACACCATTGACAGAACAATCACGTAAGCTCAAAGGGCTATTGCTAGTGATTCCTCAGAGAATGACCTCCGCAGAGTTTGTGCTGAATCAATTCCTATACCTGGAAATCTCCCAAGCAAGAGGAATAAACCCCATGTTTAGATCAGAGAAGTCAGAATTGACATCACAGTGGCTGATAAATTATAGTTCTGAATGCCATTCCTACTTACATTTTATAGAGTTTTAATTGTGTGGCTTATACTGGCTTGCATCCAACAGTGTATGTTTGAATACAACGTTTAAAATCTTTTCTTTTCCTTTGTCTCTTCTACAACCTGCTTCCAGAAGTATAAGCAAAAGGAGACCTCTCCTTCAGGTATCAATGTCACTTTCAAGGGCTCTAGATAATGTTAATGGTAAATAAGTAGGATGAAATAGTACTACTATTCTTCTGAAAGTTCTTCCTTGCTGGTAACTTAAGCCATTCATTGCTTCCTGCTATGACAATTCTAAAGTCATTGTCTATAAGAATTAATCCATAAAATGGTATTCAGCTTTCAAGTATATTTCTGTAATGTGCACATACCACTGCTACAGTAGTATATGGAATCCTATAACATGTGGGGAGTCCTGAGTGACTATATTGCTACTGAATGTGCAGAAGGAGGTCTCCTTGATAGCTCCTGTAAGGGCCAAAAACAGATTAAGGAATTAGGTATGTGTAGAAGAGCTGTTTCTGATTTACTAAGTGTAACTGTGAGAACTCTCCACCACCTCTTTGCCACCCTAGCGTCTTATAAAATGCATAGACATCTGTAGAAAATACAGTGGGACCAGACAACATCCTCCATGCTCCCCAGACTTATTTCAGTGGAGGTGAATTGCTAGTTAAGTACAAAGCATGCTGAACCATTCACCAGTAAGAGAAACTGCTGGTTTTCAAAATAAATCTACACAGAAACGTCAGCACTTCCTACCTGATCCAGTGCATAAGTTTTAACTAAGTTTTCTTTTAAGCTATCTCCCTTTCAATAATCAGACTTTTTTTCTTTTCTTCTTCTTTTTCATTTTTTTTTCTCTTTCCCCTCTGCAAACTGCAGCAAGAGAATGACAATCTGGCTTTGTCTTGAAACACTCTAAGTCTTTTAGATGATGCTGTCTTGACAGCTTTGCTATTAATAGTGACATTTTCTCTGCCTTTTAAAAAGGAGAGTTGTGCTGAACTGAGATTCAGTCATGTTCATAATAATTTTTCACTAAGGGCAAATGCAGTGTACTGGCTTGTGTAGGAGGGTTTACGTTGACAATAGCATGAAACATAAATTATTTATGGTATGTCAGCCCATGTGGCTTCAAAACAAGATAGCTCTTCTTCAAAGAGAAATGCAGTAGGGCTGCATTTACTGTATGCTTGGATAATTACATGTGTGAGTGCAAGACCTCAACTTTTTGTTCTACTTGGTAATGAGAAAAGATTTTGATAAGCACAGGGAACATGAATCAGTACATGAAATTATCTCTCTACTGTAAGAAGTTATTAAAAATTTGTTAGGAGTTCAGCATATGCATCTGGAAAAAATTTAGGACTTTTACTGTTATGGTAGTGTCTTTTACAGCAAATACTGCTGTTTCTGTCTGCTTAGCAACCACTCCACTTTCGGCTGAAGCTGTCCCTGATAACAAAAATAAATAAATAAATAAATAATAGTAATGGCATGGAAAAGTCAGTATTTAAAAGTGAGAGTTCACATTTAGAAGCTGTAAGTGACATGACTGATTCATAAGGTGATGTTATTTGTAACAAACTGTTACTGAACCAAATACCTAGTAGAAAGTTGAGGGCACTGTATTATTGCAAGGCAAAACCCACCTGAGGCTCTGGAAACTTTCAGTCATTAACATATTGAAATAATTTCCTATTAACACACTGTGCTAATGAATGCTACAGTTTCAATGCAACAAAGCTGGAAAGTAATGTTACTATAGATTTGATTCAGAAAAAAAGCCCACCCTTGTGCAGAGAAGCACATACTTCAGGTCAGGTGTCTTTATGTGGGTGTCGAGTATGTACTCTTTATTTAGAATGGGTATCTTAAGCTCTGCTTTTGGATTCAGAGTTTTCTCTATGATATAAACTATTGTCTAGATTGGTAGTCTTTTCTTTTCTTTTTTTTTCTTTCTTGATATGCAGGATTCCTGCACGTTTCTTTCTGAAGAAGTAGACCTCTGGCTAGTGACTACAGTTCTAGTGACTGTAGGCTTGATTTTGTGACTCTTTACAGAGGCCCTGCACACCTTTCTGATGCATTCCTACAGAATGTAAAGGGTTAGTTTTGTTTTAGAGAACCATCTCATTGCTACAGTGGTCATACTTATTGATCTTGTGTTTAAAACCTCAAGAATGTTGTATATATACCTATATATTTTCACATCAGCATAACGTTTCATAAAATTTCATGTCAATGAAGGGTTAACACATTCTTAAATTATTTTATAAGCAGTTGACATAAACAGTCATGATCTTCTCTGTGGTGGTATGGATCATTACAACCCCTCTAGGTCATGTATCATTCTGTTGCCTCTTGTAATACACATAATAGTTTGTAGCAGTTGAATAAACAACTGTTAAGAGAACCATAAAAATTGTCACCATAAGGGTATGGTATTTTTTAATAGAAAGTCTTACATGTACACTCTTATTTAAAGTCAGTTCTTGAATTTCCATTGTCAAAAAGAGGGTATTTATTTCATGCAACTTAAACCTTTCTGAGCAAGAATATCTGTTTTGGGTTATCCTATGTTTAAAAAATTTCCTATGTTTTAAAAATGGGGGATTTGTAGCTAGAAAGCCATGGTCACAGGTAGATGCATAGATTCCAAAAAGTTCATCCATGTTCCCAGAGCTTCCATTTGGATATTTCACGCCCTTTAGGACTGAGCTATCTTAGAAGAAATCCCTATGTAAAGTGTACCTTGAAAGGCCAGGAGTATCACCTTTAAGCATTTTCTAGTAAGCAGTAGTGGTGTAGTAGCCTGGTAGTAAGTAGCCTGGTGTTATCTCTGCACACAAAGCATATTATCATACACCAAAAAACTTGGGGACTTGACGGATAGCAAAAGTGAAATGCTATCAGGTTACATAAACCACTGATTGATGAATCATAGTTAATGTCATTTTTTTTTAGAGGAAAAGACTCCAGAGAGACTTTGAAGCCTTCGTACTGCCAGTCAAGCTACAGTACATTTGTTCCTTTAACTTTTCTTAGAGTGTGTTCATGAGACAATATGCCTCATTAGTGAGAATGCTGATGACCTGAGCATACAGCAAATCCTTTTGTACTTAAAAAAGGAGACACTGCCAAAAAATATATCACTAGGTTTTCAACTTTTGATTTTTATTTTTTGTTTGTTTTTCTTTTTACGTAGGTAATTTATTCAGAAAAGCTGCTTTGACAAATGGAACATTTATGTTTTCTAATGTTTAAAAATAGAAGTTTGTGTAACAGAATGTTTTCCAGCCTTGTGGCAAATTTTACAAAGAATGAAGAATTTCATGTCTTCATGAATTTGTCACAAGGCTGGAAGACATGAACCTGTTTTGCTAAAACAAAAGCAAACCCCCAAAATCCATACAGGTTGAAATCAGTGTGTTAAACTGCTTTCTTCTGAGAGAAACAGTTATGACAGTGTCATCAATTTAAATAAATAGTTTTGAAAACACAACAATTAATGTTTTGTACATAGACAATATTATCTTCAATGTATGGATCTGAATGCTTGCTATAAATGACTATTGTTCTTGAGTTACAGGGAAAAATATTTGAGACAACGGTGAGTTAAAAGGGATGCACAGAGTTGATGGCAGAGTTGAGGATGGAAGACAGATCTGAATCTTTATCTAGTCTGTAGCTGATATGCACACTGTTGAGGTGAGAGAAAAGGAAATCTTACTGGATAGTCAAACTAAATCTGAATTCAGGTTCAAAATGGGCAGAAAGTCTAGTACCCAAGTCTCTGTGTCTGCATATACAGCGATAAACATCACCTCACTTTCTTGTTAAATGCAGATTGGTGCTTCCTTACGTGGCTTGAGTAGATCAAGCTCTTACTTGTTAGTCTCTTCGCTTTCCAGCACAATGAAACCTTGTGACTCTCCATGATTTACCTCAGTCTAGTATAACCACTGCAGAATAAATACAGTTTTGATTAAAGGTGGATCAGTTAAATTATTACATCTTTCTTTTTGCATCCTTCCTCTCTGTCTTCTGAGAGGGTAGGTTCTCAAAATATCTTGAGAAGGGCTTTTTGCTTTGTGCAGGTGTTGTGACTTCTATAAGCAGCTGAAAGGAGAGAAAATGTTGTGAAAGAGCCTGTCTTGTAAGGTTTCTAGACTCAGTTTTGCTGGTCTGTTCAAAGGCTTAACTTCGCAGCTTTTTGGAGTGCTCAGACCAAAGCACAACCCTAAGAAGAAAATTCTGTGTTGTCCTTGATAGAAATGCACTCTGTTAGCCTCCATTTGACTGGGAGCTGCACAGCTACTCAACTATCACAGCTCTGCACTGACACTCTCCCTGTTGGTACTAGTGAGGGGTGAAATTTTATGTTCCCTTGTATCTCCTGATAAACCTTCAGTAGAGAAGCAGATCTCAGCAGATACAGCTGGGGAAGAAAATGGTTTTAAACATTGCTTGGATTTTGGCCCAACTCTGAACTGGTGGAGGAAATGACAGTGAACCTGATCTGTGTCACAATGTTTTTATTGGGTTGCCATGCTATATCCTATGGGATGTACAACCCATGATTGCTATAGTGCTCAAATTAGCTACATTCATGGTTGTTTACAACTGCAGTACTGGGAAAGAGCTACTTAGTCCTCAGCATTTCCAAAATCATGTATTGTATTTAGAGTGGAACCAGCAGTGACTTCTGTATTTTTGGCAGGTAAAATCATTACATCTAACATTTAGAGTAGGACCAATAGATGTACATCAACTCTGCATTTTTTTACTGAGATCTTCTGCTGATTTCCATAAACATACCATTTATCCATTTGAGTTTCCTCTGAGCTTTCATAAAGCAATTGTATGAGTGTCCTGACCTTAGGCTGGGAGCTGCTGGCTGGCTGATGAGTAGACCTAGGATGATATAAGGAGAGATGACAAGGTGTCATTTGACCTGATTTTTATGTGTCTAAAAGTTAGTTAGCTAGACTAAGCTAGCTCTCTAGTCTTTCAAAGGACAGGGAAGAAAGAAGCACCTCCAGAGACAGTTTCCTCCCACTTATTTCAGACAGCTGCCTTAAGATGGGATGAATTACACTCTGGAAATACCTGATTCTTTCTAATGCCTATTGTGAGATCCTAGATGAGGATCTTCAACAAAAGTACCTGCTAAGAATAGGGTCTGCCTGCTTCTGTAAGCCAAATATTTGACTCTTTCAAGGTATTTTCCTTGAATTATAATGATCAGAGTACCCCAGCCAGAAAAATTTACTTGTAGTCTCAGTTTCTCAGGTCTGGGCTGGTAATGCAGGAAGCAGTGAACTTTGTGCAAATATGGCCTTTAGGAGAAATCCCATGGAGAAGGTGGGAATTCAATATACTAAGACATCAAAGATTCTCTATAATGCTATGTTATCCGTGAATTAATCACAATAGAGATTCTGAATTCTATATGCACAGAATGTTACATTAATTTGCTGAATATTAAACTGTGCATTTGTGAACATATGTTAATTTCATATCTCTACTGCTGTTTTTTGTTGGTTTTTTTTGAGAGGTACTTAATTTGTGCATGTTGCTGATCACTGGCAAATTGCTGGGGAGACTCCTTACCTTCATTCGGTACCCTGCTGCTGAAGGATCTCTGCTGAAACAAAAGCAAGTTACAAAGGTCAAGATCTGCATAGTAGGTGCTTCCCAGTGTCACTTAAGCACATCCAAACTCTGAAAATTCACAGAAGTCACTAAAGTGCCCAGATATGGGCATAATGGGATTATTCCTTTAGGTACTTTTTTATGCACACAGGCCATGTAAGCAGGCTACAATCACCTACTTTAAGACTAAGAATTCACACTTACCCTAAAAAAGTTCCCCTAACATCCTTCAGATTTCAAAAAGCCTGAAAAAAATAGAAAAGCTTTCCAGCACTCTCAGGCAGCTAAATATTACTGGGTATTTCCAGTATTTTCATAGGTATTATTTCTTTTTTATCCCTGTAAAAGGACTTTTTCTTTCCTCCAGGACTGGGGATCCAAATGTATAGATAGATACCAGTAGTCTTTTTTGTTTGTAAGCAGAAGTCTCTAAGACCCTTTCTCCATGAAGCAAATATTGATATAATTCCAATAGTACTTCCTTTCTCATGGTGCTACAGACAAACAGAACACCAGAGAGGTTTGAATGTAGACAGTCCGTGGGAAAACTCTTGTTAGTGTGCGTACGTTTGTCTGTGTTTGTTTGTATGTATGTGTCCAAAGGAGCATGCCCTTGAAGCATCCATTCCTTCATTTTGCTTTTAAAGCTAAACTCAGTTCATACTTAAGCACATCAATAAGTGAAGTTCTTTTGACTTCCATCAATGTTCAGCACTTAGGTTCCTACTGTAAGACACTTTGCAAATATGCTAATATGAAGTGACCAAAATTAAGTTTGATGAATGAAAGTAAATCTTTTATAATGGGCTATGTGAATTTTAGGAAAAAAGGCATTTAAACCTCAAAAGTCAGTTGAGATAAGCCGATGCATGCAGCTTGTCCATCATCCTGAAGGGGTACTGCAGCTTTTAAAAAGATGACCTGTATTTTCCTATTGTTCCCCTTTACTATTTTTTCTTTTCAATGTCATAAGTTTCTAAAATGCAAATTATTGATGAATTCTAGGGGAAATCTTAAAAAAAAAGTTATATGAAGTGGAGCTAGAAAATCTTATGATAGCAGGCACATGCTATAGGTCACTTAAACTAAAGTAACCACCTGGGTAATTTTTTTTCCCTGAATCGGAGATAAGTATTTAAAGCAAATTGTTAAGTGCCTGCTGTAAGAAGGTGTTTATTTGACTGCAATTTTTGCTTTCCAGTTTTTGTAATCCATTTGCTGATCTGAGTCTTCAGTTTTATTAACCCTGAGCGGAAACTGTTGAACAAAATAATCTTACTGAGATTGTAGAATTACACAGTTCTCTATGTGATGGTAGTATGGCTTTTTATCTCATCAAAGTTCAGGTAATGGTTATTTATTCAATGATTAATTAAATTCCTAGCCAATGACTTTAATTGCAGTGGTTAGTTTATTTCCTGTAGATGCTGAAAATTCTTGCATGCATCTCAGAAGCTCACTTTTAAATAATTATTATGAATAAGGAGATTTGAAAATAAGGACCTCTATAGACAAAATCATGGTGTGTACACCCCCCAGATAGACATGGATTAAAATATAAAATATATAAAGAATATATTCTACAAGTAGTTATGAGATGAAATATTTAAAAAATAGATGGGGTAAGAGAGAAAGAAAAAAGGACTGGTAAATCCTTGTAATAGCTAAACACAGGGTATAAAGGCACCTAAACTGAGATCTTCAGTTCTAGTTTCTAATCAATTAAGACAAATATGTAACAAATTCTCTGTGCATTATTCTAGCCATATCTTTTGATTAAGTGCTTGCAATCAGATTTTCATAGCTAACTGTTACCGTTAGAATATTGAAGTTTAGATATTTTTCATGAAAAGCAAGGCTAATGCTCTAATGACACTGAGACTTCTCTGTTACGTAGAACAAGGCTTAGTTATGCACGGAGGGAAGTTGCACATGGAGAGAAGTCACTTTACACTTGAATGAATATTACTTAGTTGTTGGCATACACTGTTGAACAACTGCTATTTTGGTAGGCAGCATCCTTTTCCTGAATCATACAATCACACAATGATTTGGGTTGGAAGGGACCTTAAAGCTCACTGAGTTCCAACCCCCCTGCCATGGGCAGGGACAATTTCCGCTAGACCAGGTTGCCCAAAGCCCTGTCCAAACTGGCCTTGAACAAGTCAGCTGTTTTATTAAAGGAAGCAAGGATGGCCACAGGGAGTCGAGGGAACCTTATACTCAGCCATTTTCTACCTGAGTTCACTGTGGCTTTCTTATTGCACAGTCTTCTGTGAATGCAATGCAGGATGTGGCAGAACTCAGACCACTGTTTTTATATATTCTTACTTTGTCAGAGGATTTTTAATTTTCTGGAAGTGGCAATGAAGAAAATATAAAATGCAAGAAAACCTTCAAAATATCTTAGTGGGAAATAAGACTTTACCTCAGATTTTAGTTAAAGGAAATCAAAGGTTGAAACAGGACTTAGATTTCTAGTTAAACTGTATAAGCAAAATCCCAGTACAGATAGCCATCAGGTATGATTTGGAGATTATCATGAAGTGAGAACAGAAAGCAGCACTATAGCTCTTAAGAAATGCATATTTTATGGGGGAGAAGCATGCTAATAGTTTTTCACTTGAGAACTTTTCTAATGTTCTGAGTTTTCTAATGAGAACTGAGTAGATATGCTCCCCAAAATTTACAATCTTGAACTTTTTTATAAGAAATGCCTCGTGATACGGTGTGGTACTGAAGCAGGCCAAGATCCTCAGCCATTAGTGGTCTCAAGGCATCAGCTGAGAGTCTACAAAACATTTTTCAGTACAGCAGTAAAGTTGTAAGTTTGTGAAACAAAAACATATTGTGTAACAAAAATGCCAAGTATCTTATCAGTGTGTTATTTCCCCCTCCCCAAAGCATAACCACACAGGGTATGTGGTAGTACAGGGACGTTTTTCAGGAAGGCTGGGTGCTCCCTGAGAAAGCCGAGAAATACTCTATGGGAGCTGTGCTCAAAAGCCAGGCTTTCATTAAACACAATCCCACCTTCACCACACTTTTTAGACTTTGCATGTAGGTTTTCTATGTGCATTAGTAGTTATTACATGAAGGGAGACAAACACAAGTGTCAACAAGAGGCTTAAGGTCATGCATGAAACGTGCTTCAGCACCAGTACTTGGCGTATCTACAGATTCTTAGATGTGATGTCTACCCAATTTGTTCAAAGGTATGTAATCTTTTTCTTGTCACATTAGCTAGAAATATTTACACTTGGTCAAACTATTCTGTATTTGTAACATCCAGTAATCAGTAATTAGCAGCACCTACCCTGAAGATCAATCACAGCAGCTATATTGCTATGGGTGGCTTTTTTGTCTTCCACTTTTTCATGGTGAACCATCATCATGCAACAAAAGTCCCAAAGGAAAGGGTGCTCCTAATGATTGTTGCAGTGGCTAGTTATTAGGATCTTGCCCCCTTTTAGAATTAACACCTCAGTATATGTAGTTAAACTTGTATACTTCAAAAATAGACCCAGAAAGACTGATACAGTGAGAAGAAACACTGATGATCAGGAGCTGGGATTGCTGACAAGAGTGATTTTATGCCTCTCTGCTTCAAGGTCTGAAGTAATTTTCTCCATTTTTGATTCAGACGCAGTTCTGCCTCACAGCTGAGCTACCAAGTGCTTTATATCAACAGGGAAGGGCTACACTTTCTTTCAGACCGTTCCAAGACACCAAGAAGAGGCCAATGATTGTAGTGTGCCAGGGCTGCTTTTCATACATTAATTCGAGTCTTGGGCACCCTCTCAAGACACAAACTCATTCTCCTCCTCCAGTCTGACCCTGTGTCACCCTTTGCTAGGACACCACCTAGTCTGTAAACTTACAGTTATGTGCACATTTAAAGTTCCTTTCTTGCTTGTGAGTACTCTCTGATGTCTTCAGTGGGCAAGAGTGTCATCGCTTTGTGCTAGGGGATCTGACACAGCTGTAGCTCTTGGCCTTTTTTGGTGGGGAAGAGGAAGAGATGGGCATAATTTTTTTCTTAAGAAGTCAACTGGTGTCTTTAACATCTGAGTGAGTACTCTAAAATGCACAACTGAAACCATTTGGCAAAATTACAAATTCTGCAGTAAATAGACTTGGGTTAATTTTCAACAATTTGGACTAAAAGTCAAAGTTTAAGGGTATGATATCAGTCATTTCTTCTGCAGACCTTTAAAGAACTGTAAGTACTTAATTGTTTTGCCCTGAGAATATTTTCCTTTATCTAACATTAGTGTAATTGCATTTGAGTAACAATTTGAACTGTACCTGCTAAAACAGGGTGGGCTGCTGTTGAATAAAATAGTGTTAAGATAAATGATTCACTGGGATATAAACTATTACGCCAAATTGCAAAGAAGGTGCAAACCTGTATAAGCACATTTTTGTACTGTGATTGAGCACAGTTTGTGTAAACATCTTCAAGCAAAGCATACTGTTTATATATCAATGATAATTGTCTGAGTTGCTCACCACCTTAATTGTAAAGTGTTTCCGGGAATGCTATACACTTTTGAAACTCCAAGTAAGGAGTTACCTGTAGAAGGAGTTAATGCTCGTGAATTTGCTAGGATTTGAGAGGATTAACATTGTTGTAGAAATTAGTATTTTAAGAGATTGATTGAGAGGATGTTGGGTTAAAGAATGTGAAAGACAATTCAGTCCTGTTGGCAGGCTTGTTAAAGACGGCTTGCTTCCCAGACGCGACTTTATGAAGTGGAAAACATAAAGAAGAGCAGGTGCTGCAAGACTGTACTTGGAAAGTGTATCTGAGACAAAAAAAAAAGAGGAAATTAACCTATATGCATCCCAACTATAAGGTAGGGTTCTGACTTGCCCTGTTTTTCTTCAGCTTACCCCATCAGGCAGCAGGGAACTGTGTTGAATAACTTGGTTTAATGAAGCCTTGTGACAGTCCTTAGAGATAAATCTTTAAAATGGTGTTCTCTCTGTTTAACTCATTGTGCTAACCCTCAGATGTATAGGGACTTTTACAGGTATGTTCCAAGTCCATGGAATATACTGTTCCTTCTGTGAGCACAATTTTGGGAAATATGTAAGATGTGTAAGAAAGCAGGTGACTTAGCACTACCAGAAGCTCTAGCCATGATGTCGAGATGGAGATGACTAAAAGGAGACAGACAAATTTTTGCAGATCTTGGGAGGGGAAGGAGAACAGAGTCTGGTTTGTTTCCATTTAGAACTTAAGTTGGTCTAGTGGTTTTTGTTTTATTTTTATTTCTAGTTTTAATGCCAAGAGATTGGTCTCCAATACAGTTTATATTAAAATTAACAAATTTACATTGATGCCAGTGGAAGGGAGAGGGCTCAGCTGAACATGCAGAGAAGAACTAAATGTTCTTTTTATGACTAGCAAGGACAGGCACAGTAAATAAAGACCACAGAGACAGGTATACACCAGTCAAATGTATGCGTCTTCATAGTTCGGTCTCCCATGTGGTCAGTACTAAATGCTTGTGAAAAGGGCTAAAAAACTGTGTCACAGACAAACCAGCTTGCCCTCAGAACATTTCTTTCCTCTGTTCTTTGCTTAATGGTTGTATAGCACTGAAATCATTCAGTATCTGATGAGGACTGAGGGCTAGCTGTTATGCTGTTGACATTCAAGTCAAATTTTCTTGATTAGAATGAAGTGTATATTTTTTGGAATCCAGTTCACAATTATTTAAGGAAGACACTCAAGTATGAAATATCTTAGAATGAATCAGATGTTTTGCAAACATGGAACAAAAATGTTTCTTTGTTTCTTTTGTGTTGTTTTTTTTTAACACTGTAATGGGATCATTGGACAGACTTAGACATCAGGACCAATTATAAAAAGCAACATGACAGAAGCTGAGAAGCAAGGTGCAGGGGACAAATTTTGCTGCATTTCCAAGCTGAAGGTACAAAAATATTTTATCATTTTGTAGGAACACACAACTATAATTGCTTGCACTTGTAGTAGTTTGGTAGAAGTTACTTTTTTTTCCTTATCCTTAACGCCTTAACTGAGGTCAAGCAAGTTTGTCAGCTATCATGTGTTGCTTTTTATGTCCCTGAACTTTACCCTTTGTAATGTGTTGGAGGTACGGTTGATTGCTCATTTGAAGCACCACCTCTGAATTTGTGTAATCTCCCTAGTCTGACGTGTTTACCATTCCTTCTAAAACCTCTGAAATGAGCCTTTACTGATTGTGACATGGCGGTAGAATTTGGCTGTTGATGTACCGTAGACTACTCAAGTTGTCAAGAAGCACTATAAAAAATTGTAAAATAGCTTGGTTTGAATAGTAATTCAAAACCTGAATACATTACTTATACTTTTTAGCATTTGCAGATGTATTTAAAAATGCTGTTGATTTCATTTTGTAAGTAATGTTTGAGAACCCTAAAATTATTTTAATGCTACTGGGTTTTACTGTCAATTGCTACTACATTCTTGTAAAAAGGACACTACTCCTATCTGCTATTTACTTCTGTTTGAAATGTCTTGTTCCCGGCTCATGACCTCTACTGAGATGGGAGAGCAGATACTTGATCAAGTAGTTCGATCAAAGGAAACAATATTATCTCTGCAATTACTTTGTCATTCAGATGAGCAAAGGGTGCAAAGATCTTTGCATCCTGGTCTGGCTGCAGACGTTACTTAGTCCTGCAGATGGCAATCTTGCAGCAGACACAAGGTAGGAGAGGCTGTGCTGCTCCTGTCTTGACTATATATATTTTTTACAGAGTTTAAGGTTTCTGAAGACAGTCTTGGTCAATGGGAGTAGATGAAGAACAAAATCTTTGGCTTAATGAAGCCACAACTGTGGACAAGGATATGATGATGATATTTACCCACATATCAGTGGAACAAAACTGTTCACTTGTTTTACCTGGAAGACATATTTGGTGGGGAAGATAACCATGGAATATTCCTAAATATATATAATTCTTTATGCATTCTCCTCTTTCCTTCCTAGGTATTTCTGCTGGCACTATCACTTGCATTTGTTGGTAAAACAATGTCAGGTGCTTACATGAACAGCTTGTTTACACAGCTAGAGAAACAATTTAATATTCCAGCTTCCTTAGTGGGGATCATTAATGGAAGCTTTGAAATAGGTAAGCATTCATTTTAATATTTTTTATTCTCTAAAAATATAATATGTTGGCTCAGCATGTATTTGTGACTCTCAAGTTCATAGCAACCTGTCAATTACTCTTATGTGGCAATAGTGACCAAGTATCCTACTGTTTCAGCTGGTACTTACACATTTAGTGTTTTGGAAACTAGGAGGAGAGCATAAATGATGAAGTTTAGGATTAAAAATTGGTTCATCTAATTTCTGCACTAGCATAAGATATTACAGAGCAAATAACAAAATAAAACCAGTTTAAGAGATTTGTATTGAATCTTTCTGAACAAACCAGAAAGATTTTATAATCTTTGTTTGAATTCAAGGTCATATTTACCGTTTTATAGCTCTTCTGATCAGTGACCTCAAAGTTGATTGGAGTAGATAATCTCCTTACTGAAACTTAATAGTATTTCAAGATTTTATACTTGAACAACTGTAAAGAAGGTTTTCAGTTCTACTTTTAGTGACACCTTGCCTGTCAGTGAGTTTTATTGCCTAGTGGTAAGCTTATATTTTGTCATTGTGAAAAAAGCTGAGCAAAAGTCTTGTTAGCTTCAAACATGCCTATATAGAGATCCCTAAAGGATGTGGTTTATACCCTTAAAGTTACAATGTGGATTTTTAGTATCCCTGGCTCAGCTGAGGAACAGGTTCATATATAGTGATGGGGAAGGGAGGTAAGGCTCTGTCTCCCTTTTCCTGGTCTCCTATATCTGCATGTGCAAGAATAAGAATGTTTTAGCAACACTTTGCTGCTGCCTGTAAAGCAGTCTGATGGGGCAGCCCGAAGTTGAAATAAAGAAAGAATACCCAGAATATATTCTTGCTTTTGATAAGATGGAGACTTTAAGAAATATGAAATGGCCAAGATTAATGAAGTAGCATGTAAAAGGATTATTATTTTAAATAATTTATCTTCATATGCACTTTTCTATAACAAATGTTGGCATTCTTATCTCCAACGATGTAAAGGTGAAGAATCATAATAATATTTGAAATGGTTAAGAGTCAGTATATGTGGAAGACTTAAATAATTTTCTAGGACCATGTAAGTATACATCTTTAAGTGTCATTCAAGCCACTGATTCAATACAGTTTGTCTAGCAATCACACATAAAAAAGTGTTATCTTCTTTCAGAGCATGATGCTCATCACTCAGAGATATTTTTGTTCTTTTGACAAAAAGATCACAAATTAGTAGGTATACAATTACAAAATTTCTATTTTTATGGGTCCTGATTCATAACATGAAGCTTGATTCTTAGTTGCATAGCAATAAATGAAAAGCAGAGAAAATCAACTGATTCTCAAGTGAAAGCGGAGGAGAGCAAAGATTTTTAGCACATTTGTATTTTTAAATTATACTAGGTACAAAAATATGTATTCTTTTATTCCTTTCAAACCATTACTGAAAATAATATTAATTTAGTATTTCTTTTTTCTCTGTATGTCATCTTGTGTTCATTATTTTCAGTACAAAGAAACCTTGCAATATATGACTCTGTGTTTTCCCACACATTGCAAAATAGGGTATCCTAGGAGAACAGCTTCCTAAGCTACCCATTATTCTGCAGCCTCTGAGCTTGGTTTTTATGTAAAGTAGTGGGAAAATTCTTTACATAGATGCAGTCAAAAATCTCTCTCACAGTGATCTCTTTTCCATTCTGCCTTCTATTCTCATGTTCTTTCTATGTGGTCTAAATCTTCTAGAAAAAGATCACAGATAGCAGGGAATTACTGCTTTAGGAAGTTCCTTGTCTAGTTACAGTTTTTACAAGGTAAGAGAAGTAACAAATGTTGAACTAATAAGGTATACTCAAATTCATGTTGCACTTTAGGAGATATAAGGATGCCTTGGTTTGTAAATATGAACCAGGTTCTTTTTGCAGGCAACTTGCTGCTGATAGCATTTGTGAGTTACTTTGGAGCAAAGCTTCACAGACCCAGAATAATTGCTTTGGGGTGCACAGTTATGTCGTTTGGATGTCTTTTAATATCAATTCCTCATTTCCTATTTGGAAGGTGAGTATTTTGCTTAGCTCAGAGCAGCTTCTGTGATCCTTATGTGTCTTAATCTGTAACTTCTCCAGCTGAAATAGTATTACTTATTGAGAGAGACATTGCTGAGCACCAGAATGATGTGGTGACTGTAAAGCAGCTTGTTTTGTTTTGCTTCTGAGATGGCTTCAGAATTCAGTCATCACTTCCTGAGGAAAGCCACCCCTCTCCAAAGGAAAGGAAGGCACTTGCCCTTGCCCTTGCCTACATGCTTGTGCTGCCTCACATGCCTTGTGAACTCCCTGAAGAAATAGTGGCCTGTGATAGTATTACATTACACTACTAGCTCTTATCTACTTGGATGGGCAGTACAATGATTTTTAAGGATGTCTTTGGTCTGGAGCCTGGATGACAGATCCTCTAATTTTGTTATGTCCAATGTGGTATTGCTCTGACAGCCTTCGTGGCCTCCTCTGCCTAGGGTGCAAATTGAGTTAGAATGGAAGAATAATAGAAGAGAGAATAATACAAGGGATTTCATTAGAGTGTTTCATCAATTCCCCCTGTAGCATCTGTTACAAGATTATCTTAGAGGCTAGATAACAGCCTGAATAAAGTGCTGTGTTGATTTCTTGTTACAGTTCCTTTGTTCCTAGTCTGATTTCTTATTGAGGCTCTGTAAATTTTTAACATTTTCTTCTTCTTACAGCTACACACTCTTCTTATAGGTCACTTCATTACTGAAGTACAGATTTATGAGATGGTTCTGAGGTATTTCTTCTTAACCTATGCATGCTTTCCTTTGGTTCAAACAGGTATCGTATTGAAAGCAGCATTTCACAACAGGAGAATTTTTCAGTCATGCCTCTCTGCCTTGTTAATCAAAGTTTGTTCTCTTTACCTACAGAGGAGCCATCAAGAGGTATGGGTCTTCCTATGTTTAATAATATTTTTTTCCCTTAGTTTTTATAGTGTTTAAGTAAATACAATTTATTTTTAATAGCAATTATTTCAAGGTTCTGCTTTTGATCAGTACTTTTTGCAGACATAAAAACCAGAGCTCAGGAAATTTCCTAGCCTTCTTGTTTCTTTATTTTCTGACATGAGAGCTGTAGCGCTTTTTTTTTATGCAGTTTTCACAGTATTCAAACTGCTCAGTTAACATCCCTGTCAGTATGCTTTGGGGAAATAGAGCACCAAGTTGTTCTTACAAATGTTCTCTTTTTGACTTGAACTAGTATGATACTATGAGGAGGTGGAAAACACATCTGGGCAATGATTAATCTGGACCAGGATGCTTCTTCATTGTATCACACAAGAGCTAAAAGAACAAGGAAAAGAGATAGATCCCACTTCCATTTAGAGAAAAGCGAAAATAGTCTAAACTGGGCTAAAACTTATCTGGGAGACTGAACCATGTATGTTCACTAGCAATATGCATATAAAGTAATTACTATAAAGTCAAAAGGCTAAGAGGCAACTATCAAATCATCATACACAAATCCTCACACTGAGGATGGGATTAATCTCCTGACCCTTTAGCTACCTCAAAGGGAAGCATTTAGTCTGATCTCTCTTTTTAAGATCCCTTGATAGCTGGTCAAAGGAGACTACAGAGCTCTTCAAGCTGTACATTTGCTGTAAGGACATTAATGCTCTGTACTTCAGGGTGAGTCACACTACCTCCTGGATGCACCTGCTGACTGTTGAAAACTTAGATGATTGCTGGATGGCAAAAGTTAAGTGAGATGAACCTCACAGTTACTTGTTACATTTTGTCATGGTGTTCCATCAATGTGTGTTAAAGCTGAATCACACTGCCGTAATATTGTATCAACACAGTGACGTCAAACCATAGTGCTGTAATTTTCTGTGTCTCCATTTAGTAATGGATGTGATTCCAAGCTTTCCAAGACTGCATGTCACTAAAGGCATTAATTTTCCATCTTCATAAGGGAAAGCTGGAAAAAGTGCATACTTAATAGCTTGGTATTAAACGTTCATTTAAACATTTCAGATATTGTTTTTCTTTTCTAAATGCACAAATTAAGGTATAAGTAGCTAAAGCATTTCTTCTAAATTGTGCAGCTTTGTTGTAGACAGTGATCAGGTTAGTCGGGCATGGCTTTTCATCCCTTCATCACTGAGGTTCAGATGCTGTCTTCTCTTCACTGACATAAAAATGGCAGTTTTGGTGAGGGAAATGAGTTAAGGGAAGGGCCATGGTTATGAAGTGGTTGGACAAGGTATGGCATGGAGAGGGAAGGGATTTAAATTCTTCACCAGGAAGTGCTTCTTCCAGTTCTGGAGGCTTTTAAGTATTGTGACTACTTATTCTCCTGTTTTACAGGACAGACCTACCTACCAAAGTTCAATCTGTTAGTCAAATTTTTGTTTCTAGAATTTAATTAATGGTTAGAATTAAAACATTAATTCCGTTTTTTTTATATTATTCACAGAATGTGAAAAAGAGCCTGGGTCCTTGCTGTGGATATTTGTGATGGTTGGAAACATAGTGCGTGGAATGGGTGAAACTCCCATCATGCCTTTAGGAATTTCATATTTGGAGGATTTTGCCAAAGCAGAGAATTCACCCTTCTATCTGGGTAAGTCTACCCGATTGTGATAACTCCCCTCCTCCAAACTAACAAATATGTAAACAAAAGCAAAAGAAAAGATTGTTATGATTTCCTTCAGTCTGATAAATGGAGAAAACATATTATTGCCTTCTCAACATAATAACACTGTAGAACTTGTGTTTAACTACAGATGAACTTGTTGAAATGAGGCCATTTTTAGGTGCAGAAGACTATTCAGTAGACTGTCCTAAACGTATGTAATAATTCCAAGAAAATTATTATGTTTGGGTTCTAATTTAGTATGTTTTCTCCTTTTCATACTTTAGGATGTCTACATACAGCAACTGTAATTGGCCCTTTCCTTGGTTTGTTGTTGGCATCATTCTGTGCAGAACTGTTTGTTGATCTGGGATCGGTAGATGCAGGTAATGGATGAATATATAAAATCTTACATATAAATCAGTAGGCATGCTGGTGTATTTTTCAGCACTGAAAGATATTTCTTTGCTAATATGGGATGTCTTAATTTTATCTGAGCTTGCTGGTGTTTCTTTTAGAATGGGAAATCTGTGTATAACATTCAATTCAATAAAAGGCCTGAATTCACACATACACAAATAAACCTGCATATAAATTATTTGATGAACAATTGTGTCATCTGGCTTAACATAAGAAAGGACTAGAATTTAATACAAAACACTGAAATTTACTATTTTGCAACATTAAAAAAAAAGACTGGAGACTATTTTCTTTGATCAGCCTAATTTTAAGAATCTTTAAAATACTTATATCACACGTCAGAGATGGCTAGGAAAAAACACGGTGAATAGTTCTGAACATGTCTGAGTTTTGTTTTTTTTCTTTTTATAGAGAATATAACTATAACAGTTACTGATGCCCGCTGGGTTGGAGCTTGGTGGCTGGGCATTTTGATTTGTGCATCACTGAATCTTCTTGCGGGAATACCTTTTTGGTTTTTGCCAAGGTCACTCTTGAGGGAAGGAGAAAGCAATGAATCTGTGGAGACAAGTAAAAAAAGTGTAGTACCATTGCAAGAAAATAATAAAAATGAAGCCAAACAGACTATGTATGAAATTGCTAAAGGCAAGTTATATTGTCTTTTTTTTCCCTTTTTTAATTTAGAAACTTAAGATGTGAACTATGTGTATTTTTGTGAGTAAAGATGGGTCCAAGATATAAAATGCATGCTCTGTTTTTCATCTCTCTGCAGTTTAAAGGATTTGCACAGGCATTTAGAATGGTGTCTCACAGAGGAAGAAAGATAATTTCGTAGCTCAAGGAACTAAATTCACTCCTTTCCCTCTCCTGCTTTTCAGGTGTATGTAGAATCTGGATCTATTTTTCCCTGTAGAGGATTAATGCACTGAAATCTGGTAAAGAATATTACAACTCAGTGAGCTGTGAATAAGTTACAGGTATTAGTTGTTTGTACCTCACATTCAGTGTGCAGAAAAGCAGCTCAAGTCTTGTGCATTTCTTGAGTCCAACATAAAGCATAAAAAGGAATTTACAGGTGCTTAAGTGTCTCATAAACATTTAAGATCTATTTGATTTACATTTATTCATGTTACCACTAGCAACTTTCACATCTGTGGTCTTTTAGATCTATGTATCTGTAGGAAGCTATTTTTTTTCCTTCCATTTTTTGTACTAGTTGGAAATGTAAGTGAATAAAATATGTCAAAGGCTAGGATCTTCAGAGTAGTCTTATGATTCTGTATACCCAGCCCAGGCCCCCTTAACAGGATCTTAATTTTCAGAAAGTAAGTGCTATCCGCTACCTCTCGTAAGTATTTCAAGATGAGTTCTGCAAATTCACCATTTGTACTTGGTGTGAACACTCAGATCTCTGCTGATATTACAACTTCATTTTTATACGACATAGCATCTTCCTCTGCTGTCATGTAGACTTAAATGAATCCATGAGTAATATACTGGTCTGGTGAGAAAAGGCCTCTTCCGCCCCACCACTCACAATAGCAAATAATAAATAATCGAAATCAGTGATCAAACCTGGGGGCAGGTTGTCACAGCTATCTAGTGGATTTATACCCCTTCCCCCTTGTATTTTCTTTTCATGCCAGGTTCAGGAAAGGGGGTTTGCTGAATGGTCTGAGGGCAAGGAATGAGAGAAAGAGCAGTAGGAAAGATGGGAGAAAAAGATTTGCAGCTGCAAATCTGTAAGGGCAAAGTTCAGTCACTGTACAGCTAAAAAGCTTCAGGAAACTTGTACTATAAGGTTATCACTTTGATTTATTTATTTATTTATTTATTTATTTTTTAAATAAGAAGCAGCATGCATTGGTGTGCATGTGTCTGTGTGTGAGGTTATGTATGTGTAGAAACAATATGTTGGGGTAGCCTGGGCTAAGCAAGTAATCTTTGGCCTGTGGTGTCTGGTAAAGCACAAGGACTAGCCTGATCCAGTTAAGGGCTATTTCTGTTTCACTCTTCCTCCCTCATCTACACTAAGCACTGTGTGATTCTTTTCATAACGCATCACACTAACTCATTATGTTATTTCATTCCAGATTTCATCCCCTTCCTCAAGGCTCTGCTTCACAACCCAGTTTATATGTTATTTATATGCATAACTGTGTTACAGTTCAATGCCTTCAATGGTATGTTATCATTCATGCCCAAATATGTGGAACAGCAGTTTGGAAAATCTGCATCAGATGCCATCTTTTTAATTGGTATGTTTTCATTTTTTATTTGCTCTGTGATGCCTCTGTGCAAATTCAGTTATTATTTTATGTATATATATACGTTCATGTGTACACGTATACATATACGTACTAAGGTCAAATGCTTCTACAGCTAAGAGTCCACACCACAAAATATTTCCAAGTAATCGTGCATTTTCTGCTAAGCATCTCTGAATTTTCTGTGTAGAATTTTATAATCAACTTCCCATCTTTTGAATTGGCGCAGAATTGGTAGGAAACTTAACTCAGTGCTCATCTTTCACAGTAGCTCCACCATTTTCTTTAAAATCTGCCACACAGAATATCCCAGACCTGATGAGTATTATTACTGCCTTCTGTCACCAGTGTTTGAAGCTGTGTATCCAAAGTCTTGTACCTATCACATATCTCTGTTGCTTTGACACTGCACGGCTGGGTTGTTTTTCAGATAGACTATTTTCTGTACTGAAATACATGCTAAGGTGAGAGGATCCAAATTCAGGTTCAGTCTTCCCTTTTCCCCTCATTCTCCATGCCCACCCAGAGTCAGGTGTTGTTAGAGAACCAGCATTGTCTCGGGCAAAGCCAACCAAACCATATGATGCATGTGTAAAACTACTTCCTAAATGTCTTTCAGTCTTCATTAAAGTATCAAACAGCGAAGAAGCATCAGAGCATGTTCAGTAATCCCATATAAAAACTGAAAGTTTGTTCCCTTTCTGTGATGCTCAGGGTGCACCAAAATGTGCTCCACCAGCTTGTCTTCCTGTTGAGTTTCTCTGTCAGCTAGGGAGGCTGTATTGAAACACTGCTTTGTGCGTGCGTGTGTGTGTGTGTGTGTGTGTGTGTGTGTATGTGTATGTATGTGTGTTGGAACTTGATTGCAATTCTAGATTGCAATTTCCCAACGAATCATTTTAGTCCTATTGTCTAGCACCTCTCCAAGCTGTTCCCAACTGCTGTTGAATTTGACAGATGTTTTGGAGGTGCAAGGGAACTAGAGACCCATTTCTCACTGTAGTTAAATTCAGTCACAGGCACTGTATGGGTCTTCCCTTATGAATGGCTTTGATGTTCTCCTTTATTTTAACATGGAATTTTCATTTGTTTAAATAGGAGTTTACAACTTACCAGTTATATGTGTTGGGTATTTTTTTGGAGGCTTATTCATGAAGAAATTCAAGATAAATATTTATCTGGCTGCGAAAATAGCATTTTGGGTATCTTTACTGGAATACCTTCTCTACTTTGGTGCCTATTGGACTATCTGTGATACTTCACCAGTTGCTGGCCTTACAATTTCCTATGAAGGGTAAGGCACAAGAAGACTTAGGTCTTAAGACACCAGAATGATTTTTCTCGTCAAGAATTAGCCAGGGAATCTATACCTTTGCAACATTTTAGTTTAGTGGTCTAAATTCTCCAGGATTTTTACTTGTATGAGACAGTAGGTTTGTCTTCTGTTATCCCTGTTTTGAATATTAAAGTGTATTAGAAAAGATATCCACATCAAGAATCACACAATTACATGCCCATATTGATACTTTATGTAATTACACATTCAAGTCATGTAACTGCAGGTGGAAAGAAAAAGTTGGTCAAATTAGGCATACAGGAATACAATTTCAGAATTACAGAGGGACAAAACACTATCTTATGCTGATTTATTGGAATTTGGTTGCTATTGAGTTATCAGAGGATATTTCGTCTCATCTTGATTTGAAGCCTGCCATTAATCACTGGGCAGGGTTGTGTGTCTGTAAAATGCACAAGTAGGAAAATATATGATGCTTATAGACAATGAAGAACATATATGCATAGATAAGAAAAATGCTGAAGGGTATGCATACCTATCTATGGTTTGATAATATTAATATAATAAAACATCCTAGGTAAAAATAGAAAGGTACAGCTGTAGGATAGGATTATGTAGGATTGTGTCCTGGATCAACACGTGAGCTAGAATAGAGCCTTAAGCATTTCAAAAGGTTACTGTAGGTATTTCATTACTGAAATATTTATTAATTTTCTAAATGTATTTCAGAATAGAACAAGTTTCTTACACAGAAAGTACTCTACTTGCTGGCTGCAACAGGGACTGTGATTGCCCACTTAAGATATGGGACCCTGTTTGTGGGAACAATGGAATCACTTACATGTCACCTTGTCTTGCTGGGTGTAAATCCTCAAGAGGAACTGGAAAGAGTATGGTAAAGCATACATTTTATTGTGCTGTAACTATGAAATATAGTAGGTGAGAAATATCCATGTCAGTATAGGCTGGGAAATATCCATGCATGTACATTTAAGTGGACATACAAGGTGATACATAAAAGTTGGAAAAATTCCTTGAGTGGCAACAGAAATTCCAAACTGAATATGAAAATTAGTTTGTTTAAATTAAATAATACAATGAAGAAGCCTCCTTTTCTTGTAATAATCAAAGGAGTATTAAATGATCAGAATGGAATAAGAAATTATTCTCAGGGTATTGCCAGCTAGAAACCTGAGTACCAAAGAATATTTCAGCTAAAATTAAATTCTTTAGCATGAACTTAATAATCTCTTTTACCCTATAGAGTTAAATAAGTAACTGGGTATTACAGAACTTTAATTATCTTAATTAACGATACATTATCCACAAGAAAAATTTATAAGTTCTAATTAGATTGAAACCAATAAAAAATAATGAGTTCAATAAATGCCAAATCATACAGGAATTAGAAAGCCTCTATTTTACAAATATTTTAGGGAAGTATTAGGTAATAATAAGGGCCAGGTACTGATGCCCTTGAACACTTTGGCTGACATTTGAGAGCCCTTATTGTAGCAATAGTCTCAATGATTTCAGTAGAATCAAGTGTTTGAGTGAGAATGTTGCAACCCAGCCTCAATCAAACATCTCTGGTTTCTTCTGGAGTGTGAAAGAAGACACTATATTATGAAAAAGAGAGTCAGACCTGTTGGAACTGGAATGTCCACATAACTGTACTAAAAATGAGGGCGCTCTTGATCATGTCCTACTTGAGGAGCCACTCACCCATCTGCATAAGACCATAGCTCTCTCTCATTCTCTAACCCAATATGCTGCATACAGATGATGGTTGGACCTGTGCCTGGCAGACAGGGAGAGAGGCTGCAGTGCAGTGCTGCACACGTGTAACATACACATTCAGGAGAGAGGGAGCTAGGTGCTAGCTGTGCATGTTTCACATTTGGTGCGTGAGTTTTGACAATCTGTGTGATCAAAATACTCTTTTGACAGGTATTTGAAAACTGCACCTGTGTTGCAGCCTCAGGGTTTTCATCTCAAAATATCTCTGCAACTCTGGGCCAGTGTGATGGAGAAGGAAACTGTGAGAAGATGCTTCATTATTTTTTAATATTGTCATTGGTCTGCAGCTTCATTTTTTCCTTAGCAGCCATGCCTGGATACATGGTCTTGATAAGGTACAGTAAAATGTCCTTATCATAAGAAAACTACTGGAGTTTTTATTCTGAGGCCAAACACCCTCAAGAGTTAAAAGTATGTTGGTTTGTGTTTGAAGGGAGGAAGAATATGACAATCTTATTTCTGTACTGTGTTAAGGTTTAGTGTCAGCTTTATAACCTGTTGCTTCTGGCTATCAGCTGTATCCTTAATTAGTGTAGAGTCAGTGCACCAAGATATTGAGAGTTGTGTGTGATACCCATGTCTTGATTGATGACATCCACATGACGCTGGTTGAGGCATAACTATCTTGCACTTTGCACTGACTTCAGCCCAAGTGGATGATACCAGGACAACTGCTTTTCCTTTTGTGAATTTGGCAGTCCTAGCTAAGGAACTTCCGTGTCAACTAATGAGGATGATGAACCAACCAATGCTCTAATTATAATGATTTGGGCCTAATGTGATAGTTTGCTGGGGAAAGAAAAATGGAAAAAGAAAAAGAAAACCAGGAGGTAAACATTTCTTATTAATGTCTCCTCTGCTAACTGGTGTAAAATGTAATTATCACATACATAGGTCTCTAACGCCTGAAGAAAAGTCATTTGGAGTGGGCATCCATGGACTAGCTTCAAGAGTATTTGGTAAGAAAAGCTTTAGCACACTTTAGAAGCACAGTTAAGTCTGATCTAGAGCTCAAGGGGCTTAACACAGCAGTCTATTATGGAGTCTACTATGTAGTGCCTTTGACCAGGAGGAATTTGGCTTTTTACAGATCTAGGCAGTGTGGCAAATTAAAACAGCTTTCAGTTTGCATTTATACTGGGAAATAGGCTGACTATATTGTCTGCTCATCTGAAAGACATTTTACATTCCTTCACTCTTGTTGTATGTTCATTGAACACAACACTGACTAATGAGAGAAAATGTTGAGTTTTGAATAGAAATCACAGTCCATATTGTAGCATATATATATTGTAAACAACAGGAAAGAAAATCTGTGGTTGAGGGTAGGTGGATAAGGAAGAAGAGAGAATGTAAGAAATACAGAGAACACGGTTCATGCTGCAAGAGGACAGGACAGATGGACTGTGAGAGGTGAGAAACCGCATAGGTTCTACAGTGTATCTGCTAATCAGAAGAAATATGCTACTCACAGAGGTGTTGCTAATATTCTTTTTTAGCTGGAATCCCATCTCCCATCTATTTTGGAGCTTTGATAGATACGACTTGCTTAAAGTGGGGTACTATGACTTGTGGTGGAGAAGGAGCATGTAGGATATATGACATTGTCACATACAGGTATATTTTCTACTTTAATTTTTCCTGCTTACTGTATTATTACATTCATAGAGATATAATTTTACAGTCTATATTTTCCTAATAGACCAACTGCTCCTATGTTAGGGATTTGACACAACACTTTTTCTTTGGCATTAACTTTATTTGTCAAGTGCAGCCTTAGCCACAGATGCTGGAACACCCTCTGAACAGAAATGTTCTGGTGCCATAATTACTTAATTAATAGCCTTTCATGAGAGCACATCTTAAAACACTGAATTCTGATTAAAAAAAAAAAAAAAGCAGTAAGCCCTTGTGGAAAACTCTTAAGTGGTGACTATGCAATATCATGGTTGAAAATGCTTGAAATAGTACTTGAATTAAAATACAGGAGAGGATATGGATACCCAAGTTGGAAATGAGCCCAGGATACTATGGTCATGCTTTTGTAGTCCTTCAACAGGCAATGTGGAAATTCTGAAGAAGAGTCTTGTTGAATAGTGACCTCAGGGTGATTCCTTTTAGTATTGTGTTGAGTTTGATTTAAAAGAAAAATGCTAGTTCATGAATACCCAGTAATTTTACTCAGGTGGTCTGAGCTAGTCTTTTTAGGGCTCTCTCTTTTACCTGTGGAGAGATCCATAGGGTACCAGATGGCTAACTTTGCTGCCTAAATTAGTTGCCTGAATATGGGTCATCTAAGTAACTGTTTTGTTGCTACTGACATAGTTTCTGTTCTTCTATTGATTTGTCTTCTGTGAGATCCAAAAGGCTGAGGGCACAAGCTTTCTAGTGGCTGGGCAATTGTTGCAAAACAATGTATGCTGAACACTTTTGCTGTTTTTTTACAGATGCATATATTTAATAAGGCTTATCCTTTATTTCAGGGGGCTCTATCTCGGCCTGCCAGCAATATTACGTGGAGTGTCCTATATCCCAAGTGCAGTAATTCTCCTTATTTTAAAGAAGAAACTTAAAACTGAAAACCAAGTCTTAGTAAATGCACCAGTAGAAATGCAGGATAAAGAACAAGAAGCATTGAAATAATATTTCAAAGCAAAGCAAGACATACTGTAAAAATGCCTTGCAGTGTAAAATATTTGTGAAATATTTCATACTTTAGTGAACTTGGGCAGAGATTAATAGAATTATACATAGATGTATCCTAATTATGTTATTCAAAAAGTATCAGCTTATAAACAGAAAGTACTGTAAAAATGTGATTAGTGCAAAAGAATGAGAAGTAGAAATAAGAAAACTTACAAAATGCTAGGTTTGAGTTGCATGAGCAAAGGACTGTGAAATGAATAAAAGCATTATGTTTTCAGTCCCGGTTTCACTGAAGATAGTGGGAGTTTTGCAACTGACTCCAGTGATGCCAGATGTCATCTTGGAATTCTACAATGGCTACTGCCAAAGCCTCTTTCATTGACATTTTCATTGTACCTGCTTTGGGCCTGAGTTTTCCATAAATTTATTCAATTACACTGTTGGTCCTTTCAGGCAAGGGCTGTTTGTTATTTTGCATAATGTAGGTGGTTAATATATTGGGAACATGGCTTATAACATGGTTTGGTGCTGTGGTAACAATAACAAATAAAAAAAAGAA
Organism: Pezoporus occidentalis; assembly: GCF_034315485.1. Lineage (NCBI taxonomy): Eukaryota > Metazoa > Chordata > Aves > Psittaciformes > Psittacidae > Pezoporus > Pezoporus occidentalis. The sequence continues at coordinate 11,547,693 of NW_026913748.1, read as the reverse complement.
AAAGTTCATTTTTTTAACTGCGGTGTTAGGTGATGTTTTACGTTTGCATAGAGTATGGACAAGGAAACATTCTCAGGATTTGTTGCTTCAGTTGCATTCACTAAAGAAGGGAATAACTCACACATTAAGAATTGTAGAACAATACTTGTGAGTATTTTACCCATCATGTTGCTGTCTGCTAAATCCTATATTTTCTCATGTCCTATATGACACAGACTTACTCCCATTTTATCAACCCAAGATCTTCTGCAGCCACTAAAAAATGGGAAGGATATTTTCCCAAAGTAGTTACATTAAGTTATATTCTGCTTTAAGGTGTCTTCTTAACAGCGTGTGTGCATGTGCTTGGAATTGCTTCCTGCCCTTGTGGAATCAATGACAAATTTAATTTCTTCCCATGGAGCAGGAAATCAGCACCAGAATTTAGAGATTCTTCAAATACAGGAGTTCCTTACGATGAACTCTTTTAAAAAGATTTCATAGACATTTCCTCCCTTTGCATTGGGTGATGTAGCTGAACAGACAGAAGGGTAATAGAAAAAAAGACAAGTGTGATGCAGTCTGTAACTGGGCAGAGCAGAGAGTGCAGTTCTCTCTTCAGCTTCAGCAGCTCAGAAGCTTTGTGACCATTTGAAGCACAGCTAATTTCCAGCATTGTTCTTGCTACCATGGGGCACTTGCTTAAAGCCATCATTCTTTCTTGTGTATATTATATTCCTCCAAAGCTAGAGTTAAAAATCTTTTTCAGGCATTTAGTCACAGTTTGGTGCCAAGGTAACCTGGGAAACATGAAAAGTTATACTGCACTGAAATTTCACAGCTGTAGGAAACAAAAGGGCTTTGTTAGGTAGGTAAATCTGTGCCATTTAAATGGACAAGTGCCAAAGAGTCAGGCCTCATTAACTCACTGTGCTCTGAAATGGAAGGAAGCAGATAGGAAAGTTTCCAAGTTTTAAATTTAGCAGTTTAGTAGATACATTAGCTTTCTTTTTCAGTTGTTCCAGTTTACTTGTTTAAGAATGTAGCAGTGAAATAGGCCACCTTCGTGAGATGCTTTGAAGTCATTACCTTGCTACTCAGGCTGTTTATCAACTTGGATGGAGCTGGCTGGGTGATGGCATGGTACAGAAGCTTCTTAGCATAAGCGTGTGGTGGGAACATCACTTCCCCAGAGCAAAACCAGGAAACAGAGTGTGCAGGTTGTTCCAAAGTAATCATCATAAATCCTTTATGTTATGCCATGTCTGGTACCACAGCCTAGGATTAGGCTGGGAGGTCAGAAAAATACTGTTAGAAAAATGTGGACCTATTATGTCAAAAGTAAAGTCAAACTTTAGACTTGATCCTTGTAAGTTTTGAGTATGCTGACCTTGATTCAGCAAAGCATGTAAGCAATAAGTGGCCTTATTGATGTGTATTGTTAAAGTAGGTGGTGTCAGACATTTCAAGACAGCCCCAAACTGACACTTATTTGAAAAGAGGCTATTTGCTGTGGGTTACAGTACATATTCAGATGATATTCACTGTGCTTGCAACTTTGGGCCAATCCTAGCCTGATGTTTCAAACACCAAGACCTGTGTCAGCATTGTAGGTAGCACAAGCCACAAATGGGAATAATGGCCACAGAAGTAACAATAGATGTAATGTGTTTTATAAACCATGTGAGTATTTGGGTTTAAGTCCAATTAATAAAAATGAGTGCCTGGAAGCTGAGCAGACGGCTTTCACAGTACAATCCACTGTGGTTCATTGTCACTGAAGTTTCAACTCAGTAAAGGCTGCCTGTGAATTGAATTTTGATCTTTAAACCTACCAAGTGGCTAGGTGCTGGTGCCTGGATGCAGATGCTGCCAGACACTGAGAAACAAACACTTGATGTTTCAATGTGACCAATGCAACCACCTTGGAGATATTTTAAAGACAATGGTACACAAACCATGCACAAATGTATTTTGACATGTATTTATCTAGCATTTTGTACTCAATGCCTTACATAATAGTCCCTGATGTTTCATTGTTTTTTTTTTGACCATGATCAGCTGCTGAGCCATCATTTTCAAAGAAACAAAAACAGTCTTCAGTATCTTACTGAAAAATGTCAATGCATTATAAAAAGCACATCTCTGTGCATATGCAGGCTATGTTTGTTTTTTTTTTCTCTCTTTGCATTATTATCTTTGTATCAACTTTTAATTTGATCAGCTACTTTATTGCCAGATTTCTTAGTCTTTTGCAAGTTATTATTAACAATTTTACATGTATCCTAAAAAATGTTGTGTCTGGTATGAACTTCATTGTCTTCCTGATGCTTCTAAGAATCAAAACCTATTCTTGTTGCACAATTAAAAATTTCTGATTATTGTTCAAGTTATGATTTTTATTTTTTATTTTTTTATTTTTTAATTTTTTTAGGAAATTATTCATTTGGGAGCTAAAAATGTTACCTGGCAAGTTGATTTTAATCAGTGGACATAAAGGAGGTGTGGTAACCAAAACTGCATCGTTAAATAATAATTTGGCTGAGGGCATGATTAATATATGATATGAATGCTGGCTTTGTGTTTGTGATACAAACATGTCAACATGGTATAACTTTTGAATACATGAGCATTACAGTTTTGGACAAGTACTAGTAACAGTTCAAGCTTACTTTCTTTTTCAGTCATTTCAACTAAAGTGAAAAGCAGGCTATTTCTGTATTTTTTTCTATCTCATGTTGAGTTTTAGCAGATATATACTTGCCACATACTCTGCATCCAAGCAAGCCTCATTGCACTAGAAGCTAATTCAACCTGCAGATTGTAGAGGGGAAAACCTTGAGCATACCTGGATAGGATTTAAGATGCAAAAAGCCAAATCATTTTTCAATTTATGTAAGTCTGGTCATGTGATAAAGACTGGATATATCCAGCAACAAGTTATTGGCTACTGCTGCTTTTTTAAAAGAATTGTTGTTAGTCTTCTCCTTTCTTAATAAGGCATAAAGTGTTCCCAGTTATGCTAGTTGAGATTTTGAACTTTCATTGTTTAGGACTTTGAGAATGTGGAAAATTACTAGGTAATTGTCCCTCTCATGCTTTGTTCAGAGAATCAAGGGCATAGATTTCTTAAATCACAAGAGACTTAATATGAAGAACAAAAAGTATTAGATCCCTTTAGAGGGTGAAATCTTGGGTAACAGAACACCTAACATCCCTTCTAGAAGAGACCATTCTGGCATGAATCTGCCACTCATAGTAGCTCCCTGCCAGAAGCATGATATATGCCTGTTAACTTACACCAGAGGTGCTCAGGGGATACAACCACTGTTTGTTCAAGGGCAGACATGCATGTGACCATTGGTGGCAGCTTCCCGGATCCTTATATCCTGGCAGTTTAAGAGGAATGTCTTCACTGGAAGGGCAGAAAGCCCAATACAGATGCGGAACAGTGGTGTGAAAGAAAAGGTTCATTACAAAGGTCTTGCTTTTTAAAAGGCCTTGACCCCCTGTGTTTGTGTAAAGGCTACCTACCTTTATAAGGTTATCATTTGAATAGTTCCGAAACTGGCTTTGAAAAAAAACAAACTTCTCATTTTAGGTTAATTAAACACAGAGTGGTCCAGCTTGTGCTGTACTTTTGCTGTTACTATTGTTTCAAGGCAGCTTTCTGGAAGGCCAGAGAGTAGGCAACTACATGCTGTCTGGCACATGATGATTTTTCTTTCTTGTGTAGGTAGTAAACCAATCTCAAGAAAACTTTCTGCTACAAAAACAGAGTAAAACAAGCTTAAATTTCTGCAGAAATTGCCAGAATTTAAAAAAGAACTGCCAAGAGGGCATGAGCCCTGGTTTTTAGCTGTTGTTCTGTAGTTTTCTGAAGAAAATACTCATTTCTGCATTTTAACCCTGGTGAATCTGAATAATAGGATTTGCAGCATTGCTGCTGCTGCTTCCTGACTTTCTTCTACATATGACCAGAAGCTTGGAGGAATATTCCTTTCGAAGGGGTATATATATATATGCATATGCACAGACAAATAGACAACTTGTTTATGCACGTCTTCATTTTCCAGGCATTACAATTTAACAGACAGTCTACTAAGGGACTTCACTTTTAATTGTTTTTAAGTAGAAGTTTGGCTCCTGAAATACTGTGCTGGGTGCTAGAGAAGTGATTTCTAAAATCAAATATGCCAAACACAAAACTATTCACTGTTTCCAACTTTGTGTTAATTTATCCTGCTCTGTTTTCAGTTCAGACAAGGCCCTACGCAGTAGAGGCTGGATACAATTATGAGTTTTCCGTACAATCAGAGACCTTAAAGTACAGTTTAGGTTCTCCCTGTATTAATTAGCAAAGGCATTGGTATGTAGGAGCCAGCTTAGATTTCTCCAAATCTTATTTCTGTATGAGCATTGTGAACTTGATACTACACCTCTCCATGGCAGCAGACTGATATTGTTAGAAAATGAATTACAGCTTCAGTTAATACCAGGAGAAGCAAAGAATCAGGTAGGTGTGGGAGAGCTATTTTGCCTCAACACTATGGGCTGATAAATCACACAGAAATCCATACCACACAGAAATCCTTCTGCCATATATTTAGTTGGCTTTAATACCGAAGGTAAGTTATTACAGTCATTCAGCGTTGGCATAATTGGTACCTTTTTTCCCCACACACTTTTCAGTTATGTGTGGTTTCACAGTGTGTGCAGTACCAAGTAAAGAGTTTATAAGCCTGCAGTTCAGTCAGTCTTCTAAGTGCAAAGATGACTAATAGGGAATTACTCTACAAAATTCAAAGGTCTGAATGCCCTAAAATGACAGTTGAGCCATCAATGCTCATTTGCATGTTTATTATCACAAACTCACAAAACAACATCAACTTTAAGTGAAGTGACAGGAAAAGAGAACACTAAGATTAAGGTTAGTCTGGTTTTGCCTTTAGTTAAAAAAATTAGGCAGGAGAAGAGGTACCAAGAGGGCCTGTTTAGATGGTGTTTGCAAGGAAAGGAATCCATATAACTCCAGGATGTGCAGTGATCCTTACTTACCATTTATGTGTTATAGGATGACAGGCAGAAGATTTGAGTTGCTGTGGGAACCAGACTTTAGCCAGTCAGGCAACAGGCAAGAATTAATACCTGCATAACATTTAGCAAGCGCAATGTGTGCTGGAATAATCCCATAATCCAGACAACACTGTGGAAAAAAATGATGCGTTAGCCTGGACTATCATGTAAATTATAATAATGTAGTCATTAACATTTTTCCTTTTGGATTTTAAAACGAAGTATGTACCTCTGTCCCTCACTAGAAGCTTTGCCAGATGCCATTGTGTCTTTCAGCGAGATGAGTTGGCCTCAGTCGCCTCAGACTTGCAGCACCAGTGGGATCCTCCATAGCTCCAGTACAATTTGGGCTTTGCTTGAGAAGAAAAGCTACTTCCTAAGTGTCTTGGGCTGGCAGGTAACTCTGTGATAAAAGATGTTGCTTGCAGTAACTAGAAAGAGAGGGCAATAAGCAGGAGTTGTGGCTGATGTCCCTGATATTGCTTCTACAACAGGGGAAGAGAATCTGGTGCATATGGCTTGGGTGTAACAATTACACCACAAACTGCAAATGGGAACACCCCAGCTGTTAAAGGGGATTTAAATTACTGCCTGTTTGTAAAGTGCTCATGCTGGAGAATGTAGGCAGTGACAGTCATGAGCAGATGGAAACAATTTAGTGTCCTGGGCCTTTAATTCTAGTCCTAATCCAGTTGCTTTAGTGCTTCTGACTTTATAAAATAAATTTTACTGAGTACAGTAAATAAATTACATTCTCTACTGCCAATAAAGGATTATTTCTTGGCACATATTTATTAATGTTTGTCAAGTCTAATTTTAAAATACAGATGGCATGGCTTACATTACTTCTCTGGAGTTTGTTTTACACTCTGTTAATTTTACTGTCTTGGAACTTTTCCCAGTATGTCACAGGCACTCTATTGTGTTAATTATTTATTTTAATATAGAGTTTCTCATCCAATTTAATACTAATTTTTTCCTCTTTGATAATTTTACATTCTTCAGATATTCTGTCAAGCTCCCTAAAGTAAGCCTGTACCTTCCATATGTACTGAGGACCTTAGGATTTGTTCCAAGAACACACTAAATTTGTGAGATGCTCATCTAATGAACACGTTCTTGACATATTGCTTTACTGCCTTGAAAAAAATCTTCCAGTAGTGCTTTAACCACAGTCCTCCTACGTTTTTATATGGTGTGATTTTTTTGCTTGTGAGATTTTTCTACAATTTGTGCCATTTACAAAATAAAAACGAACAGTTTTGTAAACTGTGTTGTCATTGCTCCTGTGTAGCTGAATGTCAGAAACTCGTTTCAGGGACTCCTATTCTCACTTTTCAGAACCTCTGAAGCCATCAGTGAAAAAAAAAAAAGACATGGGTCACCATGGTGCTGGGTCACCAAGAAAGGGAGTATATTGCCTTTTTAGTTGCAACTATATCACTGATGCTACCTATGATTTTTCTTACAGGTTGTAGAGGAAGATATGTTTACATTCCTTAGTAGAAGAAAAAATTCCCATTACCCGAGATTATGCTGCACAATATTTTTAGTGATAGTTCACAGTATGCCTGCTTTAGATACTCCTTATATAAAAAAAACCAACTACCTCAAAACCTATTGTTGCAACTAATGCTTAAAAAAATTCTTAATTCATCATTTCATTAAAACCCAAAACTCTACATCAAATATTATTTCAAAAAGTAGCTGTAAGACAAGCAGACTTCCTTGTAACTCCAAAGAGAATTCCTTATCTGGGGAGAACTAGGAAATGTTTCCCTTGAAGCTTCCCACATCTAGCATTTTATAAATGAAAGCACAAAGTCTCTAAGCTTTTCTTTAATAACTTTTAAAATATAATTTAGTAGTAGACCCCCCCCCCCCAAGATGCATAAGTAGTAATAGTCTTGCATATAAAAGTACTTCAAGGTTTCTTCATTTTAAAAAAGAGTGAAGGTAAGTTTATAACACCCTACAAATAAACACACTATAAACAAACAGTATTGAGCCTCTCCTCCTATGTTTCCCACCAAGGACAGAGTGAAAACTGTTTGAGAATTACTTAGCCATACTGTAAATTATTATTGCACTTTTGAATGCAAGAACTAGCTAGCATTTAAACACCAACCACTTCAACAGACAGAAGTGGTACAGGAACCTCATAATGGTCACAGGAGCTCTCCCCATGACTTTGGTCAAATTTACTGGAATCCAGGGTCTTTGCACCATTTTTGCCGGCAGAGAGTTTCTCCTGTGTTTTTGTGTTACCACCCACAGGGAGATGAGATTGAAAACGTGCTACTTGTGCAGGCATGTTACTGGAAGTGCCAAGAGTTAACTGTGCAAGTGGAGGGTGTCTCTCCAGTGGTGCTCTGCTCATGAAGGCACAATCGTACGTCGTGATCCAGCTCCCTGGTGCGTGGAGACTCACTCCTCTTTGTCCTCTAGCTCAGGTGTATTTTGCACTCCTGCAGAGCTGGCATAGGCATCAGGTTGCTCTCACTCTGAGCTGGAGCTTAGAGGGGTCAGCAGAGATATTGGCCTGAGAAATCCATCACTACTAACATACTTGAAGATGACTTTGGGTTATTTTCCACTGTAGTAGCTTATTTTTCTTTGTTTTGTTTTGGTGTTTTGTTGTTTTTTTTTTTTTAACAAACTTTTTGAGGTATAAAAGGCTGCAATTTTTAGAACCTAATTTTCCCCATCGCTTTATTAGGTTCATGTTTAATACAACTTGTGCACAAGATACTTCTAACAGGTGATTTCCAATGACAAACGTTGCAGGTGGGCACTCCTCTTCTGAAGGTTGTCAGTGGTAGTTAGACTTCTCCTTTGCAGCTTTGAAAGCCTCCCAAATATGTTTATTTGGACTGTCCAGATCCCGTGATGTAAACGTAGAGTGCATCTAAACAACAATTCCTTTATTCAGCTTAAAGCATTGATCCAGCATATGCTAGAGATTCAGGCTGGAAGTCATGAATTAACACTGACAAAAAACTTGATTTTTTTTTTTTTTGTTTGTTTGTTTTTGAGATACCTTTTTCTTTTTCAGAAGACTAATTAATTCAAGCACAAATTATGTCTAAATTCGAAGGCGCATGCAGTCCATCTTACCAAGAAGTGATATGACTTAAAATAATTTATGTCTATTCCTCCAAGGTTAATAGTGTTGTTTCCCAGATGAGCATACATGTAATACCTGTCTTACATTTGAAGAGAACAGTAACACTCCTCCTCTAATACTATTACATTATTTGAGGTTTTACATATGAGTACCTAGTAGGTCCCATCCTTGAGGAGAAAATTCCCTTAACTGCAGAGTTAGATTGCAACAGTTTTGCAGGAGGCCTGTGAACAGTTTCCAATGTAAGTTTTGCAGGAGAAAATTCTCATAGAGGAGCACTCTGAAATGCTTTTACGTCTTGTATCTTTGTCTTATTAATTCTCTTTGGGACCTAAAGAAATTAGAATTACTACAATGAGATCGCATGATAGCTTAGCACAGTAAATCCTCTGTACACCTTTCTGCAGGTGAAAAATTGGTGAAAAGGAAAAGACCTTATGTTCAGATCATGCTTATAAAAGCTTTTTTTTCTCTTTGAAGCAGAGGATTAACATTTATTCCCTTCTTCTTTCCCATCTTGATCTTCCATGTTTCATCAGTAATAGAGAACAATCTATCAGAATTCGCATTCCTCCTCCCTCCTGTTACTCCTGAGGAAACACATGATGTGACTTGCAGACTGAGCTCTGAGAGTCTTGGTCTTGCAGCCTCATAAGCCCTGACATGGCATTGCCATGTCATCTTTTGGCACTGACTGGCGCTTGGGATTGTGCTGCTTCAGGCTGGGGCTTTGTTTAGCAGGAAAGCTTGACCAGCGCAGCTGAGTGCAACTAAAGCAATGACAACTGTATTCCCCTTGCACAACACTTCCTCTGCTGATGAGCAAGATGCAGCTCTGAAAGGGCAGCCTCCTGAGCAGGAGCTGCCATCTGGTTTACCTCTGCATGGCAGCAGGCCAAAACTACAACTTCTGCAGTTTCATGACTGCCACACAAAACCTCCTGGAGAAATGAGCTAGTAAAGCATGGGAATGTACACCTACTTGCCCTGAATTCCTTTGTTGTCCTCAGCCTCAGAATATCTTGCACCTGTTTGATGCGGTTCATAGCACAGAAAGGGCATTGATGTGCAGCCAGCCAGCTGCATCACATGAGGGACATCATGTCCTGCTTTGGGAACAGGGCTGGTGATGCTATGCAGAGCAGCACCTGGCCAGGCTCAGGAGGTAGATCCCTCCATGAGAGCTGTCCCTAGGTCTGTTTGTAGGGGGTTCTTGCACGCACCTCTGAGTGCTGCCACTACCAGCCTGTCGTAGACAGACAGTGTTGGGTCACACAGGAAGCAGTCGCACTTGATCAGCAACAACAAACATTTCCTTGTTGGTGATCTACTCTCCTGTTTTTGAGTTTCCATCCTACCACAGGCATTGCAGAGCAGGTTACCAGTGGGCAAGGCCATTGTATAGCCAGTTGTCAGGCTGGTGGCTGACACAACATCCCACAACGTGCCTTATGGAGGGGCAGTGATGTATGCTGATGCTTTCTGCCAGCATGTGCCAGTGGTCTGGCCAGGATCCAGCACCTGCAGTTTGCCTCGCCAGGACTGCCCTTCCATAACAAGGGCCCTCTTCCTCATCTGTTGGCAGCTGCCGTATCGCAACTGAGTTGGTCAGAGAAGCATGACAGCAAATGCTGTCAGATGCCAGAGCTCAGTTTGAAAAAGCTATTTTTAGGGGAGTACTGAAGTCTTTTATGGTGGGATTCATCTTTCCTGACTTTCCGTTGTCAATAGCTGATCTTGCTGTCTAGCCTTCTTTCACAGCTGTATCTGGAATTTATTTCATCTCATACCTAAAGTAAGTATCTAAAATAGACCAGACAACTCACACCTTTAGAAATGCTTCCTTTTCCTCCTCTGACTGTAAAGAGAAACTGAATGAGTGGCTTATCTGGAAGTGTCTGCACTAGGTCCATTCATTGCTACCTCGTAAATGGATCCTACCACTTGTGTGTGACAATCACAAGAAGTGTCATACCTTCTGTAGATAAAATTCTTTATATTCAACTCTAAAGTACATTTATTAAAGTGCTAATGGGATTTTTTTCTGGGTGCTTCCTTTTGAGAACTATTTCTCGTCTTCTGGTAGACAATGGGCTTGCAGTTACTTTTCCAACCTCCTTCTGCTCTTCCACATGGTTGCAGGCTGACAGCAATGATAAATAGGGGTCCTGGGCTAATGTTTATATATGTTATTCCTCAACATATATAGGATGATATTTACAACATCATTATAGCTAAAAGCAGTCCAAATGCAGATTAGAATATATGTAAACTTGAAATTATCCAATGAGGCAAATTCTGATTTATTCTAGTGATATTCCAGTGGATGAATCTAAGCATTTTAGACATTTAGAAAAAGTAGCAATTAAGGCATTAAGAACTTGGCAAAGATAAAAGTATGAGAATGGATCAGTTTATCTGAAGAATAGGTTGAATTGCATCTCCTGTTTTCTGCATTCTTTTAAGAGAAAATTTCAATATGTACTTTCTTCCCTTTTGTTAAAACTCAATTAATTAAACCAGAACTCAGCATTTAAAGACTAACGCAGGAATGGAGCAATTAAAACCATTATAGAAAATAACATGTTTCTGTGTTGCATATATTCTCATTAAATGGTAGAAATGAGCTGTGTTTTGATTTGCTTACTGAGTAACAGCACAGAGTCTCTCTGGCTAAACACAAAAATTGAATAGAAACCCACAATAAGTCAATAAATAAACAATCATCACAGTAAAGTTTTAAAAATTCTATCAAGTAAAATCCAACAAGAAGTGTCATTATGGCAGATAAAAACATTGTCTGCAGTTAACTACCAAGCCTCAGGGGAAAGTGAGAATTGATGTATTTATGGACTTAGTAAGTTTATTATTTCTTTTACCTTTTGCAACTAAATAATACATTTCCATTATTTCATTGAATTAATTTCATCTTTAGCAAATATCTCAATGTATTTTTATATAGATAAAGCTAAGCAAGGCTTTACATATGAACTTTGTTAAAGTTTGTATTTCAGGAATTTACCTTTCTCTGGAAAGAAAGGGAATAGTGAGACAATGCTTTTTCCTTCCAGAGTTCCTGAAATTATTGGAGTCATAAAACTGCTTTTCTCTATATTTAGAAATTGCTAGGATGGTCCTTTAACTAGATATGAATCTGATTTTGTAATTCAAGTTGCTGCAAAAGTGAGCACTGTGCTGTTACATGCAACCAGATGACCAAAGAATGCTTCTCGAGATTCTTGGTAATGCCTGGAATGACTTCTGGGTCTTTCCTTGCAATGGAGAGTTCTGCTTTATATTGGATTAGGCGTGGATTAGGTGGGTTTGCTCTCTGTGTGTGCCTTGTTAGATGTGAGAGACAATTTTCTACTTGTGAGCTGGGCTAGCTCTGGGTAGAATGCTCGCTCTTTTTGCTTGGTCAGTCTGTACTCAGCTTGGGGTGATAGCTGTGTTGGGCCATATCTCCTGTCAGCACATGCAGATACTGCCTGTGGTAGTGTTAAATACTCCTGATTTGTAACAAGCAGGGGGTCTGTGATTTCTTGAGGGAACTCGCTTCTCCTTAGATCTTCAGGAGAGTAGTCCTTTTGCGCTTCTGCACTGGGGTAGTGACACAGATGGTTCATCCCAAAACCTGACAGATGTCACTATGCAATTCATACACTGAGGAACTAAGTCATCCCTTAATATACCTGCTGACTCTCATCAAAGGCACCAAGAAGTGCTAGTTACTGATGTTTCAGGTCAGATGCTTGCTTTCCTCTCTCAAGGCTCCTGTGCATGAGCTCTGCTACTCCGTGGCTGTGAGGTGGATGGTAGGTAGGCCTCTTTGGAGAGGTGCTTAAAGCAGCTTTAGTGTTTAGACTTTAGGAATAAAAAAAGCCAAGAGTGAAGAAAACAAGTTGTTCCTCCCAGGAGAGGCTGGTACCACTAGCACGCTGCCCTGGCAGGTAGGCTGCCACAGTAATGACAACACAAGAAACCTGCTTTCTTTTGCAAACCTTTGATTGTGGAAAAGTTTTGCAATCACTGTAAGAAGAAAATCCAAGGTTTAAAAAAATGCGTGGAGTGCTCCACTTCTTGGAGTGGGCAGCGCTTTTGCTGTGACGTTGTGCTGGCTTCAAGCCTGGAAAACCCTAGGGCACGGGAAAGAAACAGCCTAACACCGCAGTGACACAAAGTAAGTTCTCTCTCTCTGCCTCTCACTGTCTCTCCCCACCCTCCCTTCCTGCTTCTTTCCATTTGTTTATTAGTTTTCTTAATTGTTAGGTGGAGGACAAACTTTTTGTACATCTCAGCGTCACTAAACTTGAAAGAGATTATGTAACGTGCAAAGGTACAATTCTCCAAATTAGATATTTTTTAAAGGGTAAGCACTGTAGACAGCTGGATATTTTATCCCTCCATATAAAACAATTCATTGTCATTAATTAATTAAAAAAAATCATTAATTAAATCTTGTATTATTTTTCCTGCTTCATTTAATTTTAAATACCACTAGGGTCAATGATTCGCTAGCTTGCCAAAGTGCAGATTTTTATGGAGTCGTTATGGAAAATATATTGTTTCATTATGTGTAAGAGAAATGTTTCTACAGTTTAACATTTTCTCTAAGTTTAAGGTAGATTATTAGGCTAGGAACATAGAATTAAATAAAATTAAATACTGTGTATAGAAAACCATGTCACTGATTTAGATACTATTTATTTAACAAAGTCAGAGGTTTCACAAAGTTAATCATCAGCAAAATGCAAATCAATGAAGAATGTATTTGCTTTAGATAACTCTGTCTTTCAGCTCCCATCCTGCAAAGATTGGCGTAAATCTAAATTCACCATACTTTATTTATCTATAACTTCTTTTTTTTCAATGGTTTTTGATTTGTGAGCTGTTAAAGATGGTTTAAGGAAGGTTAGGTCAGGTCTCTACAAATTTCATATGTGGTTCATTCTGAAATACACGTGTTTGACTTTTGCATAGTTACTTTTGATAGATCATATTGGAGTTGAATTCAGAACTAAAAATTGAAGTTAAAGTGCTTATGAGGCTTTATATCTCTTTATTAGACATCAGTGTCTATTTGCAATCATTAAGGGTAACTTTTAGGCACCTGTTGGGCTGCTAAGAGAGTTTTGTCTTTTCTGGGCATGGGTGGACATTTCTCAGGGAGTCCAGCTTGCTCCTAGGCATCTTGCTTGGAAGAGCTGAGCTCTTCAAAGGAACAGAACAACCTTTGCACATTAGCATGGGACCCTGCCACAGCCCTAATGCCTCTGGTGTTAAAAATCCCTCACAACACTTAAATGGCCTCTGCTCTTGGGTCAGCTGTCATCTGGGGCCTGCAAGAGGAGAACTTTGAAAGGTTCCCAGAGCAAGATGCGGGAGGAGAGGGAGGAGAAGGAAGAGGGCAGAAATGCTACAGGCCAGTTTCTTGACCTGTGTACCTCTATATTTCTCTAATACATATGCTAATTTATATCAGAGCTAAATAATTGGTTTCTGTACTACTGCATCAGTTTTCCAACAGGAAATTGGCAACAGCTCTTTTTGACTTGTTAGCATTCCAGATCTCTCTGTATTAGCTGGTTTCCCCTGATCAGCTTAATCTACATCAACCAATGTATCTAAGATGACTATATGCCCATGGCAGGGGGGTTGGAACTAGATGATCTTAAGGTCTTTTCCAATCCTAACTATTCTATGACTCTATATCAGAGCCAATTTTTAAATGGTAATCTTTGGCAGTCTCATTAAAGTAGCTACATTTATCATCTGTCTTACCAGGAACTTGTAGAGACATGTGGAATTAGATAGTCATTGTTTGTTTCTTTTAATCAGTGCGCCCTTTCCCTAATGCATCTTTACCTGCCATATCTCTTATCCTATTTTCTCCTCTGTCATCATTTGTGGTCTGATTCTACAAACATTTATCCAGTAAATAACGTGACTTATAGAAATCTTGACAGAATGGTGCAGAGTGGTATTCAGTATTTCTGCAAATTAATAGATTATGCAGTTAGAGAAAATCCTTATAGCATAATATCAGCAGCCTACTGTATCATACCAAAAGTTCATTTAGCCTGGAACAGTGATCAAAAATGAATATCTAAAACAGAATATAAGAATTGGTTCAAGCATGGCAAAGATGTTTCTCTGACATAACTATCCTAGCCTCCACCTGCCTAGGGACTTTCCTCTTTACAAAGATTCCTAAAAACTGTCAGCAAGTTGCCTCTAAATTTTCAATCTATCCAAGAAGGTCCTGAAGTCTTTTAGAAAGCAGATTTCACAAAGCAGGTGCACCAATACTTAGCTCATTACAATGGTACTTTAAACACCCTTTATCACACTTCCTGAGAAAAGGTGTCAATGTGTAGAGATCTCAAGAGGTGTCTCACCATCTAGTATGTATGAAAAACATTGGAAACTTTATTCTTATGCAAATAATACTTAAATGTAGTGATATTTTCCAGGAAGGCCTACATACCACATCTGAAGGAGGAAAACCATGGACAGGTCAATCACTGCTGGTCAGCTTAAAGACAAGTCACTCTTCCAGGACAGCGACGGCAGTGCAGCTCCTGCCAAGAACGTGTGCCATAATTGTTCAAAGCTAAAGGTATGATAGAGGAACCCTCACCATATATTTTCATTGGAATACTAAAAATGGCCATTTAAAGTTCTACCAAAAAATCAGATAGCTGTGTAGGACATTGACACTATGTGTGCTGGAAACAGTGCTCTAGGTTGTGAATCCAAGCACATAGAAGTCAATAAGTGTGTTCTGAAGTTGAAAAGCAAGGCCATATTTTACTAAGGAAACATTTAGAGATGGGCTATAGTCATAATGGTAGTTGCAGTTACATCTTTTTATAATTGCTTTTTAGAACGCAAGAAGTAGGGGTAATAAGACATGCTGTAGCAGGAGCAATAGTAGCAGTAATGAGCAACTTTATGCTGCAAGTTTTTCATAAGGAAAGAAACAGCTAAAACAAAATGTGGAAGAAAGATGGAAAGTACGCACAGCCAGTGTCAACTTTCTTTTTCTTTGCAGTAGAAAAGGCTTTGAAGGCCATCCTGAAAGAGAAAGTAAAACCTTCTGGTTTAATGAAAACAATAGGAAGAATCTCTTCACAATAGGAAGAATCTCTTCACAGAGAATTAGAAAACAAACTATTTGATTTTTACTTTTCTTGAGTAGGTAGCTCAGGCATCCAGCCACGAAAGAAAAAACGTTTCTTTGCAAAATCAATTATTTTCTCTCTTCAGATATTTCTTGGAGCTCTAGCTTTTTCCTTTTTTGCCAAAGGATTTTCTGGAAGCTACATGAAGAGCATGTCCAGTCAAATTGAAAGGAGATTTGAAATCTCATCATCAATTGTTGGCATTATTGATGGCAGCTTTGAGATAGGTATGTGTATTGTCTTTGAAAGTGGATAAATACTGCTTCTGAATATATTTTCCCTAAAAAAAAAAAAAAAAATTTTTCATAAACTTACTGAATCTTCTTCCTCTTGATACAGGGAACTTACTGGTAATGGTACTGGTGAGCTACCTTGGACCAAGAGTTCATCGACCAAAAGTAATTGGTGTTGGATGCCTCATCATGTCTTTAGGAGCATTTTTGTCAGTCATGCCTCAATTCCTAATGGGACGGTAAATATGGAGAGTTTTCACATTTTGCACTAATTGAACTTGACCATATAAAGTGTTATTTAATCATACACTTGAGTTAAAAGCTTGACAATAGTAGTCTCTTCCAGAAAATATGAATTTTTTAATAGGTGGGTTTTTAGTATCAACTAATTTCACCTCTGAAAGCTTACCTCTTTCTACAGGTAAGTAAGACAGAAACCTCAGGTTTCTACAGAACTTATATATAATTAAAGTGGCTTGAAGTTTTACCTAGGATGGATATCTACAGATATTTATTTTTTTTTAATAGATATTCTCCTTCTTTTTACACTTGAATGAACTGTCATGAGATCTTCAAGGAAGAGGTTTCTTTCTCCATGGTAGCTATTCATGCTAAGCTCTTAAGATTATAGATATATTTATCTACCATCTCCACTAAATTGAGGGAGAGTTAAATACCTAAATACCTTTCACATCTAAGCTTTAGTGATTCCACAGTTGTCAGAAGCAGTTCATACATCTCCAATCCATTAGCATCTTGCTGAATAGTAGTTGAAAATAAAATCCTTCTGTCCCTCAAAAATTAAAATTTATTTGTGCATCTTCTCTGGTTCAAAGATAATAAATGTGATAAGGAGGGTATTGAAAGAATCATATCTGGTGACCATGGTATGGAAAGTGGCCACAATCACCACTCTGCTTGGAAACTTACACTGCAGCATAGGCCAGAAGCAGAGCTATGGAAATCTGATTTAACCCAAACTCTCAGCCAAGTTTGGAAGATTACCCACTCTCCACAGCACTGAGCAAAACCCAGTGGCCCTGGGGGACCTCACTGTCATCCGTCACAATATTAAAGGTTACCACTTGATTGCACAGTCAGAGGGAATATCTGCTCTCCATTTATGCCAATGCAGCATAAATGTACTCAAGATGGCTTCAATTTTCTTAGCAGATTTGCGGTTAGCAGCAAACTGGCACATGTGTTTTGCAGCTGGTTTTAATCTCCTTATAGACACATATAGGTTACTAATAGATTCTTAGCTAACAAATTTTAAACTAGCACAGAAATCTTTGTAACATGTCTGTCACATAGATAAGAAACCGGTGCCACTATGGGAAAACATCAGTACTGTTGCATGTAGAATGATGTGAATAGACTCTACTTCTATCCTTTGGTCTAAAGAAAGATCTCTTAAACCCTGAAAAGAGCTTTTCTGCTCTTCAGCTTAAGAAAATATGGGGTTAGTATGGTCAGAGTATTTTGAAAAAGATACAAATGATCCTATATTTTTTTAAGTGAGAACACTGGAAATGGCTTGCCCCTCCATTTTGCTTATATGTAAAAGGAATGAACATGAACGAACACAAGGCTCATACACGCTTCCTGAAAAGCAGACTCTTTCATGTGTCAGTTGTATTTTACATAGTTGTTTTCCAGTTATAATTATGAAAGGATAACTGTTACTGTGCACAACTCCTCTATGAGTGTATCAGCTTGCTCCCTGGCATCATCTGAGGGCCATCCAGTCACAGATGCTACAGAAACACCCAGCACAAAGAAAAATTTCGGTAAGCAAAAGCTCTAGTGGTGGGTTCTCTTCTTGTCCCTGTTTTATACACCTTCTTGTACTGAAAAACTGCCAGCTCCTTGTTAGAAGCCATGATATATACATACCCACCTTGTAATGCTTGTAAACCCCTGTATTTTAGGTTATTTTTCTGTTGCAGTAAAGTACTGTAAGAATTTTGCTCACAGAAATGTAAACGTTTATGGCCTGCAGGATGTGAGAAAACAACAAATTCCCGTCTGTGGCTCTTTGTGTTGATGGGGAACCTTTTACGTGGAATTGGGGAAGCACCAGTTATGCCACTGGGTGTGTCATATATTGATGATTTTTCTAAAGAAGAAAACTCAGCATTTTACATAGGTAATATGCAAATCAGTGATTTTTATGCTAAACATTTTTTTCTTTAACATTTCTGTAGCCAATCAAATACTCTCTAAGAAAATCTATCTGTCTGCTCTGCTTGGGATGATTTTAAGTTGTACAGAGACAAAAAAGCCATGCAAAAGAAATCTCATGTTTATTTTGACGGATATTCCCAGATGCTTCTTTTGCTTTTGCTGAGTGGCTTCTGCTCCATGTGCCAGTGTTCTCTGTGTTGAAGTGAAGCATAATCAAATACTCGTTTCTCCAAAGTGAGAAGTCATATCTGTCTTATCTGGCAGTTCATCTTCAGTATCTCAGCTTCATTCTTCCTAATCACTGTTTCATAGATAGGAGAATGATCCTCATTGTTATGATCAGTAATCACAGTGATGCAAATGCTTCAGAATTGTTTCAGAAGCTTTTACCTGGCTTTTTGAATTTTGCATGCAGCACACTTCCTGAAGAATGCTTTTTTTTAAAGTCACTAGTTGCTGAATTAAAAACCAGCCCCTTGCCAGGGTGTTGCAATAAATCCCTTCTAAGTGGGATTTTGTTGTTGTTGTTTTGACGGAAGATAGCTTGTTGCCCAACACAGAAAGTTTACACCCAAGCTAATTAAGTTGTTGCCAAATTGATTGAATAGCATGGAGTGTTTCTGTGGTTACGGAAGGTCAAAACTGCTGACTGAAACAAACCTGGTGAAGTTGAACTGGTCATAAAGATAGTATGACACAGTTTCAGGAAGGGCTCAGTCTGCAAATGCTATAGGGTAAGGCCATTGCAAATGTCTTAATTTGGGGATGAGAAAATTTGCAGGTTGAAGAAAATTGAAGTATAGTCAAAGGAGCTGACAAAAACAAAAGGTCCACTCAGCAGTGATAAAAATATTCAACCTCCAAGCTCTGATTAAAGGTATTTTAAAAAGTTCAGCTGAAATTTTTCATGTCAGAATCTGATCTTGGAGAGATTTGCAATGGGTTGGACTAGTGGGAAAGTGAGATTAAAAATATAAAGTAGACACAAAGGAAGTATGGATTCAGTCAAAATGAAAATTTGTTCAGGTCATGCAAGTGAAATAAAATATTTAGTTTATAGTGTATTCAGTATTTCATTTTAACATTCTGAATAGCAGTTTTCAATCTCTTATTCCATTTTGATGGACTGACCCAATTTACAAAGGTAAGTCTTCTGAAACAGTCTCTTTCATAGAGCTGAAATTCCTTTAATTCTTTTCTATATCTGATTTTATTTATCAGTTGACTGAGTCAATTTATGATCAGTGTTTTTGTAAAATAAATAAAAAACCTCCTATAATAAAAACAGTCAAGCTTGCTGATTAGTTTTGGCCATTTATCTCATCATTTGACACTGAGCAAGAAGTTTTGCCTTCCTGTCTCTCCTTTTTTTTTCTGCCTTTAGGTGTTTTGTTGAGTAAGAACATAAGTTATTTTGAGGCAGAGACACCTTATTCATTTGCTCCTAGGGGAATTCCACCTTCTTCTTATCCCATGGTATCTCCTTTTGTAAGCAGAGACAGAGGGAGAAATGGAAGCTTCAGTGAGGCCAGTAACAAAACTGAAAGCTGCTTTTAAAGAAGTCATTAATTGATCACTATATTTCTTATTTTTTTTATTTTATTTTTTCCATCCTCAGAAGTACCTGTTAACACAACAGTTAGCTGATTTGCTGTTCTGGTGCTGAATGAAACAAAGACTGTCTAATGAACTTTGCTCACTCACATACTTACCTATGGGAAGTATTCTTAGGATCCTTTACCTAATCCCATGTCCACACACTTCTATTGTCCCTATTATTCTAATGTGACTCCAGACTGCAATGTCTTCTTATATATACATCATCAGATCAGTTACTGCTACTAAAAATTAAACTAGGGGCTTGAACACACACTACAGGGAAATATCCTGACTTCTACAAATACAGAACATCATGCAAACTGTGAATAGAGTTGCAGGTACACTTAGGATACTTCCAGCAGGTCTAGAGTTGTTCATTAGTTAACTGCCACAAGCTGAACAATGTAACTACAAAAATGTGAAGTAGGCAGGAAGAGGGATAAAAGTCACTGCGATGCTATTCCCTTTCTCCTTGTTCCTTCCAAAACACCAATCTTGCCAATGAAATGCATGTGGGGATCCACATGAGACCATGCTCACTTTGGCAAACCCCTGTATGGGTGAAGGAGCCTGCTTCCACATCATGGCTAGCATGTTGGCAGCTTATGGCTTATTTTCTTACTGCTCAGAAGCTTCCCATTAGACATCCCCTAACACCCTGCGGCCCACTTCTGTATCCTTCTTCCTCTCTCCTCAGAGAAGAAGGTATGCTTGTCTGTGCAGTATTTTGCTCATTCTCCGGTGCTGCCTCCTTTCTCTTACAGGCCTGGTGAGATCCTCAGGCATGTTTGGGCCAACCCTAGGGTTCCTGCTTGGGTCTTTCTGTGCCAGCCTCTGGGTTGACATTGGCATTGTGGATGTTGGTAAGAGACCATGGAGTGGTGCGTTAACTGAGAATATAGCTGTATATGATTCTACAATTTTATATGATGGCTGTTCTATGATTCTATATAGGAACCTGCATGGCAAGAAGCACCTTCCCAGTTTATTACTCCAAAAATGGGGACTCTAGAGGTTTTTTTTTCTACTTGAAAGCTGGTGTTATTTACATTTTAATAGCTGCAATGCTGTAGTTGACTGGAATGGCCCCTGATGCAAGACCCCTATCCCCACTGCAGAAAAATTTTGCACCTCTTTTAATGCTTGTGCATGCACTTGTTACAAATGAGGAAGTGAAAGGCTATTCCTACACTGAAGGAACAGTGAAAAGCCTTTTCTTGTGGACACTTTCAACGCTTGACAAAAATTATGTTCTCTTAAAAAGCATGCAGCTCATTTAATTATTCAAACAACTTTAAAGTCTCTCATTCCAGGGAAAATTTGAGGAACTTCAAAGAAAAAAATGTTAAGTTTGGGAATGGAAGAAGGAGGGGACAGAGGGAAATTGTGAAATATCAAAAAATCTTTTTGGGTGCTGAAGGGCCCTCTTGCTGTCACGCATTCCCACAGAAAGTATTGAAAAATTGCGGCAGGGAAATCCTACTATGGATCTAAATAGAGATATCTATTTTTGACTGCTTGGGACTGATTTGATTCAAGCTGCATTTTGATTCTTCATATGGAACATAGATCACCTCTGTTCTGATTCTTAAATTATATATATATATGGAAACCAATAGTAAGTTTAATTGCTTTGCATGATGCTTAATATATTTTCCTGTCTTTCTGTATTTTATAGATGCCATCACCATAAATCCGAAGGATACCCGTTGGGTTGGTGCCTGGTGGCTGGGATTGCTTATCTGTGGAGCAGTTAACCTCATTGCTTCATTGCCTTTCTGGTTTTTGCCCTACTCCTTACCAAAAGAAGGAGAGAATGAAATCCTGAAGATTAGTCATTTGCCTGTCCAAGGAGATCACTGTAAAGTAGACTCCCCAACTCAGCCTCAGTTAAAGTTTTCAGAAGCAGTAAAAGGTGAAAGATTTTTGCCCAGATGTTTGCATGTGAATTCTTTCTCTTTAGTTCATTCTGAGCTGAGCATGGATTTTCATGACCACAGCAGTGTGCGTTTTTGCAGTGCAAATGATGGACAAAAATGTTTTTTAATTTGTAGTATTATAATGCATGCTAAGGGTGTGTTTCAGTCCTCTGCATATGTCAGGCAGCTGGAAAAGCTCATTCTTTGAGCACCAGAGATTCTCACTTCAACACAGTAGTTGTTATGTCGTATATTACAGCTATAATCCTATGATTATGAAAGAAGAAGGTGGAAAACATAACATCCCTCCTTAATGACCAATCCACTGCTGTCAGGTTACTGTTTCACTGAGGCCAACATCTGGGAGGGAAACCTGTAACTAAGTACTACATTAGCTGTTGGAGGGATTTCACTGGGTTCATACCTCCTATATATGAGCTCAGTGATGCTATTCACCTTGTATGTGCAATATCAGATCCAGCTACCCATTACTGGACTCCCCCAAGGCTTTTATTCATATGTATGTAGGCATGTGCACCCTTTAGTAGCCATGGCAGATGTGTTTTGAATTCTCTTTTAGACAAGTGTGCAAACAGACTACAGGCTAAATGCAAATTTTCTTGTCTTTAATTTAATGGATTTAGGTACTGTAATTGAGGGTCTCACGAAAGGTTCCAGCCTTTTGCTGGATCAAGTGCTCCCTTTCCCTGATCATCAGCTTCATGTTGGGCTCTAGTGCTGTTTGTGAAAGTTCCTGCTTTAGACACCAAACCTTTCACTTGGTACATTATAGAGAGTCTCAGTGTTCCTCTGGGGACACTCTTCTGTACAAATATCAGTCTGGCAAACCTTAGTGCCTTTGATGAATAGTCCTGTGTCACACACAGATAATCTAGGATTCCTGATTCCTATTTGAGCATCCACTATGACATTAAGCCTTGTTGCACAGTTGCTGCGCCACTAAGTCGTGAGGAAAACTCTCACTGGAGCAAGCATATATTTTGATAGGCAAAGAATTATTTTCTGCCAGAATTAATTACTGGCAGTACAGCCAGTAAAACTTAAATCAAAGTTAGTTTTATTATCTAAAGGTTGTCAAAACAACTCTTCTCTGTGTTTAGCAGGGTGTACAGCATATACCTCTCCATTACAGGTTTCTTCCCAGCTCTGAAGAAGCTGTTCGGAAATCCAGTTTTCCTGGTGTACATCTTCCTCACTATTCTGCAGTACAATTCTCTTGTTGGGTTGATAACCTATGAGACAAAGTTTATGGAACAGCAATTTAATGTATCAGTGGCAAGAGCTATCTTTCTAATTGGTAGGTACCTGTCCTTCATTAAAATTCCAGTGTCAAAAAGGAAGATTTTCATTCTTATTTTGCCTTCCTTTTTCGGAGGTTCTTATTGTGAACCATTTTGGTTAAAAAAAAAAAAAAAGTATGTAGTGTATTATTAATTTTTATACTGTATTCTGAAAATGGATGTTAATTTTGGTGTTAATTTTCCTGATGTTCCCTATTTAGTGGGCTAGAGGATTATTAAAATTGGGTGGATTTTTTTTGGCTGAAGTTTTTATGAGAGTGAGATTTCGATAATGAAAGCGTCTGTTTTCATGAACAAAACCCACATATAAGCTGTAGTTATAGCTAGAAGAAAAAATATCCAATTTAGAAAATGTCTAATGAAATGTGTGATTTTTCCTTTTCAGAATAACATCGTGATATAAATCTTCCATTTTGATTGCAAATACAAATTTTATGAGCAACAAGAAAAAAATGTAAAATTTGAGTAATTTCATTCAGCTCAAAGATCTTTTTATATTTGCCAGTTCCCTCAAAAATAAGTTCTTTGTAGCATTCTACCAAAAAAGAATGTTAAGATTATATTAATTTTACAATGATTAATATGGTCTGCTAACGTGGCAAGAAAACTGGGTATTTGAGAGCATTGCAGAATTGATATTCCATTAGTCTGAAGGCACCCTGTTTTCCTGCAGGTCAGGTACAAATGTGGAAAGAACTTTCTTTTTTCTGTTTTCTTTCAGATGCAGGGAAAGTTTTAGAGAAAAAACATGACCCAAAAAACCAACCAAACAAATAAACACAGGGAAAAGCCAAACCTACACAATAAAAACTTGTAAAAGCTCTCTACTTAGCATGTAAATATTAGGTCTGGAGTTTGTGAAATGCTGAACATCTAAATTCAAATCTTTCCATGACTCACTCTTCAGAGCAAGCTAGTACCCAATGCAAATCCAGATGCTGCCCCCTGTCATGTTACATGTTGGAGATATTTTTTCTTTTTGTAACTTTCTGGAAGTTTAATGATTTGTTTGTTCGTTTGATGAAGAAGTGCTCATGAGCTAAGACATTTATCTCATTTACTCCAGTTTCTAACAGGCACCTTTATAGGTTTTTTATATCAGTACATAAACAAACAACAGTCCAGTGAAAAGGCAGGTGATGTTGAGGAACTAAGCTTTTTAAAATCAAAATATGATTTGAAAAAAATGGAAGTAAAAAAAATTACTTAAAGCTAATTACAAAGCCCTAGGACCTTGAAGGGTCTGTTGGAAAATAGGTTGGTATCTGATATTTTTGTAAATATTAGAACAAGATATTTTTTCTTAAAAGACCCGGTGCAAGTGATGAGAGTAAACATTTTTATTACCTTCTATTTGCAGGTGTGATACTTTTACCCATCACAATCCTGGGGATGTTTCTAGGAGGCTTTCTGATCAAGAAATTCAAACTTCACGTAACTGAAATGGCAAAGTTTGCATGCATCACCTTTATTGTAGCATATTTATTAAACCTCTTGTACTTCACATGCAGCTGTGAGGTGCTCCAGGTGGCCGGTTTGACAGTGCCTTACTCTGGGTTTGTATCCCTTTTGGTTTGTGTTGGTTGTGTTTGTCCTGGTTGCTTCCTGCTCCATGCAGAAGGTGGTGTCTATATCTGTTCCTTTGCTCTCACAAACCCATCTGGGTTTGTATTCTTATCTGGGCTACAAACCTTCTATTCTGTAAAACATTTTAATTTGAATGTGGATGAGTTCTGAAACATGTCTTCTCTGCTGATTTACTGTAGTTTTGCTATATCATTTTTCTTGCTAAAAAATGCATCTCAATTTAAAGACAAATTTCTGTTGAAATTGACCTGTATTAGGTCATCTGCTAGTGTTAATCAGTGTGGTTTCAGCTAGAGTGGAGCTACTGTGATTGATTATATCATTTTATTGCTCCCATGGTGGTGATTACATACAAGAAAATACTGGGTTTTGAGACAGACTTGTCAGGCTAAAATGATACCTGGTGCTGGGGGTGAGGAGAATATCCTAGGTTTGGTTTTCAAATTTTGTTTAAACAAGGCATTTCTTTTTCTAAATTGTTTATTGCTGGATATTGACAATATTTCTCTATATTCTGGAAAATTATTAATTAAGATGGAATTTATCACAAGCAAATTAAAATTTTATATCTCAAAGCTTTAATGTAAAGCTTACCATGTAAGGGAGTGGGATGTACAAAAATAGTCTACCTATGGCTTTGCCTTTAAAAGGGACAATCCTCTAGATCAACCTGCATGGGGAGTTACCAGCCTCCTTTAGTATCTGGAGCTCCTGACCTGCCTGAGTCCATTTTCTCGTTTGGGAGGTAGAAAGTAGTCACGTCAGGAGTGTGTGCTGCCCAGGCAGATATTCCTCCTCCCTTACCAGGACCACGGTCATGCTTTCTTGAGCACATTTTTCTGAGTCTAGCAGCCTGCTACAATTGCCTACTGTTTAAATTTAGCTCAGTCTGGTCCAACAAATTTCAAGGGATTTTAAAGGATTAAACTGAATCCAGCAGGGCTTGCTAGATTTTCAATTCAGACAGAAACTTGGTCTTATGTTTTTTAAGCCATGTTCAGGGAAATACCTAAGTTGTCTTGGCAAACCTGGCATCTAGTTCAACTTTGAGATTAGTTACATAAAAGATGTCAGAGGTTTATGTAGTTGAGAGAACTCTGGTTGAGTGCCATATCTGATGCTAGAGAGTGAACTAAATATAAGCAGAAACATCAACACAGCAAATATTGAAAGAGCAATTACAGTTTCCCCAGGACAAGAGACTGAAGAATTTAGTATGTGCTAAAGTTGTTCTGGTTAAGCGACTCACTGTTTTATCCATTTAACAATTTGTAGTTTCAAGATGAGCAGCAGCCTAGCGAAGGCTAAATCCCCCACTTATTTTCTTTTTAAAAGACTGAAATGTAGCCCCTTGAGGTGTGTTCTAGATTGAGAGGTAAGGAGCTAAAAAAAGGCAAATTTTGAACAATTTTTCCTTCATACTGTGAGTGACTTCAAAGCAGGGGTGATTTGTTGAGGGTAGACTCCTAACCTTTTCTGAAAATTGACCCCTGCTACCATGCCCTCTGATTCACTGCCACTTTTAAGTCTCAATTTTAGTTGTCACCCTCTTAGCTTATCTAGCTCCTTGGGGCCTGATTTTGATGTTTCTTACAGAAATGCTGGTAGAAGTGTAAGCAATGAAAGTCCATGATAACCTACAACAAGAAATGAAATCTGGTAAGAAATGGGGCTCCAGCCTGTTCCAGGTGCAGGGCTGTTGCCACTGCTGAGTATGGTCAGAACTGAGACAGAAGCTGCACTTCTCAGTTAGACTAATGCAACTTTCATTGCCAGTAACCAGCTCTGATCCAGTAAAAAACATGTCAAGGACATCTTGCTGCTGCAGTTGTATATCATTTTATATCACCACTTCTAGCACCCAAATATGGGATGGTATCTACTGCTAAGGAAAAGTATGGCCAGTCTACAGGTCATAAAAGATCCTAGTTATGATTTTCTTTTTCTTGGGTTGAGCTTTCAAATGAAAAAGTGATAACAAATATTCCCTCCCAGTCAAGAATACCTAGCTTGTGAGCTCCATGCCTTTTCAGCAACAATCCATAAAAATGTTAATGCTTGATGAAAAATCTCAAGAGCTTTGGTTTAGCTGAAATTAGCTTTGTCTGCACATGAGAACTTCACGGTCCATTGGATGGTAGCAGATACCTTTCCGTGTTGATTACTTTACTTTGTCCATGATTTTCCTGGGTGTGCCTTGATATTTTGTTTGACTGTATAATTTGACCACTTAATTCTTTTATTTCTTTCTGTTTTCCTCCAGATTAAAGCATCTTTCATCCTCCAAAAACAGCTTCATGGCCAGTTGCAATGCTGACTGCAGCTGCAAGTTGGATCAGTGGGACCCTGTATGTGGGGATAATGGGATCACTTACATGACAGCCTGCTTTGCAGGATGTAAATCATCAACTGGGACAGGAAAGAATATGGTAAATATATAGGTGGATAGATGATTATTTAGTAAGGCCTGTTGCAATAGGACAAGGGGAGGAGGTTTTAAACTAAAAAAGGATAGATTCAGACTAGATATAAAGAAGAAGTTTTTTATGATGAGGGTAGTGAAACACTGGAACAGGTTGCCCAGAGAGGTGGTAGATGCCTCATCTCTGGAAATCTGTTCATGGTCAGGCTGGATGTGGTTCAAAGCAACCTGATTTAGTTGAAGATATCCCAGGTCATTCCAGGCGAAATGTAACTAAATTGACTTTAAAGGCCCCTTCCAACCCAAACTGTTCCATAAATGTATGGTATAGCTAGATTTCACAATCTATGATTTTTTTTTGGCTTTGCAATTAAGAAACCTGTAGACACAAATGTCCATTCTATATGGTTTAAACTTATAGAAACAGAGTGAATGCAAAGTTGCAGGGAGGACTTTTAAAAGAGTTGGGGTGAGGTAAGTGAGCTACTCAGGAAAGACATGAAAACCTCAGAGTCTTAAATTACATGTCTTGAATGCTTTTATTTTGATTTTCCTCTCAGCAAGATGACCATAAATTTGGCTTTAAGTTTCTCAGTAGATCTCTTGCTGTGTAGGTACAACACATCTAAGAGAGGTTTGCTTTAGAATACCTTTGTTAGTCTGGTTGTTAGACTAGCAAAATCAAGTGGTGTCAACTCATGTACAGCTGACCTGTGTAAAATCGTGAGTGCTGGTTTCACAAACTGTTACAGATCATACTGGAATTGCCTGCTTTCCTTAGCTATCATAGCTCAGGAAAGCAAGTCATAACACTAAATTGTACAGCCAAGAGGTCCTGTAAATATATATCTGGTCATTTGCTCAGCCATTTTCAGGACTTCCTGGGCTAGGCCATTAAGAACAAGTTTTCAAAAGTGCATGCAAATGGCCATGTTTTCTGGCAGAAGCAGAATTGTCTTCATGTAACAATGCTGAAAAAGACAAGCAACATTTTCAAGCTTATATCTGTATATTCCAACAATATTCTCTTGCTTCGCTCCAGGAAAATTTGCTTTCAAAACCATGTCTCCTACTAACTTCAAGCTATGAAACAGCCCACTCTCAATCCAATGCCAAATGCTGTTTCAGATGCTTAACAATAGCTTGTGTTGAGTCCACATCTATATTTTTATTGTTACACATCTACTTCACAGGATTCCTGAGCAGAATGGCTGGATGACAGTTCATGTTAGAATTTCATAGCTTTGAGCTACTTTAAGCATACACAGAGCACCTTCTGTCCTAGCAATCACATGGTTGAAACTAGAGTCACAGTTGCTTTGTGTCTTTGGAGCAGCTCAGAGTGGCTGGAGCATACCAATGAACTTGGCCATCAGTCTGCAAAGATGATTAGGGAGGTTCTTTCAGCTTAAACAACAGCCTGCCTGTTATGGGGAGTGAAAAATCTAGCTACTAAAATACTTTGTGCCACTGAATTCTGATTAAATATATTCATCCTCTCATCTTTTCCTTTCAGGTGTTTCACAATTGCAGCTGTGTGGAAGGACAAGGGCATGGGCTTGCCAATTCCTCTGCAGTTTTGGGACAATGCCAAAGAGAAAGCTGTACCAAAGCATTTCCCTATTTTTTAGCATTACAGACTGCATGTGCATTTATTTTAGCCTTAGGAGGCACTCCTACATACATGATTATGTTTAGGTGAAATACTTTACCTTACCTTGGCCATAAAGCATGGGGAAAGAGAAACAGAATATGGTATCTACTATTTCATTCCTATTGTGAGGAATGGCATGCTGATCAGTTGTGGCCCTGAGGCTGCCTATAATCTGAAATCCAGCTCTCTTCAGAGGCACAGCTAAATGCCTGTCCATCAATTTAAGTCCAATTTAAGGCTGAGTAGATCCTTTGGTGATGAAAATGGTGAGCCTTATGCTGATCTTGAACATTAGCTTTCACTTCCAGTGACAGGGGTGTTTTTAACAGAGCAATGAACTTGAAACAAGATGCGGTGCTAAACCATATCCAAGGTGACTATACTGTCCACATTGCTCTGGAGAAAAACATTCACCTTTGTTAAGGCTCATTGCCTCACAGTGTTTTCTGTGTTGTGAGAAGTCTCATACTCCCATTTTTTGTCAAGCTGGTATAAACAGAACTGTCAGAGCAATAATTTTTTAATTTTTCATTCTTTCGGTTGTAAAGCAGCTCTTAGAAGAAAAGATAATGTTCTGTGCCTTTTGCATGGAGATTTCTATCCACTCATATTCATGAGTGAATTGCAGTCTTTAGCAATCAGCGCACATAACTCTCCTGGCTAAGCTGATGATTCTTCTGCAGTATTTCTAAGTACAGCCATTCTTACCACATGGCTGTATTATGGACAAGGCTAACTTTGCTGGGCAGTTTTCAGAACACTAATGTGTGTAATGAGAAGCCTTCACGTTAATGCTGACAAGACAGTATACTGATTTTATATTGCCAGGGAACAGGCTGGCCACAGAAAGTCTCCATTCTGCCCTGTGCCAGTTCAGTACTCCCCTCTGCTTTTTGTCAGTTCTTCCAGTTCACCTGATGAACAGAGGCTGTTTCTCCCTGGTAGGAATGAAGTGCTTTTGTAGCCAGGTAACTCACGTTCATTGTCTCTCTGTAAAATGCTAGAGGCAGAGGTAGGTTTTACCTACGTGTATCCAGCAATGACTGAACACCCTTGTTCTGTCTGTTCACCACTGCACGTCAAGATCCATTTTGTAGATTCTCCATTTATTTCAATGAGAGTTCATTCACTGAAGTTAGTGGAAGGAGGCTTCACATTTGTACTTGAGCTCTGGTGAATGTTTTCACTTAGGTGTTCAGTGACCCACAGTACTCTTGCAATAGGACACATGCAGATGTTCACAGCATGACTATAGCTACATTATTCTATTGTTCCCCAAAACAAAACACTATTTTTGTTTTCTTTTTAGATCCGTTTCACCAGACCTGAAATCCTTTGCTGTTGGGATTGAAACTTTAGGTGGTAGAGTATTAGGTAAACTTCCTATCTTTGTGGGATTCAAGTAGGTAGTCAAAGAGATAAAGTAAAGCTAGCAAGTGCAATGCTTTGCTCCAGATGAGAACAAAAGTAAATTTCAAAAATTTTTGTTTGTAAGCAAAAAATTCCCAAATCTTTGAAATGTTTGGAGGAGCTTGCTGTATGTTTCCTGCTATGTAGTTACAGATTATTATTATCTCTTCAGAAATTTTTTCTATGCAGCAAAAGAATCAGGAAAAGGAAGGAAATATCATTGTAGTTTTGAGGGTTTTTTAGTTTCACTGACACTACTACCTGAGTTTGATCAGTCTGGATATCCTTAACACCTACGCTGCCATTTGCTGACCTTTTTTCCCTTAGAGCTACCACATATTCTGCCTATTATTTTCTTTGTTTTTAATTTCTCTTTTCTTCTTTGTTTATCTGCACTAAATAATGATTCAAATCTTTGGACATGTAGTCTGCCCTGCCTTTAGCAAAACTTGCCTTATCCTCACTTGTTTCCTGAATTTTTAAACCTTTCCCATGCAGAGAAGCCCAAATAGTCATTTGGATGTCTCTCCCAGTCTTCATATTTTAGTTGAATGCTGCAGAGTATCAATCTTGTGCTTTTATGAAATAGTTTTCTTCACAAAAGTGCACATTATCTCTGAAATGGCTTACTGATTATATTAAAGCATTATGGTTGTCTAAAAGGAATTCTTATCGCACTACGTAAGTAATACACTAATAACCTAGTTGGTTTTGAGCGAGTACTTAATTTGACCTTTTTGCACTCAGATAACTTTTAATGGCAAACTGTTGTGCAATACCTGAATAGATACATTAGTATTCATAAATATTAATAAGTCGTGGCATGTAATTCCACAACAGTGACTGAAAAAGAAACATTGGTTGTATTATTTCTTTAAACAACAGAAGTTAAAATTCTAACAAAAATGCCATTAAAATAGAATTACCAACATTTCCCTCATTGAATATAATAATGCTATAATCTTCCATCCTTTCAACTCCCTTTAGGTACTTGCTTAAATATTTTGTCAAATCTTGGAATCTCAAAGCTGGAGCTGGATGTTTAGTCACATGCAGTTATAATTCAGAAACTCTGAGATTAACTTCCTCATTTCTTTACCATGACATTAAACATTGAGATCTCCATGTCTGAGATCATGTAATAAGAATTTTCTTTACAGGAGGACTCCCAGCCCCTATTTATTTTGGTGCCTTGATAGATGAAACCTGCTTGAAATGGGGAACAAAAAACTGTGGGGGATCTGGCTCTTGCCGGGTATACGATACAAAAGCATTCAGGTAAGCTAGAGTCTTCGGCAATGCATTGGGAATTTGGCTTCTGAGGCAGCTTTGGGCACCGTTACCGAGGTATACTTTGCCATGTCAATTGTCAGTAAACTGATTAGAAACTAAAAGAACCAGAACACTCCTTATTTTGACTAGGCCTTATTAAATCAAATAAGCCAAACAATTCTGATTCAAGTCTGACGTTTGACATTGCAGTTACACTGCCTTACATTGCCAGAATTAGTTCCTTTACTGAAGCCTTAATGCACTGAATAACTCTGCAATGCTTTGGCTTCGTGGGAGACTGAAAAACCATGGAGCAAGTTTAGCACTGAAAATGCTCTTCCTTATCCCTCATTTCTCTTCCTCCTAATGTATAAGACACCCCACAAAATCCACTTGGAGGGGGGACCCAAATGACTGGTGGTACATGGAGACCTGCGGCCGGGACCACCGAGTACTGCCAGTGAGGGTCTGGGGGAAGGTTGGAACAACAGGCAAAAAGCCCTTACCGGTGCAGCATCTCCTGTCCCAGCCCTATAACAAAGCCTGCTGGATGGGAGCAGTCTTCAGGCAGAAGGTATTTCTGCTAGGAGTATAGGAACTGATTAGAACCTGCCTGGAGCTAAAGATCATGAGATTTTTTGCTTTCTGTCTGTTATTCCTCAAAATGTGTGGCAATACCTTGCTGAGAATAGATGGCTTTGCCAAAGTGTCTTTGATATCTTACTTGGTTCTACTCAGAATTGGCAAGCTTTATTAATATAAATATATTTTGTCTTTTTTTTTTTTTTTCCCTAGAAATGTCTATCTTGGCCTCATTGCAGGACTACGAGCAGGATGCTGTCTTTTATACATAGTGGTCTCTGTTTTAATAATAAAACGCTTCAAAACACATGGCAAAGAGATGAAAGATGTTAAAAATACAGAAAGATCAACTAGCAAAGAGCCAGTTACTTCCAATAAAAAAGACATTCTTCCTGGTGCAAGAACCTCAGATGAGAGTGAAGAAACTCGTATGTAAAAAAAGAAGCAAGGTCTTTTCATAACTTTGCTTATGCTTCATGTTTTCTGAACACAACAGAAGCCTGACTTTTGACTTCAATAGCATTGTGGGGGTTAACAAAAATATCTTTGAAACATTGACTTTTAATTTGCTTTACCTTATTGTCTTCCTCTACTCATCTGACACAATAGGGGGAAAAGGTTTTCAAAATCTGGGGAACTTTCCCATCCGTTTGCTCTCAGTCCCAATTTAAACCAAAAGTAGGACTAGATGAAATATTTCAAATGTCATATTTTTGAATATATTGAAACATTAAAAAGAAGAAATCCACAATAAACTGCTTTTCCATTTTTCATCAACTTTTATTTCAAGTCCTCTTGCTCTCTATTTAGTCCTACAGCTCTAAATGGCCGATTAAGTTATACTTGCTCAGTTGCTCTGATGGCCTTTGCTGCATGGTTCATGATTGGAACTCTTTGTTCCAGACTGGGTCTCACAGCCCACGCTCAGGTAAGAGGCCTGGAGCAGTCAGTGAGCACCCTCTGAACAAGAACTGCACAACAGTTGGGCTTTGTCTTGAACACATTTAACAACCAAAATGGAATGCAAACAAAAGAAAGTGGTGTTTTAATTTTGCAGCATGTCTCAGTATTGGGTTTGAGTAAAATGACTATGAACTGATACAATAAAGTGATAGGTGTTTAAGTTTCTTTGATTTCTTTTGATTTGTTTTGGGGATTTTTTTTTTTTTTTGTGAGTATGTGTGTGGGCATTTTATCCTTATGACCACTGCATTTATGTCACATGTATATGGATTTCCTTCCTTGTTTAAAGAACTTTCAGTAAACTGTGAAATGCAGTACTGAAGACTTGCAAACTCATGGCTTTCCACAGACAGCCTAGTCCTGAGAGAAACATTAATAAAGGATGCTTCCAACAGTCATTACTGGGAAAAAAAGTCTCAAAAAATACTTAAAGTGAGATATTTCATTGACAGTCTTCTTGATGTACCTTTGCAATGGGAGGAAACATACCTACTCAGATCACCGGAGGTTTTGTCTCTATCATCATGGACATTTTGATTTCTTTTCTGAAGGGTCTCTCTGCTCCCTGCAGTCCTGCACATAAGCCTTTAACTAGGAAACAAGCCTTATTTTCTATTCTTGGGCATGGAAGAGAGCACTACACTAATATAAAGAAAATCTACCACACTTTATCTGAGAAAGTAGCAGATCAGCTGGCTAAAGAGAGGGACTATCCATATTAAGTGATCTTCTAACCTTTCTGCTACCATCTGCCCCATGTAAGTGCAAGAACAGGAATGGGAAAATGGTTGATCTAGTACTCGCTGAAAGGACGTTCTTCATATCCTGGCCTTGGGGATGGTGTTATTTGCACTTATTTGCTTTGAGACAATGAACAGCATATTTAGACATTGCCTTTACAGTCACAGCTCTGATTATAAACTGTCAGCAGATATGGGGAAGCAGTGCACTTTATGAGGGAACAGGAGTGAAAGCTTCTATAGTACAGGTGATGTCAATATTGCATCTGGGTCTGGAAATAATTAAAGAAAAATCCAAGTACCAGAAACTCCAGGAATTTTACACAGAGCAGATCATGGTGTGTCTTTCTCCTGCAAACAGGAGATTTTCAATTTAACATTGAATGAATATATTGACAATTCTGATCTGCACTATACATATACACTCAGTCAGGTGACTCATACTAACATCATTTCCCTTTTGTTTCTGTTGTTTGGGTGTTTATTTCTGTACATTGCTTTTTATACTACAGGTTTTTTGATGAGAGCATCTTTTGCACCTATTGCTTGATTTTCCTGGGAGGTAATGTTTTATCAAAGGTGAGTTGGTAATTGATGTCAGACTAGAAATGAGATTCTGGTCAGATCTGATGATTCATATCCAGATATTTACCCCAGATGCAACTTGGTAAAGTGAGCTTTTTTGAACAAATAAGACTTAACATCAATGTTCGTAACAGTCCCATATTGGCAATAGTGTAAGCTCTGCTACAGGCGGTATTAAATGAGTCTCCAGCTCAGTGTACTCCCAATTCCAAGATGTATCACTTGCTTATGTTTTCAATGTGCACTGTTTCTTGTGTGCCAGTCTAAGCACTCTTCCGTGTTTCTTCAAGGGAATAATTTATTCTTCAACATGAATTACTTCAGAATATGTAAAAAATAAAATAGGTGGTCAACTGAGGGTCATTTTCTGATTTTTTTTTATCCCCTTGTCTCTCATAATAGAGAATTAGAGACATTCTCCCTTTTACTTCCTTCTGCTCCAAAGGAAAGGTTTCACCAGACAGAGAGACAGAGAGGCCTCTGGGACTCTGGTTTGATTGCAAAGCCACGTTACTGATTCTAGGATCAAAACTGGTATCTTTGCTCTGTGTGACATGCTCAGAACTATCTCTGACATCTCTTGAGTTCCATCACCAGAAAGATCCTCCAAGAATGAAAAGAAATCCGTTGTATTCTAAGGTGGTAAGAGAAATTGTTAGCCAGGAAAGCTATTTTGGTGGCAAATTTGCAGTTACACTGCAAACCAAATATTTTAGGGATCATTACAGACAACTGAATTAGTGGGCCTTAAACCATGGTGATTCCACTGAAATCAGTGAAGAAAAAGTCAAACCAGTGAATTTCTATCAGTCTGTGGGAGGTTTAAGGGCATGAGCCTTGTGTTTACACAATGCTTGTTTGAGGCTATCAAAAAGCCCTTTAATGGCATTATCAAAGACCTTGTGTCAGAATAACTACGGAAGGCAGAACTTTATCCCAGAAGATGAGGTAGTTATTTGGCATTTCTTTACTTTTATATAATCAAGCAGACACAATGACCTATGACTACCTGTTCTTATTATATTTTCTAGTTGTTTATAAAAGAGAAAAAAAGACAGCAACCCTAAGCCCACAGTTTTCTGTATGCATTAGTATCACATACCCCACAAAGACGAAGCCCTCCTATGGGTTTTGTGTCCCCGTTATGAACAAGTCCTGTCTTTCCTGGAACAAAAATAAATTGGGAATAAAGTACAAGCTGTGGAAGAATAAACAAAATATACTTCAGGCTGTCAAATTAAATTTAAAGCATTTCAAATATTTTAACAATATAGAAGAAAAGTACACTAAATTTACCCCAGTGATTTTTCACTATGAAATATATTGTCATTTTGCCTACTTCTAGTTTGAAATATGGTCAAAGTTCTTTCTAGCTGAAACTGTTAATATGTGTATGAATCACAGGTTATTTTCTCCAGCGTCTCCGAGCAGACTCCTTCATGAAACCCCTTTGCACTAAAGTGGTCTGTAAGGACAGAGACTGCTTTTTAGAGAAGGTAAATTGTTTGTCTGTGTATAGCCAGGGATGTTAGGAAAGAAGAGTGGCCATGGGAAACATGTATGCATGCTGTATGTGTCCTAAAGTGTTTGTCCGTCTCTTTACCAGATCTACATTATGGACAAGGTGGACTCTTGAGCCTGAGACCTGCCTAATGCACCAACAGTGCCCTGCAGGAGATGGCAGCCCTTAGCTAAGGTGTAAAAACCCTGTGTTACAGTCTCTGGTTAAGAAAGTCAGGACTCTTTGAAGTATCAAGCAAAACCTGGCCATGGCATCCATAGCACAACCAAGTGCAGCACAATGGAGTTATCATGCGGGTTTGGAAAGGTTGTGCATTGCATGTGCAGTAGATTTGGTCTTCTGAGACCGACCATGGTGTCATTGCATTTACAGTCCCACTTCAGTTCTGGGACTTGTCCCTCATTCATAGGATAAGCCACTTGAGGCAGAGGGCTCTCTTCCATCAGCATAGGTGGAACAAAGGAGCCACCCAGAAAGACTGGAAAGCCCAAGAGGCTGGAGCTTACTGTTAAGTAAGAGCTTTCTACACAGCCACCCACTCATGCCCCATGCTAGGTTTGCTCCTGCCTGGCCCACTGTTGGATACAGACTGATGCTTGGGTGTCTCTGGCAGCTAACCTAGTGCTTACGGTGTGGGATTGGAAGCAGAAAGATTTCTAATGGGACTGAAGTGCTGTTCTATTGTTGTTGTTATTTTGGTTTGTTTTTTTTTTTTTAATTTATATATTAACTCTTCTAAAGGTGCTGTAATGTGATTATCACATTTAGTGAAAAACTAAGTCATAAGTCTTGAGTGATCAAGACTATCAGGAAGGTAGAGGCCAGCAGATTTTGGTAGACCACTAGAATAAACTTAAATCAGAAAGGCTATACAGAAATTATTATGTGAGAAATACAGTTAGAGACAAAGTATTCTTATGGAATTATCGAGATTTGCTCAGAGGAAGACTTACTTGGTGCAGAAAAAATTTCTCAGAAATATTTCCAAAATTATTATAATAAATTTGCATCTTAAAACAGAGACATTCTGAATCAGTGACTGTCAAACCTAAATAATTCATCTCCTTGGCTGTGTTACACTGTAAAACATTTATATAAAAACTCAGCATCTTCTTCTCTAAAATCACCAGTTAAGAAATCATCAGAAGAGTTTCCTGTTCCTCTGTAAGGCAGATTGCTGCATAAATGAACGAGTACTCTTCCTGTTATCTGCAAAAATAGTAAATGACTTAATCTCAATTGTACATATTATTATCTCATCAATCAAACACTGATGTATATATTAGCTCATATATCTAAAATTAGTATTATATAAAATCTCAGACTTGGGTTTCCTGTGCATCTACTAAGTTCTGCGGCTCCCATGGCTCAGGTGTCATTTTTACAGGAAAGGTATTAATGAAGATTCAGATGAGGCCAGAAGGCATCCTCCAATAATATCCTGCTTTTAGGTGACTTCAGTCATGACTGCGAAGCTTCCCTACAGGGAGTCCATATGCAGCCCTGTGGGAGAGTTGTAGCTAGTCCCTCTGCAGCTGCTCCTGGCCCTACACTACCTTCCTCTGGATGTGTATCCCTGATAACAAGTGTGGGTTGCTAGTGTGACTCACTACACAGGGATGTTGGAGCCTGATGTCCCACTGTGAGGTGGCCCTACAGGAAGTGCTGATTCATAACAGTAGGAGAGTGCAGTTCTGCCCAAACATGCTGGTCCTCTTCCCTGCATCCCGTGGGCTGTTCCTGCCAGCACAGCAGCCTCCCTGCCACAGCTGTAATGACTTGAGTTGGTTGTATCTGCTGCAGCTGCATCTAAGATCTGAAGACACTATTGGGAACTGTAGTGGAAGTACCATGGTTTCCATTTTTTTCTGTAGATCCTAGTAGACACTCTCTGAGAGAAAATACAAAAAGCCATAAAGGAACAAAACCAGCTGGTCACCAAGCTCTCACTGTAGAAGATAAGTTGCAGCAACTTGGAGAGAGGTGACTGCAAGTAAGAGAGTAACTCCTTAACAGGATTTTATCCTTCTTCAGGTTGAAATCGCACAGAGCAGGGACTCTTGTGTCAACACAAATAGTCCTAGCTCTCCATTCAGGACCTACCCAGAGTTTGCCTTTCTGGATCAACTGGGCTGTATCATTTGCAGATTTTCTTTTTAATGGAAGAAGTTGGACAAGACAACTTGGTCTGGTTTTTGTATTCAATCCTTTTATTAGTACTCCCATGACTTTTTTCTTTTCCCTTCTTAATTCAACTTTCAAAGAAACACTAAAAGCTGTTGTCTTACAAAGGCTTCCCATATGTACTCTCTGACTGTATTAGAAGTGTTTCAACCATTTCAGCTGGTTTAGGATATAAAATAATTTAGGCAGTACATTGGATTGATACGTTTTTATTTTGATTTGAATGTTTGACCATCCATCAGTACCTGCTGCTAAGGCAGTTTCGTTCTGCAATTTTACATTTGTTGAAGCCTTCAGTCCTCTTGAAGCCTTTTAGGAGAAACAGGTGTATACTTGTTAAATGCATCTTCTGCAGTTGCTTTCCAGGAAATGCCAGTGAGTACCAATGTTGGCCTTTATTGCAAGTTCAAATTGACTTCAATTTGGCAAAGTTCATCCTTGTTAAGTAGCAGCATCAATATAGCAATAATAACAACTCATCCAATTGCACATGTTCTACACCTGTTAATGTTTGGATGACCTTAAAAACTAGCTGTTGGATTCTTTATAGCCCTGAAGGATTTTTCTAACAGGGCTGGATTCAGGGCATTTCTGAGACCTGGATGGCAAAAGTATTTCTTACCCTTCATAATGCTTCTTTTCAACTAGCTCAGTGCATTCCTAAAGTTAATGAAAACAACAAACAACTTTAAATCCAATGTATTAAAATGAGGATTAAAAAAAGACTAGTGGGCTGAAATTAATGATGATTCAGAAATGAGTCAGCTATTGAGCTCTCTTTCAAAATCTGTTTTCAAGAAAGAAAAAACGAATAGTGGAATAATTGGAAACTAAGGAGCTTTTGCAAGTAAATACTTGCAGGTACTTAGTGTTTCTGGAAGTAAGAAATTCCAGAAAGCATGCAGAAGAAGGTGAACTATGAAAACTAAGTAGTGCTATTATTGACCACTAGCAAGTATCTTTTAAAAGTACAATTTGGAAGACCTGAGAGATCTGACTGCACGTGAGACATTTACCCTTGAAGTGAGTAGAGCATCAGTGGTCCATCCCTAGTCAGGCCTGTGACTATAATCCAGCAGGGCACTCAGGATGGGCTTCCACAGTTCTGTAGAGTGTTCCTTGTGTTTCCACATTATGTCAGAATGTTTCCCACTGGTACATTAAATTCAAGTTATTTTTTAAATTCCAAGAATTTGATTAGAAAAGAAAATGCATATGTTTAAAGTCACCATCTGATGATAATGCTGCATTAGATAAAATGCATGACAGATGGCAATTTTGCCAAGAAATCAATTTTATAAATTTTGAAATAAATGAAAAAAAAGACCTACTCTTTAACGTTTCAGATGAGCACGATTGAGCCCACTTGTCAGTTTGGACAGGTAAATGGAGTTATTCACAGTGGATGGATTTGCACCAGGAGAAAGTCTTCCACCAGAATAAAACAAAACGTTTGGTTTGTATCATATGTCTATATTTTATTGTCTGTAAATCCTGCTGCAGAATATGATAGCATCCATGGGGTACTATATTCCACATAAAAGCTGAATGAGCCTTTCTCGTGCTTTGCCATGATGCAGACATAAAGCTCATGGAATTACACACAGCCTTGGAAAACCACTTATTTTCTGTTTCAGCATTGTCTTGAACTGGGGACACTCCCCTGAAAGCACCTTAAGCAAAGCATGTTTAGCTTCAAAAGTATGTCTCTAATAATTTTGGAGATCAGTGGGAAAGATTAAATGCAGTTATTTTCCTGTGCGCTAACAAGAAAAACCCAAAAATAATTCCCTGGCCTGCTTTAGGCTTAGAAATCAGTAACACAAGAAAAGTGGTTTTTTTTTCTTTTTGTACTTTTTTTTTCTCTCACCTGTGGTGCACAGCGCCGAAACCTAAATGTGTTTTGCAGTTCATAGCACGGCACTTTTGCTGTGCTTCTCTCATGGGGGGAAGATAATTTCTTAAAATCTTCATCAGATTTTTGATTTTCTCCTGCTCTCCCAGAGCTCATTATGCAAATGCTTTCATCTTTTCCTCTTCTTTGTTTTCATCCATTCTACTCTGAAAGAGCATTATTTATAATTTGCCCCCCTTTTCATGTTCTTTTATGAAGCTCAGGGTTTAATGTTTGCAAGAAACTTATGTTGCTGGCAAACTCTTGATTTGGAAACACAGGGACTTGTCTATTCAACAGTTACCTGCCACCTCTGCAGGGGTGTCACCTGGCCTGGCTTGGGCCAAATCAGAAACATGAAGAGGGGCCAGGCCGAGACATTTAAGTGTGAAACATAAAACATTTTTTTTAAACTGCTTTTTTATACTGCCAAGAAACTCCACCTATCCAGCGAAAAGGAGAAAAATACAAAAAGAAAAGGGGGAAAAAAAAAAAAGAAAGAAAAAAGAAAAAATGTGCAAAGAAAACCAAGTGCCCACCCCCAGGTTTTGCAACAGCTTCCAGTTTCTTGGGTTGTAAACTCTGTCACTCTGGGTTTAGAGGCATTGCTCTTAGTGTCCAAAACTTCAATACATAAAGGTAGGCACCTGAATAAAATCAGCCTGACTTTTATCCACAGCAGTGGATAAAGGAGTAGATGTGGGCATTTAATTTTACTTAGTGTGTAAAAATTGTGGCTGTAGTGGCAGATTACTGCTGAAACACATTCATGCACATCTTACTAACAAGTGCTTTTACTTAAGCTTTCCTCTCAGAACTGTAAAAACATTCAAAATTATCTTCCTAATTTTCTTCAAATGTCTCCTGAACATGCTTAGAAGCAGTCATCATTATTTCTTGATGACTTCCTGCCTGGCGATATATATCTTGCCTTATCTCAGATGCATGCATCTTGAAGCAGAAATTGCCATTTTGTGCGTGTGTGTGCATGTGTGCATGCACAATATTTCTCACGCAGCAAGGGCTCTCAAGGCCCAAGAGTAGCACAAACATTAACTGCAGAATTGCACAGTTAGGTGAAATAATTTGTCCTGTTTGCTCTCCTTCTACCATAGATCCATGATCTACAGTTGCAGCTTTTTAATGTTGGAGAGAAGATCACAATTTAAGTCTGGCAACAAATCAAAGTGTTGCTCTCTCTTCTTCCCTTACTGGTGATGACCTGCTGTGGCACCCAAAGACAGGTGGGCTGTTTCTGGCTGGTAGCATTTTTAAGACAAAAAAGGGGAAAAAAACTTGATAAGGAGGTTATAACCTTCTTCTGCCAGCCTTCTCCTCTGTGTTCAGAAAGGCCAGTACATTGACACCTCCTTGACCTCATGAGTTTGGAGTAATAGCTTCCTAGATTTGCTGCAGGGTATAACACCTTTTTCTGGCATTGTTGATTCTTTGTGCATAGTTCTCATAGTCTGTCATCTGGGATTAGCTCTAGTTTTCAGTTAAAACTGGTGTTTTGAAAGGTTACAGATTTTGGGTTAAAAATGCCTCACCTAAAGCCCTGGGTTTAAAGACACCATAGGAAATTATATGTGAACCAGCACATGTTAATAAAATACCATGAGGACAAAGCAGCTGAAAACCAAACAGAACTAGGCAGTTGCAATTACTTTCCCTGCCAAAACTCACTCCCAAGCCCAGTAGTTAGATAAGGAGGTTCATTCCTTTAGGTCCCACAGGTCATTCCCATGGCTGTTTCTGAATATGTCAAAGCATTTGCAAATGCAATCGTAAGAAAAGACCGTATCAGTTTTGATAGATGGAGAATCTCTACTTCCAGTAAATATCACTTCATTTGGAAAAGAGTCCCATTCTTTTCCCTTCAGCTGCTTCAATCACTGCTAAGTGACTGACATGTCAGACAACACGCTTGAGAACAACTCAGCATTTTGCTCAGTGTACTTCCTATCTAACATGTCTATTAGCCATATCCCACTGAGCCTTGAGCTTCTGTTTTAAAGTATCAAGTGGAGAATGCAATCACTGTTGTGAAACAGTACGCAAGTAAGCATCTTTTTATTTAGAGTAATAATCGTCGTCAAGCTCCAAGTGACGCAAATATGATGAACACAAACCAACAAATACACAAAAGCAACTTTGAATATATGAGCTAAAGGCTTGCACTGAGGAAGTTTTAAGATGCACGAAAACGCAGGTGAATGTTTTGCCTGCCTGATGATGAACTTCTCCCAGAACAATAAAATCTGAACATGGCAAATATATCGAGTGTTTGCAGCATAGGGCCAATGTTGCTGTTTGAGTGTCCTCTGCTGGACAGTACATGACATAGCAATAAAGGCACGACCATATGTCGGGTGGATTTTGCTAAGAAAACATAGCTAAAAAATTCTGAATATTTCTTGTGTTTCGTAGTCACTTAACTAAAAGAATTAGTTTTTAATAAAATGCTAAGACGCTGAGATTTTAAAAAACAATTATTTCCTTTAAGGCAACCTATTTGCAGTTTTAAGTAGGCATAAAATTATCAGCTGAGCTAAGATAAAATGCTTCTTGGAAAAATACTGCTTTTGTCTATTTTGTGATGGAAAATTGTTGCAATGATTCATTTAGATAAGGTGGAAATATTTTGCTTAAAGGATTTGGTTTTACTGTGGATTCTGGTTGAAATCAAGACGTTACTGTTAGCTGTGAGCTTGTCATTCCTGTGGCAGTCTACTGCATGGATCTGCATACAAGATCAACATCACATTTTGTGGGCTGTTCTGCCAGAAGTCATCCTTGACCGCACTAAAAATTGCATACTGGATTTATTGGGGGTTTTTCTTTATCTG
Source organism: Pezoporus occidentalis (assembly GCF_034315485.1). NCBI lineage: Eukaryota > Metazoa > Chordata > Aves > Psittaciformes > Psittacidae > Pezoporus > Pezoporus occidentalis. The sequence goes on along the minus strand of NW_026913748.1, from coordinate 11,505,403 downwards.
TTGAGAATTTGGTTCAGTTCATGTAACCTGGTCTGTCCTGATAACAGGTAAGTATGGCACCAGACATAAGGCACTTTCATATTTATATGTTAGTTTTTGTTGTTGTTGATCACAAGTTTGCTATTAGTTTTGCTTTATGAATGGTGCTAATATTTATTATTTAGTTATTCATAATATGGTGAAAGTAGCTTCTAAAAGAACCTGTCCTGATTCATGTGCCACTGGTCTAAGAGGCTTTCTAAATACATGATTCATTCTCTGCATCAGTAGAACCTGGCAAACGTTCTTTGATCTTGCAATTATCTTCCTTATTCACAGGAGCATCTTCCCTTCCTCCATTCTCTATAGGCCTGCAGTCCTTATTTTGGAAGTGTTTCTTTGTCAATATATAAAAAAGGACTGCAATCAAGTAGGAAGGACCTCTTAATACTGCTGATAAACCAAGGTAGACATACCTGTGGGATAGAGATTAGAAGATAGTGTCAAACATTGAAGTTTTCAAAGGCACTGAAGAAAATCACCATAAATGGCTTTTAAGGATCACATACATACCAAAAAAGCTTAGGGGAAAATATTAAAACTCATTGTTTATAAACAGAACCACAAACTGAACATTTCTGCTTGCAAAAATTTATGTTAAAGGATTGATAATATTCTTTTTGCTTATGAAGACAGCTGCAAAGTAAAAAAAAATTCATCATCTTCCATTTGTTTCTGAAGATTTTTTTTTATCACTTTAAGGCCTTGCAATTTTTAGGGCTGGAAATATGCTGAGAACACCAGAGTGGGCTATTGTATTTAAAAATAAAAAGCACATCAGAAGTGGCCCAGGTCTTTGTGAAACTGAGAAAAATCTCTGGAGTATTCCTTCTGGAGACCAATAGTGTTTGTGTTTAACCAACACCTTCAGCTGCTCAGCATGACTTTCTTTCATTTATTTTTCTCTTGAATGTGGCCAGCACACAAAGTTAACATTCTTGCCAGTATGAACAAACTACCTGCAAGTAGGGTAGATCTGAGTCATTTTCTTCTTGATGGTAAATCTTACAATCTTTTTATCATACCAAATCTTTTAAATTGACTCAAAGGATATCAAAAATATGTAATTAATTCCAGAAATCGGTCATTGATATTAAATGATTTTTGCACAACATAAAAACTGACTAAAAAACTAAGGTTTAGATTTGATCTTAAGATGTCTCAATTTCAGGAATTCTGGATTGACCTAAATCTGAGTCCAGAGTCACTATCTGACCATAATTTTTGGTGAGTGGCTTCATACACTGCAGTATAACACAACAAAGCATGTCTATCTGTAGAAAGAAAATGCATGAGGTTTATTGTGCCCTAATTTGCCTTACCTGTATGCATTGGAGTCATACAGCCGGCAAGCCCCTTGGTGACCACAGCTTGTGCTTCCCCATTTCAAGCATGTCTTGTCAATCAGTGCACCAAAATAAACTGGTGCTGGAATCCCAGCTGGAAGGAAACAAGCAAAAATGTCAAAAGATATCACAGGAAAAGACATCTTTTTAGGAATCAACTTTATATTACTTTCTTAGTGGTAAGTTACATGCTTCAATAATGGCAGTATGTGGACTGGACTGTGGAGGGGGTTTTCTTTATCAGAATCACTGTAAGCTAGGACACCCTCTCTGTGCTGTGGGGATCATCGGTCCCCAGGAAATGTGCTCTGATGGGTTGGCTAGGTTTGTAGTCATGCACATTGGATTCTGAAGCATGGCTCTGATGAATCATTCCTTCTTCTATGCATAGCCTGAATTAACCACACTGGCTGATGGTCCTTTCTGTCTGAATGAGGGTAAAGCAACAGAAATCCTTAGTGCGGCTTGGCCAGATACGCGCTTATGCTTTTCTGCAAAACATGGCAGACAAGGGACAAAATCCTAGCCTTGCTGAAGTAAAGGCAAGTATTAACTTCAGGAAAAGGCTTTAGCATGTACAGGACTATGCTTCACACTAGCTTCATTCCTGCAGGAGCATCCTGTATTTTGATGTACAAAATAATTTATTATTTTATACTTTCAGCCTGTTTTGCCCTAGGGCTCTTGTGAGAACCTGAACTCAGTAATATATCTATAAAGACCTGTGTATTATAATCATCAGTGCTTTAGTCAGGGAATGATGGGACAAATGATCATTAACATCGTTTATGGAAGTTCCTTCAAGAAGTAAGATGGGAGTGCATCAGATTTAATCTCCAAGTCACTGAAGAGAAATGCCAGCTTTTTTGAAACGCTGGCAGTGACTCTTCTCTTCCTTGCAACGGAAGGAGCATGCTGGTTCAATGTGCTGAAGCAAAAGCCTATGGAAAGGGGTCAGTGCTTAGAAAGACAAGATAATACTTTAATTTTGCTTAGAAACTCTTCCCATTTTGGGACATCAAGCTCCCAAACTGCAACAGCTTTTAATCAGCAGGTCAAAGGTTTTCAGAACTGTGTTAGATAGTTTCCCAGAAAACTCTTCACTGAATATTGGACCTTCAGGAAAAAATCCAGGATCTTCAGGAACACCCCAGGATCTAACAACTGTTTCAGGGATATATCTGTTTGATAAACGGTAGCTGCATTGGTGTCACTTAAAGCCATATGAAGAAGCACCTCAACCAAAATGATCTCTTACCTAGCATTCTCATAATGAGTGTGTACAGACCAACTGCAAGAGATTTCAGCTCTGGCTGAACACATCTGAAAGAAAGAGGGATAATTATGAAGTATTTGCCTATCTAGTATTGAGACATGCTTATTAAACTGCTGTTAATTAACCTGAAATTGATACTCTTAATGACAGAGAGCCAAACTTTTGGAAGGAGAGTGCTTGCTACAGCTGTTGAAAATACATTAAGTGGTATGAAAAAGGTGAATTAATCTGTTGTTTTCCATCACATAGCTCCTGGGAAGTCCATTCACTTAAGCATAACTGAAGAAGTGAAATTTTAAAGTCACAATCACAGTCTATCCTAGTCTAATTGAAATGGGCTCTCCAATTGCCTTAACTCCCTGCATACATTTTCCTCACTTGATGGGATATACAATATTTCCCCAAGACACAGATGTTGCAAGTAGGTGCATTAGTGTGCCATGTTTCTATTCTTGAATGACATTTCTCTGTATACTGCCACATCTTGAACTACGCAAAGCTATCTGGCAATATGCCTTTCTGTTGGAACCATACTCCAAGCATCAGAAATGGTCATTCACTGATCTTGAATCCGTTACATATCCAGCTTCTGCCACCTCCTTACAAATATTAAAATGGTCAACACTCCAAAAGGCATCTCACAGAGATGAGGAAGGGAGGGAGCTCACACTGTTTTCCATGCTCATTTAGGATAACACAATGCTCTTAGGCCTACCATTAAATTTGCCATTAATGCATTTTTTCTACTAAGAAAGCTTTCTCTTCAGATTACTGAAAAGTATGTACTGATTTGTACACATGGTTCCAAATCACATCCTGGTATGCCTGAACCTGTGTACCTTGACAGACAGAAGCACAGGAGCCTCAGAATGAGCCCATACGTGTCATGAATTTCCAGACATCTGATAAATACAATCTGTTAGGGCAACCTCACATCCAGAAATGCATTTTCAAACATTTTCAAAATCCATTCAGCCAGAATAACCAAGCAGACAAAGAGGATGTGTTCTGGAAAACCTGGGCATATGACAGGCATGAGAGAAACCATTTTGCAGTAGTTGGAAGCAATACACTAGAATCAACTTACAGATAGCAGCAAAGGCACGTTTAATGCTAACAAACAGCCACAAACAAATGGGAAATGACAAAGTGCATTAAAGAAAGCCTGTTATACTGCAAGAGAAGCTTTTTTCCTAAGGGAGAGTAACCTAAACATAGTTTTGATGCCCTTGTTGGAAAGCCTCTATCTTTGGTACGCAGTTAGTTTTACTTACCTAAACATAATCATGTATGCTGGGGTGCCTCCCAATGCATAACAAAAGCCACTTATGACTTGTATTACTGTATAGTAAATAAACTTCATTGAACAATCCTCACTTTTTGGACATTGCCCCAAGGTGGCAGAGTTATTTCCTGTCCATGAACTGCTGGCTTCAATACAGCTGCAGTTATGGAAGACCTGGAAGACACAAAGCACATTTGATAGGACAATACTCATGCAATGGGGAGTCTTGCCTTCAGACACAGGCAGAGTCTGAAGCATTCCTAAGCATCCCATTCCTGTCTTATTTGGCTTTCTTGGTGCAATGGGCAGCAGCTTCTTCTTTTATTTCCTGCAAACATTTGGAAGAGATGTTCTGTGCCTGCATGTTTTTGCCAGTGGACATAGTAACCGTTTTTGGAGGATGTTTGGCGTACCTGAAGCACTCCTGCGGCTGGCCTCAGCTTTTGTGTCCCCAGAGGGCTGTCAAAGTGGAAAAGCGAGGCTCAAGGAGCTGTGCCTTTTGCTGCTAGGTGACACCATGCTAGGTGACACCACCTTTCTGTTGACTTGTGTCTGTGAAAAGGAACTGGATCACAGGTCCTTTTCTGCTAATGCTGACCCCCCAGACGTACCTCACAGCTGTAAGCAGTAGCTGTGGAGCCCTGAGATTAGCAGTAGGTGTACTGAGAGTTTAGGAGCAACAGCTTTTAGCTAAGGCTTCTGGGGCTTTAGGGTGTGCTGAGGTGAAGGGAACTGTAAGCCACAAACCTTAACCTCTACAGAGACAGACTTGTGTGGGAGTTACTGGTCTCACTGTCATGGATGCTGTTGAGTCCTTCTCCCTTGCCTCCCACCTTAAGATTTTAAGCAAATAGTGTCTTTTGGAGAAGATGACTGTAGACAGCAGAGAGAAACCAGCGTCAAAGAAAAATCTGTTGGAGAGAAAACTGTTTGGCTGCAAGAAACATCTCCAGACCATGTGTATTCTGTAGGGATCATTTGGCATCAGAAAACATGGGAATGATACAGTCCAATGAAGGCTTATATCCATGGCCTGGAGCTTGCTCTTTGGGACTCTGCACATTATCACTAGCAATCTGTGCTGAGCAGAAAGCAGTCAGCCAGAACAATAAGCAGAATCCTGCCATCCCAGAGTCTCACATGGGGCAGACAAACTGCCTCCCCTCAAGTCATTCTTTGTACTTACAAAATAATGACCAGTATTGGGAAAGATACTGCACTATCTTAGTGTGCTTCAACTATTGACTTTAAACATGGCACCCAAAGTCAGGTTTATAAAAGGCAAGACATGGACAACTTTCAGACAACATGTAACCACTTTCATCTGTTTGTTTCCCCCTCTTGTTTTCAATCTACAAAAGATGAAAATCATTATCTACAACAAGGAGGTAGCACTTTTTCTTTCATGTGCACTAACTCAGAGAAATCTCTCTTCTGCGTTGCTTGTAGCAAGAAATCATAAATACTTCACTGACTGGTCCCTAGTAACTTAGCTTTTTCTTAAATACAGTATAATACTAAATCCCTGACATTACACAGAAAATAAGCTAGTAGAAAACCTCAGAAATTGAAGAAGGGTCTTACTGTGTTCTTTCCTTGTCCCACCGAAGCTGTGCATCCAGCTAGACACGCTGAAACATATGTGATTCCATTGTCTCCACACACAGGATCCCACACATTGGAGGAGCATTTGCAGTCAGAGTTGCACTCAGAAAAGATATCATTTTCATGGTATGGAATGGGTTTTCTTGGAAGTTAAGTTTAGACAGGTGTAAGAGTGTAAGAAACTTTTAATTCAGTGCTGTCAGTGGATCTATCCAGTGTTGCTGTCCTGAAACCCACTTCATATGCCCAGGACACACATTTTCATAGTTAAGTCTCTACAGTATTGATTTGCTTGTTTGAGATTCCATCCTACTTGCACTGACATTAAAGTGATTACTAGATTATAAAGAATTTTAAAAGAAAGAAATAGAAACATTACTACTGATTTTACTTGATAGATGTAGACAGAAAAAAAAAAAGTAAAAGCTTTACAAGGCTTTGAGAGGTCAGCTAGACTATCACCTAATTGAACACAGAGCTAGCAACAATTTACACAGTCTTATCAAGTACATCTTTACTTCCTGGTAAAACTGCAACAGTGATAGAAACTAGATTGCCTGGTCTTCATAGTAAAAAATACCCATGTCTTAAAGCCCAGCCTCAGAGAATATGGAGAATGCAGCATTCCTTTTTACTTTCAGACATTTTTAGGGTATTGAGATCTGCAACAAAGAGGGATGTCTTCCCTCATCTTTTCCTTTCTGGGTTAATTAAGCTTATGTGCTTGTCATCTCTCTCACCTCAGCACTTAGTAAGCACATTCCATGGTCCACCATTTGCATTCTTAGTGGAATGCTGCAGAGTACAGGACAAGCAGCAGCTAGTTCTCAGGTTCCAACAAATATAAACACCCTTGGCATCTTGCCTGTTCAGTTGCACATATTCAGCTGTGAACAAGTATGGCTTGATAAATTAACTATAGTGACAGATTATTGAAATGTGGGTAAGTCTTCAGGGAGACACAGACAGGTTCACACTAGCCATGAGATACTCTGAAAAGGCTGGATGTGAGGCAGTGACAACCCATATGCAAGAGTGTTGCTGGGCCCCTTGGACAGCTAGATCCCAGCATGCATCCCTTCTGCTGATATCTTTACTCTTTCCAAGACAAAATAACAGCCTTTAACTTTCAAACCCTGGTTCTCTCCTGAGAGGAGAGAGCCTTTCCAGTGGGCATAAAAGCTTCATTTTGGTTTGCAGGAGGCTGAGAGTCTAGCAGGTTGCAGTCTTTCTGTCTGTGTAGTATATGCTACCAGTGCTCTCTGTCACATATGCTTCATCCTCTTACTGAATACGCTTTGCTAGCAAATTGCTTCTGGTGTAGAAATAGTACTGTGTCAAACAACTCACACACTCAGCCAAAGAATCTACATTAGTAATGATGCACTTTTGCTGATGTATTTCTCACGAATCTTTAACTAGTGCTGACCGATGAAACTATCACAATGACACGGGGTAGTGTTCACTTTCTCTTAAGGATTGCAAAAGCATGTTTCTCTTTTAGCCTTGATCTCATAGTACATTTTTTTAACTATCGCTGCCATGGAGAAAATCACACTCTTCTTCATTTTATACTCACCCTTGATAGGACACTGTCATTCCTGCTACCACATGGTTCTCACAGCCAACAAAAAAGTGCAAGAGAGTGAGGAGATAGGCCACAAATGACATGGAAAATGCAAACTTGGTTGCTCCAATGATGCCCATTTTGTACTTTTTCATTAAAAGCCCTCCCAGGAAAATTCCAAGACCTATAGGAGGTAAGGACGTCAATCCTGTAAGAGATTATAGAAAGGGAATGTTAAAAAAAAAAGTCACAGTGGACTTAAGAGCTAAAGTCTGTCCTCACACTGATGGCCCTGGCAGCTTTATGTTCTATTATGATGACTTTAGGTGGCTTTGCTCAGCCTAATCCCATATGCTATTTTTGAAGCGCCTAACCCTTAAACCCCACTACCATTGGAAGGCACTTGTCAGACATTGCAGAAATTAGAACTCCCATAGCACATTCATTGCACATTTGGGGTCCTGTTGCTACAATGTAAATGGTAATGTAATGTAACAGAATATGACATGATGTGATATATAATATGACATGACATGACATAATTTAATATCATAGAGTATCATATATAATATAATAATTTATTCTGGTCCTATAAGCACCAAAACATGAGTTTGAATGCTGCCTTTATATAATTCAAGTTCAGGAGAGACTGCCATTTACATCAGCCTGTTCTGCAAGGAATTCAGTCCCAGAAAAAGCATGCCAGAACTTATTCCCATGCACTGCTTATAGCATAAGCAGCCATTGCACAGTGTAACTCACCTATTAGAAAGTTAGATTTAGCTGTAGATTGTCCATACTGCTGTTCCATGTACTTTGGTTTGTAAGTCAAGAAACCAATAAAGCTATTAATTTGTAACAGTGAGCAACACATAAATATAAAGTACATTCGATTACTCAATACTTTTTTCAGGGAGGTATAGAAATCTGAAAGAAAGGGATATATGAGTTGGCTTTGGAAGATGCATGACATAATTAGTGGTGAGTAGTCTACAAAACTTAAGGCAAAATCCTTCTTTCAGCTGTCCAAGTGTAAATCACATTGATCTTCATTTGCATATGAGTATCTGAAAGCAAAATCGGGTTCTTGAAGAACACCAGAGGTCAAGATAAAGGAAAAGAGTCCTAAAAGAAGACAGAATTATGGGTTAAAACATGGGTGCTCTAGTAAGCTCTGCATATGAAGATTACAGGGCTCCACTTCTTTCAGCTTCCATAGATTATTATTACAGGTTCAAGGCTAAATAAGAGCTGCCTTTGTGGAGATACCCGGTGTCTTCCACTGGGATCTGAACAAAGATGGGAGAATTTGACCAATGATGCAAAGCTATCTCTCCCCACCTCCTTTTCACCCCTTTCTTAACCTGAGAACAGGTACATTTTCCTTATGCAGTAATGTGCTTCAATGTCTCCATGAGCTGTATGATGATCAGATGAATAATTTGGTTTTCAGTACTCCAAAAGGAGCCTTCTAATATTTTTTTTAGGTCCTGAGACAGAAACAATTTTTCCACTCTTCAAATTTCTTCCACCACAAAATTTTAGAGATAGGTGCTTCTCAGGCTATGATACATTGCAAATGATGCATGCAGAGCCTCACAGACTTGAACAAGCTTTTGGACTTCTAAAAACCTTTAGCAGACCCCTTCTTTCCTGGGGACAGCTAACTGGTTCAGACTGAAGTGCAAGGGAGGAAAATGTTTTTCAGAACTGTTACATTGCACTGTACATTGTGCTTTTGCCTTTTCACATTTATACAACATGTGAAACACTTGCCTTTCAGTATTACTGACCACTTCCTTGGCTTAGTTTTTGCAGCAGTAAGTTTCTTCTGTGTAGACCCAATGTTTTCCAAGAGACCATATGAAGTTTGGTCATTGTTGACTTTTGTTTTTTTCAGGCTCTTTGGCAGGAAGCAGAATGGAATAGCAGCTAGCAAACTGATTACTCCACCTATTAAAAAACCAAGCCACCATGCACCCACCCAGCGGGAGTCCTGTGGGGTGATAGTGATGCTCCCTAGAATTCAAGGAAACAGATGCAAGTTACCTAAATGAATAAGTTGAACCTTACCACCCTTTATCTGCTAAAATAGCTACATTTTACAATATCTGACTTTAAGCGGTAACCAAAATCATCTAATGAGAGACTGTTCAAGAAGTGAAGACATCAGGAATCGGACTTTAAAGGTGTTGTTTCATCTGCCTTTCTACATCCTATGCTGACTGCCATTTTGTGGCATACGTGCTGACACAGAGGTCTTTATCCAACACATAAGAAACCAAAAAGGTGTGGCAGACAAGCTGCACCCCTAAAAGGTCCTTTTAGGGCTGATTGATATATTTCTATGGAGACTACCCTCTGCTAACCTGAATTATGTAGGTTGCTATTAAGCATAGGGGCATCAGGGAGATTAGCCAGGACTTTAAACTTTGTATTGCAAGGAAGATGAGAATTTAATTTCTATGACTGTTACATGCTGGCCAACAGGGATTGCTCTCCTTCCTCTGGCCTTTTGCAGATGTGAATATATGCATGTACTTTCTTTTCATTTGAATAAGGAAGGCCTGGCTGGCATACCGCAAACATTACATGAATTATAAATAATGTAAAATGCTTAGCTGAAAGGCCAGGTAATTCACCAAAACTGTAAGACTGCCATGCTAGGAGAGCTCTTTCACTAAGACCCAAGTTCAGTGAAACATTTTGGTACTGTGATAGTTCTTGGTTCTAACTTTTAAAGTTAAGTATGCATTTTAATCCTTTAATCCTAAAACACAATTCTAAAACGTGTTCCCTGTTGAATTCTGCCTTTACCCTAAAAGATTCCAGTAAATTAATAAAATGATAATAAAGTATATAACAAAATTAATGAAACAAAATTAATGAGACAAATATAAATTAAATATAAATTATATTACTATCATTAATTATCATAATAAAAACCTATGCAACTGTGTAGAAGAACCTGTTATGAACAAGTATTAGCTTGTTTTAACTTTTGCTTTGTTTTGCTTTGCTTACCTAAATCCACAAATCCAATATCCACATACAGTCTTGCACATAAAGATCCCAACAGGAAACCAAACATTGGACCCAGCATGCCTATTGTGTGCAAACTTGCTGAAAATATAATGAAGGAGATGCTAGTACATTTTAACAGCTGAAAATTTTCTTCTGCAGAGGATGATAGACCTCTTTCTTACACCACAAGTCTCACATTACTTTATGTTGAGATTACCTACATACACAGGAACATTCTCTTCTTTAGCAAAGTCATCAAGGTAAGAGATGCCCAGTGGTGTTATTGGTGTCTCACCAATTCCACGTAACATGTTTCCCAGTAAGATATATATCCACATATATGATGATGGTTCCTTCTCACAGCCTGCAGATGAGAGTTTACATCTTTGTAATAGAATAGTCAAATGGGAAACAGTGACAAACCACAGGAAATTCAGCACATGAAATAGTTATAGTTTTATATTTAATGTATTAACAACATTTTCCTCATGGAAGATTAATGAAAGGCCACCAACCTCATCATACTTTTTAATAATCTTTTAATAACACTTTTCTCCACCGCTATTTTATTTTGTTTCTAAAAGTACAAAAAAGTATTACTCATCTGAAAAAATGCTTGTGTAAAAAATGGCAGATTGATATTGTTATGAATACATTACCTGGCATATAACATTTATCTTTAATGTGAGAAGTTTGAGATAGTTTCTGGGACACAGCTTGGCTCTTATTTTACCTATGTCCCATGGAAATCAGTACATACAAGAGCTGTATTTCATATTGTAATCAAGATTATAGAAACTTTCATTTATTTACAGTTAACTCCATGCAGTTTCATGTCCTGTCATGCTATCTCTTCCATGTCCCAAACTCCGTGTAATTCAAACATAGTCTCAGCATCCGCTTCAGTGTTAGTTTGATTTTATTGTAATTTGGAAGCGTGAACATAAGAAATTGAAGATGGGATCCTTGTAATTTGTGTTTGATGGATGTTTCTTCTTCAAATGTGGTACACAAAGTGCATAAAATATTGGTAATATTCCCAAACAGGTACTGACTGATGTTAGAAATCTGACTGAGCATCTTGCATGTGGCAATGACTTACTCCATTTGCAGCCACAGAACTAGCTTTTGTATTTGTACTTACACTTACAGTTCCTTACCTGACCTGGAGACTTGCAAGAAGGTTTCGTTCACATCTTGGGGTAGGGAACAGGGATTTATGCTTGAAGTTAAGTTTGCTGAAGAATCTGTATGTGATGTCTCGTACTTATAACTGAAAACACACAATAGTAGATTTAGAAGCAGTGTCCATTAGGGAAATACTAGTGTAATAGGACAGGAACCACTTGACTGATATTTCCATTAAGAGAAATGTATCTTTGTTTAAATAACAACACAAAGTGCTTTGGAAGGAGCAAAAAAGGTTATTTAAGCATATTTTGGAAAACCAGAACACTAAAATGAAGAACATCTGTCTAGAAGATGCATCTGTCTAGAAGATGCAGCATTTTAAGCTGGAAAATTCAAAAGGGCTGTTGTAACTAATTCAGATAGGATTGAAATTTGGTACAAAAATTTAGGGTCAGGTCCAGGTGAGCTCCTTATGCTGACCCCAAGTCAATGAGGAAGAGAAGAATCAGTCTCCCTATTTAGTTTAGATGTGTATTTTGAGGTAGTGGGGAGGAAGAGTGAGGAGAAGTCATCTTCAGGCAGTACCTGTTTGCCTGATAATTTGCACTGTCTTTATGGAGAGCTATTGTATAGTAGCGAGTGGATAAAGTTGGTAGCTAAAGGACACTTTTTGGCTGTATTTACAAGGAACAATACTGTGAGAAGGCAGCTGAGCAGCTCAGGTGATGGAAGCTGCTCAGCAGCATGATCCTTTTTCCAGATAGGAGCCCTGCTGAGGTGCAAAGTACAATTAGCTGAAGCAGAACAACATGGTAAAGCACACATTCTGCTTCTATGAACTGCGTTGACTCCATTAGATCTGGCAGGCTTATTTTTCATCCTGAAACAAAGAGCATTCACCAGAAGAGACAGTGCAGAACAGTTTCCTCCTAAACATTCTGGCCCAGGTTCATGAGAAATTGTATGGAAAGTAGAAGTCTGATGCTAGTACAAGATCTACTGTCATAACAAAAAGCATTCCTTAGTTTTCTTTTTACACTAGTATATCTCAAATTGTTCTAATATATTTAAGAGAGCAACAGAAATGTGTCTTACTCTACATGCTATCACTATTAGAGCTGCGGCTGGAAACATTATTGCATATAAGCAACATGCTGTAAGTCTCTGAGCCTGGAGAAAATGAATAAAAATTAGTTTAACCAGCCATGGAAAATGAGTTTAACCAGCCATGTGCATTGGGAACAGGAAAAACCCTGGTACCAGCTCTACCAACTCGGATTCATCTGCAGGTTCTGTGCAAAGCTGGGAGGCTGCTTTGTGTGAGGAGCAGCTATTTGCAACAGGAGAGCAAAATGTGTCACCTTACACAACAAGGCCCTGGTTTCTTCTTTCATGGAGTGTGATTTCTTCTACTGAGCATCTTTGTGGGCTGGTTTCATCACCAAGTAATCTCTGAATCCCTGATTTTACATGAGTTACCTGTTGCTATAAATAAAGTCATATTTCACATACAGATGTCACTCAATAGGAAGTTACTGGCTCAGAGCTTCGAGATCCTGTTCAGAACAGTACAGACTTATTCTGGAAATCATATACATGGATTCTATATTCCTCATAATTTTATGTGGTTCATAACGGTTTGTCTTTCCTGCCTACATGATCCTGACATCTTTATTAGCAGCACATGATGCCACATTCTTAGGTTGACAACGATTTTCCCAACAGGTGTTCTTACAGTTTGCCATTCGGGAAGAGTATAAAATTCATTAAAGAAATGGCACCAGTGCAGTAGTATGTTTGACAATTTTTGAAGAAAATGTTTTCTTTGAAACTTGAATTTTCATAAGATTATCATATCTGTTTCTTCTTGAAAAAATGATTTTGGAAAATAATTTCCTTCTTTGCATCTTTTTCTCAACAAGTCTGGCTGAAAACTAAGGCATTATGACTTTCTTATTTTTTCGAGGAGTTGAACTTTTTCTACAAAGAAGCCATATTTTTCCAACCAGATAAAATGAGCAGTGATACTTGTGAGAAGAGTGATTCGTTGCACATTGAGGTGAGCTGCTATAGGCCTTTGGAAATCCATACACCAAGTTTCATTCAAAAACCAGAAAGCAGTATCCAATTCCAATGTTAGGTTACCCGAATTAATCTTGATTAATACTTACTATCCCATGAAGAAATGAGGCATTGCTGTCAAAAAACTTCCCACAGCCATAGTAAAGCATCCAACAGCTATTACTTTGGGCCTATGAAGTTTAGCTCCAAAGTAGCTTACAAATGCAATCACCAGCAAGTTACCTGGAAGGTAATGAAACAAAATCAGTGCTAGGTGCTGTACTCTGTATTTGTTTAAGTAGATCTCTGCATGTTATGAAATATCAATTACCCATCTCAAAGCTCCCATCAATGAAACCAACAGTAGATGACGTCAGGCCAAACCTTCGTTCAATCTGAGTGATGGAACTCTTCATAATTGTACCAGACAACGTTTTACTCAAGTAGCTGAATGATAAAGCAGCGAGAAATACCTGAGGAAAGATTAAGACAGAAAATGGGAGGTAGAGGCAGGAAAATTGGTCACAGGGGGATCAAATATGTTTAAAACTGTGTGGAGTAATCATTATAATGGTATATGTTTGTTACTCAAATTGCAGTGACAATATTGTGTGGATTAATTTTCACATACCCTAATGCTATGAAGCACTAGAGTGGTCTCTCAGCACTGTTTGCTCCTGGCTTTCCCTGCTGAAAAGGGCTGGTGCAAGGTACTGCGCTGAGAGCAGCTGCTTCTTTTAGGGTTCAGGTTTGCAATCTTAATAGACAGAAAGCCTGATCTTCTCTGCATTGCTGGCCAGAGGTATTCAAAAGCAGAAATCCTACAGCCCGTGAAACTTAAATTTGGCAAAGAACTCACTGGGGACTAGTCACGTTAGTGATATCCTGTAGTTACTTTAATCAAAAAGCTGAAGGCAGCCAAAATGGTGAGATTTCTAGATGCTGCAGAAGTATAAAATTTGCCAGAAATTAAATACCTAATCAAGGTAGATTTACTAATACTAGTACAATCTAAAACTAATCTTAGCCCAATTTTCCTCTGCTTGGGCGCCATTTCACTTATTTTAGGCCAGTTTGTAACTTGTTCTATCTCAAACATATAGATAGCCATGGCATCAAAATAAAGGCTTTATGCAAGTTTCTATGATATCACAGTGTGTGGAAGCTCGAACAGACTTGTTAAGTTTATCTCTCTTTCAGATGATATATTTTGAAATGTTTGGATCATGGCTATGTTGCCTGTATATCATATACCTCATAAGGGAAAACTTAATATTCTTTATGATTTTTTAGGTGCTCCCACTAAAACACATTTTGGCTTTTACAAATAAAGATGAATTTGATAACAAGTTAAACTAAGTTTGTTTAAATATTATCCAACTATTTCAACAGAGTCTTAAAAAACAAATAGACTTATTGTTCAGTGGGTAAAAGTTCCAATACAACAAAATGTTGGGTATGTAAACAAAAGTAAATATAGATTTTGACTTTGTGATGCTATCTACTTTAAGAAATGAAGCCAATACTGGAAGAAAAAGCTTGAAAATAGGTATATTTACTCTCTATCAGGAATAAAGAGAAAAATCTCACAAGTGCAGGTTTTGTCCTGACATATTTAATATTTCCTGAGCTCAACTGGCAAGAAGTTTGTAAGAACCACCTTTCTTGTCTTATTCCAGCAGTGCTCTCAGTGGTTTTGGCTGAAATCACAAACTGATTGTGATTCACAAACTTGAAAACACAAACAAAAGTGACTTGGGTATTTTGAGTTCAAAAATGCAATCCCTAGGTAAAACACAGAACATTTGATAGACTATAAGGGAAAATAACAGTTTGTCTTTTATTACCTCCAACATGTTGTGCATGTTAAGCTGTCATTGCTATAAAGTTAGACATAGATCCACAGCCTTGCCACATTACCCACATATATGTTGTCAAGTTAGCAGTGAGTCTCCCAGGGAAATAAGACCCTACTTTTTGCAAGTGTGTATGGGTTGCAGATATGAATCAGATAAAATTAGAAATGTAACAATCCTTGCCTGATACTTAAGCCAAAATATTTTGGCATATTTTGGAAGCTTGCAATTGCCTATTTTTTTTCATTAATCTTCTGTTTTATAGGCTTTTTTATAGAGAGAAATGTGTCCCTTATTGCAACTCCACTGAGTTTATGGAACTTAACCTGAGAGGAAGCTGGCTGAAGAAGTAGTCAAAACATAAACCCAAACTCATGGCTGTCAAAAGAAATCTTACTGTTGTAGTATTTTCAGCTCAGCCAGAAGCAATGCATACTACAGCTTTAACATGAAAGCAAAATTTTTATTAGTTTACTTTCTTTGTTCAGTGAATTCTTCTTGTGTGCTCCTGAAAGCTTGTGTGTTTGTGGGAATCAGTGGACTGTCTGGCCTACAGCTCTGGATTAGGTAAAAGCCCTGGAATACAATTCACTTCACCCTATTTTGTCCCTGCAAGAATGGGTGGTGTTAGCGACCTCCAGACAACAGTGTATCATAGTCACTTATTTTAGGCTGCTTCAACTGGAGTTTGCTACTTTTCTCTAATGATCAAAAAGGGCATCCACCTGTGAGTAACTTGCAAGTAATACGGTAGATCAGGAATTTTTATTTTCTTTAGGACAAAGATGAGATTCAACCACCCCTGTACTTCAGTGTGTATCCAGTTTCAGAAAATGTAGGGTGAACACGAATGAAGTAATCTGGCATGTCGTATCTTGAACAACATTTCCTAACATATAACAGCATGATCATATTGATAAGGCACCAAACCTTCAAGCCAGTGCAACAGGAAGTCTTCTTTTTGACTGGTAGATTTCTGCTTGTTTCATTAGCCAAAAGCTGGGCAGGTTCGGCTTCCTGATTTGAGTCACTGACATTGCTGGATTCGGTTTCCGCTGTCATGGTTGATTTCTTTACTGAGTGATCTGAACCCAAAAGAAAACAGTAATAAATACAAAAGCGCATATGCCAAAATAGAGTTGCTTAAGGAGCTTTCTGATGAAACAGTAGTTATAGGAAAATGCTGAGATGTTGAAACTGAATATTTTCATTGGAAATTATTTGGAACTTGGGTGTTTCAAAGTGTATATTCATTTAAATTCCAAAGTATCTTGTTTTGACATATTTCAAGTGAAATGATTCTTTACTCTGACCACTGCTCCATTCTGCTCCCACCCCCTTTCTTTTCCTGTCCAAAATGACTTCTAATGCTAAAAATACAGTTTCCACAAAAGAGCAAGAGACAAACTCTCTCTCCAAAAACAAACTACAAGGGTCAACAAAGCATCAGTGCTGAAGCACAGAGAGTGCTAGGGAGGCTCTGAATTTGCAGGCCAAGCAGCTTAGGACTCAGTCATCATATTGGTAAGATCTCTGTAGTAGCACCATGCCATCTGACTTATTCTTTCACACTGGTCTGTTAGAAACAATTCTTAATGACAAAAGAATTCATTATTTTAGCTAAATGACCTCCTATAAGGATATTATCTGATTTTTAGTCCTTGTGATAGTATACAGGGTATCCCTAATCCCCTGTTTTCAGAGTGCTGTTTATATCCTCTGATGCATGAAATCATCTGCAACTCAGTAGTTCAGCAAAACTGCTCCAGTTCTCCAGGGAAGAGCACACCCTGTAGCCGTAGATGAAAAATCTTACCCCCTGCTTTAATATAACATATTTTTTTTTATTGTTGAAAGCCCTGCCTCATAATTAAATTGAATTTGGGTTTATTACAACAAATAGTACAATACTTTTTTATTTTCTTCCTTTTTTTTCTTTTTTTTTAACTTTATTCCTGAGGGATGGGTAAGCAATTACAAAGAATTCTTCAGTGAAAATCTGAAAGGGAATTCTATGTATCTATTTGCAAAGTTTATTTAAAGAATGAAAAGACTTGCCCGTTTGTGCAACTCCAACTAGTAACAGATTTCTGAAGGAAGATCCAGAGCCCCTCGGAAAAAATGGGTCACATGAAACAAACCTTCTTCAGATCTGCAGATCTTGATACACAGGGGAGATAGGAGTATTGAAACTAATGTCCTCAAGTCAGAACTCAGAAATCATAGTTCACAGGAACTGGTTTATTTCACTTTTCACAGTAGTCTCCTCACTGGAGAAAAGGGTGAAAAACAGAAAGGGGAGGGGAGCGGGGTGCGGGGAAACACCACACAAAGGTAGGTTTTCCATGCTTGAATGGAGCTGAAAAAAGTTGGATGAACTTTTCCAATGCTGGAAAAAGTCCATCTGCAATTGCAAATTGCTCTGCTACAGTACATACAGAAGAGTAACACTTGTCAGACCATCTAAAGGGTAAGGATTTTTCTTCATTCAGATAAAAGAGGGTTAATACATAGCGATGTTTAAGACAAAATCACAAACAGATATTTAAACAACTTAGGATTTTGGGGGGGCTTAAGCTGATGAGCATGTCCTTAGGTACTACTTCCGGCGTGAACAACTAATTTCCTTTCCCACTGTTCATATCTGCTCCCCAGACACTTGACTCATGTGAGTATCACTGCTTCTGTGGCTGTCCTGTAAGTCTATGCCAGATCACACATTTGGACAAAAACCAGGCTTTTCCTTCCCTTTGGCTCCTTAGACAGGTGATAGGAACAAGAAGCAGGGGAAAAGATTTCCTCAAAATTGCACAATTACCAACAGAAATGCATGCGAATTGAGGTGCTCAGGAAAAGTTAGTATTCAAATACTTTTGGGCATCTGGTCCTCTGAAATTCATCTTTCTCTGTGTAATTTGAAAAGATTAGCTTCTCCCTGTTGTCATGAGACATTAATGGCTACAATAAGAAGTTGGGGTAGCACACTGTTGCTGGTCACTGGACTAAAGAAGTAGCTCTTTTGAGAGTTTGAGAGTACAACATGACTTAAAATCTCAGTACATGGTGATTAAGAGTGAAGGCAGAGAAATATAAAGATAGAAATAAGGGGCAAATCAGAGAAAAGAGAAAAGAAGTCAGTTATCCATACTCTGAAATAGTAAATGTTTCAGAGAAAGACTGTGAAGGCACGAAAAAGGGCAGTAAGACTGAAAATAGCGAGCAGTAAGTGCAAAGAGCAGGTTAAGCAGTTAGAAGCAAAGAGTGAAAAATGCATTAATAGGCAGAGGTTAGGTTAACATGGAATATAGAAAAAAAAGAAAAAGAATAAAAATAAAATTAAATTCAACTTTATAGGGCAAAAGCTGCTTGATGCAAACAGAAAAGTGTTAAGCCAGCCAGAAGGTGGAAGCTAGTTTATTTAGCAATGTCAGCTCTCAGTTCCTCCAGTGATCTAAGGGAAGGACTCTCAGGCAAGAAGAGGGGTGACTAGTTCCTGTCTTATTGTTGCTTTGCAAAGATGCTGCTGGAGATGGTGCTGCTTTTGCAGGGCAAGGCTACAACAGGAGGTAGGAAGCAAAAAGATGATGCAACTGTGCTGGAGAAATTTTAGAGCAAGCTGTGTGCAAAGATCAATAGTTGGAGCTGCTGGCAGCATCTCGTCCCATCCTCAGTTGACCCCTACCTACATGGAAATCTGCTGGAGATAGAAGAGGTCAGGGCTGGGGAAATGCCATGCCATAAGAAGATTAGAAAAAAAGGTAAACAGGATCGATTCACAATTATGTCAACATATATTAGCTCTTGAGCCTGACAGTTGCAAGTATTAATAAAGTTGCTATTTTAGATTTATTTCACTAGCTTTATTCCAATGTTTTTTAAACCAAGGATCTGATTGCAAGCAAAGGAAAATAGTGAAGCTTTCTGCACCAGTGTGTCATTTCACTAACATGATTTCTATAAACCATTACACTTTGCCTTCACAAGCCATTCGATTGCAGCAATGACCTGAGGTAGTTGCATTTGCAGAAAGATGAGATCAGTCAAGTAACATATTGGCACTGTTTAGTTATTCAGTCAACCTAAACCAAAATCACCCTGATCTCCTTCCTGAGGGAAGAAAACAATCCTCTCCCCAAAACCAATCATACAGATACAAAAAATACACAAAAAATCCCTAAGCTATCCTATGAGAATGAAAGTTAACATTCTTCCAGTTTGTTTTTGCATCATACCCAGGGAACATTTGAAAAACTCATTTGATCTTGTGCTCAGTAGAGTCTCTTCTGAGAAACACTTTGGGTGGGCAAAGATCAAGGTTCTTTACTATAATCAGTGTAG
Source organism: Pezoporus occidentalis (assembly GCF_034315485.1). Classification (NCBI taxonomy): domain Eukaryota; kingdom Metazoa; phylum Chordata; class Aves; order Psittaciformes; family Psittacidae; genus Pezoporus; species Pezoporus occidentalis. The sequence goes on along the minus strand of NW_026913748.1, from coordinate 11,485,875 downwards.
ATCATTTTCGTTGGTGGGAGCCAAGATCTTTCACAACATCATGGGAAGCATATGGCACCTTGAAAGATTGCTCCAGAACACAGCAGTCAGCCTTGCAAAGGACAGCCTCAGGCTTCTTTAGTGCTTCAGAATATATGACCATTTAGGGGCCATGGCCTCACTCTTGCCTGTTAGATCTATTTCTTAGTGAACATTAAAAAAATTCAAGCTTGGTTTTCTACCCCCTAATTATATGCAAATTAAAATGAATAAGAGCACCACTTTAAACACATTAGTATGAATCACAGGTAATTGGTTTACAAAGATGAAGGTGACAGTTAGCTAAAGGTTTTTTAGATTCTTATAAAAAAAAAAACAATACAATGATGCTTGAGTAATTTTCAGAATCCAGCAAAGACACTGCAAGTCTTTGGGGTGTTTCTCATCACAGTTGTACTCTCAAGCAGTTCATCTCAAGATGGTACTACCATGCAGTAGACTAAAAACTCACAAATCAAGAGCCACATTTCATCCAGCACTTTATGGAACTGTGCTGATTTACAGTACTTTACTGCAGTGCTAATCTAATTGTCTTATTGATTTTTAAATACACTAAGGAATAATAAGACTTTTTAAGTTAACCTAATATAAAAAATGAATACCACATTGATATGCAGGCCTCAGTGGTGTTTGCTTGCTCAAGAATATGATGCTTACATTCATAGAAATGCAAGATGCCATCATTAAATCATTAACATCTACAACAGGAATGTTACTGGTCACAGGAAATGCAACTAGTACTACACAAGTAATGTTCATTAGCTGCAAACACTAAACGGCAACATTTTAAGTGTAAGACAAACAAAAAGTATACTAAAGAGGTTCCTACCTAGGTTCTGTATCCACAGCAATGGCAGTTACACTACCACACAAATGCTCAAAAGTCAGAGCATTCTCTTCTTAAGCAAAGCTGTGCTGGTATTTGGTAGAAGAATCATTAACTTCTAACACAAACTATGGCTTAGGCAGTTTTAATCTCGTCTCCTCCCAGTTCTGCCCTCTGATAAAGGTCCCAAAATACATGTTTATCCACAGTAGTAAAAAATTAATTAGGTAGAAAATGTGCAAGTGTGTTCCTTTTTTACACTGTTGTGAAACACATTTTTTCCTGGGCTAGTCAAGCTTATAATAATTCATACCTTCCTGGCATTTAAAAATGGGATGTTCCAACTTCAGAAGTGCACATGGTTATGGATAGCTAAAATGTATTTTGGTATGAAGTTTTATTTTCATAGTCTACGGCTAAAGTCCATTCAGCTAAGATCTGCTAGATCCAGCTAAAGACTTGCAGGAAGAGAAAATAAATATAATGCTTTAGGTATATTGAACAAACAATCATGCTTAGAAGACTGTTCAGATTTGTAGTTCAGTGCTATTATAGCATGGGCAAACCCAATGTAAAAGTATATTGGGGCTATGTGTACTTTGGAGCATCCTTTTACCTACTCACAGGTCTAGTTCAGGGAAACCTGAGTGGGTTTCCTGAGAAGTATTTTATTTGGTTGCGCTTTTGTTGTGCACTATGCCTGATTCCAGAAAGTAATTACATTAAAAAGAGAAACAATTTTTAAAGCATGTGAAGTACGATAGCTCTCTGCTTGGATGTCATACCAAAAAGTTCCATTCCTTGCAGTCTGGGGGCCATTCCCTGCCATGGTTGCCACCAATTACAGCCTATTTAATAATGCTGACTTTTGAATAATCTTAATTGAATTTTGCCTTCAATACTGTTATCAGCAATACCTTGCACTTCTCATGGCTTTTCCAGCTTTCAGCAAGACAGTTCCCTTTAGCTGCCTAGAACAAGAGACATCATCAAGAAAATGGTAGTCACTCCAAAGCTATATGTCAGGGCAATTCAGCTGCAAGTATTAGTAAAATTATGAAATAAGAATGCAGAAGGAATCCAGATCATGAATCCAGATCATAAATCCAGTCTGCAAACTCAAAAGCACCTTTTGTGAAAAGGCCAAGCCCTGCCTTGAGAGCAGTAAGAATTTAATTCCCTCCCACTCCATCCACTTCTAAGGCTGCTGCAAAAGACTGGTCTTCTGATATATAGGAGCATTCTTTCAATTTCCAGTCATGACCAAATTATATTCTAGTTTTAAACTGACAGGGTTCTTTGGCTTTAGAAGCTATTCCTTTCAATCTGGTACTGAGGACTCAACCTTGATCACAGATGAAGAGAGCACAGTTTCTCAACCTGTTTTACTAAGTAAATAAAGTAATCATGCTTAATAATTTCTTGAAATATAGTCTCTTTTGATTCTGCAGCACATCTTGGAACCCTTAGTGATAGTGCTTTCTGTCTGAATCCATATTTCATAAATGCACATGGATAAAAATGTATACAACATTGCAGGTGTAATCTTACTTGTATCACATCTTGATATGTTAACTATTCCTTATCTCTAACCTTGCCACATATGTTCTAAGATTACGTATGACATTTTCATCTTTTTTAAGAGTGGTTCGTAGTTATCTAAAATCAACAGGTACATTCAGGGTCTTCTCAAGATTTTCAGCTAAGGCAATCCTCCCCTGGAACAGAAACTCCTGTTATTGGCCATCAGCCGTGCAACTTTCTATTTAACATTGTATTCCACTCCTATTTTGCCATTCTCAGGTTCATTCTTTTTTCCCCTTCTACGATATCCAGACTCTTCTCTGTATAACCATTCCAACTAACTTTGTGCCTTTACTATTATTTCAAAAGCTGTAATGCTGCACATAATATATTTAGAAATCTAGTAATAGTTATGAAAACTAAAGAGACAGACTGGTGCCTGAGCTAAAAAACCTAAAATAGATGGGTCTTAACTGCTGGCTTCATCAAAGTTTGAGATGCCTTCCAGGAGAAAGTAATCTTAGAGAAAATCTTAGAGAAAGTCTTAGATTTACAGCATAATTTCAGGCTGGAAGGAACCTCTGGAGGTCATCTGGTCCAGTCCTCTGTGCTAAAAGCAGAACTAACTAGAAGTTTGTTGGTCTCACTCAGTTCTCATCAAGTTGAATTCTGGATGGACATCACAGAGGTCAGAGTTATGATTTTACAACAGATGTGGTCCTCTTCTTGTCAGTGGTGGGATTCTTCATTTTTTTTTTTTGTGGCATAAAGCACCAACCATCCACTTCCAGCATGCTTCTTATACCATGACTGAAATTTTCTAGTCACAAGATAGGCATAACGACTTGTCTATTGCTCTTTATTACAGGATGGCACACTGTACTTCTGCTAATTTGTGTGGTTACTGATGTTCCACCAAGCACATATACACACAAAGGCCTGTGTCTTCATCCTTCTTCAAAGGTGTGTCACAAGCTCCAATATTATGCTCTGACTATGCCAAAATAAATATTCCCTCTTGTTTACAATGTTTTTTTGACAAAACCTTGAGTTCCCAAGGTTTTGTTTCCAGGTTGTCTTCAGATGTATTAGCGGACTTACCAAGGGCTTTTTTGCTTTGCTTTTGATCCTAAAAATATGATAAGGCATGGAACTAAATGTACTCTGTAACCTGGAAGTAGCATAACCTGCAGAAAAAAATTGCCACTTTCTTTTTCATATAGTAAAAGGGGAAACAGTATTCTTTCAGTTTCCACATGCTAACCTACAAATACGCAGCAATTTCTTCTATTTTTTTTTATACTCCTGTATATACCATTAATTTCTAACTTTACAGAAATTAAAATATCTTTAATACTTCACTTTCTGTATGGATGATAAGAATTATTTTTATATTCACACTGCTGTTGTCCAAGCTTTCTGTAGAAGCATCCACATTCAAAGTTGACTTCCTGAGCCAAGAACTGTTGACCAAAAGTACCAGAATGGCAAATGTGAAACTGCTGAAGTGAAATCAAAGAAAGACTATGGTTTCCCATCTGAAAAAAGACCTATCTTACCCCTTTTTCCATCCAAGCCCTCCCGTATGACTGTAACTTAGGCTCATGAAAAAAAAAAAACCAAAAAACAAAGGATAGTAAAAATCCCCTTAATAAGAACACTGAAATATCAGTAATTGCTGATTAAATAAATAAAATAATAAAAACAATAAAAATAATCCCTTAAAAAGCCGCACTAAGAATCACCTTTACCGCAGGAGCTGGTTGCAGATTCCTCCAGGCAGAGGGTGGCAGCAGACTCCCACGAGAAGAAGTGGCTGCCAAGGCACAATTTGCAAGGGATGAGGCAAGTAGCAGGCAGCAGTCGACCAGGCAGAGACCAACTGCAGTAGGCAGCTTTGATTTCAGTTCTTTTTATTCTCAGGACACTAATCCCTAAATAGAAAAAATCAATGTATTTCAAAGCTTCGTTAATGAACTAAGTAAAAGGGATGGTGTACTGCTAAGGAAACCCTGAGAACATGAAAAACCTTTACAATGATGGAAAAGGTTTCTTGGTGCTCCTGTTTCAGCGACTCTAGTTCCAGTTTGTTGCTGTAAAGCATGCTGACAAGCTGATTTGGACCATCTTCACTAGTGTCTGGGACTTGTTCCTTCCACTGCTTGGTGGAGCTTTTGTCTTTCATAAGAACTCACTGACAATTTTGTCATTGATTTGCAGTATGTATCTATCTGGGGGAAAGTAGACCAGGAAGTACTTTTTAAATGATATTTCTTATTTTTCTCTTTAAAATACAAAGTGTAGTCTCTAATGCTGCTTTTACACTTTCTCTTTCCATTCAGTCTTAATCAGTAGGTTGGTTTGGAGCTTCTATTACAGACACAGAACTGGAAGTGTGCAATTCATTGGCGGGTCAGAGTATTTAGATTTTTGTAGGTGCTACTCCAATGTGCGCTGTATCACAGCATGATGGCAAGGAAATACATGCATACATCAGGTGAAATGACCAGGGCAAAACCCCCATCACCTTTTCATGGTCTGAAAAATTACCTGAGACATAAGACTGAAAAAATATTGTTTCAAGGGGCTGCATCAAAAGAAGCATGGTCCCCTCTACTCCACTCTCATGAGACCCCCACTTGCAGTACTGCATTCAGTTCTGGGGCTCCCAGCATAAGAGGGATGTAGACCTGTTAGAGCGAGTCCAGAAGAGGCCCATGAAGATGATCAGAGGGCTGGAGCACCTTTCCTATGAAGACAGGCTGAGAGAGTTGGGCTTGTTCAACCTGGAGAAGAGAAGGTTTCAGGGAGACCTTACAGCAACCTTCCAGTACCTAAAGGGGGCCTACAAGAAAGCTGGAGAGGAGCTTTTTGCAAGGGCATGTAGGGATAGTACAAGGGATGAGGGCTTTAAGCTGAAAGAAGGTAGATTTAGATTAGATATTAGGAAGAAATTCTTCACTGTGAGGGTGGTGAGACACAGGAACAGGTTGCCCAGAGAAGCTGTTGCTGCCCCATCCCTGAAAGTGTTCAAAGACAGGTTTGATGGGTCTAGCGGGATGTGTCCTTGCACATGGCAGGGGGTTGGAACTAGATGAGCTTCAAGGTCTCTTCCAACCCAAACTGTTCAGTGATTCTATAATTGAATACCTGGCATTATATACAGCACAACTTCACTAAGCTGTTCATCTGTCTTATTACAGTAGAGCAGATCTTCTACAAGAATGGTCAAGTCTTGATTTGACAGAAAAATCTATAACATTCCCAAGACATTTGTTCTAGTGAGAAAAATGATCTTATTTCTAATGAAGTTTTGTTCTGTTTGATTTCCAGGCACTGAAACAGTCTACTTTTGTCTGCAGAATTAAATAAAGAAATTTTTGCTGACTGCATAACACTTTCACAGGGTTTTTTTTTCCTAAGCAAGTCCTCAGCATTTTCTTTTACACTTGCCAACATCATGGGATCAAGGAGAGGGTTCAGGCTATCACCATGTACAACAACCTTTCAAAAAGTTACCTTGCTCAACAGCCATGAGAGAAAGTTTCCTGACCTGGTCACCATCAAGCTGTGAAAATGTGTTCTGCTTGCTCTCCTCTAAATCCTTTCCTTATTTACTCTCTTCAAAATTCAATAAGATGTATTAATCTATGAAGACCTGGTGGTTAACCAACTTCTTGATGATCTTAACCCAATATTGCCAAAGTAAGGTCATTTTAATGAGTACTCTAAATCTAAAAAAGGGCCCCACCTTTAAATTGCTCTCATAACTTTTACAGAAACTACAGACTTTCTTTCTTCCAGAGATTGATTAGCACTGAATGAAGAACTACGTCATGCAGTACTTGCTTAGCAATGCTCCAGGGTATAAGACAGGACAACCAGCCTGTCAGACCCATGACGCCTGTATCCCAAAAGCTTTTGCTGACTGAGGCTGCTTTACAAGGAGGCACAAGATGGTATCTGAGGGCCAACCCCAGGTCAAGCTGTGCACCAACACCCCTGATCAGAGTCAGCAGATCTGAGACAGCAACATCTACTGGTCCCAGTCTCAGGCCAATGGCCATCAGCCAAAGGCAAATTAAGAAGTCAAGTCCTAGGACAATCCTGGAAACCCAGACAATAATTCAGGAAGAGCAAGGGAGAGGGCAGCACATGAAAACCTCCAGAATGGCTCTCATCAGGACTGAATGTGCAGGCTGGAGCTGAAATGGGGCTCTGGAGCCCATGGGCAGAAGTGGACGTGGGTCCCACCCTGGGGAGACAGGTCAAGACCATTGGTGCCCTCAAAGCCGTGACAGACAGTAACCAATAGAGGATGCTTAGGGAAAGCGTGAATTAGCACCACATACGAAATCTCTACTGCTTTCCCAGTAGCCAATTAGTTTCAAAATACAAGAGAAATCTTGAGCAGAACCAGGAGGCAAAGGCAGGACCCACATGACTTTCTTACTTTTCTGTAACTATCCTGTCTCTCTTTAAACCTATGTATACAAAATTTCTTTGTAAGTATTTCTCAGGTCTCATACCTGTTGTATGAAAAGACAGCTCCTCTGTTTTGAACCCCCTCTACTGTCTCGGTTTGGTGCTTTCTGGTTCTTGTGTTGGAAGAGGTGGTGAGCAACTGATGCTTAGCAGCACTTCTCATGCCACTTACAGTTCTCTTTATCTTTCTTTCTACACCAGCCAGTCCTAATGTCTCTTGCTATTGGTCATCCTTGTAGTCTTATACATAACCATGCTTTCTCATATGCTCTTTCACTTTCCAGGGATTATTTTTGGGATTATTCTTTTTCTTCTTTTTCTCTATTTTTTTTTTCTGAGCCTTTCTGAGAGGGTATTTATATTTTAAAGAGCCTTCAAAAGATTTTTCTCTTCACCAATTCACTATTTAAATCTGTGCAAATTTCTATCCCCATAATTCTGCTATTGGTGAGATGAAACTTTTCCTTTTCGTTTATGCTGCATTCAATATTCATTTATGTATTCATTTAGGCTAGTTTTCAATATCCTCCCATACTCACCTTCTGTTAAACAAGTGTGCTCACTTTCTTCATATTTCTCAAGATTATCAATAATGGTTCTCTACAAATACTTTTAAAATACCCCTGTGACTTAGCTACTTGCAAGTCTATGGACTGTGCACTTCCTAGCTTCTTGAGAGGACTAATTTTTTTCTTTCACTGTCATGCAGAACTAAGTTGCATATTTTTAACAGTTGAACTGTGTTGTGTCATCAACAGTCACAACAGCTAAAGTAGTGATGTCAGTGTTTTCTCACAGATGATACTAATCATGCTTCTATTTAAAAATATCACAGTAGTTGTTTCATGCATCAATCTTATTATTTTGAGCACTTCAAGGAGGCAGCCTATCATTATTCAGCCTGTGCATTCTTTTTGATACATTAATATCATTTTGCTTGTCTTTTGCAATTCCCCCAGATCACAGGTTCATATATAGCAATTTCACAGTGGCACAAGCATGGGGTAGCTACTCTGCTGCCTGTGACCTGAAGATGCTTCCCCCTGTACTGATGCTCCTTTCAAATGCTGGGAGGACCTGAGCTATAGATCAAATGCATTGTTTCCACAGTCTACTGACTTTGTGTTCTTGCTTTCTTCATTTGTTAGAATTCCTCAGTGCTACTTTCCTGACATGATTATAAATGATTTGCCCATAAATAAGACATATAATTTGAGCACTGCATTCTTTGCTGGGAAGGAGAAGAGAAAATGTGCACTGGCTCATGTGGCTCAGGCCTGGTTGCACATCCCATTATCTGACATGGGCTGCTACCCTTGCTTTCTCCCATATGTGCCAATTAGGGCCCTTGCTATAAGGTGAAAATATATTGATACCATTTTTACATGGCATACAGCCTGTGAGTATTTCTTAACAAGGTTGTGAGTCCCACTGTGGCCGCAAAGGATGCCATCAGTGGTTAGGAAATCTCAGCCAGTTCTTTTAACAATCTCACCTTTGAAAATGAAAGGCATTTACTTCTTTGCCATCTCTCTATTGTGGTTTAATAATTATAATTCTAAAAAGAAAAAAAAATCCAGATTCATTGACCTTTGTGTGACATTACCAGTTGCAGATTTATTTCGAGATGAAGAATTCTGATAGGAATAACCTGACAGGTCCAAATCACTTGGTACTAAGACCATTTGTTCATCTATTATAACAAATTCAGAATATGTGCCTCAAGTCATACACTCATCCATGCATCCACATTACCACTTGAAATATTAAAATAAAGTACAAGACTTTAAAATACTTCGAAGTGGGAATGGAGTATACCTGCTTGGTAAATTTCAGTATTATTGTTCCTGAAGGGTGAGAGGAAAAGAGTGAATTTTTTTAACCATAATGAAAATAAGACTTACCAAAACAAATTTTTATAGTATTCTTGTTTTATAGTATTCCTCTTCCTTTCATTTTTAAAGAAAATAGAGTATGGAAAGGTAGCTCATGCTTTAAAAGAATTATTCACTAGGTACAGACTTACAGACAGAAGCTTAGGTGATAAATTGTTTTTTTTCCCCATGTTTCTTTCTGAATTTGATTAGCATAAGTTTATGTCTCTTAATTTGTTTTTTTGTCCTGTATGCCACTGAGTTTTCCTAGTCATCTTACTGCCAGACATGTGCAGAACTGCCTTCGTGACAGCTTCAGCATTGCTATGGTGCTGTGCTCCTGCCATAAAACCTGCCAAGACTGATTCACAAATTAGGAATCATCCCTATTTATTTGACAAACATACAACATCAAGTATTGAGTGAAATGCAGATTTCCCTCCTCTTTATCCTAGTGTGTACTTGCCCCTTACTTTCACTGGATCTGACAGCTCATTGCTATGAAAAGTGCCCTCCCAGGCATCTCACTCCTGGATGCTGATGTGGTTTGGCATATTTTGCTGGTTTATGATGATGTAGTATGAATGAGACCAGAGAGTGCAATGCCAATCTGTGTGATTAACCTTAGCCATAATTCTTCAGTTAGTCCCATATTCACAAACATTCTTATTATTTTAATTTTACTTGTTTAGTTCAATATCCAGTTGCACAAGGCAAAATGACCAGACACCAATACCCTGTACGTCTGTAGCCTCTAACGGTCATCTGGACGGACAAAGAGCTGAGATAGGGGACTGGGTCTCCAATATTCCAGGCCACTGTCTAAACACTCACCCACATGAGAAATGGTGGGTGGCACTGGTCCTTCCTCTGACAACTGCATTTTCCAAAGTGGTGGCTTTAAATCCTTACCTTTTGCACACATTTGGTGCTTAAACAGCATCCTTCTTCTTGGTATTCCTATTGAATGGATTACGTAGTTCCCTAGTGGAATACTGTAAACATTTATCATTTATAAATTTCAGTAAATCCTTTTCTTATACATCTGCCCTTCCTATGCATCCCATAGAAGAGGCTCCACAGCTGCCTTTGATCTGCAAGCTCAGCTACATAGCAGGGTACCTACAATCACTGCTGAGATGCAAATGATGTCATATAAGATTGTTTTGCCAATATTATGATGAAGGGTGAAGACTACATTTCATCTTGTCCTTTAAAATTCTAGCTGCTTTAGAGGATATCATTTGTAGTGGTGTTGTCACTATCTTTTTCAGTGCAAGCATTTTTGAGATTTTGTTCCATGTTAAACAGCTCTCCATTGTGCTCTCCATGCCAAATTTATTTAATACCAAATATTGTCAAACTGTAAAAATGATACATAACTTCATACTATGATACATGTCTTAGATTCAGCTAGCAAATACAAATTAAAAGGAAAACCCCCAAATCACCTGGTCTTTGAATTCTTTTTATTGTTCCCAAGATGACTTGTCACAGCTTTTTAAAAAATAAATCATATGTATCTTGTATCATGGCGTTATTACATTGTATAAAATGCATGGAATTATCCAGTTCACTGAGTACTAGCAAGTAGCAAGAAACTGCTGGAAACCTAAAAAAGCTCTGGTTTTATTCCAGTTTCCTTTGAATGATACTCTTGTGATCTCTCTGACTGCAATGACAACTTTCATTGCTGCGATTGTTGTGCAATAATAGAGCTACTTGAAAAAGAATCCTTAACTACAACATTTAACATCCTACATGTTATGGATCATGTATGCATCATGAGATGCCCAGAGCCTGTACCTGATTTCTCCTTCCAGCAAACCACCTTTCCCCTGCCCCATGCTGCACTGCTTGTAAGGGTGACCTACGTGCAGGATATCCCTGCACCTTCCAGGTTACCAAGTCAGGTTTTGGACACCAGCTCTTCATGTGCTGATACCATGGTGGAGAGAGCTGTGTTTCAGCCTCCCCACTGCCCCTCACACACAGGAAGAGGCTGAGGGGAAGCAGCAGCTGTTGCAGCTTGATAAGAAGGGATTGAGATGAAGGGCAGCCATAGAACCAGCTTCTTGTCAGGGGCGAAAGCTGAACCTTCGCAGCCATTACAAATCCCTTCACTTAACTGGTACTGACTCAGCAGGACAGACAGTGAGCAGTGTTTTCAGAGCGATACGTATGCTAAAATGGTTGTCTTTGCGTTTGGTGTTTACATGAGTATTACATGAAGGTGACTGTTTTCAGGGTGGATACTAAGATACTGCTTCACTGATGATGAATTTTTGCCTGGAACATCAGTGATTGGGTAAAATCATGACAGATCTCAGTCTTTCTAAAGTCTAGTCTCCTTTTCTGGCCAGTAAGATGTCTGAATTAAACGGTCACTATTGACAAAATTAGCTTTCCTGCTCTTTGTCCCACAGGTGCCTCTCTCCCCGTTGGCTGAGAGGGTCTCATCTTGCGCAGAAGACCTTTTCCGGAGAACCCAAAGGACAGCAACACTGAAGAAAATGGACACCATGCCCAACACCAAAGTCAGTCCCAGGTACACATACCTGAGAGAGAAATGATCGATCAGAGCCTATTTCAAAGGCAACATACGACTAGAAGGCATTGAGGACACATTCGTATTTTCATGAGGAAAGGCTGAGTATGAAGCTCTCCAAGCAAGGTGATGACCATGGAGATGAGAATTTGCCAGCTCACCCAGGTTAGGTATGGTGCGGTCTGTGGCCAAGAAAGGGTCTCAGGCATTGGCTAATCTCCTCCACCCCAATGTGCTTCAGTGAGAAGAACATATCCTTAAGGCAATTAATCTAATTTTCAGTTGCATCATAAACAGTACTAGCGATAAAAAGACCATTTGATGGCATTTTTGCTTTACAGGCATAATGACAATAACAACAACAGCAGCAACAATAACATCATTATGTTTTATTAGCTATGAGTCCCAGCTTTTGTTCCTTTCTTCAAATTTTCAAAAAAAGATGTACCCTCCCCTCACATTTTTCTCCTGGATATGGAGGGAAGGGCAACCAGTTCTCTCATTTTCCTTTTACTATTATTATTCCATTCTTCATTTCTGGTAATGTCTTTCATGAATGCAGTTCAGATAATTACTCTCTTCTAGCAATAAATTGATAAAGACAACACTGTGCTTAAGGCTCTAGATAAACTGAGCATGCTTTGTGGCAATCTTGCCTTCCTCTTGGAACATGAAACAACAATGAGGCTCGATAGCTCTTTTATTTACTTACATGTATGCACTCTTACAGCAGAGTTGTTCAAAAATGAGGGAAAAGTTAGCATAACTTGAATTTTTAACATTTTTGGGGATGAAAAATCAGGTGACTTAAATCTCCCTGGCTGATATTGAGATAAGATAATGTCCCCCTCCCTCAAAGAAACTAAAAAAGAAAATGCTGAAATCTAATCATTACTGTTAATATTGCTAGTCAGCTAGTTAGACTCCTTCATTTGGCAACAAATCTTTTACTCAGATTTTCTGAACAAAAATTATCCTACCAGTGATAGATATAGATGTACATAAAGAACACAAATTAAAGAACTAGTGGAGAAGAGCTGTTACCTGAGTGCACTGGAGTCATAGAGTCTGCATGCTCCTCTTCCCCCACATCTTTTGCTTCCCCATTTCAGGCAAGTGGTATCTATGGCCATTCCAAAATATACTGGGGCTGGAATTCCCGCTGGGTGTATTTAGCAAATAAATAGAGGTGAGAAGGTTACTTTCCAGGGTGATCAGATCTAGAAACATGTTCATGTAGAACATCAAATAACATATTCAAACAGCCATGAAATTTCCACAGTGTTTGCTGGTTCAAGAAGTCGTGCCTCGTATTGCCCAGGAGTACACCACCCTTTCCTCGCTGTGGGGAATCAGGGTGGGGAGGAAACAGAGCTGAACATCAAAAAGCATGTGGAAGTCAGCGGAAGGAGGTGGCTGTGGCTTGGCTTCCTTGCTCTAAAGGACTTCTGGGGGGGGGGTGTTTGGGAAAGGAGATACTTCTTTCTTGAGAGCAATAGAGCTTGTTCAGCTTGGGGGTGGAGGATGACCTGTGTGTTGGTTGTGAGGGATGAGAAGGGAGAGAGGCAGCATTTCTGAGAGCCTGCAGTGGGGCTACAAGTATCCTGCAAGTATCATGAGATGCTATTGAGGCAAGGGTATTCCGTCACTGCTCCAGGATGATGGAAAGGGAAAACCTTGTCAGGTGCTAATGGGGACACTGTGGACTTTGTGCAACTTGGGGAGCCACCCATGGTTGCAGGACAAAAGAAGTAAGCCTGGAGAGAAAATCCTGGCCTGCAAAGGTGTGAGAAAGAAGCCAACAACTTGATTTGATGTTTTTTCATTTGCCTCATCCAGCTCATCCACCTCTGCTCTATTTAAATAAGTGACTTGGTTCTAGCTAATTACTGCCTCTTCTATGATTACCTTGATGATCTTAGAGTTTCAGTTCACTGGCATATCACGGTACCCTTGATTTTAGAAAAAACCTTATAGGTGGCTCCTCCACAAGGCTGTAGTGAACCCTGCTTTCAGACATGCCTGTACTTATATTAATTCCCTTAGAAACTAAAGAAAAAAAGGCCTGAAAAATTATCACCGGTTCTGAGTCATAGCTGTTCTGTTATGCTTGTTGTTGAATAAGGAGAGACAACAAGTAATTTTGATGTTAGCTTCATAATCCAAAGGATTACTTGTCACCTTTACAAATATTGTCCATGTGTATTTTTATTATACGTAAGACACAGCTAAATGACTGATGAAATGTAAAGCTGCTTCTTTTTCCTATTTTTTTTTCTTAATTATGTAATATTAACTTGTCAGACATCATTCCTTCCAACAATGAAAGTTTAATTCTAGGGTAAAAAATTAGTGAGGTGTACATTAAGGTATACCCAAGAGTACAGCTGGACTTACCAAGCACTCTTATTGCCAGGGTATAGATACCAAGTGCAAATGATTTCAAGTGTGGTTTAATACATCTAAAAAAAAAAAAAGAAAAATAGTATTAAAGAAAAATAAAGAATTGACTGTTTATAATTTGGACACAAATAAAAAGCAAGAGGAAGGAAAGAAATGTCCCTTTTTCCTCCTTTCTGACACTGACTTAACAGAATTACAGAAGTGTGTAAATAACGTGATAAAATCAGAACAGTATCTACGAATTCTGAACATCACTATTCAGTATCATCTTTTCAGAATGTGGTGCATTTTCAGGTAATTCTTGCACTTAAATGTTACTAATGCAGGACAAGAAAATTGTTTGTGAAATTGTGCATCATTGAATAGTCTTATTCAGTTAAACACTCTGAAATTGGGGCTTATGACCCAGCCTATGACAAGGTATTTAGGCACTCAGTTTTCATTGCACTATATCTAGGATCATGATCTCATCTCCTGTAAAGGTAAATCCTCCAAGGTATTGTCTGACAGAACAGAACATTTGCATTTGGACTTTTCTGAGCTTGGAGCAGGCATACAGCACAAGACATCGGTCCTGACTCCAGAACAGCCCTGTTCCAGCCTTAGTATTGTCCTGGCTCTTCTAGGAGGGTAGAGGTAGAAGGCAGGAGCACAGCTGCTTCTCACACATATGCTAGCAACAATGTGTTTAAGGAGCCACTCAAATCAGTATGATTTATCTGCTGCTAACCTCACCAGCTGCTCAAGCGTGTTGTTTCATTCAGCATGTATCAGACTGCCTATTACAATAACTAACCCAGCAAGAACCTGAGTACATGCTTTACTTTTAGCATGTGAGTAGTTCTAGTCACAGTTAAACTGGGACACGCTTGATATGTGGGGTGAGTAACACAGATATATCATTATGGTAACAGATGAAACTGCCTGTTGTCACATTCATTCTCTCAATATAAAATGAAATTAAAAAAAGGCTGAAATTCAGTGTTTGCTATGCAGAAACATTACAATTGGAGGTCCAGTACACATTCTTTGAACTAGGATGGACTCAGCTTCTGCAGAAATTCGTGTAATTAAGAATACCTTTTAAAAAATAATCAAGACATTGCAGAACTAGCTCTATTTTTTTCCCCAACAGTGATGGCATATTATTTCCCAATTTAGTTGCCAGAACAGCATTAAGAGCCCATATTGTAAATTCTATTTGGGTCATCTTTCCTTAATTTAGTGAAAATAGGAAAAGGACATGAAGGAAAATACGGAAAAGAACACTAAAGTAGCATGATCCAAAAGTTGTTGTGTGCCTTGCATTTTGTAATTGGAGTATTTTATTCTCTATTGCCATGATGATGGATTACCATCCTATAGTCTGTTCTATCATGGTTTATATAGGCACTGCCACCTCTGCAGGCATGAATGTAATATGCCACACAAGCAAGCCTCAGCCTAGAAGTCCTTTTAAACAGATGTGAGTGCATAGAAAGCAAAAACTGGAAAACAAAACCAATATTTACCAGAGTTTGGATATTTTGAGATTTGTTGTGTGTTCCATAGGATTCATATCCTAGAAATAATAAAATCTTCTCTTTCATATGGAAAGAAGAATTTGACCATTTTTATTGTCTTTGCATTGAAACACGTGTTCTCTGAGATCCTGAGAGAAAGCCAAACATCCCAGGGAGATCTGAGACTTCCTTTTCACTGCCTAACCACCTGCTATTAATAGCGTGTACTTGAACAACAGCTACCTGAATTGCAGGGTTTTTCTCCAAAACAGAACGGCTTTCCTAAGTTTCTTGGCAATTTTAATTAGTCTAATGTCACTAAAAAGACGTTTCAGTAAATGACTTGGTCACTAGCTACAAACATATTTCAGTTAATTCAGTCATGTAAACCCTTGAAGTAAATGTCACTAAATCTTATAGGCTTTTAGGGATTTAGCTTTATTTGTGCTTCATGGCAGGTGCAATGATATCTGCCCAACTGAAAACATAAGCTTGTTTAAGTGCTGGAATCTTATCGGAGCTGAGTAAATACTGACTAATTTAAAAAATAGATCATTGAAAAAAATACTTAATGAAGTCTGCAACTTGACCTTGGGCCTGTTTGTTTTCAAAGAGAATTTTTTTTTCTTTCTGGGAACAGAAGCATATTTTCGGTTCAAGTGGGTTTTCAGGGAAAGTCAGTTAGTGATGGATTTCAGAAAAGCAAGTGTGAGCTTAAGGTGGACTTGTGCCCATAGGTTTTTCATCTGAACTTACTGAAACATGCATTATTCAGCTGCACATCAGATTTGGGTGCCTTCAATCCAGCAGAAAAACACATAACTTCTCAGTTTCAGTTAAATTGCTCTCAAAGCAGCATGATTTTAAACAGAAATAAAAGCTCTGGAGGAGAACCCATAAAGCTGTTTTGCTGATTTCATATAACAAAATGTTCTTGTATTGTTACTGAAAACCTCTCTAAGCTTTTCTAAATAAATCCATTAAGAATTAAGTCCCTTGAGAGCAAGTTCTTAGGGTTGATAAGTGTGGGTAACTAAGTGATTTAAGCTCATAGGTGTTCAACTATGAATGTCTCCTCTCAGACACTTCTGATGTGGAGACAAAATGGAAAGCAGAAGCATGGCGATGATGGTTTTGAGGCCCTGTGTAGTATTATGTCAGTACATTTTCTACCATGTTTTATGCATAGAAAGGGGACATCATGTGGAGGGTGAAAGGGAACGAAACTTCATACCTGTATAGCCCTATGGCCATGTTTATACAACAAAAAGTCCCCCTTGTGTCAGAAGCCATCACAGAGAGCAACTTGTGGAAATCCTGAAGGCTTTGCTACAAGTTTTCAGGTTTTGAATCACCCTCTTATTGGTGTATGGACGGTTTCAGAGATGTATAAGATTTAGTAAAAATTGTCTAAAATGGATTATAACATGATTGTTTATATTGTATTCAGGAGAGAGAGAGATGCCATGTGTTTTTTCAGTACTCAATGATAACCCTACAAGGTGGGTGCAGAAAGTTATGCAGCTTATATATTTTGAGGCATATACCTCACTGGCAGTGTTTGTGGAGGGCAGTGAAAAATGATCCTCACCTCAACCATTTCTAAAGTCTCTATGTGACAACTATTCTGACTCAAGTACTGTGCTGGAACCATAGCTGAAGTTACATATCTTCATTTAGGTTTTTCCATGTAGCCTATAATCAGCTAGTTCTAGCACTGGCTTTTTCCATGCGACATAAAGACACTGGCAATGACATGGGGCCTGTTTCATAAAACTTCATTTGGAAACGAAGAGAATTTTTGGGTAAGAAAACTCAATAATAATAAAGATTAGATAAGCTGTATTTACTGTTGTTTTGTTTGAGAAGTAGAATGTACCCATCTGGAAATAATTTGGAAAGAGAAACTGAGAAAGGAAGCTTTCCAAAACAAAGCGGAGCAGCACTTAGAGTCCAAAAATTGCAAGAAGCTGACAGAAATCCAGACTAATCACTGGAAGTATTAAATTCCTTTTTCACTTTCTAAAATTAGTTTCAAAGCTTCCACTTGGTGCTGGACAAATACTTCCAGCAGTTAAATACATATTGGAAAAATTCCTTGGGACAAGCATTTAATAAACCTGTGATTATTACAAAGAAAAGAAAAAAAATCTCATGCTACATCTATCTTTGTTTTGAAGAGAGACATCTGGGACAGAACAATTATATGGAATAATAAAATGGGGCAGAAGAGACGAGTTGAGTGTATATAGAAGGCTTGGGTTAGATCACCTCTGTATAACTGTGCACTGCTATTCACAGCAAATGAGGAAAACTGGCTGCTTATAAGCATATATGTGCACAGGATGGCAGAGCTAATTTCTATTTCCATGGAGGCTGCTTAACAGCATTCTGGTAATGTAAAAGGCATCAAGAGAAGTGGAATTTGATATAAATGATAACCAGGCCTCCTATATCATGTTTAAACCCAGAAAGGCATTGCTGGTAGAGGTAATCATAAGCACATTGTTGCTTCAATGGTAGAAAATTCATTGTCAAAGTATGAGGATATTTTTCAATAGTAAAGAATATTTTAAAAGCCACCTTGTGTAGCTCAAAATATTTCACAGCACTAGGGGAGGAAGGAAACCAAGTCACACATTTAAAAGCACCTTGAAAACATTTGGCAATGCTGGCAGAAGTGAGGTCTTACCTTAGAAGCAGTATGTATCCAGGTGTGCCACCTACTGACAAAGTATATGAAGTGATAACTGATATTACTAGAAAATACAGAAACATTTTTGGACACTCATTTCCTTTTTGACATGGTCCCACCACAGCTGAGGAACTTTGTGAAGGTGATTCCAAGGTTCCCACACAGCTGCAGTTAAAAAATACCTGGAAGACAGCAGGCAAGTATGCATGGTAACCCAAACAGCAGAGGAGTGGATGTTCAGGAATTACACATCATGCTTTTCTGAGCAGCCAAAAGTTTAAATCCAAACTGGAAAACGTTTTGCAACAGGAAAAGACTTGTTCATTGAAGGAGACATTTATGAAGAAAGCATCTACTGTTGACAAATGTATTTAGTGGTATATAAATAGTTTAGGTAGCTAACAGCTAAAAACTAAACCAAACCTCCTAAATTATCTTCTTGGGATTTTTGCTGGGAACACCAGTTAAGAAAGTTTTAAATGTGGGTGGCAGATTGCCAAAAAAAACTGAGGAATTTAAGGCTGAAAACAACGTGTCCTACTCAATTTAATCCACTATGATTAAACTGGTTGTATTAGGAAAACTACCACATCACATATGGAAGGAGAGTTTGTCTTACCGTATGTTTCCCACTGCCATTGGATGCCTGGCAGCCAGCAAGACAAGCAGAAACGTAGGTAACTCCATTTTCCCCACAAATGGGGTCCCAGTCGTTCTTGGAACATGCGCAGCCCGAGTTGCACTCTGAGTACAGGGCTTGCTCATAATCAGTCATTTGTTTAGCCCTGGGGAAAAAGAGAAATTGCAAAGATGTTTCTAGCAGATACGGAAGAAATCACGATCAAATCATGGGTTATGCTCTCTGCCAGGCACACCTGGCCAGATCTTCTGTCTACGGTCCATTAAGGTGTTGCCTCTTCACACCCATACAGTAACGTAAATTCTTATTTCTTTGTTATAAAAAGGCTTTCACAATATCACACCTACTGTGATATAGTAGCTACCTTATTAATGGCAACAGCTAACAATTTTTATTCATGCATTTTCACAGATTTTCTAAGATTTTAGTTATCAGAGGCTTGATGCAGTTTTAACAAAACTGGACAAAAAGGTTTGCTTATTCCAGTGGCAAAGCGTGGAGTGAGTTACTCAGGGAAACAGTCGCTGTAGAAGTTATTTAGGAAATAACCAGAATTGGATTAATCCAAACTGAAGATCTGATACGTTGCCTAACAGCTATCTATCGACTTCAGCCAGCTGCTGCTGAAGTCACCAGTGGAGCAGATCCTGGGGCCACTGTGGAGTCAGTGTTGGAAACTCCTCTCCAAAAGTGAGCTTTACTGAGAAATAGCACAGGTAAAAGTGACCAAAAAGTATTAACCTCAGGTATGCCTTACAGTTAACATCATGGTTAATTCATGGTAATCAATGAATCCTTAAGTTTTGGGTTCAAAGGCTATAAAATGCCACAGGTTGTTCAGCAGCACAGAGACAAGAAACAATTAATTGTATCTCACTCTGAGATTCAGTCTCATCCTACTGAGTTCTTCACATTTCCAGAAATCTCTAGGCTAAAAGGATGGTCCCATGGCAATAACAATTAAAAAGTAATCAGAAAAATAATCTGTGCTTGCGGCATAAACCCCTCTGGGCTAAAGGCAACAATTACGAAAGAGTTCTGACACAATGCCCACTGGAATACACGGAGCATTCTCTTTTCAACAATATACACTTGTGGAATAAAATGAGGAAGGGGTTGGGTTTGCAATAACACTTTATGGGGAAGCCTGTCTTTCTCAGCATACCCATGGTACGACACAGTCAGTCCAGCCACATCCGAGTTCTCGCATCCCATTGCAAATAATGACAGGAGCAAAAGGTAACCAAAGAAAGATGATCCCAGGGAGAGTTTTGTAGCCCCTAAAACACTGATTCTGAATTTTTTCATGATCAGTCCTCCAGAGAATATGCCAAAGGCCACAGCAGGAATGTTGATGAGACCTGAAATTAAACAGTAAAATCTGCATTGATGAAAACCACGGCTCAGTGGACTATCCTCCTCAGCCACAAAAACAGCAGCAGCAGCAATAAGATTAAACAACAAAATATGAAAGGTGGGACATTTTATGTGTCCAGACTTGAATTGTTCATAAGAAGGTATTGGAACTGCTTGTCAAAACTTGCTCCCAGAGAAATGTTTGTTTTCTAGTTCTTTGAAAGAGAGATTGTGTATAAGGTTTAGGTAATGATCTTCCAGTTTCTTAAACTAGGTAGTTTTCTCCATTGTTAGCTTGTCAATGGAGGGATCAATGCAGTGTTAATTCAGATACTTTTGGTGTTATTTCTCACAAGATGTGCCCTGGGCACAGAGAAGTTACTGGGGTATTGTGCTGCTTAGGGCAGCCAAGACAGCCACAGTCCTACTACACAGTTTTGAGACTTTGCTATAGACCTTACATGTGTCCTTTACTCATACAGCAATACGAGCAATAGGGGCCATGTTCTGGGGCTGCCCCACTCCATTTTTCCATGGCAGCTCTTTTCCTTTTCTGCTGACATGAGGAGCCTGAACTCTTCATTGCTGGAGGGCAAATTCAGTTTTACCTACAGTGTTATCAAATCTGGAGCAAGACCTGCTTTTTCTGTTTTGATTCAGCCATGAAACCAATAATCCCCTAGAGAAGTCTTTAAGAGGGAGAAGAGGGCAGTGATATGTCATTGCCTCCATGCCCAGGAGAGTTAGAGAATTTCTCTGGTTTTGGTTGTTGAAATGCTCCCTTAGGTGAATGTTGCAACAGCAGAAAGATAGATATACAACCATGGATACTGTTGTACCAGGGTTCAGGCAATCAAGTGAAAAAATATTGAAGGAAACATGTAAGACTGGGTGATCATTAAGCCTTCTTTACCTGGACAGCTTTGCTTAAAGCAGTGTCCATATTGATAGACATGGACAATAGAACAAGAAAAATCTCATTCACTACTTGCAAAAAAGATGTAAACAGAGACCACTGTAAATGATACCACTCAGACAAGCAAGGTGTTGTCTTCTGGATTTCCTTGAACTGAAAATGTTCTTCCCAGCTTTACCAGCTGCTTCCAGCATGTCATATTTCCCCTTGTGTAGGGCTGTGTATGTGGTCTGCAGTTTTTAAATAGTGCTGACACCTAGTCATGCTGAGTACCAAAGCATAGATGCAGCAGCAGAGGAAATTTCAGAAGTTTGTTCAGGGGACTGGAAGTATTACAACATGATTTCAAATGCCTTAGTACAAAACACTAGCCTATGACATTAGAGTCTAATCTGCCTACTAGAAGTGCACTGTGATATGTTTTGAGCCAGTGTTTGATTCACTTGTACGCATGTTGAAAAATAGCTGTTAGAAGAGATGTTAGCAGGTGTGTTTGATGTTAGAAAAAAACTAATTGCATTTGGCAAACTCAAGAGTCGTATCTTGGCTAACTGCATGAGACCAGTTCTGTTAATGATGAGGTTCAGGGAGCTTCACAAGGGTGGCACTTTTCACTGTACACATACGTGAAAACCGTACTTCAGGGGATTTAGAAGCAGCATCTGAAATGTAGCATATGTAAATTAAGAGTCACCATATAACAAGTTTCCTTTTTGTTTGTAAAACAGGAGAGGGATTGGAACTGGGAACTGTGTGATGCACTAGAGAGTACCCACACTCTGCCTGCCCATTACTGTCCTGCTCATTGCAGGGGTTTGGACTACATGATCTTCCAACCCAAACTGTTCTACGATTTTTTGTATCACTTTTGTTCATGCCTTTGTTTCACAGCCTTACAGATAACTCCATTGCCTGACACTGGCATAAGGGTTGGAAGGTGAGGGGAAGTGTGTATATTTAGGGAAAATCATACAGACACAGGAGCCATTTTACTTTCTTGAACGTTCCTTGAGTTGTGACTGTTGAAAAATACCCTCTTATGACCTCCACTGATTTTTTTAATAGTGCTTCAAATTTCTCTGACAATTCTGCTCTTTATCAACAAGATTGTGCTAGAAATTGTTAAAAAAAAAAAAAGAAAAATAGGAAAAGAGGTAGGGAATGGGAAATACACACTGTTAGTTCTAGTCAGCCCCAGCTTTCTTAGCAAGGGTGGATTTGGGGAGAAAGAAAACGATTCAGCCAGGGCCCTTCCCTAGCCAAGCCATCTCACATCCTCTATTGGATATAGTCCTTGTTCTTTCTGAAATTGGATGGATCTTAACCCTCACTCAATTTGCACATACCTGAAAGTTTAGCTCCAGAAAATCTTTAAGTACAACGAGAAGCACTATACTGAATATAGGAATTGTTTTCTGGATTTCCTTTGGCCATTGACTATGCTTGAAGATTTCTCCTTGCTTTGAGGAGTTTTGTGCCAGGAAATTCCAGCTTTTGTCTTTAAGGAATTAACATAGCACAAAGAATCCATACAGCTTTTCTGCATATGTATATTAGTTGCTGTGCAACTAATGCTGCTCTAAATCAAGGCAATTCCCTCTGTATTGGACAGATGTAAACCTCTTTGCTGTCTAATGCTATTGAATCCCTGGACCTCAGAAACTGAGCCCAAGTCTGCATGCAGGTTAAGCAACTAAGCAGTCAAGTTCACCATCCTGAACACATCTACAAAAGTGGCCACATTGGTACCAAAAGTCAGAAGCAGTCTCTATGGGAGAGCTTGGGAGGCAAACTTCACGACAGAGAAAGGCTCTTAGGTAAAGTTAGGGCAGAAATACCTATTTTTCCTTCACCAGAATCTCACTGAGATAATGTTTGGGTTTTAATGCATGTATTGTGTGATCACTGGTAAGAATTTGACTTCGTTTTACTTAACACCAACCTCTTCAGAAAGTAAGAAACCACTGGCAATACCACAGCTACTTTATGATCCATCCTTTACCACTGAGCTGATATTTAAAACTAATTATCTTTTCAATTATTCTTTTGTGCTGTACATACATTATTTTTCAAATTTCCAGTAAGATAGGAAATAAGGCATCAAATCATATAATCTTGCATAGATAAACTCAGAGCTAACTAGTGCTAAAGCAGAAATGAAATAACTTGCTTTCTATGAGCTATTACTCAAAGCCAGGTAAGGAAGGAGAAGAAATAAACAAATCCTAAAAAAAACCTCAATTTTTCTTACATATATATATATGCCATTCCTAAAATGTCCATTTTTAAGACACCAAGAAGCAGATATAGCATTACCTATAACAAAATTAGTTTTTGACGACGTTTGTGCATACTGCTGTTCAATGTACTTTGGCTTATATGTCACCATGCCAATTAAAGAATTGAACTGAATGATACTTGCACACAAATACAGAATGTAAACTGGATTCCCAAAGAGGTTCTTCAGTGATGGCAAGAAGTCTGCAAAACAAAACAGCAGAAATTACAGCTAGGCCGGAGAAAGAGCAACTGCTGTGAATATTGCTTTGCAACATGTTTGCACCTTTCAAAGAAGGACTGTAGAACATTTCAGAGGAAATCTGTGAAGTTCCATGATGCTCCTAAGAGCTCCTCCATTTCTGGATGGGGGAACAGCAGAGCAAAATACTAAGCATCAATATCCTGGAAGACATACCTTGTTCTATGTATCTTCTTTTGATCTGGTTTAATCCAATGATCCTTGAGGTCCTTCCCAACCTGGTAACCTATAATTCTATGATAAACCAGGGCTGATTTGTTTTCTACGTGTCCTCAACATTTTTTAGCATAATCCTGGGGCAGAGAGTTCTCAGCACAGCTGACACTAAGCGCATACATACTGAGCTACAGATTCAAGCACTGAGGGAAAATACTTTTGGTAAAGTAGGGCCAAAGAAACACAATTATGCAAAACAGCTTGTATCTAAATCCAGATAGCTTCCTAAATACTCTATCTAGTCTGTGACCATCTTTATTCTGATCAGATATTGCATATGTGCTTTTCTAATGAATGATCTTAAAGAAAAAGGTTTAGCAAAACCTGAGATATTTTTGAGCCCCACTTCTGCAACAGTCAATATCTGTAAATGAAAAGTTTTTTTGCAGAGTTTCATGGTATTTGCTGCACCACTAATGTAATTTTACAAATCTCATCTGGAGAAATTCTGTATGCAAGAGCAGGTCCCACAATGAGCAATGAAAAGACCGTTTTTGTGCATTCTAGTTAGATGGAGAGTGACACCTGAAGAAAAATAGTATTTCTGAGGTCATTAAAATATGGCCTCAGAAAGTATAAGGTTTTAAAGTACAAATCTAGTGAGGGAAAGACTCCACAGTCAAGAAATAAACTCTAGTTACTTGCCTTCTGCCATCTCAGCAAACTTCACTTGCTGCTGATAAGATTTTCGATGGTCCTTGTTGTCCTCAGTGATGAACTCTGACTGCTCAGAAGAGCTACTGGAGTCCTTCCTGCCCTCTGGTTTCGGGAGGTGCTTGGGTAGGAACCAGAAAGGGATGCCAGCTAGAACACTAATCATACCTGCTATTAAGTAGCCCAGCCACCAGGCTCCCACCCACTGCACATCCTTGTGTGTTATTGTTACACTGTCTAGGGAAAGACAAAAAAGGAAAAACATATAAAAGTTTTTGGAGATTGTTTGCTGATACCAAGGAAAGTGATTTTGAAGGGACTTACTCCAGAGGAGTCCACCCCCACCTTGCCAGGTTTAGCTGTGCTGTGTGTCTATCAGTGTTAAAGGAGCAACTGTGGGAAGGCAATAAGGACTTGCTGATTCCTGTGACACAGTAGTAGCTTTCCCCTGACACAATAAGGTCCCCAGCTGTAACACTCACATGTCCCCAGAGAGGCTGCAAGGGTCTACATGAAGTAGTTCAGGTGGCCACACACTTGCTCCCAGCCAAGCTGTTCTGCACGAAAGTGCCAGAGAAAAATAGGGTGGAAGTTTTCTCACAACGAGGGCAATCAGGAGTCCTGGTACTCATTGCAAGACTGCTTTTCTAGGCAATGACACTCCTACAAAATGTGCATACAGCTCTCAGCAGGATCCTGAGCCTGTCTGGCCTGGTGACGTGGTTTAGTGGTGGACTTGGCAGTCCTGGGGTAATGATTGGACTTGATGATCTTAAAGGTGTTTTCCAGCCCAGCTGACCCTACGATTCTATGGTTCCTGCTGTCCCCCAGAGACTCCTCACCAGGGCATCTCCTGGGGGGCACCAGCTGCAGATCTGCTGGGACCGAGGAAGCATCAGGCCTCCTACTTCCTCCACATCCATTTTTCTTGCTAGCCTTTTCTGTGTGGGGCATTGCATTGCTGTTATTTCATTAAGTGCCTGCTCCATCTCTGCTAGTCCCTTAAGCCTGGAAGATAATTCGATAGTTCTTGGCCTAAAACAGTTATTTTGGAGTCTGACTGAATTTTTAAAACCAGTTTTATGACTTACCCAGATCTACAAAGCCAATGTCAACATAAAGTTTGGCACACAGGGATCCTAGAAGAAAGCCAAATATTGGCCCTATAATTGCAACTGTCTGTACGCAGCCTGCAATAGAAAATGGGGGCTGTTACACACCTGGGTTAAAAAAAGCACTAGGTCTTGCTGCACCTAACAGTAAAGTATGATGTGTCATGTCTAACAAGTGATAGTCTTAAAATACTGAGCCAACCCTTTGCTCTCTGACACATTAGTTATATCAGTTTTTCAACAAGAAAAGGCCAACAATAAAATTTCCCCCACTACACTGACACTTCATTTTTTGTTGTCATCCAATTAAAGAATGAAATTCAGGCCAAATTAAAAAATAAGTCAGGGAACTTAATGGCCTAACTAATTATCATCACCAATCTAGAATTGCTAGAAACACTTTTGCTGACTAGATTAAAGTAACCAGAAAGCAAATGACAGTTATTTAAGTTACTGATCATTTTAAGTGACGGTGGGCCCTGAACAGGCTCAAAAAAACCCCTTTGCTTTGGTACCCAATATTAACACGTTTCAGTACACATTCAGCCAAACCTTCTGACTATTCTGAACTTTCAAAATTGATCTGGAGATCCAGGAAGATTGAAACTTCTACAAAGAGGACCTGAGATTTTGCCTTTTGCTGCAAACTTGTCAAGAAAAGATGCTGATGGGGAAGGAGTTCTTGATAATATTTCACACAAATGTGCAGAGGTCTTCAGACAATGAACACAACAAAAAAACAGCAATACCAACTTTTTAAAGCCCCGGTATTTAAAGCGTTATTGTTTATAATCCTACCTGAAGCTGGAGGGAATGTTTTGAGTGCCTGCCAAAAGGCTATTTTAAGTGCTTAAAAGTACAGGTTTTTTATCATTTTCCAGAGACCTGAATGTGCAGAGGCTCAGCAGTCCAGCTCTAGAAGAATTAGGAAGATTAGGGTAACAGCAGGAGCCTAGGGTCAAGTTCTTTCCTCAAATTAAGATAATTGAACTGTGCTGGTACAAAGGGGAACTTGGTCCCTTGAGTGTACGAGACTGTTAAATAAACGTGAATATTGGAAATTATGTAAACCAAACAATCAGGGCAAGTTAATTCAGTCACACTCATTCCATTATTCAGAATGACTCAGGTTCCTCTGGTGAAAAATCCATTCGGAAAAAAAAAATTATTTTACCAATGTATAAGGCAGCATTTTCTTCAATGGTGTAGTCATCAATGTATGCAATTCCCAAAGGCTGGATAGGCGTTTCACCTATTCCACGCAAAAGATTTCCCAGTAAAACATAGATCCACATGGAAGAGCCTCCTTCTTTTTCACATCCTGGGTATATCACAAGAGAGACAAAATGATTTGGTTTTCTTAACAGTGTGACACTGAATGCACAGGACTTCTAAGATACGTCTAATGTGGGAAAACCAGTATGAAAACTGTGAAAAATGTTTTGTGAGGTGTATGGATGGCAACTTTAACCCAATCAGCTTGAGGAAGACACACTTTTAGCATGAACTGCTCCATTCAAAGATACTAGAAGTTGGCTAATTTTACAAATTAATCATCACACCCCACTTTAGAAACCTTGTTCATTTCTTTCTAACCAGAACTGGAATCTCCTAATGGAAATATTTGGGAAACATTGAAGATGATAGGCTCCTTGCCCATGAGGAGCTCAAAGCACGCAGAGGGTAGACAGCTTTGTGGTGTGCAAAAAGGGGTCATGGGCAGGGAGAGAAACAAGAAGTGGGATTTGCAGGTTGTGAGACCCAAGCAGCTCTTTCCAGTGGGTTGAGGATCTAAAGGCATATTTCCTGGCAGAGGAAAAACCATGACTTTCCAAGGTCGCCATGGGAGATTGGTGTTTCTGCAAGCCACAAAGCTGCAGAAAATTGCTGGAGGAGACAGCAAGGCTGGAGGAAAGGCTGCAGCCTGAGAAAAAAAAACAACTCTTGGCAGTGGTCAGTGGCAGTTATATATTTATTTTTTAATAATTTGCCTCAACCACTAGATCTGGATTTTCTGTGGAAAAGATTCATCTTGTTCCTTTTTCTTTTTTTTGGTGTTCAAATAAACTATTGCATGAGAGTTTGTGAGCCTTTTGATACATTCTAGTATGCTTATCATGATATTTGACACAGATCATTCTCACCTGCATTTATTTTTGCTTGAGGTTTTTCCAAGGCAGGGAGCAGAGTTCGGGTTTTATCCTGCAGACATGGAGAGATGCCAACAGTCGAATTGATGGTGGAAGGGAATCTTTCATACTCATATCTGTTTATAAACCAGAGTTGTTTTTTACTGTCCCAATTTATGAGAAAAAGCAAACAGATGTGTTATGACCATGGAAGATAGGCACTTAAATGAAAATTTCATCTGCATCCAGTGTTGACAATGATGGTTTACAGACAATAAATGGAACTCAGTTTATATTGTGTTAGTACACAAAAATTGTTCCTTTGGTTCTCTTTGTGTCACAGTGATGCATTTCCGTTCAACAGGCACTTTGGTCCACTATGATGCATGAATCCGTACTGAGAGATTACCAGACAGTGGCTGTATCCTCTGGCTTGTGTTTGAAACTCAGATTGTCTTCCTGAGTTTAGTCATCACTTCATCACTGAAGTCTCAACAGTTCTTAAACTGTGTCAAAGTGTGGCCAATCAAGATCAGAGACGAATAAAATGATTATGCAATTACAGCTGAGCACATATGTTAAATTATTTGCTGTACAGTAATTAGTGTTTTCACAAAAAAAAATGTTGCATAACCACATACACATATGCCTATTTCTATGGACATCTTTACAGTCAATGACTAAATATTTTAGTGACCTAACATTCAATGTGCATAGCCCAGCCAGAAAATACCAATCACTGCACTTACCGTCCCATGAAGAACTGGGGCATCGCAATTAGGAATGTTCCAGCTGACATAATTAAGCAGCCTGCTCCAATTATTCTTGGCCTGTGAAGCTTCGCTCCAAAGTAGCTTACAAGAATTATGATTAGGAGGTTCCCTTTGAGAGTACAAAAGGAAAACAGTTTTACGGTTTGTTGGTAGGAGATTCCCTAAAATAACAATTCCTAGTGAATGGTATAGGCAGTGATCTCAGGGGAGAGGACTGATTGCATGAGATTGGTGTTTCTCCCTCTTTCCAGGATTTCTTACAAGAGTCCAATGCCTTCCATGAGAAGAAAACCATAAACTTTTGGATAATCAGGTAGAAATGAGGAGGACTATGCCAGCTGAAAAGAATAGATAGCCAGGAAAACAGGAAAAGAGGGGCTCGAACAGAACTTTATACACTTAGGCTAACATTAATTCCTGTGAATACCACAGTCCACTGTGTACCCATGAGAAAAATTAAGTAAACTGAAATTGTAAGAAACAATGTCATTCTGGAAACATTAGTGCAAGAAGAAAAGGGATGGACTGGACAATAACAGATTACAGTTAGTTGTTTGTACCCTTCCTCCTTAATAAATCAAGAAGGGCAAACACTTGTGGGTGAGGTGGATTTCTGACAAAATGTGAGAGAAACTGGGAATCTGTGCAGGTAAATTCTTATTCAACAGCCCAAATTTCTACTAGTGTTATTTGCCAGACATAGGCTTATCACAATATAAAATAGTTATAAGTATGTTGAACTATTGCTTGTATAAGCAACCCTATCCTATCCAAAATAATCATATTGGCAGTCATGCTGATCTTTACTAGGTGAATCTTGCTCAGTTTTAATGGTTCAAGGAGATTTGTACAATTATTTTTCATAACAAATTTCATCACTCTTTCTTTTCTGAAAATAAAAATATGTTGCACAGCTCATACCAATTTCAAAACCACCATCAATAACGCCAACCAAAGAAGAAGGGATATCAAATCTTCTTTCTATTTGTGTTATAGTACTTTTTAGATAACTTCCTGACAGTGCTTTAGCAAAGTAAACAAAAGACAATGCTCCAAGGAATACCTGTGAAAGAAATTGACAGTGATTAAAATCAGGCAGTACAGAAAGCTTTACTTTATGAATTATTTTTAAACAAGTTTTACAATCCCAACTCTTCTTTTCCCAACTAACCACATCAATATTTCTCCTGCTTTTTAAGAATATTAGATTACTATTTTGGCCAGTTCTTACAAGCAATGGTGATATAAACTGAACTTGCTGTCAGCCACTGTGTATTTCAGGTAGATGTCAAAAGTACTGTTGCTTTGAAGGACAGACATATAACACCCACCTTATATCTTTCAGGAGGGGGTATCTTACACAGTAACAATAGGGTACATGTTAAGTGCAGCTCAGTGGAGAGGTGGCATTTTCTGGCATTTTTTAATACAGGCTTTTGCAATCAGCTGGATTTTAGAGTCCTGCTCTGGTAAGCTGTTCCCACTGAAGCCCAGGGTGACCAGGAGGGAGAAGTCACTGCCTCCTGTTACATGAGTCCACGAGCTGACCAATGACCTGCCAAGAAATTCTCTTTTAGGCTCATCCTTTCCCCACCAGATCTCTTGCAAGCTCTAATATGTACATTTTCTTTTGAGTGCCCACTGCATTTTTCTGGGAGAGAACCTTCACTCATCCTTTTATTTTGCAGAGGCGTTTATGTGTTAGTCTGAATCAGGAGTGGGCTTTGGAAATGAAACTCCCCAGTCCCTTCGCTGTGCTTTGGTCATACTGCAAATTCGCAGACTGAATCCCTTTTACACAAAGAAAACTGGAAGATGTGTTCCAGAAGGGCATTATGTTCACTTTAACAATTAATGGCTCTTCAGTTTCTGGGACAAGACTAGAGCTGAAATGCATACAGTGGGAGTGCAAGGTCCTGCAGAGCTATTGCCTAAATTTGCCATCACCAAATGCAGCCTTTCTGAGTTTATAAGCTCCAGAGATACTCAGCTGTGCAATTGGTCATGAAAATCACAACATTGCTTTTTTACCTTCAGATACAGATTGTATTGGCTGAATATCTAGGGATGCTTTTTGTAAAAAGTTAAAAAAAAACAACCCCATACCCTAAACCAGAAATTAAAAGACACAGTAATATTTCATATTAAGAAAGGCCTAGATCCTTGTCCTACTCCTTAGGCCTTCCCTCTAAGCAATCATACTTTCCAGTAAGCAGGTGCTCTAAAGAGGTGCCTCCCATGTAATACCCCTTACAACACCTCATTTGACAAGGCACATAGGCAATAACACTGGCAGGCACTGTTGAAAGCAAATTTTTGTGTCAAGGTTCAAATGTATCTCTGTGTCACATTCGACCGACTACTTTATCCAGTGTTGGTTATTCCTCCTTCAGAAAAACTTGTGGGTAAATAAAGAGTATCTGATTCTTATTTCTTCCAGTGAGGTCTCTCAAAGAGCTCTCTAATAGAAACATCACCATGATATTTTACATTTTCTGTGTGTTTATGCCCTTGGATTTTAAATAACAATGTGAAAGCAAATATAATTTTTCACAGGAGAATCATGTAGGTCAAACTAGAACTTCAACCATCTCAGTCTCTCTTTGACACAAGTTTTCCTTCTGGCTTTGCAGCTGTCCCAGGAGGGAGATGGAGACTGTACAGCTGTGGAAAAGTGTTCCTCATTTAGAGTTGGGACTGAAAGGAGCACATGATTTCACATTATTTTTTTGGTTTGACAGTGACTGTAATTGAATATTTCACCACATCTTTCTGGTTAATAAAGGAAATTTTAACATATAATAAGGCTGATATCTAGGGACCTCATTTCTGGGCCTTTACAGGATTAGACAAAAACAAGGAGAATATTCAGGAATCAAAAAAATTTTACAGCAGTCATCAGACTCAATTAATCCCACTGTATCCTCACTGCTTTGCATTATTTATAGACTTCAAGTCAACTACTGCTGAAGTAATTCACCGTATTGGGAGCTGGATGAATATCAAAAGTAAGTATGTGTATGTGAGTGCGTGAGAGAGAAAAAAACAAATGAAATGAAGACTGCAAGATGAAAAGAACTGGGCAAGGTCAAAGACTCATTTTATATCAACTCAAGTCATCTCACCTTACCATTCTCTGATAATCTACTGAGACCTCACCCAAGAGAGTGTCAGCACTTTACAGCCCGGCTTTGGAAAGCAGGTAGAGACAATAGGTAAAGCATCATGCTGCCTCCTGTACCTGAAGCCTCCCATACAGGGAGGAATGCTCCTTCAAGGTGCAGTGGTCCTACTCAGGTAGGTACAGCTCCATTACGAGGCTCAAGGAAGTACTTCTCATGGGTGAGACAAGTACAGACACAGTGGTGATACTTCTGCAGATTTGTTTCAAAGACACCTCAAGGAGAATTCTTTCAAATCAGGAATATTATAATAATACTTTAATAACAGAGTGCTCAAAACATGCAGACCATAACAAAAGTATTAATTTTTAGAGCCCAGAAGGCTACCATGTCTACAAGCTTAAAAAAGCAATCTGTGTTAACAGCTACCTGTAATACGTGTCTGCCAATGCTCTGTTCTTAAGGTCAGGAAAATAGGGTGGTGCAGTAAGGAGGATATAATGACCTTTCAGGAATATCCTTGAAGATCTCATAACACACAAGCCTCAACCACCATGTTATATTTGAACATTGCCAAATGCTAGGCAAATGAAGATCTGAAGCAGACTTTTGAGACTTAGAAAAATATTTAATAATTTCATAGTGACTCAGCAAGACATAATCAGAAGGGAAAAAGGGATAGTTCACAGAAAAAAAAAAAAAAAGGAAAAAAAAAAAAAGAGGCTTTCTAAGTCCCTACTGGAATAGTCAAAACCTCTTACTCTACCTTTATACCTCCACAATACGACTGTTTTTCCTTGGATGCAGAAGATTCAGATTTGAATGAAGATCGGTCAACAAGCAGGATTGTGTTTGAGAAAATCTGAGTATTTTCTTTTGATGAAATCTCCATGATGATATCCCTTGCCTCTAAAGCAGAAAACATGGAGAACATTGTAAAAGGGCATCCTAATAGCTCAGCCTCAAAAGCTCATCATGTGGCAACAACACCCTGCTGTACTGTTTTCCCTACAACAGCAATTATCAAACTTTACAACAGAATCTGACAAGTGCACTGGATGTTTAATTATGGAAATTTGCAATTCACTTGCCTATAATAATGAAGATTAAATCATACTCAGCAAGCAGTCATCATCTTCACTCTCTAGCTATCATCAGCGTGATTTCATTGAACATTTAACCAAGCATTACCAGCAGACTAAACGGGTCTTGTTAACATTTTAAACAACATTTCTGGAGCCTCTATGTAAGTTCACATTTCTAGATGTGATGATGTCTGCAGAGATTTCTCAGAGCTAATCTCTGAACTTCCTATATATCTGGGACATTAAGTAATTAGATCAAAGGAAATCTAGCCCTGTTAATGAGGGACTTGAACTGGTTTAGGTTGAAACCTTAGCACTAATCGTCTGATGTTAGATAATGAGTTACACAAGAATAAAGGGGTTTAGTTCCCTTTACCATTTTACATAAAGCCTTAGGGCTGAGTAGGCAATTGTTACAGGAAAAATGTGAATTTTCTTCTTTGCAGGTAAATACAAAGAAGTAAAGAAAACCTAAATACTGTACTTTGAGAAGAGAAAATATCAGTAATTCTTAAATCTCTACTTACATACTGCAGTACTTTGTTCTTAATTTCAATCTCTAAATCAGATCTGAAAATATTTATGAAATCAGCTTCTGTGTTCACTGTTAAGCAGCACTATGTTTTATAGAACTGCTGGCTGAAACCAGAAGTTCCTATTCTTTAATGTTTGTCTACAGACACAAATCTTATGTAAATAGAAAATACATATGTTTTCATGCATATGTGTATATATATACATATATGTACATGTGTTTTCGTGGCTTCCCAAGGGTCTGCACAGTAGATACTTGTGCTGCCAGAAAAGTAAGTGAAAATAACAGAAGTATATCTAGATGCTAAGATTTGTTCATGCAAATACTTGCCCAGGTTCTGTTCATACACAGACAAGGCAAAAAGATTGGCTGAGGTACAAACATTTTGACTGAGGTCTCTCCATCACGTCAGATAAGTAAGAGTTACTGACTACATATAAGAAATATTTGCATTTGGCACTGCCCTGACAGGGACTCTAATGCATTTCCTTGTCAACACTAATGAGTATATAGATTTGGGGGAAGGAGGGAGGGAGGGAAAGCAAACCCAATAAAAAATAAGAATTATTTGTACTTGTCACAGAAAACTTCCCTCGTATTCTTACTCTGCTTCTGACTCACTTCCAGTCTTGGGAAAATCACATCATCTCCCTGTGCCCCATTTCTGAACTTGCTTAATGGTGAATAACAGCATGTACCTCACAACACTCATGTAAGGAAACTAATTCAAACTTCTGAGCATGGGCATGACACTCATCTAAGGCGTGCTGCTGTGTAAGCACATCAAATAAATAGCCTTTAATTTAAGGTTTGAAATGTTCTGCATATTGCTACTACGCTATGCAATCTTGGTATGAAAAAAAAAAAGAATTGAAGAAGGTAAATATCTGAAACACAGGACTGATAACCACACAAGTTTTACCAGTTTTAATATATCCCAAATTGTTCCTATCTCATAACTTTAAGGAGGTCAGTAGTTTTCAAGGCCAGAGCAATCTACAACCATATACGTCAGAGCAACAGTTCTGTTGCCATGACAATGTCTCTGAGGGAAAGTTAACACAAGCTAGAGAGCAGAGCAGTGTGCCCTGTGGTACAGGTACAGCAGTGGGTACAGCCCACTGCAATATTAGTTTAATCTTTCATTTTTCATGCAACCAGTGCAAATAAGAGCGTTTCACTCTAATCACAAACCTGCCTTATGCCACTCTGTACCACTGTTGTTCTACTGGGATTATTTGTAATATGCTGCCAACTGCTTTAGGAGGTCAGAAGTAGCTTTTGTTTTATTCAAGCAGATATCTGACTGGTAAGGATGCTCTCTTCCTGACGGGTATAGTGACAGCCTTAGGCTTTTGCTGTATCTTGGATAACATTTTTCGCCCGCGCCATGAAACTTGAAGAAGGATAACCTGTGTCAGCTTTTCCTTCCCAGATGCGGCAGGAATGCCAGCAAAACATAATCATAGAATTGTCTAAGTTGGAAAAGATCTTTAAGATTGAGTCTAACCGTTAACCTAGCACTGCCAAGTCCACCATTAAACCATGTCACTAAGTGCCACATCTACACGTGGCACTCAAACACTTCCCTGGGCAGCCTGTTCCAATGTTCAATCACCCTTTCGGTGAAGAATTTTTTCCTAATATCAAACCTAAACCTCACCTGGTGCAACTTGAGGCCATTTCCTCTTGTTCTAGTCCCCCCTGAGCCTTCTCTTCTCCAGACTAAACAACCCCAGTTCCCAGTTCCTCATCAGACTTGTGCTCCAGACTCTTCACCAGCTTCATTGCCCTTCTCTGGAGAAGCTCCAGCACCTCAACGTCTCTCTTGTAGTGAGGGGCCCAGAATGGAACACAGTGTTTGAGGTGTAGCCTCTCCAGTGCCAAGTACAGGGGGATGACTACTGCCCTGGACCTGCTGGCTATGCTATTGCTGATACAGACCAGGATGCCATTGGCCTTTTTGGCTGTCTCAGCACCAGCTGGCTTAATACTAAGTTGGCCTTTGACCAGCATCCCCAGGTCTTTTTCTGCAGACTTACTGAGGGTGTTGTAGGATCCCCTAGTCCAGATCACTGATAAAGATATTAATAAGCAGAACTAGCCCCAGCATTGAGTCTTGTGGAACTTGTGATCAACCACCAACTGCATTTAATTCCATTCACCACAGCTCTTTGGGCCTGGCCATCAAGCCAGTGAACAGTACACCTGACTAAGCCATAAGCAGCTCGTTTCTCTAGGAGAATGCTGTAGGATATGATAGTGTGTCAAAGACTTTACAACAGGCTAGGTAGGCAACATCCACAGCCTTTCCCTCATCCATTAAGCAGGTCACCTTGTCATAGAAGGAGATCAAGTTGGTCAAGCAGGATCTGCCTTTCATAAACCTGTGCTGACAGGGCCTGGTCACCTCTTTGTCTTGTATGTGCTGTGTGATGGCACTCAAGGTGATCTGCTCCATAACCTTCCCTGGCACTGAGGTCAGACTGAAGGGCCCTGGAGGTTCCTGAATCCTCCTCCTGGCCCTTCTCATAGATGGGTGTCACATTTGCTAACTTCCAGTTAATGGGGTCCTCCCTGGTTAGCCAGGGCTGCTGATAAATGATGGAAAGTGGCTCAGTGAGCACTTCTGCCAGCTCCTTCAGTACCCTTGGGTGGATCCCATCTGGCCCCATGCACCTGTGTGTGCCTAAGTGGTATAAAAGCTTACTAACCATTTCCCCTTGGATTATGGGGTCTTACATTGTGCTTCCCATCCCCATCTTCCAGCTCAGGGTCACAGAGCCCAGAGAACAACTCAGCCTAAGACTGAGGAGGCAAAGAAGGTATTAAGTACTTCTACCGTTTCCTCATCACATCCAATAAAGATGGAGATTTTGCTTACCACCCCTTTTGTTGCTAATGTATTTACAGGAACAGTTTTTATTGTCTTTTACAGCAGTAGCCAGATTAATTTCTAGCTGGGCTTTGGCCCTTCTGATTTTCTCCCTTCATAAACTCAGAACATCCTCGTAGTCCTCCTGAGTTGACCACCCCTTTTTCTGAAGGTCATAAACTCTTTTTTTTCCCCTGAGTTCCAGCCAAAAGTCTCTTTTCAGCCAGACCAGTCTTCTTCCCCAGTGGTTTGTCCTTCAGTATATGGGGACTGCCTGCTCCTGTGTCTTTAAGATTTCGTTCTTGAAGAATGTCCAGCCTTCCTGGACTCCCTTGCCTTTCAAGTCTGCCTCCTAAGGGACTCTGTCAGCCAGTTTCCTAAGCAGGCCAAAGTTTGCCCTCTGGTAGTCTAAAGTTGCAGTTCTGTTATACTCCCTTCTTACTTATTTGGGAATTGAAAACTCTATCATTTTATGATAGCCATACCCAAGAAGGCCTCCAATCACATCACTCACAAGTTCTTCTCTGATCACAAAAAGGAGATCCAGCAGGGTACCCTCCCTAGTTGGCTCACTGACTGACTGTGTCAGGAAGTTACCTCCACACACCCCAGGAACCTCCTAGACTGTTTCCTCTCTGATACATTCTATTTCCAGCAGACACCTGGTAAGCTGAAGTCCCCCACAAGACCAAGAGAGGGACTATTGTGGGACTACTCCCAGCTGCCTATGGGATATTTCATCTGCCTCTTCATCCTGGTTAGGTGGTCTGTAACAGACTCCCACCGTGATATCTGCCTTGCTGGTCCTCCCTCTGATTCTCACCCATAAACACTCAATCCTATCATTACCATCATTAAGCTGTAGACAAATCAAAACACTCCCTAACATACAGAGTTCCTCCATTGCCTCTCCTTCCTTGCCTATCCCTTCTGAAGAGTTGATAGGCATCCACTGCAGCACTCCAGCTGTGCTTCTTCACACCTATGATGGATAAGTGCAGGCGGGTCACACTGCCTGAAGGACATCTGCTAGCCATATTCACACTTTCTCCCTGCCTGTCATCAGGGCTCACAGCTGGGGCTCCAACCTGTACTTGGATTCCTGGCTTTAGCTGGCCAGGGTGTGGGAGCCCTCTGTGCTGGGTCTGCTTTCTATCTAATGAAAAGCACACATGATAACCCACCTGTGACACAGCTTGGGTGGCAGAAGCACTCATCCTCCCAGGGGCTGGTACGTGGGGCTGTGCCTGATGGTCAGGTCCAAGGATGAATCTGTCCCTGAGCATGCATACAGCAGGCTGAGACACTGACAGGGAGTTACCACTCATTCAAACTCCAGGCAATGAAAAGAAAGTCCTTCCCCACTGGAAAATCCTTTGCTTTGCAGTAAGCCTCCTTAGACATTCCTTTACTGTGTGTCAGCCCAGAGGTGTAGGAGCTGCAGTTGCTAGAAAACGTGAACAAGGAGGCTGGTACAGAGACTGCTTACTCATAAACCCATGTAAAGCACATCCACTCTGAAAGGTGACTCAACAAAGAGAAGAAGAAAAGCCAAATCTTACCTGGCAGAAGAAAATCCCAGAGATGGTTCCTACCAATATTTGTAGGTAAGCTCCCTCTATTGCCTGTGCATACTCATACGTGCTTGCGTGGACTCTAAGCGTGGTCTAAGCTTAAAAGCAGGAAAAATTGGAGGGGAAAACCACCTCTTAGAAAGTACTCTGTCTAAGGATGGTACATCTTATACTGGCTATGGAGAAAGGAAAATGCATAAGGGTGGGAGAACTTATTTTGTCTCTTTTCTTACCTGAGCATTTGGTATTTGTCTCCCGCCCTCATCCTTCCCCCCACCTCCTCAATGTTTTCTTCCTTTCTCTCCTCCTATCAACTCCAGGACAGTGCAGAGACAGGCAAAGCAAATGTGCTGGGTATCCTAGCTGGAAATCCTGAAGAGCACCTAAACCCTTCCAGAGATATTTATCTTTGTAAGTTGCTGTTTGATGGGACACGTGACATAGCTTTGTGGAGAGGAAAGAAAAAAAAACAAACAGTCCTGATCTTCTTAATTGCTCATTCCCAGGAAACAAAAGACTTCAAGGGGAAATGAACCAGAAAGAGAGGAAAAAAAAAAGAGGGGTGGGGGAGGAGGAGACGGTGGTGTGCATGGGAGAAGGTAGGGAAGGTAGGATGTAGGGTGATTCACAAAGATTTCGCATTCAGACCCTGTTCCTTCCTGGTAGGTCCAGTACTCTCTGCTCCCCAAAAGCCTCAAGGCAAACTTCTTATAAAGACAATGTAAAACCAGAACGAAAAGACCCATTAAAGGAGAGGACAGAACTGCATGGGAGAGTAGGACAAGTCTTTTGCCACAATGAAGGGATTATTTTGCAAAGTTCATTCCCACCCTGTGTTTTTCCTGTCACAATGTCACAAATGAAACCACATTTACCTGCAAGTTTGTGTAAAGGTGAAGAATGTTTCTAGTTCCCAGTGCAGTTGCTTGAACTGAGAGAGGCTATAAATCATGTGTCTTCTGCTAACCTTTAAACTTTACTTATACAAACAGAGAAGGTATTAAAACTCTAAATTCTTTTTCCTTTCTTTCTCTCTCCCACCCGTTGCAGAAGGGTATGGTTCCATTGCAGCTAAAACCTCACTGACATTCAAAACGGTGCTATGCCAAACATGGCACTTTGGACCAGGCTTCTACTTTCCGACATTTAATACTAATTAGTCATTATATATCCTTTTTGGGTTCTTAATGCAGCTGGAATTTTATTACACTGCATGTAATTCACATTTTGTACTTTAATGTATCTTACATGCTTAGGTTTGGAAATCTGGAAATCTTTTTTCCCTTTTTCTGAGATAACAAGGAGCCTAATATTCCACAGGAATTAGTGATTAAGAGAATTAGTGATTATGAGTTCTCTCATAGAACAGCTTCCAAACTGTTTCCTTCAGTTATTAGGAAAACTGAGTTTACACAATACAGGATCTGTACCTTTAATCTTTGTTGCTGACCTTGTCTCCTTCAATGGTTATTATGCCACTGCTAGCCTTCACCACAATGTCCCTTAATATCCCTCATGTTCAGAGTCATAAACTCTTATATAAATGCCTTTTACGTAAACTTCTAAGACCCCATTATGCTACAAACCATATTGATGAACACCAGGGCATGGTCTTCTGCCCTTGAAGAATGATTTTATGCAGTTTAAGATGAATGCTTTGAAGAATGAGGCCCCCAAGAATAAGTGCAATCTTCTCATCTTTCCTGTATTTCTGCTTCATTGTAAAACCTCAGCATCAGCTTTCTATCACAGTTGGGCTTTTACTGGAATTTTTTTATAGAGTTTTCTCTGACTTCTTTAGAGGTATAGATAATATCTTAACTGGAGCTTTATAAAAACCACCCTGGAGGAGGTATTTTCCATTATGCAGAGTTTTCTTACACCTTCCAGAAAAGCACCTTTATGAGCTAATTACAGCAGTTCCTCAGAAATGGTCTTATTTATGTCCTCTATAGTACTTTTCCAGATGCTCAGAGTAAATCTCACTAAATCTCAGTGAGTTCATCTGACAGAGAAGAAAGTCTCATCCAGGTAGGAATTCATTAGTTTTCCAGGCCTCCCAGGCCATGGCTATCACATGGAAAGGAAATGCAGTACATCGCTTTCTACAATTTACTTACAAGAACTGAGACAGGGGAAACAAACCACTACCAATTCCAATAGAGGACATGATGCTTCCTGTGTGTCACTTTTCAGTGCCTCCCACAGCAGAGCACTTCCCAAGCACAGCAGCACAAAACTCAGTGGAAGCTTGCTAGACAGTCAATCAAACAAGAAAAGTTTTACCTTCCCATAGTCCTAAAAGAAATTGCTTACTTATATATACTTGTTCTGTAATTGAAACAAAGCCTTTAAAACAACTACAGGACAAAGAATCAGACTAAAGCTTGAAGTCTTTTTACTTTTCATTCCTACTTGGTACGAGTTACAGGAAATTAGAAGCTAGACCACCTTGATTTCTAAAGCACAGGGTTAAATTACTTACGTTTATAAAGCCTAGTCTAGCCATAGTGAATGGCTGTGACAAGAGTAATCTTGATTCATAGACATATCAATACACTAACAACACAGCAGGTTTGTAGGTCAGTCTTTAAACCATCCAACAACAACAAATCTCTGAGGCGTAGCTCCAGGGAACCAGCTGCTTCTTTTTCAAGCACATTTCATGAACAAATGCTAACCTTGTAAAGACTTAAATCTCCCCACCTCCCCCACGTTCAGAAGCATGAACTTTTCCTTTGTAAAAGACATTTTTTTTTAAATATATTCCAACAGACTTATTTAAATCATAAGGGCTTTCTTGTAAAGATAAACTTTATAGGAAAATCTGAAAACACACATAACAGCTGCAAAGAAACATTTTTATCTGATAGAAGAAAAATGTTGACTTTTTAAAAAAGAAAACCAAAATGTATAAATAGGTTTTTGAATACCACAGCACCTTAAAATCTGAACTTCTACATGATTTCTATGTCTGACAAGAGAACAGATTCCCAAACCTTAATACTGTGTTGCAAAGCTACGTACAAACTCTTGTAGAATTAGTCTTCCACTACTCAGAATGACACTGGCCAGATGCTCCTTTATTATTTCATTTATGACAGCACATGAATATTCCGAGCCTGAACCACTCCACTGTGCCTGCAACAACTCACAGAGAAAGATGGTCAGTCATGGCAGCAACTGCTTGTGGCCAAGACTTCTATGGCGATGATCTCCTGACCCCTGGAGAAGAGCTAAGATGAATCAGACAAGACTGAGAGAATCAACTAAAGTGTAAGTAATACTCAGATTTGAAGGAAAGGGATTGAACTGTTCAGGTTTGCTCAAGGTCATGCAGGAAGTTTGTGCAGAGCTCAGGAAAAACTCGAACAGATCCAGATCTCTTGCATCCTTGTCCAGAGAGCAGGAAGCTCAAGGAATTACACCACTGTTGAGTCTGGAAATTAAGCTGCCAGAATAAAGGGAACTTAGAAAGCATGATGGCTTGGGAGCACCTTCTCTGTCAAAGAAACTTCTCCAAGTACTTAAATTTTAGTATGATTTAACTTTAACAATTGATAAAAATCTTATTTCTTCTAGCTGTGATTCTTAGGCAAATCTGTAGTTCACAGTCAATGACAAGCAGATACAGCAAAGACATTCAGAGTTAACTAATGAAGCAATCCAGTTTCACTGCCTATATAATTTTAATTGCTTTAGCTCTGCTACTTTATTGAAGTGGATTCATTATTTTAATTTTCCTCTTCTTTTTGTTGCCAGTCCTAAGAACATGTTTGGTAAGAACACAAATGAGTAGGAAACCTTCTGCGAGAACAAACCTTTCATACCCATTCCACATCAAAGAACCAGAGACAAAGTATTCACTTCAGCTGTTAGTAGCTCTCAGGGATTGCCGTGAAAATTTCAGGCCTAAGAAGGGGAATGAATGAGAGATCCAGTAACATGACATACCTCTTCAGGGCAGGAAGCATTTGTACCCACTGGAGCTTTGGGGAGAATTTTAATTTACAAGAACGTAAGAAGAGAAACAAACTGGAATTTGTCCAGCCATTAGAGATTAATACCGTTAATCATAATAAAATCCCATGGCACTTTCTGTAATGCAGATAAGTTCTTCGAAGCAGGTTTAAGCCCAAAGATTTTGGCTAGAAATGTGGAAAGAGAAGGTGTAAAGAATTTGACAGAAGAGTTTATTACATGGAAGGTGTTGAATTTGTAGAATATGATGCCTTTGGCAAGCACAGTAATAAGCAATTGCCATGTGCAAAGGATTGTGAAGGGAAGTAATTTACCAGCAACAACAAAAGTCACTGTAAATGAAGCCATCATGCAGATCAAAGAAGAACCTTCTGCTTTGTATTTCCTGGCTGCAGAGAAGCAGATGTTGCAGCATGTTATCTGTATCAGATTCACAAATGATTACAACCGCATCTATCCCAGGTTATTTAGTGATTATAACTAGCAGTCTGGATTGGGTGTGACACAAGCTATCAAAACCTTGAGTAAAACTTTAAAGTTGCATGTTTTCTTCAATGGCTCATGAATTAATGCAATGATGGTATCACCCCTTGTCTGTGAAACTGTTCAACGAATTAGCTGGCTTTGACAGTTTCTATCTCAGCATGCCAAGTCTTTGGGATCCTTTAACTTAAAAATCTCCCTTGGACTGCATGAGATGACTACTCAAGAGCTACAGACCCTACCAGTCAGGGTAGCACCTGTAAATTACACATGACTGTCAAAGTAATTTGCTGTTCTACCCCTGTATGAATCACTGAGAAATATACAGGAAGTCCATGGTGGCATGAGGGCTAATGTCAATTTTCCACAGGATTTTGGTGAGAAAATTGAAGAAATGTTAAAAGAAAGCATTGCTAAACAGAGCACTGAGAGTTCTCTGAGATTTCTATTTTTAGTGAGACATTTTACGTGCTTTTAGGAAAGTGAATTTCCTGGGGCAATTGAGAGCAATTTGAACACCTGGAAAATGCAACATTTAATTGAGCTGCTACTGACTGTGCCTCATGGCCTCCTTTATGTTTCACCAGAACCCCAGGAGAGGCAGTTCATGTGTGGTCTCATTAGCAGATTGACTGCTTCTGCTCTGTGTTTTGTTGCTCATCAATTCCCATGGGAACATGTTGCTGTTTGGAGAGCTCTAGAGAGAGTTTGCAGTTTTTCAAAGACAGCGCTTTCTTTACCTTGGTAGGCCCTATTCTTTGTGACAAGCAGCACTGAAAGAAAAGTTTTTCTTTGCTAATCCAGTTGTATGATTCTCTGTGGGCAGCAGTGAATCTTTGGATCAAATAATTCCATGCTATGAAGTTATTAAGTGCTTGGGACAGACTAGCTGCAGGCTTATAAGCAGTTCCTTTAGAATAGGTATAACCAGATTCTACTTTCATACTGGCAATGATGCAAAACAGTATCTTCCTAATCACTCCCTGGTGCAAATTTCCTTACATTTTTGCCAGTCAGAGTTTAAGGTAGAAGCAAAATAAACCTGTGGGACTTCAAAACTGACAGCCAGATATTTGGCTGATGTTTTTCCATATTTTGAAATCTGTTAAATTTTAAATTATCGGGAATGAGGCTTTGAATACACACTTGATCCAGCTAATCTGTATGCAGCCATTTCAAATATGGTGGCTGAAGAGCTCTCCAGATCTTTGATGAAAGAAGGTAATAAAGCATAAAAAATGGGGAAAATTTTTGACAGCTGAAAGATGCTTTTCTGAAATTGAAAGCAGTGAGCCAAGAAAGTAGCTAGATGTCAATCCTAGCCCACATAATGGACTAGCAAAATCTTTCACTGAAGAATATAATTACAAGAAAATTGATTTCACTTACTGATATCCATCCCACTTTAACAGATTACTTCTGTGATTAGTAAGGAAAACACTGTTAAGATAACACATTTCATTTTCTCTGGAAGCATTAGTCACTCTGCATCACTGTGGCTGAATAGCACCACGTAATACAGACCACACTCAATCAGTGTGGTCCATATTAATTGGACAGAAGAACACACAGATGACACGTTGAAATATCTGTCATCATTAAAGAAGGATATTTACAATGAGACCTTTCACAGATTGGTTTAGCCACACAGCATTTAACATGGGATTTATTAGTGATCTGACATAAAGTGCAGAGTACTTAAAAAGTAAAAGTTGCAGGTAACTGGATACCAATAAATGCAAGCATGGGTCACTAAAACATACCAAGCAGGGCTGGCAGCTAAAATGGTAATTCAATATATGCTAGCTTTACTGGATTTGAATCAGTGTTTGAAGAGGCTACAGGTGCTTAAACTGAGAGCTGGGCACTGAAAGCATCTTGGTTCAATAAAGGAAAAAGAAACACAGCAAACAGGATACCACAGAATTATATTTATGTTGTACATTTGTCTTCACATTGCAACATCCACATTGTTCATT
The DNA here is from genome assembly GCF_034315485.1 of Pezoporus occidentalis. Classification (NCBI taxonomy): domain Eukaryota; kingdom Metazoa; phylum Chordata; class Aves; order Psittaciformes; family Psittacidae; genus Pezoporus; species Pezoporus occidentalis. Next base: position 11,442,010 of record NW_026913748.1, on the reverse strand, counting down.
TTGTGACAAGTATTTCTAATAATATTGAATACATATTTACTGTATAATACATTTTACCAAGAGGCACTTCCAGTAATTCTGGCAAAAAGGAGCTTCATTATAGTGTCTAACTTACAAAACAGTAAAAATAAATAATGTTTATCTAAAAGATTTTTTTTTCCTGTACAGAATCTATTTTGTACAAAACATTTATCAGCCATTAACTAAATCACTTAACAAATACTTGTGAAGAGAATATATTAAGTATTGCTACATGTATTGAGTGCAAGATACTAGTGAAAGGAAAAGAATTACTCTGTTTATGAAAATCACCTAAAAATACAAGGCCTTGTTCCTGAAGTGTTTAGAAAGGAGAAGCTCGGTTACAACAATATTGACAATATATAAATATAAATTAACGTATGTAGTACTTAGTGAAAAGAACACTGTGTTAAAAACTGGTGTGTACAAATCCTAAACAAGATGGCACTTCTCTGCATTGCCACTTTGGCTGGCAGTTAGTTTTTAAAATATTGCTTCAAAAGAATTATAAAGGTACACAAAACCCTTTTCAAATAGAGCCGTATAAAATTACATTCCCACCCCCTCCCCCCCCCTTTTTCTCACCTTTTGAAGCGAAAAAACTCAAGGAGGGATTAATTTTGAGATACACAGGTGATTTGCAGAAACTTGTTACTACAGCTGAGTCTGAATGAGCATCATAAAATAGTTCTGTCTGAGGCACAGTGCCCCAGGGTCTCAGGCCAGGAGTCAAAACTCAAGGCATAGGGTATATAGCGACCAAATTTCTCCATGTTTTCTCCAGTAGAAAAACTTCAGTTGGCCTTTTGGGAATTTGAAAATACAAAATTTTTATGATTTAGCCCCAAAATCTGGTGGGGGATCAAGTGCTTCAATTATATCAAGACATGTAAAATTTTCTTTCAGAAAGGGTTTTGACCTTGCTGGATTAATTTTGTGGTTACTTTAATCAAAATGAGATTATCTGCTTTTTCAATCACATCTTGTACATGATATGAATGCTTGTATACTGTTACCCAGAGGGCCAAACTGTACTGGAAAAAAAATATATCTGAAAAGTATCACTTCCAGAACTGGAGGCAAAGGTTACAAAAATGTGTTTCTGTTGGAAAAAATCCTAGATGTTCTTCTATCAAAAGCACTAGAAAAAAAACTGCCACCCCTCAGTGAAAATGTTAATCTGTCAAACAAACATACAGTATGAATCACATCTTTTTAAAAAGTGAACTTAAATTACTTTCCATCATGCAAACATCTTATATTGATTACTCAAGAAAAGAAGACTTAACTTGAGAAAAGTAATGACCAAATGTATGCTGACATGGTTGAAATATTAAAAATATTGACACCACATAGCAGGTACTAATGCTGTCTTTGATCTTTCAGGTTACCATATGCAGTACTGTATTAACGTTTGCAAACACCTGAAAAAGAAAATTTTGCATTCAAATGCAGATTTTCATCATCTGTCAGAGTTAGGTAGGAATTCTGAAAAGAAAAGATAGTTTTAACAGACAACAGGCTTTCTGCCTCGAGTAGTATGTACACACATGGCAAAGGCTGGAGTGTTTTCTCTCTGATCAGATTACAGACCTTTTATGTGTTTTTCCTTTTTGTGAAAGCATAAGGGCAAAATGGCATGGCTGGGGAGGAAAAAACCCAACCACAACAAAACCCAAACACTTCAATCTACTTTAAATAAATATTTAAAAGCAAAGAGTGATTGCTAATTCACATTAATTGTTTGTGTTTGTTGTGGTAAAGGAAGATGGTGTTGAAAACCAGAGCATCTAAGACCACTGCCTTGGGGCTATCACACTGAGCAAACCATAGTGAGGTACGTACAGAGTTGGAATACTTACTCTAAAGTATTTCTACTTTGACAATGCCACCTGAAAGTCAGCATTTGTTCTTTACCTTCCCCCAGTTCCTCCCCCCTGCCATGCCGTGCTGCCTGGGACCCCACACCATTTGCAGGCCAAAGTTCCAAGAGCAGCTCCATCTGTACTCCTGAGGGAGACCAAGCTAACTCACACCTGCTTTGCTTATTTGATCTGCGTCAGGGCCACAGCACACACCGTGCTTTGCTTATTCGATCTAATTTCTACATGTTGTTTGCTTTTTTTGTTTGTTTTTTTTGTTTTGTTTTGGTTTTTGTTTTTTGTTTTTTTTTTTTTAAATTAGGACAAGAGAATTCAATCATAAGAGGTACATGGTCCACAGCTGTGGCAAAGTCCTTTATACCTGCTCTTGTACTTCCACACAGACAGAAGAACTGGGTGTCCCTATATAATTCACTGATGGCCTACACCACTTTTCACACTTGCAGATTTCAGAGCTGCTCCTTGCTGCACACAGCTCCCATATGTTCTGCCATCTACAGCAGAACAAGTCTCATCTGTTGTTCCACTTCTATGCCTTGGCATTGCAAGTAAGAAAAACAATGGCATGGACTAGCCACCTGAAAAGCTCAACTGAAATAAGTATCATCATAATTTTTCCTCCTCTAGCACCAAGAAAATTTTTTTTTTAATGAGGGAGAATTAAAGTACTTACATCAAAAATTTGTTTTAGTTTACTACTAGTTTACTACTACTGTCTTTCAGCATGACAGACCATGTGCAAGACTAAATGGTTTTACCTGAACTCATCACCTTCCAGAAGAAATAGTTTTACATGTGCAAGCACTTGGGGAATTTTGGCACACACCTTGAGTGACATTGGCAAGATTTCGAACTGCATAATGCTTGCTGTTGTTTCAGTTTTATCAAAGAACTGTGTGAACTGGCTCAAGCTTTTGCCCCCTTTTGTCATTGCAAGAATAGAATCCCCCCAAACCTACCCGTACTCCTCTGCCTGCAGGCTCCTGAGGAGCTTACGTTGTCCTAAGAATTCAGGTGGGTGCTCAGGCAGGCAAGTTCTGCATCCTACCGAGGAGGCATGATGTATTTTTCTTCAAGAGAACACCTGCCTGCCAGGAAAATCCCACTAATGGCCTCTGAATAAATCATAATTAGGATGTAAATGGAGGATAACTCTCGCACTGCTCCCTCCACCACTGGGATTCAATAACTACCACAGCAGGGGCTAAATCCCTGCTTTGATTTACCTCCAGAGGAATGTTGTTTTGCTAAATGAAAGCGATGAAAGTCAAAGAAAGATTTATCATACTAAGTTGCTCTCAAAGGTACTGGTGCTATTTTGCTCTAATTCAAAGTTTGCCTCCAATAAACAGTATTTTTTGCTAGCTCTCCCAATGACTGCTAAGACAGCTGCCACGTAATTTCAATTATTCCCCCATCTGTTCAGAAACACTTAATACGAATTTTCTTCAGCAGGCACGGACCCTCTTATTTGTTGGGTCACCTGAAAATATACATACAAAAAAAAGACACTCCCCCCCCGCAATGGGAACAAGTATCTTCTCTGTAGTGCTGCCGCTCTTTTGACTAATGTTGCAACATCAAACAGTAATTAAAACCCCAGAAACTCCATCGCTACTTCTTTCTAGGGGGATTACATTTGATTTTGAAAGAAAGGGAATACTGTGTTGTACAAAGTTTGTTTCATACTGGACTACAATTTCCTTTTCTCTTTCCCAAGAATTGCCAGTTTAACCTTCTCCCTGTGTATCTACAGCTCCAGCAACTTGAGGACTAATTACACCAGCGCTGTGCTAACAGCTGAGGAATACCCTAAGTTCTCAGGCCAATGTCCAGGCCCGACACTCGAAAGAGCAAGCAAGCATCCATTCCTGCCTCCCTGCTACAGTGCCTGCAGCAGACCTGGGAGAGGCAGGTTCTCTTCCCCGGACATGTGCCTCAATCTAATCTTCCACCTATGAGGCAATGGAATAGATGTTGAAGTAATTCTCACATTTGTCCTTGAATTAGAAACCTTTCTTCCTTAATCTAATAACACTGGAACATCTCAAACATAATAGTACTTGCAAAAGTATTAGCAAATACACATTTTTATGAATTGCAGGTTTTCTGACAGTCAAAAGTCTCACAGAAAAGACACAGGATGTCATTGCTGCCATCCCAACCTACTGAATGCTATGTCAGACAGCACAGCTTTAGAATGAACCACAGCACATCTGTGTTGCCTCTTCCATGCTTGAATCAGCTGGTGCATCTCATGGGGTATTTACTGGTCAAGTGCCTTGTGCCTTCTGTGGATCACAGCCCTGGGCAGAGCTGGGTTTGCTGGGCTGCCCAAGCTCACACTGCCTGGCACATCTGGCTGTGCATATGGAAAATCAGTGAGAGAGTGGACTCAAACCTGCAACCATCTTTATCAATAGCAAAGCCCTCACCATTACCAGTGCAGGATCACACCACATCGACCAAGCATCACGTGCCACATAATTAATGAAACTTTGCACGAGTACTTCATTAACACCTGGGGCCAATCACAAACTTTTTGCTGGATTATACTTACAGTAAAAGTTTCAAAAGTGCCTAAACTCCATTTTGGAAATTGACAAAATTCTCTAAGATCTCAAGTCCCACTAAAAGCTGGTAGGGCTTAGGCTGCCCTACCAGCTACTGACAGCTACCCTAGACCTGCTCAAGCTCACAGCTCAGCAGCATGGGCACAGTGCTGGATATCAACATGCCTCATGTGCTGTATCACTGACTGATGCTCAGTGAGATAAGACCCTTGAATTCTCCACAAGGCATTCTGCTTTCTGGGATGTTTCTGAAGCAAGTAAGAAAGGTGTGTCCAGAATTTCAGAAAAAAAATTGTATCTAAAAAAGCAAACAGAAACTTAGGACAACTTTCTGAAGAAAACATATGAACTTAATGTCCAGCATGGAAAGCATAAAAAGAGAGGTGGGTACAGAATTTGCTTGGATGCTAAATGGTACTTTTAGAAGCATCTATCTGAGACTTTACAGACTTTACTTCCTTCCAAATTCAGACCATGAAGATCTCATGAACTTCTAATAGTTCACTAAGGGTTTTACCTTGAGGTTTTATCCAAATGCATCCACTCAGAAGGTCCTAAGCAACCACAATCTTGGATTTTAATTGCTGATGATACAGAAAGACATTAACAGATGATATCAGGGTAAAAATTAATGAAAAACTATCCTTGCATTGCTAAAAAGTGCATTCTCAAATTACATCTGGCCTGGGAACCATTTGCTGCCAGAATGTGACTGTTACTTGCCACACGGGCGTTCACTGGTGACACACAGCTATTTCCCCAGCTTTCTGTAAGGATTTCACTCTGAGAGGAAGGGAGTTCCAAATGCTGCCAAGAGCACAATAAAATCCCTTTTTCCTAGTAGATTCTGCAACTCACTTCTGATACATGGCTTGCAACATCGCACCAAACACCATCTTCCTACTGGAGGAGGCAGATGATTTTCAGAGATGAGAATCAACACGCTCTGTGCACAGACTCAAAACAAACCAAGAAATGCCAGGTTCCCTTAAGAACTAGAACATAAACAGTAAACTATGGCCCTTTGGATATGGTGGAAATTGTTGCTTCTAGACACAGGCATTTCAGGGTTCTTGGATACTGAAGTCGCAGACTTGTCCTCAAAAGTAATAATAGAAACAATTTGGGGCTTTCTCACTCTCTACTTCTATGTGTTCCTTCTGCAACAAAAACATAATGAGAGAAGTTATATTCCACTATTTATAAACAGCACGTGACTACTGAGCAAACTGGGAATATGGGTACAAAAGGGCTTACATGTAATTGCTATGTGAGGGGCAAAGTGTTCACCACACTGGAGCTGCCAGCACTGCAAAAAGCTTTTCCTGCTTTTAAAGAACTCAAAAACTAAAATACATAAATTTTTGTTACTGCAAAACACTGTTTAAATGGGGTTTGCTTTCTCTGGTATCTAACAAACCTCTCTGCATCCTGTATATATACCAGAAACCCGTATCAACATTGTAAATCCACCTGAGATCTGATCACTTTGCTGATAGAATGCAATTATTTTTCATTATTTTTTTTTCTTTTTCCATAAAAGTATCGCACAGGCTGTGGTTTATTTGGGGTTTGCAACACCAAAAGATTACACAAAGTGGAAAACCATCATGATCTAGACTCTGAAAGTTTGCTGCAACTGCAGGTCAAAAGCTTTGCTTCCTTTAGACTACGAACTATTATAAACCCCCCCTGAAAACTACCTGCTTCATTATCTACTAAAAAGCCCCCAAACAAGAAATGGTATTCACATATTTGTTGTAAAAATTCTCTGGATTTTCTTTTGTGTTATATTTAATCCAAGCTGGGAAATTTCGTGATCATTGCCTGCCAGAAATGCACTGCAAAGACTAAAACTCAGATTCTCAAGGATTGAACACCTGCAGAAATTGGATTCTATTACTATTTGGAGTGCAAAAAAGGTCACCTCTTCCCAAGTTAACCACTCCCAGCTACTTCAGCTTCTTCACTGGTATGCCTTCCAGTTTGGACAGAATCAACAGTCATTCTGATTTTAAGCCTGTCAGCAACTCATTTGCTGTAAAAGACCTCAGTTAATCAAACTATATCCACAAACAAGCTTCTATAGCAATTCAGTAGCAATTTATGACAGCTGCATTGGCAATACAGAAAGAAATCTTAACAAATTAGAAGCTGACACTGATTTTACATAATGGCAACCAAAAATGATGACTAGAAAATGAGTAATTCCAAATACAGTAATTCCATTTCTGCCTACTTTTAGGATGATTTGTCTTAGTTCAACCCTGTATATGCCTGCTTAGGGGAGTATGTGGAACTCCACTTGCAGGATTTTGCCTCATTCTTGAATGCCTCTCTGTAATTTTACCAACTGGGCACTCATTAACACTTTCTGCTATAACTTCTTTTTCCTTCTTCTAGCAAAGACAATATAAAAATTGATATAAAAAATCCAGTCCCAGTGACCATGCACTGAAAACGGAAAAGAAAGTGCTTGGAGATGTGACATTTTAAAATATCTCTTTAAGTTTAATTTTTATAAGGACAGAATGAGGCATATTAAATTCTTTCCATACTATAAGGTATGAGAACTTGTACAAGAAAACCCCAAGTAAAATGATTAATCCAGGTGACTGAAAAGGTGTGAAAACAGTGCAAATCAGAATTGGCAGAGACTTGCTGAGATCTTGGAGACATCTGTTTTTGCTTTTGAATGAAGTCTGCTACGTACTTTAAAATAAGAGTGCAATTTGGATCTTTGCTTTTCCAATTTTGTTGAGAAACACTTACTAAATATTTCTGCTAAGAGCATTCAGAGCCATGCTCTAGAGTCACTCTGTTGAAAGGCAAACACCTCTAGTGGTAGGAGTAAGATTGGGGCAGTATCAGGCAAATGCAACTTGTAAGAAATCACAATCCTGTTTTGAGTAAAAGCTCATGCTAATGGAAATGCAAAGCAAAAAGAAACTGAAGTGATAACACACATGATGATTGGCTTTGATAGAAAATGTTTTCCAACATTTTTGGGGGAGGTACCAATAGGGTCATGAAATACAGTGAATGTATAACAATAGCAAAAAGTGATGGATACAGTGTTGGAAATTCAATACAGAAAGGACTTCTCCTACAAACTCTGCCTTTCATAAACATTCTTACACAAGCAATCCTCTTGGGGGCCGCAGGATCAAAATATAAAAAGCATACACAGTCAAATGATTTCTGAGTGATACTGAACTTTATATATATAACTCTTTTTGTGGGAACAAAACTCTAAATTGTGTGGTACTGATTGGTGCTGCCAATCCCAAAGAGTATTAATATATTAAAGCCTTGATTCTGTAGACCACTGGCTTCCCAGAAAGGTCTCTACAAATTACTCAAGACTTTATTTGGTGGGTTTGGAAATGGCTACACTGTGTACAAAAGTTTTTGTATTTATTTTTTAAAAAATTAGCTTTACAAAAAACTTTTCCCTTTTTTTCTCTCTTTTTTTTTTTTTTTTAAAGATACCATTATCTACAGGAACCCATAAAAATTTTTCCATATTTACATCTAGATAGCTAATCATTGACAAACATAATATTGTGAAATAAAATATTGAAAGTGAATATCCAACCTTTTAAATAGACATTTGGCTCACAGCATAAACAACAGAAAAAACAAATAAACAGAACAACAACAACAAAAAGATCTGTTCTTCCTACAGGCCTGATCTTTTCCTTTCTCTTAATAAAAAAAGCAAAAAAAAAAAAAAAAGTATATGGTGGGGTCAAACATGCTGCTTCTAAGCAGAAAGCCAGCAACAAACTGCTCCTATCCAGCACCTCACACTGAAAAAAAAAGCTCTCTGAAGCTCATGTGAGTGAGCTGAGATATACACGTGCCCTGTCGATGCAGAACTGGCACCTGTCTCCCGCACTGCTCCTAATGCATCGTTTGCCTTTTATTCTGAGGAAGGGCATGGCCCCCTGCTCCCCTTCTTCTGTTCTCAAGAGATATAGTGTAGCTTCATTCTTAAATTATGTATTTGGCCACTGATGCATGGAGGCACAAGGTTAAGTTAGGAAGAGGACAGCATGCCTCTACCTTCCAAGCACGTAAATTTGCTCTCTCCTTTTCTGCCCAAAGATGCACACTGCCCCACACAGCTATTCATGCACTCAGAAGTATACAGAGGGCCAGGCCCTCTCAAGGGGAACAGACCAGGATGCCACACTGTCCCTTGTAACCCCCTTTGGAAAATAAATTTCCTGGCATATCCCTTTTGCCAGCAGTCTGGGAAGTGCCAAGGGGGAGGATGAAGAGGAGGTGGAGGAACTCACACAGCTGGATGGGGCCAGGCCCAGCAGCCTGGGCTGCCATGACCCCTGCTGAAAGGCTGCTGCTGGCAGCTGAAGTGCAAACTGGGACTTGGAGGGAATGCAAAGCTCCTCAAATTGGTCTCCAGTTCCCTTGTGGGGACAAATTCTCTGAAATTCAGGCCTTTTGTTTGTTGTCGTGTACTGGGACATGTGCTACAGCTACTGTAATAAGAACTCAAACTATGCTATATTACTTTACTTCCACTCACACCCACAAACACCTCTTCATGCACACATAGATGTTGGCAGGTTATATCAGCATTCATATAAAGCTTTGGAACTTTTATCCCTCAGCATTAAGAGCAAAAGCTGCTTAACTGGTACCTTACTGTTAACTGCAAATGTGCTTTAGAAGCAGCATTTCCTTAGATAACTTTCTTCTGTAAATATCACAGTGACCATAATATATCATTAAATGTATTTTGCTGAAGTGCACAGCCAATAACCATGGCTATATATATATTTATATAATTCCACCCACCCCCAAATCTCTTTAAAGAAAGTCTGTAAAAGCCGGTGTCGCAGTGTGAAAGCTTCCTTGAGCATAGGAGTTTAAACAATGTACCTCACCATTAAAAGGAAAGAGAAACAAATTAAACAGCTGTAGGCGCATTATCCCATACTTCTACAGTGTTGTGTCTAAATGCTGTGCTGGCTTGAGAAAGCATCTGTGCACAAGTCAATCTGTCTTAAAATACTGCTGTAAATATTGTCATTGGTTTGGTTCTACAGTTGTGTTCTCCTCTTCAGCCCTTTTGGGCTTCCCTTTCTCTTCCTCCTCTTCCCTGATGGCCTGGATTTGTTCTGAAGACTGATGCAGTGTGGACTGCTCCGTGCCTTGCTTCTCTGTCCCAGCTAACCTCTCCTCGTCTTCAATCACTTTCTTCCACATTTTATGGTTCTGAAGCAGGTGCTGAGTGATCTGACAGTAGATTTTCCTCCTCTTGAACTTCTTCTTTCCTGCAAAATACCATGCGGCATTAAGGTACTATTTTCTGTGAGAGAAGAAGAAAAAGGGACTGAAGGTGTAGAAAGCAGACAGGGTGTACTACGGCATATAGGCACTGAATCAACAGATTTTGAAACTTACAAACTTTAACAGTCTTAAATTCAAAAACCTATACCTCTCCAGACCTCCAGGAGAACAAACTGGTTTCCTGCATAGTTTGAGCCTCAGCTTCATCCTATCATAAGCTGCATGCTGTCCCTGACTATGCAGCTCACAAACACATCTAGTGCTTGAATGATTAGCATAAAACATGTTGCTAAGCTGTTCCTGCTCATTTTTTTGTATCAAGTACTTAAAAGACTGATCAACCTACTCAGTAACACACACATCACATTCTGTGCCCTCTCCCCCCTGGCTCCCAATGGATCCCTGCTGAATGCCCTGTAAAAAAACAAAAACAGTCACAATTTTGTTGTCTCCACATTTTAGCTCTGATCTGAGCTGTAGAAGAATAATGAATGAGCAAGCATTAGTAATTAAAGGAGGGAACACATTCCTATGTTCCTTTTTCAAAGACAGAGATTGACCATTCCACCTTTGGGGTGGAGATGACCTTAAAGCCTTTGCACAACATTTCTTCAGCAAAGAAGACTGACCACTAAACACTATCAGGGAGCTTGCTCGTCTTTGGTTTTGAAGCATCAGTTCCCTGCTGCTAACCTATAAAATGTTTTTCAAGTAGTAGTTCTCATGGCTCCTGACACAGCTGCACTGCAAGTGTTTTGCTGTCTGAAGTGTGTTTTTTTCTGTATCAATATAGCCTGTTCAACATAGACTCTTAACTCCTGAATGGTACAGAGCTTGAAAATTTTCCCTGGTCATCAATAGTGGCAATGGCAGTCACACAGCTGAAATAATAACCCCTCCAAAGACAACTGCTTATTTCTCTTTTAAAGAAAATGACGCAGAGGAATCTTTTGTACCAAATAAATTTGTGTAGATTAGTATTTGCAGGTTGCCTAAAGTATCTCTGTGTCAGGATCCAAAATGTTTAGCCCTTGAAGCTTTTGAACTGGAAACAAAGAGCTTTTCACTGAGCACAAACCAAATCCAATTCAATCCTTCATTAGAAAGCCCTCGGTTCCCTGTAGGAAACCTTCAGGTTTAGTCCTAGTAAGAAGTCCCTACTCTGCCAATGCTGAAGCAGGACATTCTCTCCTGGGTTTCCTGGGTGACCCCGCATCTTGCTGCTCTCTGCAGACACCGGCAAGCACTTGCTGTGCTCTGAATTACTAAAGACTGAGTCTGTTTAATTCTTATGCTTCCATCACAACTCTGGGGGAATTACCTACATAATAACAGAAAACAATTTTAAGCTACCTTAAGGTTCAATAACTCTTTATCTCAAATGCTTTAGTGAATTATCAGGACCTAGGTGAAGTGTTTTCTTCTACAATTATATTTCCACCTGCCTAAAAGGCATTTCCATCAAGAAAAAGAGCTTCCCCAACATTTACACAACTCTGTATGTACGTATCTGACATCTCAACCTCTTGTTTCACTGAGAAAGTTTAGAACATCCAAAATTGTGTTGATGATAGGTATAAATTTCTAATGACCTGTAAGACCCCTATATTGGCACAAAAGTTGCTGTATGTACCTGATTCAGGTCCACACAATCACATAGAATTTAGGGAACTGGAAGAAAACAGTCTGCAACATGCTCATATGATCAAGAAATAAGCACCCACATTTGGTAAGAATGAAATAGAAATAACTTGTTTGGGTATTTCAAAACTTCTGATACATTCATTTTTAAGGTTTTGAAAAAATGATAAAGAGTCTAAAAGCACCAGGTTGAATATTAAAGTACTGTTATGGAGTAGAATGTGAAAAAGAAAACAGAAGACAAATAAAAAATGGTCTGTTTGCAATGTGACAAGGGTTAATAATGGTCTGTGCTTTTAACCTGAAAGCAGCACTGCTGGACTTGACTAGCAGTGATACAGAAGGTATGTGAATAGAGAAATGAGGTGAAAGGGAACTAAGGCTTTTAAAGTAAGGTTAGACACTCCAATGGATAAATGAGAAGATCCTTTACCTTTCTTTTTAATACTGCAGTATCATTTTCAGGCTTTGGGGTCTATGTTGGTTACTTACTGCATACACTTTCCGTCTCTAGGTGATTCCATAAGTGCCAGTCTGCCACCTCAATGTGTGGCTCTGCCTGCTATTACAGAGCTGGTAGACCATAAGGTGCCAAAACAAACCTGTGTGGGCTGCATTACCTACTATTTGCTGTTGTCAACAACATCTTTTGTGCATGAGAACCTGCTAAACTTAAGTTACAAGCAAATGTGTGTGACTTAACAACAGCAATGATTTCTTAAGTATAAAATGTATAACACTGGATCTTACTAGAGACATAAGGTCAATTATGCACATCGAGAGATGAAAATTTTAGTTCTACATCCTTATGTGACTTATTGTAATCATCAAATCCTTCCACTTCTCAGTTTCCAAGACAGAAAACAGGGATAGGCATGAAAATGTGTGGGAAAGAACAGAAAAAGTGAGGCTGTTAAGAGAAAAAAAAAAAATCACTATTTCACTAGTGCATGTAAGGCTGATGCTTTGCAGAAGGATTAGATATAGGGGAAGGGGAGAAAGATGACCAGGAGGAAGGAAATAAAAGAACAGTAGTAGGAAATTCAGGGGAATGAGGAACACAAAAGAGAGGAAAAGTTAAAGCATGCAGGATTAAACTGGTAAAACAAATAGGTCTACAGATAGAGCCTTTTATCTTAAAAATCACTTCCAGTGAGTGCCTGAGATCTTTCAAGGTACAGGTTTCCTCTCAGTATGACAAATGTTGGCACTGTTGCCCTTCTGGAGTAGATGCAGAAGACTATTTGCTTTAGTTACTGATTTAGTAACCTTTAGCCAGAAAGGACAAGTGACACAGCTTCAAACACACAACACAGCAATGCTCAGTGCCAAGTCTCTCCCTGTTCTTACCCACACATTATCTTGAAGAGATTTGCATTAAAACACTTCCATTGCTAAAACCTTTTTTACTGCATTAGCATCTCAGAGCTTCATTCTATTATTCCTGTACATAATGCTAACTTGTGGAAATGAGTGCTTTCCAGGAAAAAACCTCTCAACCATCCTTTCTGCAACTGCAATTGTTGCAGTCTACTTACAGTCTAAAAAGAGTCTAAAAAAGTCTCATGCACAGACAGCTGATCCACCACCAGAAACCTCAACTGAAGGCAGAAATGAGTAGGAGATAAGAACAGCAATACACATCAGTCCTGAAAACATGGAGCATCCCCATTACCAACGTAACTGGCTATATTCCAGCTTTACCAAAGGCAGCACTGAATCACTGTAACTCTGGAGACGCCCATGTTGAACTTCACCAGTTCACAGTCTCTATGCTTTTACAATATGTCTGTTTAGCTATTTGGCCACAATATGAAACTTTCTCTGTTGAAAAATTTAAGTGTGACCATCTTACTGGATTCAGCATTTTCACAAGTTTCCATTTCTGCTGTTTCTTCCTCTTCATGCTCATCAGTGTCTCCTGATTCATCACTATCTTCTATCCATTTTCCTGGCATCAGCCCTGCTGAGTCATAGGAGTTACACAGTGGTCCCACAATGTGAGTGATGAAAGATTCCTGGAGGTGTGCCAGCTGAGGAGCAGAGCGATCCATGAAGGGACTGATCGGCAAGCCCAAGCTAGCCTCTTCATCACCCTGCAGATGAAAAATAGTGGTAATTTCTCTGAAGTAAATGAAACAAAACCATGTCATGAAAAGGAGCAATGCACATCAGCCAATTAAAAATGATGAAAGAAAAATAATTCATCTCTAATGCCACTTCCACAGCACACCAGCATGAAATCACAGTGACATCACATCAATTGGTTAATCAAAGTTACAGCTCTTTTCTTGTAAGAGAACTCACCACCGATAGTGTGAATTTAACAAGGATGTTAGTTGATGACTGTGCAAAATGATAGCCACTGCCCTTGTCCTGTACTTGACACTGTGAGTATGAAAATGTGAAAATAATTAATTTCTTCCTTTCTTCATGTTACTAAAAAAAAAACAACAAACCCCATCTGATTTTGTGATTGTTAGTTCACTAACCCTGTAGTCAGCCACCTGTTTGCAGGGAACAAGACTGAACTTCTACATGCACAGGCTATCTCACTGAACTAGTTTTCTTATTAATTTTTTCCTTACTATACTTAGCATGGAAGGGTCCTCTTGGCTTGAGGTCATAAGTATTTGTTTCCTGGGACTATTAGAATGATCCCTATGAAAGCAGTATTGACTCAGAAGCAGTCAATCTTTGCCATAAGGTTTTTCCTAGGTTTTCTTGGGGAAAGAGGGTAGAGGGCAGGTACAGGAAGATTTTTTTTTTCTCCCTCCTTTTATGATGTAAAAGAAAGTAAAACTTGCAGAACCAAGTCTGGCATACTCGCTCATCCCTATCACAGCAAAGCTTCTGGTGATATCAGTGAGTTTTCACCTGAGTGGACATGTCAAGATTGTATGCCACATGCCCAAGCAAAAAAATCTAATCCCACTAATCAAGCCTAATATGAAAATTAGTTTTTAATACAATACAGAGATCTATGTTTGAGAATAAAGATTAGAATTTGGAAAGATATTTTCAGTTTCCATTATTTAGGTTACAAGGAGAATTTATCTCCTTGTAACCTAATTTTTCCAAAAGTTATGGACAATGTATTTAGTCAGGCCAAAGAATAAGAGTTAAATTTTGAAGTATGCACAATGAATATCTAAGTTCCTTGTGTTTTGTTATTTTATGATAACCTATCCCCAAATGTTATGTTCAAAGATTAAATGCAAAATATTAGTATTAACAAAACACTGAAACATGCCATCCATTCCTGAAATTGCAAGCAAATTAAGAAGAGGTGGCAGCTCACTCTTCTTTATAGTAACACATCTGAGATTTCCTGGATGTGAGGTGTCAGTAATGGGAAGAAAGCTGACTCTTGAATATTTATAAGTTCTTTTTTCATCATCTGTTAAAACATCATAATTCATTATGTGAAACATCTTGCAATGTGTTTTTGGTTCTTTTTAATATGTCTAACCTGTCTTCAAATAAGCGCTGAGTATGGGGAGGGAAGAAAAGGAAACATGCTATAGCTATATGACACAGGATTTTGAATGTTTCTGTTCAATATGTTTTTAATTAGGAGTTTTTATTATATAGGAGTTCTTTTTTTAAAAAAAAGTGGTGTTTATTAAAGGAAATTTAAAAAAGATGTTTCATTATTTTCACAACAAAGGTTGAATGCACATATGTTTTCTGATAACAGTCTTAGGGAAATGTAAACTTCCCACAAAAATCTTCTTTTTAGAAATGAGAAAATAAAGATGTTTTCCCTCTCTGAAAAAAATCTAAAAATCAAAAGCACTTGAGAAGTTTGATACACCTCTCATACCATATTACATTAAAGAAAATCAGATTTTAACCTAGGTTAAATAAATTGAGAATCTAGATAACATGCTATTCTGAATCAAATTTTGCAGAGAGGAGAAATTTTGAATGTAGATTTATATATTTATTTACAGGATTATGAGAAACATAATCTCCAACAGCCCTTTGGAGCAGCTTCCAAGAGCATGAAAACATTACTAGCACACCTTTCTGACTGGTGGAAAGTAACCCAGACTCCTACTCTGGAACAGATAACACAGTATCCTGACACACATGCTCCTCTCAAGCTTGATTTAGATCTCACTATCCAACACTTTGACAATATTAATGTAGTGGAGCACCTACTATCCTCTGACATTAATTACGTGGGATCAAAGAAGAGTCATACCATTTATCCGAGCAACAGGTTTTGTCTGCATGCAGTAGTCACCCACATAAGCTATGAACACCGCCAGAATTAAATGAAGTACAACTTTTTGGGAGAGTTTTAATGAAAACAAATATGAAGTATCTCCTGAAAGAGTACTTGGGACATGAAGGTTGACCTCTTTTTATGGGACTCTCTTTCTTCAAGAAAAAAATGAAAAGAAAAATGGAACCAACTATATATGTAATTCATGTAAGGGTCATTGTTCTCTCTTTTTCTCAGGACATCTAACATAAATAAAGGATCTTCAGGTCAATGTTTGAATTTTATCCCTTTTCCCATTTCTTTACATACTCCAGATGGCGGCAGCAGCAGAAAATCCTGTTTTTTTTTTCAAACTGTAAGTACAATAAATTTAAGAGAAGATGAAAAGACTTTAAAAGGGATTAGTCTGTGACTTCAAGTTACTGCACAGCCTCCTTGAGAAATCTGTGGGGTGTCTGGTTCAGTGATTTAACCTGCTCGATTCTTCTCAAAAAGACAGGATGTAGAGTTTAGTCTAATCAGCGCATTCAAAATATGTTCCCACTTTGGAAACAGAGGAATAGTGTGGGAACAGCCCTGTCCCTTGCACTCAGCAGGGCTAAATAGGTTATAATGAGAAAAGGTTTAATTAAGGGCTCCTTTACACCTAGCAGGAGAGGACCAGTGCCTGGCTCTATTCCCAGGTCTTTGTAAATCAGTGGCTGTCCTCCTTCCTTGCGCTACCATCAGCTGAGCCTTGCATAATTAGTGCAGTTCTACTGACAAATCCTCTGAAAGCTGAAAGTGTAATCTTCAAAAATAAAGCACAAGTCAGGATCAATGTGTACCAAGCAGATATGGTTAGTCTGTAATAAACTGAAAGTCAATGCTATAGTCGTGTTCAGCACATAAGGGTCCTGTGTGTGTGAACAGAGATGTGGCCCATAGGGAAGCTAAAAATAATTCCTCTGCTCTGTTTAGATCATTTCAACAAGGGTGTCGTGTCCAGTTTTGGAGTCTGCATGTCAATAAACATGAGAGCCACCTGGAGTGACTGCAGAGGAGAGCAATGAGAACAAGCTGATGTCTTGAAAAGAAGAAAGTATGAAAACGTAGTTTGCATTAAAGAAGACTGAAAGGAGACAAGATCACTGCAAACAAAAAAAAAAAAAAAGAGGAAAGGAACACTTGTTCACCATGTCCACTGTAAAGGTAGTGCAATAGCGGAACAGTTAAGCCTGGAGAAACCCCATTATAAAAGGTCTTTGAGGACACGTCAGAAGCATCAATGACAAACTGCCTTCACTGATCCAGCAAAAAGATGGACTGGTGTAGCCATCCCCTTCACCCCTATTCTCTGTGATTTTCACTTATCACCTGCATGATGCAACACAAGACATGCAACCAGCAGATACCACTTTGTACATGCATTTATTTACCTGTTCGTAAAACTCATTGACAATGCCTTCCGTCCATTGCAGATGCAAATCTTTGCATTTGGCAGGCCCATTTATATCCGCCAGTTTGATACACATCTGACAAACCAGCAAGCGGTCGTTCTCATTAGTCCAGTCAATTCCAACATCATCATTCACCTAGTAGACAGAAAAAGGAAAACCTTGACACTAATCCTAGGTAAAATGATGCATCCACAGAAAATTTCTGCCCTGGGGTATCTTACAGCATACTTAGCTGTGTAACAAAATCACAAGCGTAAGCAGGTGAGGTAATCCAAGGTTGGAATGTATAATCAGCTGCAGAGCAATATGTAAAAAGAAAAATGTGAAAAACAAGAACACTGAGATAAATGATAAGAAATTAATATTTAGCAAATGATGTGCTTGTTTGAAAGCCTTTGCTAAGAAAACAAACAAATGCAATCTTCCCATAACATTTTACAAGAAGTTATTACCTAATTGGTGTAAAAAAGATAAATTACCATCAAACACTATAGTGATTTAATTGCAATGTGAAGACACATGTAACAAGCTTATTTCTCTATTTGATCTAAGTATGTCTGAAAGTATTCCCTATGGTTTTCCTTTTCTCTGTTTTTCCCATACATCCCACCATAAAAGGTATATATACTTACAACTGCTCTAAAATAAAAGCATCACATTAAAGAACTGCAGAAAGGTTGAGGTTGGAAGGCACCTTTGGAGATCATCCAGTTCAACTCCCCTACTAAAGGCAGGGTCAGCTAACACAGGCTGTTCAGGATCATGTCCAGTTTAACTGTGAGTATCTCCAAGAAGGGAAGCTCCACAATCTCTTTGGGCAACCTCTTCCAATGGACAACCCTCATCCCTTCTTGGTTTTAAATGGGGATTCCTATGTATCAGCTTGTGCCTGTTGTCTCTTGTCCTGTCACCAGATACCACTGAGAAGAGTCTGGCTCCATCTGCTTTACTGTCTCCACAGGTACTTATACACATGGCTGCTTCCCATCAGGTCCCACAGACCTGTGTATATTCAGTTTTCTTAAGTGCTCCCTAACCTGATGCCGATCACTGAGGATAAAGCCTTTGCCATTTCAGACTTTCTCTCACACCTCAGGGACCTGTGATTCCTGAATCCAGGTCTTAGCTCCAAAGACTGAGGCTGGAAAAGCATTGAGGACTTCAGTCTTTTACATCTCCAAATGGTCAGCGATAGTGCCCTTTACTGCCATTAGCCACATTTTCTTATCTCAACCATTTCTTCTAGAATATCTCCTGCTGTGGGATGGGCTGTCTTCTGCTGGACACTTAATTTTTGAAATTCAAATCCTTTCATGAAACACAGCTTTAATTGTCAAGTTTGCAATAGTTGAAAATGGACAGAAAGTTGTTGTGCCATGACTAGATGAAACTTCCATGTCCTCTGTCAACATGTCCCCTGCTTCATATGCCAGTGGGCCCATATGGTGAGGGCTTTGATTTTGGTGCACTTGTTCCAACACAAATAATGTCAGAGAACAGCAAGTGCTCCGATGCACTGATATCATCAAAGTCTTGGTCAGTAAGCTTCCTTCTTTATTTCTTCTTAGTACTTTCCAGACTGCAAGTTTTCTGGTGGGAGGATGCTCACATTACATATGTTTACACTGCTTCTGAACAGAAGGGACTCTGAGTGTAGCCTTGATATACTCAACTACAGTTCAGCAACTCAATCAATAATATGATCAGTTAGAGCTAATTTTATCAGTTATAACACCTCCACCCATAAACTAACATGTTGTGTCTGCTCTCTGAGAACGCTCTGGTACAAAAAACTTTTTTGCCAACCAAACATACGTAACTTGTTTTAAAGCAGTGATTACTCTGGGAAAGCCAGGCTTAGCCACAAGCACGGGTTAATATGCTCGCCTTCTTCACTTTTTATTCCATGCATGACCATGTGACTGTTTGAGCAATAAGGAGAGAGAGAAAGGTTAACAGATGCCCTTACAAATCTACAGAGAGCTGGCAGGACTTGATACCTCAGACTGTTCTCCAATTTATCTGCTGTGTCTTGCGTATCACCTTCCTTGGTTACAACAGTGATTATACCTACTGTTGTCCAGCCCGATAGGTTTAGTTTTCAATATCCGCAATTTACACCTAATACTTTGGTCGAGCTTGTCCTCTTCCACAGCTAAGACAGTCTCGGTGACAAAGCCACAGTAATCACTTGGTTTAACCTGTCTTTCTTCATTCCTCAGTTACATTCACATAAGTGAAGGTTTTGGTTCAAACTGTTGAATTCAAAGGATATATTCAGACAGCTTAAATTCTTCGTGCTTTATTGTCATTGTAGCCCTGAGAGATAGAATCTGCCAAATCTGTTCAATACTTCATGAGGAAATCAGGTTGGTGAAAATGGTCCCAGAGCTTAAACTTTAAGACCTAAAGAAACCTCCCCAATACTACAGGAGGTTTTGGGACATGACTAGGAGGCGTGCAGAAGGAGTTCAGTCTTTTACAGATCTACAGATCAGTTCTGTCTGCCTTGGACCATAATTTAAGGCATTTCTTTACAGCTTCTTAAAGCCTAATAAAGACACAGATGTTACAGGGAAATGGAAAACAAAACCAGTCATGCAACTGCAGGCTGCAAAATTTCAGGATACAGTTCCACCCTAAGCAATATGACAAGAAAATATTTCATGTCACCAAACTATCTAGGAGGTCCTAGTCCTGGAAGAGAAAAATGCTGTGCTTAGTGTGTTTCTCACAAGGAACAAGAAGGCAGTACCAGCTCCAAAGACAGGTATAATCTAGGTAACATGCCAACAGCTTTGATGGATGATGGAGTTTATTAAAGTAACTTGATATGTGGTGATTTCCAATAACTTAGGTTGAAACTGTACAAGAATTTTTAAGAATGGTTTCCCAGGGTTGTAATCCTATATTTACTGAATGGAGCATGCAGGAAAGACCTTTAGTCACCTTCTTTCTGGAGTCTACCCATTTGAAAAAAAGTAGGACAGAAAGATCATGCTTTCATAGCATTTGAAATTAGAATTAAATAATTGTTATTATTTCTGTACTTTGATAATGCAGTAGTATGATTAAACCAATAAAAATTCACATTAAGTATTTAGCCATTATGGAAACTTGGCAACATCTTTGGTTTTCTTCCCAAGTGCTTTACTAATAGGTCTAAAATGCCATTAAAGAAGAAAACAATGTTGAAAAGTAGGATGTAAGTGGGATTTATATTCAAATAGTCTGCAATATCCTTATCCTTAAACTGCTTTCTGAAGAAAACATATATGAGAAAAGAATCTGTACTACTAAATTAAGTAAAAAATAACAGCATATTACCATTCAACAAAATGTTTTACAGCAGCCAAAAGGACATTTAGAAGAAAGAGCAACCCAACAGCCTTTCTAGCCTTTTTCACTATGGTGCTACATAGTGAGCCACAATCTGTTCTGACCATCCACCACAAACCTGAACCAATCTTCTTACCTTGGCATTGAATTTGGCAACAAAATCAAAGTGTTTCTTCAGGTCAGTAGCTAAAATGGCCTCAATGACGAGGAAGCGGAAATGCTTGAACTCCACATGGTCAAGATTGACCAGGAAGTTGTACTCTGGCCTTGACATGAAAAGGTTCCAGGCAGCAGCAGCGTGGTGGTTCTCCAGGACAGAGCGGTCATTGTACAGCACTGCCTGTGAAAGCAATAGAGGCAGCCAAAAGTTGAGAAACCTCTTAGCAAAAGAAACTGCATCATATGTCAAGAGATTATGCTGTTTCAGGACACAAATTAATGACTAATATAATATAGGTGTGTGCTTCCCCGATTTTAACCTCATTTAACAGGGATTATTGTCTTTGGTATTTGTACTTTGCAACTGTGTCCATACTGGACTGATTCCAAACACAGAAACAAGTGCAATTCCAGTTTGCAACCTGTCAACACACATTCAGCCTGACACAATGCTAAAATCCAAAATTGGTTAAATCTTTAACAAAATAAGATGCATAACTCTCACAGTGATGGCAATATGGTATTCTTGTTTTTTCAGAACAGTACACTGAAGCCAGGCAGGTCAGCTGTGTAAAGCAAGCAAAGATGATCTCTCATCTAAGCCAATAAACAGTGACTCAGAATTGCTGAATTCAATTCCCAACACCAGCAGCAACTTCTGTGTAACCTTAGGTAAGTCTCAATTCTTCAATTATAAAACTGAGATCCATTTCCACACATACTCCTGCCCTGATAGATGCATAGTGTAAAAATACCTTCATAAAAGACTGCAGCTGCTTGTATTCTATAGGAACAACAGAAAATATGTTACAGTCATGCATAAAGTAACTTGCATGGCTCATCGTGTTTTTTATTGTATTTTAATCTTTCTGTGTCTTACTGGGTGGAACAATTCTTCCTTTATTTCACAGTTACAGATTTTCTATCAGTCAGCAGAGCGTTAGCTTCTCCTTCACTAAGACATTTTATCAGTACCTTTCTTAACAGCTCTACTGAGGGTGGTGAGGGTGGGTAAGAAGACTCTTATTGGCAATCCCTACATGAAATGATTTTTTTGGTCACTTTGATAAACTGTTTCAAAATATTTGGTAGACTTGTGCATAACGGAAGCCACAAGACAAGAAGAAGCTGCTACTGAGGACTTTCCAAACTTAACAGGAACACTGCTTGAGATTTATTTACCTGAGGAGCACTTGTTGCTACCAAGAAGGCATTGGTCCTTCCTGGATGATCATAATCATGCATGGCTGCAGCTACATAAAGAGCCATCAATTCAAGGGCAGGGATGTTGCCAGCTAGGCATCCGTAGCTGTCATCTGTAGGTGTGTATGTCTTCGAGAACACATAACCCATATGGCCATGAGTGATCCCACTATCAGAGTCTGAGCAGAAATAAAAGGAATTGGGAGAAAAAATAATCCTTACCACTTTTTCAGTGATTTATTGAAACTGATAGAAGCAGGAAGAGACAAATTTACAACACATAATAGAAAAATAAACACATCCTGACCCCAGCACTTGCTGATACTGTGCACATGATCCAGTGCAATAAGGCATACAACTGGAAAGAAAGAAACTCTGATTCCATCTGGGGATCTTCCGGCAATGCAGCAGAGTCAGTAGCCATAAGCCATGGAATCATGGCCATTCCGGAGCTTTGTGGGTAACTCAATCTTCTCACTCCACCATCTAATTGCTTCACCATATAGATTAGCCTATAAGACACTAACAGTCCTTACTTAAAACAATGGACTAGCATTTATTAACTCAATTATGCTTCACATTTTCTAATCCAAAGGTCTACACTTTGGATCTTTGCTGATAATCCTCCGTTTGAAGCAGCTTGAACATTCCTGTCAGATGCAGATAGTAACTGAGATGTTTTGCTAATTTAATCTGCTTGAATAGGTCTTATATGCATCTGAACAAAGTCTTTCAAATAACAAACGCCAAAAAGCCACAGAACTCAACCCCTTCCATTGCACCTATTTTATCTCACTTAAAAAGCCTCCAACAACCCCTGCTAATAAAGTTTTCCAGGAATAAATATGTTTCCCAACCCACCAAAATATCCTGAAGAGTTTAACAAATGATATGCCACAAAAACACCACCAGAAAAAGCAGAAATGGAAGATGTTTCCTTCAAAACTCCCACAAACTATAGCAAGGTCCTCTAGTTGTTACAGCTGAACCTGGCTAAGTTAATATAAAAACGGAATAAGAGCAGCTTCTTGTAAGGAACAAACATAAAAAACAGACAAGTGGTCTTGCAAGCTGGTTGTAAGATGGTAACAAGTCTCCTTCTTTGGAGACAGTGGGGAAGCAAAGGAACAGTTCACGACAGCCAAGTAGTGGCAATGCTGCATGCCTCAGAGATTTTGTAATAGTAAAACAATGCAGGGTTTGAGGATTTAAGTCTACACTGCTTCTGGAGCAGCACTGAAAAACACTACCAATACAGTTTTCCTATGAAAAAAGTTATTGTAAAAATCAAACTGTAACAAACTGTAGCACCCATTGCAAACAAACTGCAGCACCCATTGCAAACAAACTGCAATGTGTGCCACAAAGGCTTGCATTCACACATTGTTAAGTATTAGGCTTTGAAGGACCAATTCCATTGTCTTCAGAGTTACATAAACATACTTTAACACCCTCAACATCCAAGTTACCACTCAACTTAAAAGTTTATATGATAACAAATACTGTACGCAATCCTCAACTGATGGCTTTCTTACAGCAAATCTCAGGAAAAAACAACCTTTAAAAATACAACATATACACTTGCACATTTAAATATACCTGAATCACTTGCTGACCCGTGATCATTAATCACAGTTGGGAGTCCTGGGATGGGCTGAGTAGTAAGGTACCAAACAGCATGTAGAACATCAGTTGCATGGATTCGGTTGTGATCTGTGATACAAAGCAAATTACCCTGCTATTAAACTCTCATTTCCCACAGAGGGAAATCAGCACCATCTAGTGGGTACTGCATGGCAGTCAATCGAGAGACAAATCAAACATTATCAGAAACATGCAAACCAGCAGTATTCAGTAAATGCTCAGATTTTCTTTCACTAAAGTTGAAGCACATTCAATGGTATGTATCACACCAGTCAAGAAAGAGAAAACAGAGTGGGACTGCCTATGCTACCAGATCCAATCCTTTACTCAAGTGGTTGCCTTTAGCTTCTTAAATGCCATCATGTAAAATATGCACTGTTAATCTCTGATTCAAATGAAATCAGTGGGGAAAATCTCACCCATTTCAGTAGTCAAGATTTCACTTAGCTTCTAAACACAAGACAGGTAACACTTACCTGACTCTACCTGAGCAAATATAAGTGCTTTGCTAGCAGCTGTACTGCAAAAAAATCAAATTCAGGATAGGTGTACACTGCACAGTTAAATCAGGTTCTTTCTGAGGTTTTCTCAGGCCAGAGATAAGAGTTATGGCCCTGGATCTTGTAATTTGACTTACTACAACCTCTCTTTGCAGAAGTGAGAGATAAAAGTCACCCCAGGGCTCATAGCACCAAATCCTACAAGGCCAGATAAACTATTCCACAACCAACACGAACCGGCTGAAAAAGAATCACATGCTAGTTCAGCACAAAGCATGATCTAAATGCACATTAGCAAAAAGCAACCATGATGCTGAAAGAGGGCTAATGCTTTGCTGCACCAGGACTGAAGCTTGCACTTGAGGTTAAATCAACAAAGGACAAGCAGTTCAGCTTGTGATTTAGGCTAATTTTGGGCAGAGCACAGGTATCTTCTGCAATGACTAGGTAAACACAAAGAAATCTGCTATTCAAAATGATAGCCTATGGCCACATTGCTGCTACGGCAGCTCTGGAAAGATGTATTTCAGAGAACAAAGCACAAAAATTTGGGATTCTACTGCTGTGTCACTCCCATCTATAAAACTCACAATGGTGGAAAAAACCTCTGTACTCTGGGGGAGTAGAAGAGACTGGCAGCAAGAAGTGTTAGCAACCTGATTTTACACCTGCTGCATCCTAAAGATAGGCAGTGTATAGCAGATAGGGGTTTCTCGGCACCAACACTGAACTTCACCCTAAGGCCGCTCCATCTATTAGGTTATTTTTGAAAAGAAGAAAGCAAAATAAGGAAGGACCCTCCTCTCCCCCGCCTTCCTTGAAGTACTAAGAACATCTCTCCTGAGACACTAATCTCCCTCATGCAAAACCTAGATGATGGCCCTGCACAGGGGTCTAATACTTTTCTCAGGAGTAAAAGCTGGATTGGCCTCTTGTGAAACTTGTACTGATTTAATCCAACTGGGATGGTCATCATAAATTTTGTGTGAATAACCCATTTTTCAGTTCAGCAACCAGAAGAAAGAAATGGTTAAGTTCAAACAAGTTGCTTTGTTTTTTTCCCCTTCACAGAAATGAAAAACTGGAAGGCAAACTAATTTTTTATGAGACAAAATATACTGATTTACTAAACCAAAACATGCTTAAGAAAAACCAGTGTAATGAAGGGCTACATTCATAAAAAATCCTGAGACTCTATGAAGATTTAAATGTTTTAAATAAAGAGGAATGGCTCCAGTAGGACAGACCAACTGTGGAACATCCACCTATAACTTCTTTAGGCTACAATCTGCTGCTTCAAATCCCCAGTCCGGTTCAAACACAAGGAAAGATTTGAAATTTGGTCTCTCACTTTCCCGAAGAGAGTCTAAAAGTCCTGACTGGAAGGCAATTTGAGGCAGCTTTCCTTCAATCCCTTCCACCGTAGATGTTGCAACTGGTATTTAATATTTTAAGAGAGAGACTATATGACTTATTAAACCAGTATTTCAGACATTTTTCTGGGAGGTGGGAGGAAACAGACTGTCCTATATTCCTCAGCACTGGGGTTATCTACCAGCTAAAGGGGGTAATAACTCCCTCTCTCCTCATGGAAAAAAAAGACTTTTGCAGTTTGCTTGGTAAATTTGGTTTGAATTAGTAAATACTTTGGGGATGACTGAAAGCAGGTTTTTCAGTGAATGAATGATTCACATGGAAAAATATCAGCCAAGCTGTAGTTTCAGTGTAGTTGCACTCAACTACTTGGCATATTTTTTCTGCTTTACAAAACTCATCTCCTTTGGCTGCATAGAACTGCAACTGTGTAAAAATCCATGGGGTGGAAATGTTTCAGTAAACTCCAACTGGGGCACTGGGGTACACTCGCAGAATCAGCAAACAGTTCTTTGCACTTGTGGTAGCTTTATTCTGTTTTAGGCTTGCAGAGAATTTTGCCATGAATTGCTATGAAACAGCATGAAACATTAAACGCAATGAGAAAAAGAAGAGAGACTGTGGTTCAGCACCAGCCACAAACTAGAGAGCCATTCGTCTGGTGTGATGTACCAGAAGAAAAAAAGTAGCTATTATAATGAGAGAAGAAAGACTTCAACAGCAAAGAGTGTTGAAAATACCTCAAGCTTTAAGGACACATTATTATCTGCTGGATATTTTTACTTACAAGGTATCTCTCGGTATCCACATTCCAAGGCATGAAAGTAGTTCATAAATTCCCTTACTGGTATTTTAAAGGTTTCAAACAGCCCCATATCTTCAAAAAGTCTGTATGATACCTGAAAAACCAAAACAAACATGCTGCTAAGTAGGCCAGAACAAATCTAATAAAAATCATTCTATTGAATTACCCCATGAAAACCTGCTTTCTGATCTGTGTATAGCTGCAGCTATTTGCACTTCCATAGGGATGTGGCTACATAGCCAAACAGACAAGCTATTAGTACCAAAAAGACCTCATTCTTTTGTTATACTGTTGCAGATGTTCTTATCATCCTTTCAGGTATATGGATCCCCCAAATTTTACACCACCTCAGAAACACATACACATAAAGGATGATGTCCAGAGGTCTTTAGTGTTTTTGTAAAAATTCCAAGGAGACTCCATGAGTCAAATCAATTCCCAGAAAAAGCAGGAACAAGTGAAGGAATGACAAAAGGAGAGAATAATTTGAATCCTATGCATTATCTCCTTTCTCTCTCCCCTATTTTAGAAGTGAAATGACAGAAGTGACTTCTCCAAAAGGATTTCAAAGGCAGCAAGCAGCTTAGGAAGCAGAGCTGCTCCAAGTGCTCCTGCATGGCAAGATGACTGTAGACATCCAGGAGAAGCCATACTGGAAGGGAGACTGTGATGGATGAGTGAGGAGTTGCTCAGGAGGGACGAGTGCTCGGAAATATAGACAGAAACTGCTGCAAGATGGACATTTTTGAAGACAAATTTGAACGTGACATACAGAACAATGGGACATAGTAAATTTACTGCCTGACCTTTTCACTTCATTCACAAATCGGACCCTAAAGCCTTTTGCTTCTTTATTTATTTACTGCTGTTAGCTAAATTCTGTTCTTTTGATGCCATCTGTCTGGTAATGATCTGCCTAGAGCTACGTGAATTGAAGCACATTTGGAATGGTGAGTGCTACAGCAATGAGAAATTTGTAAAAATTGTATTTTGTGTTTTATACCCGAATGTAAATCAAACAACTATCCGCACCCATTTCATTCACAGAATCACAGAATGGTTTGAGTTGAAATCATAGAATCATAGAATAGTTAGGGTTGGAAAGGACCTTAAGATCATCTAGTTCCAACCCCCCTGCCATGAGCAGGGACACCTCCCACGAAACCATCTCACCCAAGGCTTTGTCCAACCTGGCCTTGAACACCATCAGGGGTGGAGCATTCACAACCTCCCTGGACAACCCATTCCAGTGCCTCACCACCCTAACAGGAAAGAATTTCCTCCTTATATCCAACCTAAACTTTCCCTGTTTAAGTTTTAATCCGTTATCCCTTGTCCTATCACTACAGTCCCTAATGAAGAGTCCCTCCCCAGCATCCCTATAGGCCCCCTTCAGATACTGGAAGGCTGCTATGAGGTCTCCACGCAGCCTTCTCTTCTTCAGGCTGAACAGCCCCAAATTCCTCAGCCTGTCTTCATATGGGAGGTGGAAGGTACTTTAAAGCTCATCTGTTTCCACCACCCCTGCCATGGGCAGGGACACCTTCCACAAGATCAGGTTGCTGAAAGCCCCATCCAACCTGACCTTGGTTTCTTTCTGTATGTTGTGTATAAATTTCTTTCTGAATATTGTGTATGTAAGTTGGGACCTTACTGACATAAACTTCAAATGTCCTGCCACTGTGGATTTTTACAGTAAGAATAATAAAAGAGGATATGAATTTGCAGCAGTAATAATCTTCCTCTGCCTAGTTATTGCTTACCAGGGAAAATCCGCATGTGACAAACTCTGCTAAAGCACTGCAACAGGCAGTGATGATGCAGAGACACGTTGAGTGTCATATCCAACACTGTCCACGATGCCTGATGACACATGTTTGAAAGCTGGGGTTCTGCTGATGGCCCCAGCTCTTCTGTTTCTACCATAAGTGTGCAAGTGCCATCGGCAATGCCGATGGTAATTCTTCTTTGTGGCCATGGCTGTTGCTTATAAAGTGAAAAACTCTTTATAGCAAAGGAGCTAAGGAACTACTGAATTACAGCACTCTGGAAATGTGAAGTAGGGTGAAAAAAAAAAAAAGGTAGGGCCTGTAGAAGGCAAAACTTTACTCACTGAATATCCCACAGGATCCTCCTGTACTGAGGCAGAGTGAAGGGCCTGACCTTATGGATAATTTGGATTAGAAACTGTACACAGAACTCTGCTTATTTATCTGGAATCATATTATTTTACATTCTACTCTTAGACTTCTGAATGGTAAGCTTCCTATTTCCAGCAAAAGTATCTCTGTAAAAAGAACAAGCATAAAGAAATACTGTTCTGCAGAACCAAACCTTACTGGTCTATGCTACCAATACCAGACAGGTATCTTACACAAAAAATGTTATAAAAGCATGTTTTTCCTCCCCTTGTATTTTGGGGTGTGGGAAATTCAACAGCAGTTGAAAACAAGCAAAGCTGACTGTGATGGATATAAATGATAGCTCTTGCCCATGACTTGGAGTAAAATGACATTATACCCTATGATCATTAGAAACAATAAACAGCCAAATAGGTCATTTTGACATTTTTGTGATTTTTTTCTTTCTTTCTTTCTTAGCAAATGGGGAAGAGTAAGGGATAACGGCAGGCCAGAAAGAGGGAAAAAGCGCACTGATGTCTACCAGAAAAGCAACTAACTAAATTCTTTCATTAAAAAGAAAAAAATGAAAAGACAAATTGTGCAGTTTTGTTTATTCATTGCTCTGGATTAAGCAGTTTTAAATGCTCCTGTCTTTTAAAATCCTTCTTTCCCAAGCCACATGCTGTTTCATTTAGCTCCCTGGGATTTATAATCCCATGGGCTAAGCATGGCACCCTTGCAGCCACAGTGTGGTCCTTGCTGCCAGGGGCAAGCCCAGGGAATCTCCAAGGGCTTGGCAGTAGGTGCTCCACACTGCCTCTTCCTTCCAGCCTCCACATTCAGCTTGTCTCTGCAATGATTGCTAACGCTTGAGTGAGGCATGTGTAACTCAGATACTTTTGGTGGCAATGCCTGAAGAAGGACAAGCATTTCTCCTGAATGGACAGGTGCAAAGTTTAGATTAACGGTTCCCTACTTGTTTGTAGGCAACCCTTTTGCACTTCTTCTCTGTTCTCTTGCACTTACTTTCTTCAAACATACATTTCTTCTAAGTTGCTGGTACCCTGTCTCCAGCTCTGACAAGCACAGCTCCTCAGGAGGGCCTCTGTAATGATCCCCGGAACATCCCATTCCCCAAGGACTAATTTCCTTCACTCCTTCATTTAATGGCCGCAGTTTCTCTCTACAGAAGCCATGCATGATTATGAGGTGAACAAACAATCCTCTTGTCACTATCCAGGGACAACTCACAACACACACAGGAATGATGCCACCCTGCCTCGATGCTGCTCATGTACTGAGAACACAGGAGCACCACCACCATTCATCGTCTCTATGGGCCCAGTAATAAAAGCTAGAGAGACACTTTGACTTCAGCATATTCTTTTTTATTTTATTTGCTTTCCAAGGCAAATGAGTTTCTCTTCCACAGGTTTTAGTTTCATAGGAGCTTTAAGAAGAGTGTTAAGTGCGACTGAAGACATTCTCTAACTTTATGACTTGCTGTGAAGCATCAACTCTGTTGAAAGCTCTGCTGCTCCATTCTGAAATGAGACTGGTATGTAAATTGCTCTCTAACCCCCATCGTGTAGTTGTTAGTGCCACACTTAGAGTGCTTGCCACTGTACTTTGCACAGATGCTTTTATGGCCACTGACTGGTTTGAGGTCTTTTTATATGTCTAAACCAATTTAACATTCTGGAAAGAAGAAAGAGACATCTCAGGCAGCTTTAAAGATGCCAAGCCAGCACTTGCTTTCTAAACTGAATGCTTCCCCAGAGGCACGTGTCAGCTCTGCTTTGTTCCATCTCATAAATTTAAGCTAGCAAGGCAAACATAGTTAATTCAGCTTGTTAATTTATTTATTTTTAATGGACGAGTCCATTTAATAGCAAAATATGGAGAATAAATCATTACAGCTTTTGTTTTCCTCTGTTTATAATATCACAGGATTTAAAAATTATACAAGAAAAAGACAATATTTCTGATTGGGGAAAAAAAAAAGATTTATTTATTTTAGTTCTCTTATTTCTGAAAATAATTCTGTTGGGAGCATCTGAGTAGGTAGGGAAAGAACTAAAGGATCTATCTTTATTTCATGAACAAAGTTGAACTTGCCACATTCTGCTCTTAGGGAGTGGGAGTTATTACAAGCAGCTGCTACAGAAAAATGTTGAATTTTGATCACAAATATCAGAAATACTATTTATTAAAGCTTCCCTATTTTATTTCACAGGTCTTATTTTGCAGCACTGCAAAATGGGTAACATGCTCAGAAGCTGTGCAAAGAGCAGATGTTGGGAATCAGAGTGTGGACCTTCAGTGCAAATTTAGTGCACAAGGGAATTGTACTGAGAGGTACAGAACTATGCAGCTTGGCAAAACGTTTGAAACATATAGAGGTACCCATGTAAAACCAGAACAAGATTTTGCTCGTCCAAACTGTTAGATATGCCATTAAATAAAGAGTTCTCTTTTTCCTTATGTTTCATTTTTCATTCTATGCTGCTAGAAAAAAAATATGAAAAAAATACGCTCTAGAAAAGCATTTTAATCACTATCTAATGCTTGTTATCTAATGCAAGTGCCTCAGTAATTATCACTGAATTTATATCAATATCCCCATCCAGCCATAGTTTGCCTATTTCTCTAAAATCAACCTAGAGAGCTTGCAGACTGGTTAAACACAGAAGTTACTTGCCAAGCTAAAGAACAATAAAAGGAAGACCACAGGATATATTCGAATTCATGCTTTGGTTTTCCTGGTTGACCACTGGATAATTGAATCTAGCTGAATAATAGTTAAACACCAAGGGACCAAGATTTGATACAGCATTCTCTGGAGCTCATTGCACTGAGATGTGCGTGACACACCAACCTCTGTGTTTGTGGGGAGTGTTAATTATCCCACATTATACCTATTATATAATCTCTTCTTTCCAGGACTCATCACTACATAATGCCTTGTAAAGTGATCCTAGATCAGTCAGATTCTCTTGTTGCTTTGTTTTGTGGTTTGTTTTTTTCCCCTTCCATCCCTACATAACAATAATTACTTTGCTGTTTTTCTGTAAGAAAAAGAGGCTGTTTTGTCAGTGTGCAAGGAAAAGGGGCATAACACAGTAGAAAATTCATCCAAGAAAGTGGTTCTAGAAGTGACACTGTGCTGGGTAGATATGGGCTGTGTCAGTACCTGCATTCAACTTACAGGAGGGAATGAAAAAATAACAGTTGAAAGAAAGTCTAGAAAGATCTCACATCCTGATTCACAGTAAATTAGTCTTCCCTATGTATAATGACATGAATTTATTATTAAAGTGCTGACCTTTTAAAGGTGAGGGAATATAGAAAGGACTATTTTCATTCCCACTTCCTGAAACCCTTCTTTCTTGCACAGCCTGAAATCTCCAGTATAAAAAAGGTACAAAATTTTTGTATTTCCTCCAGCAACTGAATGTATTTACAGTTTAGCCCTCCCATGCTGAAACCCATGAGAAATCCTTTCACAAAAAATTCAATAGAGGGTGGCAGCACCTCCTGCAGATAGAAAAGAATATTCGGAAAGGTTTACGTAAACTCATTGGCAGAGAAAACCAGGAAAAATATGTGTGTCTATTTTAATTTCACATTTTAAAATTTTAAAGTATATAAATTTAAAACTAAAGGGTGTAATGAGATGAAGTTCATAATGGCAGCTTTGAATTAGGTGGCATAAATCACAATTCATGGGTTGATGACCTTGTAAGGACAATGGGTCTTAACACTACTTTGTCTAAATCTGTCAATTATCTAGCCAGTTTCTGCAGATAGGACACCCTTCTCACCTGACTGAGAATCCGACCACACTTCTTTCCGATTTTTTCCACCAAATCAAAAATTGGGAAGTTCCAACTATTTAGCTGCTCCATCAGGGGATCCAAGTTGTCCATAACCAGAGGCTCCGGAGCAAGTACAGGCTTGTCCTGTTCAAAAATCAGAATAAAGAGGAAATTCAGTTCTGTGAAACATCTCATGCAAAAACTTCCACTCTTAAAAACTAAGGTCACATTAGCATCTTCTATAAGTTGTTGGTGCTTTGCTCAGCTCAGTGAAGATGTCCCCATTTCTACTACCCCTGCAGTTAGCCACTCTTCTTTATAGTTTGTTTCACTTGAATGAATAAGAATGTCTGTGTATGAAACATCAGCCTCTGAACTTATCCATGAGACACATTCATTTGTTCATTCATGGGAATCATTCATTCATTTCCAAAGGAAATGTTTTCTTCATTGTAAAATATGCTGCAGTACAGAGGAAAAAGTGCTCAGTTTCTACGTCTGTATTCATTACAATCTAACACACATAATGGAGCTCAGTCCAAGTGAAAACTTGTACTTCTTAAACTGAAACCTACCTGTTTTTCAAGGTCTGGAAATAAAAGATGGGTTGTGCCCTTCCTTTCACATTTCTCCCTCTACACTTTGTTGAATTTCATTATTACTAAGAAACTGTAGATGAGT
The DNA here is from genome assembly GCF_034315485.1 of Pezoporus occidentalis. NCBI lineage: Eukaryota > Metazoa > Chordata > Aves > Psittaciformes > Psittacidae > Pezoporus > Pezoporus occidentalis. The sequence continues at coordinate 11,409,254 of NW_026913748.1, read as the reverse complement.
AAATACCAAAATATCTCAAGAAAAATGCCTTCTTTCAACACGTCCAACTCCAACAGATTACAATAATTTTTTTCAAGAGCTCAAGCCAACTTGAAGTTATTAATGCAGTTGCAAAATAGGCTGTTGAAAATTTAACTAAACAAAGCTTTCCCTCTCCATCTTGATCAAGATTACAGCTGAATACAGCAGTCATGAGAAGATCAGCCCTTGTTCAGCATACCGCAATGTTCCTATGTTCAAGACATCCACCACCAACAACATTATGCCAGCGCCCTCAGAAAAGTGTTAATTTATGTTAAAATAAGGATCATTGTATATATTAAGATTACAAGGCCACTGAGAAGGCTGAACAGGAAGACTATATATCATGCTGGTAGTCTGAGCAGATAATTTCTCTTCCTTGCAATCCATTCCCTTTAAAGCCAGGCTAACACAGAAGCCAAATATTTCAGAAATGACTTATAATGAATCCATAAACTTGTACTTATTCATTGAAATAGATGGTTAGTGTTTCACAAGTGGCCAGTGCTTAGCAGCTGTCACACATTTCAATGGTTCCTTTCCATTCTTGAAAGACAATCCTACTGCAAGGTAGAAACCTGCTGCAATTGCTGCTTAAAACTGTGGTTACAGTCTTTAGACAATTCTAAGGGTTTTTTGGGGGGCGGTTTGGGTGTTTTGTTTATTTCTCCCCTCTCCTTCATCTATTGTGTGAGTGCAACTTAAACAAGCTACCTCAGGTGGTATCAAGGGATGCAGAATGATGGTCTCAGGCGTGTACGTCCTACAGACGGATGCCTTACATGTCTGCTCTTTGGAGCAATCTGTCTCATCTTCATTTTGTACGATATCACTGCTGTCACTGTTGTTGGTCTCATAATCAGAAGTGGCTTGCGCAGGATCATCTACAAAACAAATCACAAGGCTTGTTGTGTTAACAGCAAGGACTGCATCAAAGTCATTCTGTGACCTTCTGAATAATGGCAACAGGATCTCTGACTCATAATACATATGTGCTGCTTGGCTGGGTACAAAGACAGACAATCTGTCCAAAGGCATTAAAGCGTATACCCTGCAGAGTGCAAAAAAATGGGATCAGGGATTGAAGAGTGAGAAAAATTTTAAGGACCATTATTTGAACTGACAAGGTTAGATGAGGAAAACCATATCCCCCTCATATTTTAACTCTATTCTTCATTAGGATTTTGCATGTTGCATATACAAAATAGAAAGAAGCCTCAAAGACAATTTGCATGGACTCAGCTATGTACGATCTTCTTTTATGACAGACAGGCATATCTGCCCTTTCAGTGAATGACTACTGAATTTTAAGGGATGAGAAGTTTTTGATGGACAAAAAAATTACCTGTTCTGTTCAGGGTGTGTGTGGTACCACCATTTCTATCTAGTGTCCCATCACTGGCCTCTATTTGAGTATAGGGTCTGCCACAGCTGAAATAAATCAAGAAACATGCACAATATAAAGAACCATGCACATGAGAGAGTCTTATGTAAAATTATGTCCTGCTGACAAGTGTGAGATTATGTCGTACAGTATAAGCTATATTACAGAGTGCATTCTCCAGACAAAATTACAAGAGTGAGCTGCAGTTTATTGGAAGCTAGGAATGTAAAAACCAACAATATAAAGATGTTGGGTTAACTGGCCACCACCATTAAATCTACGTTGCCTATGGTAAACCTATGCCATATGTTTGGGTTTCTTTTAAATGCATTTTTTATTCTCTAAGTGTATCAGTTAAAAAAAAGATAAATTCCCTGGTTATGTACTACAGCTGTCCTATAAACATGAATTAAAACAACGAAAATTTGCCAGAGTGCCATGAAATTTTATATAATGCAACTTGAACACAGTCATCATGTGGCTTTACTCTCCTTTTCTTCCTCAAAACTTGAATATGTTCCTCTTAAGAAAGAAGGCATTTTGCCACTGCTTCAGTGACAACACACCAAGTACATCACTACTAAAGGGGTTTTTGGACAGAGCATAAGGTGCATGATCTGACATTTAGACATTTAGCAATGAAATTAGAAAACAGAGTTTGCTTCATTATTCCCAGAACAGAAAGATATCGTGGGATCACAATATCATGGCCTTTCCAAATGACTGGCTCTTCCCTTCTATTAAAACGCTTTATTCCTTGTGTGTGATTCCCTTTAAACCCTGAATGTGAACTCAATACCAGCTGGAACATTTAAAATTACAAGGTCCCAGTAAATTGAGTCTAGGTCCTGAAGGATATGTATCATGACATCTCATGAAAACATGAGAGAACTTCATGAATCTGAAGCATCACTTAGCAGTATTATATCAAATCTGTCCATGAAGAAATGACACCTTAACATTGCTTTCTCTGGCTTTCCAGGTGGCTTTTGACTGGGCCATCCAAAACGTATTCTGGAGCTTGGTATGCCCTGAAAATGTAATGAATTCCTGAAAAAAAATTAAATAAAAATACAAATCTGTATACAATGATAACTGCAGTACACAGCCAAGCAAATAAATCTTGCATCACTCAGTTTTATGAACAAGATGAAAAAAAAAACCTATTAATTTCTTTCTCCCACATTTCTTGTGGTTTCTATAAGGTCAAGGCAAACAAGTCAAAAAGTAAGAGAAAAAGAACCTTTGATTGGTTGTAATGTTACAAGGATTTTGTGCCATTATGAGTGTACCTCTTTATTTCCAGAACATATGCAAACTCACTGATTTATTATGCATGGTCCACATAAAATACTATATTAAGAAAAAAAATTACTGAGTTACCTAGTAGAGCACTTGAAATCTGCTCTATGTCAGAGGTAAATGTGCCCATGCAACTTTAACTTAATCCCCTTCATGCACAAGCATTATAATATACTTTTTAAACACAGGATGGTTTAACTTTTTTCCCCACAGGATTCCTGCATCATCCACTAAGCAGAATTAAAAATTATTATTTAGAAGTTATTTTAACAGCATTGCCTGGTATATGTTCTTGTTTAATGCAGAACTCTGCTGTCCTACCACATTTCACTTCTCAAGTGAAAAAAAGTACAGTAAAACTGCTGCCTGGATGCCACTGCCTGGGTGGATCTGATATAAGGCACTGAACCCATCAAAAGTTCACTTCCTCCTTTGTTATTGTTGGGGGAGAGATTGGGTTGTTGGTGGTAGAGGTTTGCTCACTTGGTATTATTTCCTAGCAAGGCATCTTTTTTGGCAGTAAATGTAGGGGATTGCATACCATGAAGACTAGCAATCTATGATGTGAAAGTTCAAACATCGGAAGACCTATTTCCAGTTTCTGTTAATTTAACTCTCTTAGCTTGTCTTAGCCATTTAATTTCTGTGGGGGGTGTTTGTTCTTTTTTTTGGGGGGGGGGAGTATTGTTGTTTTGGGTTTTTTTCCTTTTTTTTTCTTAAATTGTGCTTACATTACTAAGGAGAGCATTATTTATGTGCTGGTGGCTCAGCTTTAATCTGTGGATATGACATCTCTATTTGATCTTCCAATGGACAATAAAGGAACATGATAATTAGTGGATGCCAATCCTAATAGCAGTCATTACACCACAATATTTTAAATAATATGTATGTTTCAAATAATCAAGAACAAAGTCTAAGCAGTGTAACTACATGTAATGCCTACACAGCTTAAGCACTTGAAACAAGGAAATTAAGAACCTAAATATGCCACACAACCCACAATCATGCAAAAGAGCAGCCACATAAAAGCTTAAGAGCATTTTACCAATGATTACACAGAAATCAAAGGCTACACATATAAATAAATATATTTCATTACTATCTACAACTTTACATTGCTGCTTTTTTTGACATTTTTTATACAACTATTAACTGTTCTTTTCAATAGAAGGCTTCCACAGATAACTGTTACTAGTTAAACCAATAATATTTTGTTGAAGGAGTAATAAAGGAACAGTTTAATATGACAGTAGCATGTTTATAGTATTTTTCTTATATGTAATAGCTTTCATTTCAAATGAATCAGTGCATGTCCCCAGTTTTGCAATGCCTTTGGAAAACTTTTAAAAGCACTTGGTTTCTATTTATTCGAAAGTGCTTAGTTTCTATTTAGTCACCTAAATATGTCTTAAAAGCCTGTCAGGATTGAATTCTAGTGGGAATGACTCCCTCGAACAAACTTGCAGTCTCAATTCCGACTTTCTGACACCCACTATCTAGCCCAGCATACTGAGACACATCCAAAGTCATGTGGCAAAAGCCAGAAACGAAAAACTGTTTCTGAAGATAGACAAACTTGGTAACATTTAACCCAGCCTCAGATAATGTCCACTGGCTAGCCAATAATCACAAACCACTCGCAAAGTAACATCTAATGAGTAAGGTAACCTCAAAACTGCACTGGAACAGGATTCTGAATACCAGTGTATCCCACTATTCTGAACAGGGGACATACTGCAAAGTCCAGTAATTTAATCCAGCAACTGAGTCCTTTTGAGAAGATAAGCAGACCAACTTTCTTTCCAAAATGCTGATTTTGCAGAGCAGGTCTGTGTCATCTGATAATGGGCTGCTCTAAAGTGTGAAATTATAACTGTAGAAAGAACTTGGATGTAGTTGATTTAAAAAAAATAAATAAATAAATCCCAGTGCTACATAATCTAACTAGGGAGAACAGGAACCAGTCTTCCTGAGAGAGCACTCAAAATTCAGTAGTCTTCAGGCACTGTTGGCACATCTTTATCAGAAGGCTGCAGGCCAGCAGCTTTTAGACCCTACCAGTCAGATTTTTCTATCAAACATCAGGTGCCTGCTCTGAAAGATTCTGCTTGTGACCTGAAAGTGACTGTTCATGTTAAGGGCATGCTGTGAGAAATCCAGCTTTGGGATCTGTAAGCTACTGATAAATTTATTAATCAGACTGTGCATCAGACACGAGTAAAAGCAAAGGTAGCTAACCATCTTGCACTTTAAAAGCACCTTGTAGCATCAATCTACATGATTACTCACGTACTAAGAAACGCTTAAATATACTGAAATAGCAATACACGATTCTGTAGCAAATCACAAAAACTTGCATGTGAGCCAAAGGAACTTGTTCATGAGAGCAACATGAAATTACTCTAATGCATGTGAAATTACTATCTTACCTGCTGCAGATGACAGAGTGACTGGTAATAGGGTCTGACAGGCTAGGGGCACTCTGAGTAGAAGTCAAGACTTTGTGTGGCTTTAAGCCTTGCTTGGTGTCAATATCACTGTAGTCTGGAAATGACACAGAAGATGTTTTTCCAGTAGGACTTGTGGCAGGCGTCCCCTGAATTGGTGAATGGCATGGGGAGGATAGAGGTGAAATATTTGGCGGGATACCTGGCAAGACAAAAGAAAAGTCTTATCAATCAACAGAAGTGGCAGATGGTTGTATGAGTTCACTGTGCAGAAATACACCTTTTGAGATGCATGGGTACCAGCATAGCTTCCAAATAGAAAAATAAGAGAAAACCCTCCTTCACTCTGAGCCAAGCCCACTGCTGTCATAGAGACATGAAGCTCCATTAATATCAGCCTCTTCTACCTGCTGAAGGTTTGGCTCAAAATATGAAGCATATTTTCCCTGTTGAGCAGGATGCACTAACTGGCAGGCATGAAATGAAAGACATACATTAGTGGCATGACTATTGGTATCAACATGCTCTAGTGACAGAAACCGCCAAATAGGCAGCTTCCAGACCCATCTGCAGTTTCTCTGTGCTTCAATGTCTCCATCTGAAAAGGAGAGACAAGAAAGGCTTACACATGTTCCCAACAAATCTGAATTTCTACATGTTTGAAGACTAGCAAAAAACAAAAAAGCAAATGTTACTAGTCATACATAATATGAATATAAAATATGCACTTCTGGTGCCATTTCTGCATTCCTCACAGATTTCAGCCTTGACCTCATGCATCTTGAGTTTATTTTTCACTATCTGTGGCTCACTATGGAATACTTGTGACCATTACCTGTACCACATGGTATTGTACTCCCAAGCTAGTGTATCAGAAACTGCAATATCCACGTGTGAACACTAGCAAGATGTAGTTCTCTCTGTCCTATTTTACCTAAGCATCACTGCCAAGATGAAATGCATCAGGTAGTCCAGTGTTTGAGATGAAGTGCTGTCTTCTTTTTGAGTCTATTTACATTTTCTAATCTCAGACAAAAAGGTCCCATTCACAATAAAGCACAGATAAGAAAACATAATCTATCTTAAAAGGAAATGCATGTAAATTGACTTACCTCCTATACAAAAGTTTGTAGGAACTCAGCCCCAGTTCATTTAGCATATTCATCTTCAAAGCCAAATGATATAATGAACTTAGATACTTTAACTGGTTTTATGTTTGAATTGTGCCCACTATTTAAATACATTCCAGGCACAAAAATTATCTTAGAATAAGGCAATATGTTGATCTAAATTTTTTAAATACTAACCTTGCAGGATATATAAGTACAGCTCCAGTGTTTTTTCCTGATAACAACTTACTGTGATATGAGGTTAAGATATGATTTACTGTTGATAAATCAGGAGTTAAAAATGATCCCTGGCAGTTAATACACTGTAATTTTGAGATCTTCTAAGTCTGAGTTTTGAGATCTTCAGCAAACATGTGGTATGTATTACTGTCTTAATTCAGTGACTGCAACTAGGATACTACACTAGTCTTGAGAACAGAAACCTACAGCCTACGGAGCAATTAAAAAGTTATCAGATGGCCATGACATATAGAAATTGCTTTAGAATACACAAAGCCTGTTTCGCATTTACTAATCCTCTGAGATATCTGCTTTCTTTCCAACAAAAATATGCGTTTAAAAACATTTCACAGTCTGTTAGTTGCACAGGGGATTGAGTTGGAGTATTTTCTATTTTTGAACTATATATTACCAGGTAATCTTCATGAACGCTAGAGAATACAATAAATATGGTCATCTTTCAACAATTTAAAGCAAGTCCTGGGAATTTAAAAAGCAATTTTCACAAGAATGTTTCTAATCACAGCTGGCTTTCTGCTGCTAGTCTGGGCTCACATCTCTGGAAATACTTTTGGCTGTGTTGTTTGTTCGTTTGTATGGGTTTTTTTGTTTGTGATGTGTTTTGTTTTGTTTTTTTTTTAAGAGTAATTTGCCAGAGTAGGTAACCTAAAAAAAACGAATTTACTGGAGAAATGCAAACCTAGTTTCAATAAGCCAACATTTAACTATTTATTGGCAGCAGTGAGAGAAAATGTGTCTTGCTACAGCAAAGAATATTGAACAACCAAGAGAAGAATAACAATATAGGCAGAATTTTTTTAAGTACATCCATCTGCTTAGGTCCTTCAGAACTTTTACACATGTGCAGTGTTGAAGAAATAAAAGAGTAACTTCAGTGTGATTTGAAATTACATATAAAAAGCTCGAGCTTACCCCAGAATTTTACCAAAGTACAGCTAGCAGTATTCCAAAATGCTTTCATGCATGCAGACACATTTTATAAATTAACAGATTATAGATTTAGCTATATCAGCTTCTACCAAGAATTATTATATATTGCCAATTGTGCTAATATATAAAAGTCTAATTTGTATTAAGTTTTGAAGCAATCATTTTTGCAAATTGAAGCAATTCTTTAGTTGGAACACAAAACTGTAAGTAAAAATGCATGATTGTAAACAGTCTAAAACATGAAAGTATCAATCCTCTGCATAAAATGCTGAGCCAGAATTTTTACTCCTATCAATTGGTGCCCTTAGGAATTACTTGCGAAGGAATGGAGCTCTCCATCACATGGGAGTTTATGTATTCAGGAAAGACGCATGACTACTAACACTTTTTGGAAGCAGGACAAAGGTAAAATTTACTGACAGAGTTAGTAAGTCTTGTTTTCCAAGTATAAAATATTATAAACACCTCCCCCCCTTCAAATTAATGGGTTAATCTCCAAAAAATCACGTCTTAAAATGGATTTGTTTTGTTCTAATTCCTGGATACCTGGTACTTTGTTTTCATTATTTTCCTGGTTCAATTTTATTCGTTTGCCTATATGCCTATTACCTTTTAAGATTATGCTTTGCTACCTAATCTTCACTGCGGTATAACAAGGCAGCGTCTGTACAAGGAGACTAAATAAACTCTTCAGTTTGAAAAGGAGATGTGATGTGACAGTGCTGGGTACGCAGGATAATTGTGCAGCCATATCCTCAAACCCATCTCTAAATTAGGATTCTCTGACTTTTCCAACGTCAGGCCTCAGGCATCTATCAGTTTCCATCTGATGTCTGGGTGGTCAGTATCTCTGGGTAACATTATCTCAACATTATTCCATGGGCTGATTTAAAAAAGGAAGGCCTTGTGATCATTTTGAACTGCGAGTTAAAGCATGGGTAAACATTACTTTATCCTGCATTTGTACAAGGAAGAGAACCACATTACTCTGGATTAAGGCTGCTTCATGGCTGTCATACTGCACATTTCATAATCAATTAAGAAGCCACCTTCTCAATTTCTTTCCCTCAGTTAAAACTGGAGTAATTTTTTAAAGGCCCAAAAACCTGGGTAACAAACCCCATATTTCTCACCTCTAAAAATCAGTAAGAACTATCTGGACTTTCTCAACAATGAAAATACATCAGAGATAGATCACTGATTTATAACAGCTTTGTCTTGGATATGTTTGCATAAGATGGGTCAGTTGCTGCCTATAGCTCCAAATGGCATTATGTAGGTTGTGCTTCAGGGAATCTCAGGCAAAATACACAGAAAGTTAATCTAACAAATGTTATAGAAAACACTCTTCTCAGCCCTGTTGTCATAAAGGGAATTACATGGACATAAATCACAACACTTGTTGCATCATACCATGACTAGCCTCTATGAATCATAAAAGTCAAAACATTTACAATAGCATCACTATAAGATGTATTATTTTAAGCCACTGAGGGTTGTTTTTTTTTTTTAGAAAAAAAGGAAATAACTATATTTTAGAAAAGTCACAGATTGGACAGAGATCAAAAGCAGCTGCATGTACTAGTCATGGAAAAGCAGCTGCAGTGAGCCTGACAGAGCCACGGATGCCCACTCACCTTGCCGGCTCTGCCTTTTGGTATTCAGGTGGTTGGTAGAAGACATGGTGTAGGAGGTGGAGAAGGACCTGCTCTTCGTGATTGTCATCAGAATTGAACTGTTCCAGGAATCACTACTGCAAAACCAGAGCACAAACAAGCATTGTTTGACACACTGAAAAAACTCAATGACAGATCTTAAGAAGCTAGAAGCCACTGCAAGAAGTACACAAAACTGAGATAGTATAAAATCTGATGAGGAAAGCAGCATCTATCTGCTGGCTGAACTGCTTTTTGTGAGGCCCTCAGTATTGTATTCAGCAAAAATATTTACAAGACACTCCAAAGCTGGACTTCCTTCAGTGCTGAGGCCTATTCACTTTATTTATACAAAGATGTCTTTGTCATATTGTTCTGACAGTACAAAGAGGCTTGCAAGTTGACTTGAAATAAGTTAAATTCATACCCTCTTTTAACGCCTCCTTACAAGAGCCAGAAGTGTCAGAAGTTCTCAGAGTAACTGAAAAATCAGCTTCCTTGACGACTCTGCTGCAACCACCAAGGCAGATACTCAGTAACCCTTTGGGCACTGGATTTGCTCCTCAGGAGGCTGGAAGAGGCTCAGAAGAGCCCTGCATTGCTGCTGCTAGTGGTGTGCCTGTTCTCTGGGTGAAGCACTTTACACTCTAGCCAACTGAAACACCAGCTCCATCTCAAGAAAAAATTCTGTTGACAGTCCCTGAAGACACTGGTCACCAATCCAAGAGAAACTCACTGAAGGAAAATAGGGTGCCTGTGTCTGTGTTTGTGGGGTACAAATGCTGGTCCCCTACAACAGGATGCATATGTGCTTTCAGCCTTCAGGCTGCAACTGTGTATGAGAAGAGGCCAAATACTTCTGCAAAGCAAGAGAATTGTATTTATCATTGTTTTCTTGAATGACATCTATCCTATGTCAGCTGTTTGCATGGATGTAGGATGGCTCTCATGATCATAGAATCATAGAATAGTTAGGGTTGGAAAGGATCTTAAGATATCTATTTCCAACCCACTGTCATGGGCAGTGATACCTGATGAGGCTTATAACTTCTCTGGACAGATCTGCTCTCTGTGAGTGGCCTCTCAGGCTCCACATTTCTCCTCATAGCCTCACATCCAGATGATGTGATGACATGCATGGAAGAAGACAGCCTTTCAAACCAGCCTAGTCCTGGCTAAATTTGAAAAAGAAGTGTTCTGAAACAAAAAGCATGTAACAGTGTCTTAAGTCTATGTACACCTTTTTGTTTTGGATCAGCAAGTACTACCTACAAAAATATTTGCTGGTTGTCTTCATTGGCCCAATCTGTGGTGAAGCAAGACAAAGAAAGAATCCAGCTGTGTTTTATTTTTTTTGTTTTGTGGTTTTGTTTTTTAATGGACAGAAAAAGTATAACACACTGTCCCACTGTAAAGAAAAACCAAACCAACCCTCCCAAACCACATTCTCCAACTTCTTAAGGGAGAATCACTGCATATAGAAGTGACTGAGGAAAGGAATGAGGAAGCTTTATTGTCCTTCCCAAACCATTTGAAACCATAGGAGGGCCATGTCTTACCAGTTTAGTGATGTAGGCCTGGAAGTGTACAGGATTGCTAATCTTAAGAACAGGGGATTTTTGCATATATTCAACTACAGAGATCTCAGAGGCGATGCCCCAGACTGTTGAAAAACATGCAAATTTTGTAACTGTAGAATCTGCTGCATGTAATTCCAGTGTAATTTTCCCTGTCCTACCCTTCAAGCCACGAAATCTTTCTTTCTCTGTTACCTGTGGCAAGCTTGAATTTAGTACGGGTGAACTGGCAGATAATCAAGATATTTTTTTTCCTTCAGTTCAAAATTCTTTTCCTTGAAAGCAAATCTGTTTTGGTCTGCCAAAATGCTTAAAGCTAGACTTATAGGACTGATTTTTCCCCTTTCTGGAATACCCATTGTTTCTCCTACTGTAAAAGAAGAACTGCAAACATTAGGCTGGGAGGCTTGAGACAGAGCTATAATTATACATAATATAATTGGCTACATTAAACGCAGGAAGAATTGATAGCCTGCTTAGTTGGCTCATCACGCAGAGTTATATAACATCCATAGAAAAGGACCAACAACAATATTTAATTGCTCTCCTGCTCCCTCCGATTCCCATCTTAGGATACTTACATACTATGTAAACAGTCTGGGATCAACAGTATAAATCAAAAGCACCCTGAGAACCACAGGCCAGTGACTGAAGAACATTTCCATTTGGTTATAGCTTCTTTGTATTTACTCTCACTGAGATACAAGGGACTCCTCACAAAGGGAGCTTAGCATAATCATGTATTTTTATTGCACCAGATATTCAGGGTACTCTGCTGCCTTGAGCGCCTAGGTGCCCTAGGTGCCCTACACGAGAGCCTCCTCTATAGGAAAGGTTTACATATTCAGGAGAAAGTTCTTTGGGGCTGCAGTCACACAAGATACCCAACAGCAAACACTGGTGATGTTGGGCCTTCTCAGGTCCTATCTATTTTTTTCTCTACTACTGGCACCAAATTTTGAATTGCAGAAAAACATGAGTCTTCTGTTATCACAGCTCTGAATTCTCTTCTTGAATTTGGTGCTTTCGCACTTTGCTAACACGAATAGATTTGTTTATTATTTTGGTTCCTAATAATAATAATAGTTCTGGCATAATCTGACTAAAACTGGGAATGCTACTTCACTGGTAACACATTTTAGAGAAGCATGAACAAGTAGTTCAAATGCACTTTGGAGTCAGCATTTTTAAATGAGGGACATCATCGCACAGAACCAAAGAAATTCACCCAAGGAGAGACACAAACCTGGATGAAGATGGTTCATGAGGTTTGATGCTGGCACTGCGATCCCTTCTCACTGGAGCTGGCTCCAGTGTAGGTAATCCTGTGGCTGATGTTGTTGTGGTCCAAGTTGAGGACACTCGTCTCAGCAGTCCTGGAGGCAAACTTCTCCGTAAGCGCTAGAGAGAAATCAGTTGCTTAGAGTTTATATAGGCGTACAAGAGCTTTAAACATCAGAAGAAAACCATTTCCATTTGATTAATTCTGCCTGACAACTTAAGTACTTTAAGTACCTTAAATCTGTATTGTATTCTCTCAGGTATTATAGGGCCTGCCGTCTATTCAAATCAACACAGCTGGTGCTTTAAATGCTTAGAGGATCTGGACCACCCTCCCTATTTTAAGGTTAAAAAAAGTTATGCATCTACAGCCCCATAGCCACTGACGTTCAACACTTGGAGCTCTCGCTGGAGTCAGCCAATGATAGTTGTGCTCTTTAAAAATGTTGGTCTTACAAGATGTGGCCAAAGGCATTTAAGTCATCAAGGCCACAAAGCTGACTGAGGGATTGAAGCATCCATCATAAAGGGAAAGGCTGAGAGAGCTGGGATGGCTTAGCCTGAAAAAGAGAAGGCACAGGGAACATCTTACCAATGTACATAAATACCTGAAGGTAGGGTGTAAAAAAGATGGAGCCAGGCTCTTTTCAGTGTTGTCCAGTGACAGGACAAGAGGCAATGGGGCACAAATTGCAATATAAGAAATTACATTTAAATGTAAGAAAGCGTTTTTTACTTCAAGGATGACTGAACACTGAAAGAAATTGCCCAGAGAGGCTGTGGAGTCTACATCCACTGAAATACTCAAAACTGGATAACCTCCTGAGAAACCAGCTCTAGGTTGAGCTTAGAGAAACCTGCTCCAGGTTCAACATGCTTGAGCTGAGGGACTGGATGAGATGATATCCAGATGTACTTTCAACCTCAACTATTCTGTGATTTAAACTGTCATGAATGGAACAAGAAACACAAGGTAAGACAGGCTGTAAGAAAAATAAGGAAAGGGAGTTCCAAAGTTTTTTCCTGCTATACCTATCCAATGCAAAGATCACTGATTGAAAGTAAACTTTCTTGTTCTGGGGTATGTCATCTCCTGAAAAGCTTAGAGAAAGCATCACCATTTACAGCAGATTCTTCTTGACCAGCTTGCATTTTTCTTTCACCTGACTCTTCCTTTTCTCCACTAAGAGGACTCACATTGTTTCTCCAAATTTCTGAAGTCAGAGGTAATAAAAGATGATGAACCTTTATGGATCCAGATTTGGTGTTACAGATGCTAAAATTCTGTAAGATACTTCCCCTGTACTTTTCCTGAAGTATTTATATAGGTAAGAGCTAAAATAAGTATGTCTCTGTGATGCAGCATTTTGACTTTGCCACAGGGCTAAGAGATATGAAATGGAAGAGACTTGTAGTTCTAAAGCTCAAACTTACAGAAAAATATGTTAACATATTACCTCCTTACCCAAAGTGTTCAGCATCAGATGGTTAAGGTAAAGACCCCAAATCTGTATTTAGACACTTCAATAAAGGACTGCGATGTTAGTCTTATGAACCCTACATTTAGGTCAGTGAATTCTTCAGTCAAATTAGTTCTCTGTAGCATTAACTCATTTCTTCATCCTTCACTTTGCTCCTCACTAGGTATTATGCAACAGCAAACTGGTATCTGTTCGCTGCGTTTGCTCATGTGATGGCACTGTTCTTCCACTTAACTTTTCCCCTCAGAGCCTAGAGTACAGCAATGATAGACACGTACGCTAAAATAAACTGGGAAATGCTCTTAAAAACATGTGAACATCCTTTTCATACATACAGCTGCTATATAAGCAAGTAGCGTAATTATTATCATCACACTGAAATATATTAAAGGAAGAATCACAAGTGTTGCAATTCAGATGCTGGGAAATGCTAGAATTAATGCTGGCTGTGCCATTTGGACTGCTAAAAGCTTGTGCCTGTGCAATGTACTCTGACTGTATTTAATTTTACAAGGGAAACTGCAGTACAAAATTCCAAAAGTATTTTGGTTTAGTTTCGAAAGTGAAATGTAAGCCTTGCAGGGCAGCTAATTAGCAACAAACCTACAGTTCAAACTACTTCAAAGCTGATGTGTTCCTTCTAGTTGTTCATTTACTAAATGTGGGTGATTATTTCCTGTTGGATTCGGGAGCATTTGTAAAGCCATCTGTCAAGGCAGTAATGGACACATCTTTTTGGTTCAGTCCTCTTTTTCTTCTCAAAACTACTTACAATGATCTTACAATATTTGTCATACTAAGTATTACGGTGATCTCTTCTGTTTGTTTGGCATACAACATTCTAAACTTTATCCAAAGCACCTGGAGGTCCTCAGTACAGACCTTTTCATTGACCTCTACAGGTTTTGCACCTCTAGCTAATGGAAGGAAGAAGAGTCTGAAATTCACAGAGAATTTCAAATTCCAATCTTCAAAGTAGGCAAAAAGGTTTCCCATATTACTACTTAATTCCCCACTGCTCATTGACTAGAACAGTCACCCTACATGGAGCGCCTCAAATCCTTTGAGTGGGAGGGAAATTTCTGCGTGAGAAGTAATAGAGCAGACTTGTGAGACTGGATGCTGAAAGGCTGTGGCTTGCTCTGCTTCCTATCACTTCTCTCTTAAGCTCCAAATAGGAGAGGAGAGGAAATACACATACCACCTATGATGTTAGCTATCCTTTGCCCAATATCATCTTCTGAAGATACCTGAACCAAAGTCAACCTGGCCATGAGCTGAAGGATACACAGGAATTGTCTTACTATGAAACCTAAATTCTACTTAGCTGTCACTTTTATATTAACAGTATGATCAGTGCATAAAATGTTAATCTGAAGCAAAGAAGCAAAAAGCACAGTGACATAGTCCATTGCTGTCCCTTTAGGGACAGACGAGTTACAAGACAACAGACAGGGTCCAGTACCCACCTTGGGAATAGCTAGTTTCTCTCCCTTCTCCGGACATTCCTCTGAGTCGGAGCAGGTGTAGTTCTCACTGAAGGACACCAAAGGGTTTACCCTTGGCTTGTGGATGGCCTGGAAGGTTAACTGCGTATTAAGCAGGTTGCTCACTGTTCTCAGTGAAGTACACACATTGGGGGGCAGCGAAGGATCTGCCAGAAGATCTGTAATGAGCCCATGTGCTTCTCCCATGACAGCAATATCCACTGTAATACTGGTGCCAGAAGACTAAAGAAGACAAAAATAATACATGTAATACAACAGAAGTGAACAACCTGCTGAGCAGTATCAAAAGCTGTGGTGAACTCTATCCACAACTTTTGCTAAAGCAGTTACCCATAAAGTGGAAAAATAACAACATGAAATAATTCTTTAAATAAGGAGAATCATGCTGAATAGATCGATCATCAGGCATAATGATCACCGTCCACAAAGAGTTTGGAATTTCATCATATCTGATTTCACAGCTTTCACCATCTGCAGCTGACTGAACCCATCTGAATGAATTGTTCAGGCTCCCTACAGAGACACAGTCAACGGCCAGGGGCTATTTGTCCAAATAATAGGATGGGAGGAGTCCCTTTTGAGACTCTTTCTACTAACTAGAGGCATCTAAAACAGCTAATGTCCAATGAAATGAATCTCAAGCATATACTGAGATTTTTTAAATATGTGCAAGCTATTAATACATAGCATTCTGGTATGGTGGCAACAACATTCTTCTACCAGCAGTTGCAAATTGGGCAGCTATACCAAAATTAAAATTGAGTAAAAAGTGGATTTTCCAATCCTAATTTTATTCAGATAGAAGTGATGAGAATAGTTATTCAATAGGCTTGTATAGCCAATTCAGACTGCCCTTACTTTCTCTTGTTTTTTTTCTGGGTTTGAAATATATACCTGCTTTACATATATCATTTAGGAAGAATTATTACGTAAAGTGATGCATGAACAGAAATAATACCAAGGAGCAGCTCATATCAGTGGCAAATCTTACACACTCTTCCTAGTACAAGTATATAATTGATCTGTAATTGATGCACTGCAAACCAACTGTGGCCCAGGAAAACTGTTTTCATACATTCTTCTTCACGCCATTTTTCCCATGTTGTGTTTCTGACACATAAGCTCAATTTTGCTGCTACTGTTTGGGACTTTTCAGCAGGTGTAGGTGTAGTTTGCCAGAGAGACCATTCCAGAAGATTTGACTAATTTTTTTTTTTTTTTAATGTATTGCTGAAAAATCCCTAAGATACACAGTTCTTCAAAAAGGGAAGTTATACCTGTGAAAAGAGCATGCGGGTCTCTTAGAATGGCAAGTATAGAACATGAAGAATAGGGCAGGCTGCTTAGCAGGAGGGTGATCAGAGCCCCAGCCAGGAGTGATTCACCAGTGACAGCATTTATCACAACACATCAGAGAACAGCATAACACGGCTTGACACTGCTTCATTCTCAGAAAAGGCTCTACAGGCAACAGCAAAGTATTTCTGAGGTAAGCGATATATTAGCTAAGTATTGCTACCCCCCCCCCCATCTTCCCAGTTGCGTAGCGTGGACATTAGGCTCTTAGCAATAGCTGTTTCACTCCACTAATCCAATCTTCATGTCCTATTTCTAACACAGGATCCACTCCTCATGTCCTGCTTCTTGCTAACACAGAAGTAAGCTGCAGGACCAGAAGATAGGACTCCTCACTCACCATCATCCCACAGAACCAGAAAACCAGCCTCTTGTTCCCACATTTATTTTCTTTGTCATGATATGAAATAAAATAAACCAGAAACCTCTTGATATACTGAATCTCTATTTCATCCTACTGAAAAAAAATTAATGGTTGAAGTTAATTTAATGGCTCTTTCATTGCTTACTCTCTCAGGAGTGCATGCAGAAGGTTCTGGCAGATGCTAAAGAAAATTCTTAAATTAAAAGACAAGGCTTGGGATGAGAGTAATTAATTATCTATCTTAACCTCAGCCCTGAAAAACAGACCAAAGGGGAGGGCAGGAGAATACATCATTCAGAGTGCGATAGAAGCCTCAGATTTTCAGCAAAACTGCATTATCTACAGTTTGAAAATTCTATTAAGCCTGGAGCCTGGAGCTGTTGACTGCCAATCAGAGAAAGAGATTAATACTTCAATGAAGTAAACAAGTCTGACTCAGCGGCCCATAAGCAGAGGCCCAGATTTTGTACAGCACGACTAATATTTTGCAAAGCAGCCAGCATTGTTCTCCATGATTAGTACCAAGTGGGAAGAGGGGAGCCCTTCTCTTCTCAGCAGTGAATTTCTGCCACATGGCATCTGACATTGTCATGGGAGGCTTTGTCACATCTTGGTGACTCCAACCTTGACTCTGGGACCCAGCAGACCTGCCCAACTCAAATGCCAAGCTGCGCTGAGTTATGCGAGAAGCTGGTGCTGAGGCCACATGGCACAGGAGGAGGGATGCCACATACTGGGTCTGCATCCTCCCTCCTGAGCTCTGCCTACACCTCACCGGCACGGACAGTCTGCACTCAAACTGAGTTAGGTATTTACACAAGTAAGACAGTAACACTGCTGCAGCCCATGCCCCACTAGAACTAATCCATGGAAACAAAGCAGCTCTCTGGAAGACTGAGAAAGGCTTTAGAGCATGGGAAGAGCACATCTGAAACCAACTCACCCCCTGCACAATGTGCATGGTGGCAGGACCTTCTGCACTTTTTGACCAGAAGGGCACTATCTGCAGATCTAACATTTTCAACTGACACCTCACATGAAATCCCTGCAGCCATCCACCCTGCCTGCATGAAGCGTGCCCAGAGAGGTCAGCTCTATACCTATAAGAAGGTGCACGTTGAGCATCCCTCACCAGACCTGAAACAAGACATAGATCCTGCCAGCACAGACCAGCCTCGATCACCATAGAACATCAACAGTTACCAGTCTGTGCGACATGACACACTGCATTGCAAAGACTTCAAGTGAAAATACAGTTTTTCAAAGACATCATTGTAGTGAGCTGCTTTAAATGACACATATATATCATACCTAGAGTATTGACTGAACTACACATAATGCTTAGAATCCTTAGTATGAGAGCATATGCAAAAGGAGAACATACCAAACTTAAATTCTTCTCAAAGAAAGAAGAGGGCAAACACTGCTATAATGCATCATTTACAGTACACTAACATCCCATCCTAATTTGGCATGGTTTATATGTTGTAATTTAATTGCACTGAACTTTTATTCAGGAAAACAGTTTCTTTTTCAAGCAGTTTGAATATTTCATCTATCCCAGGATGAATTTAGAGCACTATCAGACTAGTCTGACTAGATAAAATTACAGTTATTCAAATCACCATTTTCTAAAAACAGTTACAAACCGAATACATGAAAACATTTTAAAATATTTTTTTGATTCTCTACTATAAACCAGTAGAGAACAGTGTATGCTTTGCAAACCACTACTCAGAAAGTAAACTAAAATGCGTTTCCCTAAAGGAAAAGGAAACCTGAAATTTATTATAAAACGCGTATGATGATGTGAAACAAAATAAAAGATTCACATAAGACAGTAAATTGCTGAAAAGTTTAGACTGACGTAATTGCTTATATGCATATCCAGACACTTGCACACATATAGACACATGGTCTTTTTTTAGGGTAAAAGTGCATACAAAATCCATGCTCAGACTTTGTAAGTAGTTTTCTACTAACATGAATAGCCTCTGCCTGAACTGATCTGGATTATTCCCAAACCACTTTACTCATCAGAACTCAAAGGCCGGATACTTGGGAATAGAGGCATGAATAACATGTTTGCATCACTAACAACTAACTTGGTAAAACAAAACAAAAAAGCCAAAGAGTTAAGCTAAGGCGAATTTAATTTCACACTGGTCAGTATTCATTTATCAATCTATGCTAATGATTGGGAAGTTTCCTCACATGAATTTTGGCTTACTGTTTATTTTGTGACTTCATCCGAAATTTGATTTAGGCGATGTCATGCAGTGACTAAAACTGTAATGCCCTAGGGCATGAGAATGAGAAAGCAAAAAGACTGGAAACAAAAGCCTATAAACTAAAGATGATCCCTGATAACTAAGGTGAGGGGCAAACCAAATTCTTTTCAATGCTGAAAACCAGCTGGTGTTGTGCTTTCCTTCCTACCCCCCCCGCCCCCTTCTTTTTTTAAACTGGCATTCAGGTGGGTGTTTTACGTCGTGGTACCCACCTGAACTCCTGAGTTCAAATGTGCTTGCTATACGTTTTGTGCCATCTTTTTATTTTCAAAAATAAAAGGGGTTTCCCCTAAAGAACTCATATGAAAAGATGGCCAGATCCCAGTAGGATGCATTAGAGATCAGCGACAGACATATATAGTACACAGCACCAATTGTCCAATCATCTAAATTTGCATAGGTGGGGGTATACTTGGAATTTGCAAGAAAACGTTCATGTACTAAGCAGCACACATACTGCTGCATCTGTAGAACCAAATCACAAGTAGAGTGTCCCACTGTCACACAGACAATTTTTGTCAGGGCAGGAAACTTATCTTCAGGAAAACACTCTTAAGTGAAATATGAAAACAATATTCTGGTAAATTTTAATGATCACTTAGAATTTTTAGGTTTGAATAGTTTGGTTTGGATTCTGTAACATGGCTAGAATACTTTCAAAATCTGCATAACCTTCTGTAGGCTTTTATGTTACATTTCACAAAATTCCACTTGTTTTCCTCTACTAAATTATATTATGCACAACCCCCTAAGAATAGCTTTTTACTTAGTAGAGCAAAAAGCGGATAATATTGCATAGAAAAAATTAATTTAGGAAAAAAGGAATAATAAATTACTTTATCCACAAGACCCGATAGATAAATTTAGTTTACAAATTGGTACTAGTTAAGAAACAGCTGACCCAACAGTGAAGCCGATTTGACATCCTTATACTTAACAGATGCCTTACTGCAAATAAAAGTCATTCCCCCCCCCCCCCCCCCCCCCCTTGGTGTTTTGCATATGACTCATAAAACTGAACTCATCCACCTTAACTAAAAAAAATGCTGCTTCTCTCCACCCTCTAAGGAAAGCCAATTAACATGACAACAGAAAACCAGTCAAAACTGAAGCATAATAAGAACACAGAAGAAAGGAAAAAAAGTAAACCAGTTATCAAACACAAACCACAATTCATTTCACACAGCCTCATGTTAGGGAAAAAATAAAATCCTCATCTGCTGTGGCTTGTACAAGGAAAAGCACTGAAGGCTTTTCATCACATTGCACCCAAGAACACTCTCTAAGTGAAAGAACGGGGGAGGCGAGGAGGAAAAAAAGGAAAGAAGCAGCATCTAGCGTATCTTCAATCTTCACACAATTATGAGCAACAGTAAATCACAATCTGATACAGTTTCCAAGTCACATCATGAATGTTCAGGCCAAGCTGTCTGGAAACAAAATTAAAAGCAAATAGAATTCTCCATTATTTTAATGTCCACAGAGCGATCTGAAGGATAAACATGAATTGGCTTCTATGGAAATAATGAATCATTTTAAAGGCGCCACAGACTTAACTACTCCACCTTTCACTAGATGACTAAGGAGAAAAGAAAAGCGTGTGTACAATTTTTGACATTTTACTGTTCAGTATTTAAATCTGCAGAACTGGAGTTTTACGCAGATTCCTTATTTTTATTTTACTCTTATTTTGTACTAACACAAGATTTCATGTTTTCTCTTCTCTAGTGAGCAAACAGGACATTTATGAAACGCTTTTCCCCACCTTAACGAAGCACAGCTTTTCCACTGCTCTCTGGAGTTAGACCAGCTGCAACCTCTGTAAGATATATTCTTTAGTGGTACTGAATATAGCGCCTTTCTTTTGTCTCATCACATTGATCAAATAAAACCTTTCTTAACTCATCAATGCAATCACTGATTTTGCTGCTGATTCTTTAAAGTACTCAGAACCATGTAACTGTAAACCAAACACTGAAGCACAACAGATGAGCCCATAGGGAAAACTCTAGACCTTGAGCAAGCCAAAACAATTATGGTTTTGACCCTTGGGATGGCACCACCACAGCTACACAGCCCTTCCTGGTAACAATTACACTGAACTCTGATCTGCAAAGCAGAAAATGTCACGACCGCCACACGCAGTGCATCTAGAGTCGGAGCACTTGCCAGCATGGTGCCTGAGTCCAAGGATCATAGCGTAGCCAGAGGAAATACTTGACAGGAGTTCTGCAGAGGATCTAATGAAATGGGGCTCACTGAAGAGTTGTGTGTTTTGTCCCCTCAGCACTCACCGTATTTGCAATAATCCCTTTCCTCAGCAACAGCCCTGTGCCCACTCAGTCAGCAGGAGGCAGATGTGCTGGGGACTACGTGCATGCTGATGAGCAAGCAGGTTTATATGGGGCTCCTGTCTTAATCTCACACTGTTTTAACCTGTCAGTCATCTACTATCAAGTAACACCAGTAATTTGGACCTACCTCTGGTATCCCATCATAGGTTATCATAAAATTTCTAGGAGGATAATCCTCTCTGATGTTTCCTTCCATCTGCCATATTTGCCTGAAACTGTTGGACAGCATTATCATTCTTTAGAAAACCAGGATGAAAACATCATTCTTAAATGCGTCTAATGTTTAATCTACTGAAAGTAATTGCAACCTTTGCAAACACTGAACTGTAAGCCTTTAAGAAACAGGCACTGGTTTGAGAAGGCAATACATTTTTCTTCTTTATTACAAGACCTGTGGAATGTATAACTGTTTATAGCACACTTTGTCTGGGGCTGCAGTTGCCGTCACCGCATCCTGCACATCTACCTTAGGTGACACCATTCATGGCTAAATTTCTTCCATTACAGGACCTTTCAGTTCGTGACAGTTTTGTCAGCCAAAGAGCTCAGACTGAAATGTACACTGCCAGGTATTTGTCTGGGATGAATTATTTCAGCATTTGAGAAAAAATTGTTCAGACATTTACAAGAACACTGTTGAAGTGTTTTATCCACGCTAAAAATTCCTAGTAAACTGATACCATTTAATCTGCAGCAGGCACAGAAGGTGCAGTAAGGCCTTTTGCTTTCCCTGTCCTGATATGCCCAGATTTAGCTATATAGCTTCTGGGAAAAATAAAACCAAGGCTCGCCTTGCACGACCTTCGTGGGTTGTCAGAAACCATCCACCAAACTGCCTGAGGATGCTGTCTGCCCTAAGTGCGTACACCTCCACAAGATGCCCACATGGCCTTGTGCACTGTGCTCAACATCCCAAGGGTCAAAGGATCACATTTAATTCAAACTGCACTGTCAGTCTGCAGCTCAGACTTACACCTCAATTATACTTCCCTCTTGTTGACTGACAATGTTATAGCAATTGTTAGTACTGATATCACCGTGATAATTGCTCCTCTCTTCAATGTTCAAGGCCCAGGCTTGGGTTAGCAGCTCCCTGGATGGAAAAGTCTCTTTCACAGCTTTAGCAAAAATTACTACATGTTTTAAAAAAATAAGATTCTTTTGAATATCATAATCAATAGACAAACCAACATGCCCTCAGGAAAGCATGGCTTTAAGGTCCTCACAGATAAGCATGAGGGAGAGAAGGAGTTTTCATGCCATCTGTAACTTTCAAGGGAGTTCCAAGTTCTTTCTTTCAGGTCACCTAGCAAGCTTTTCCAGATTTGTAACTTACATCAAAACAAAACCTCCTAGTGGTTTTTGGCAGGCAGGCAAGCAAGCAACAAGAAAAACATAGACGCAAAAATCACCTCAAGGAGTGGGACAATTAGAGTTGGTAAGATTCAAGACCTACAGACTAGGAAAGTCTGCACCTCTGTGGACACAAGTACTGCACATAACCCAATGCAACAGAAATCCCCACTATTTATATCTGACAGAGAGGACCTCAAATTAACAAACTCTACTGGTACTGACATAAAGTACTACCTAATTTACCACATTTCCTTCTCACAGTAGAGCACAAGTATTTCAGCTGCTGCTGGAAAGCCCCAGAAAGCATAGGGGAAACGGGCAGCGGTCTGTCACCCAGAGCATGTGCCATGGGTAGCACCACCGCCACTCTGTCGCAAGTAAGAATGGCAAAGGGCAAGCTGGAACCAGCCATACATGTGCTCTGCCTTGGGCTCCTGGGGAAATCCCAGTTCAAATGAAGATACTGAGAGAGTTTGGCGACCTGCTTAAGGCATCCCACAAGGACGATCCAGGGAATGCAGCTCCTGGAAGGAGGCAAGATCACAGGGTGAACTTCCTGGCTAACTGCCGCTGGCTGCAGCTTGGAAACCTTGTGGAAACCCTGATGCTGATGTTTGATGTTCTCAGCAGAGCCTTGGGGATTCAGTCACACAATTCCAAGGGACTTTCCATGCAATTTGGCTGCCTAAAAGCCTTAAACTATCACGACTATCCCAGCCTGAAGAACTACATGGTGACATAAATCAGATAACAGTCAATCACAAACAGTCAGGCTTTATTATTTAAAATGTAGAAACCACTCCAACTAAACTCAGAACTTTAAAAATTATTACTTTTCTTTAAAACACAGCAGATGGGAAAAATTAAATTCTAAATGGGGCTCAAATCTGCTTTGAATAACACAAACTGAGGAAAACAATTCTGTACTTCAGAGATTGTCCTCAATTGTCTTACATTATTGTTCTTCAATTTTGTACATCAAATGGTCACAAATTGGTAGCTTGAAGCTGATAGTCTGCGTTCATGTGAAGAAAACAGTGACAACTGTCTTCAGTCTCAACTGGAGATGCAGTAACACCAGCTGGGACCCAGCAGGAGCAGGATGCTGGGTGCACATACAGCGGAGGATATGCCATCTATTAATACCTGGGATCTTACCCGTTTGAGTTTACAGCTCCAGTATCCTAACTGCCTGCTTAACATAGGAAGCTATTTTAATTCTATGGTGAACTAAAACAGAGCAGCCAAATACACAGCATGAGTTAAAAAAAGATCCATTGAAAGCAATAATCACCATTCTGCCTCCTGCATACTAACTAATCCTCCCCCATTTTCAACTTGACAGTCTCAGTTACACTAGAACAAAGCCAAAGGAGCCATGCACTGCTATATTATCCCCCTTTTAAAATATCTCAGAATCTTTAGGGAGGCAACTTGTGAAGCAACATCACAATTAGCAGCAAGTTGCAGAAATACATATGAAAATTATCCCGTCAAAAGATTCACAGCAGTTCTTCACTAAGGACTGTTTAACAGTATTAAGAACTGCATTACTAAATATCATTAAAAACATATTGCAAATAAATGCAGCCTCTAAATTAGGACAAAAGATAAGGTGCAGGGGGACAGAATAAAGAATTGATACAGAGGGTGTCTAATGCACCTTTAAATACTAAAAAGTAGTTGCCATGAGAGGAATAAACTTAAAACAAAAGCAAACTTGGTGAAGTTTTAAGAACTGAGTGTTGAAAACCAGAATAAACTAAAACAAGAAAATAAGAAACTAGGAAATAACCATCACTGAAGTTGCAGATACAGTGTCTTTAAAGTTCAGTCTGCTCTTACTGAATTTACAACAGGGATTTAGAAGTGACAGCAGGAGCCCGATATGCATCTTGGGCCACGTTTTGCATATGCCGTAGCAACAGGAACAGGAAGATCTCATGAAACTCTCCAGGTGACCAAGAACACTAATAATATTTAGTGGCCCATTTTTTAGAACATGCTTTCACAGAAGCAAAGACAGGGAGAGATATTCTGCACCTTTTGAAAAGGATAAATCCTGTGCTTATGGAAGTCAAGTGACTGCCTCACTGCAATCAAATTGATCAAATTTTAACACATTTTTCTTCTCCATCAGACCTTGTGGTTTGCATTATTTTAGTTTTCCTGAGACAAAGCACTCACGCTAACACCAGTTAATAACCGTCTAGTGTTACAGGTGCTGCCTCCTCTTTCTCATGACTTTATGGCACTAATGAACTTCTCTGTGAAAAGAATTAATCATTTTTCTTTAAGACTTGGCTTTGGATTCTTATGACTCATTCAAGAAAAGCAACTGTAGCCTTAGGGACTTGCAGCCCCCAAATCCTTCATCATAAGCGTGCAGAGCTGTAATTTATCTAAAGTACAAGCTGCTTCAACATCTAAAGACAAGACCTGCAAAAGGCACACTAAGCATGCACTATATGCGAAAATCCCCCTCCTTTCCTAGATTTGTAGCAGACACTTTGATGAAGATCAGAACAGAGAGAAACAGTAATTCATATAGAAGAAAAAGAAAACACTATCCTGACATGTCTTCTATGATATTAAAATGATTTTTTTTCACTTAGCACAGATATAAAATGACAGACTAGCAAGCCCTGAGGACTGCTTCCAACCTACTTCATCCTTGACCTGCAAGGATCAACTTCAAGACACACTAGGTAGTTTATACTATAGGCTTATTTTGCCTTTGTTGTCACAAATGAGAAAAAATATTTGCTTGCTGACATACAAGGTATACAGACGATCACAACAATAGGTTAATGCTTACATACGATGGCCATTTTCAGCGACTATTATTCTGGCCTACAATCTATGAACCAGATGTTAAAAGTTCTAGGACTTTCTAAGCAACCTCAGCAACCACTATATTTTTTCATCAAGCTGGTGACTGGGTTGTCCTGTGCACAGTTTTTATCTAAGAGAATTCCCACTTTCTACTTGTGGCTTTTAGGTTGTGAGAAGTTTTTGCCTTGCACATCAGAAAAAAAAAAAAAAAAAAGAAAATGCAGACAGTATCCCTAATGCTGACTGCTTCTTAATTCAATTTAGAGATTGAGCCAATTTGCACTTTTGCATCACGAGTATCTCGCCATACTGAACTTCGAGCATCTGGCTGCTCAGGGTCTGCACGTTTTGGTGAGGGTCAAACACTTCTGTGTTTTTGGAAAGCTTGAATTCAAACTCACATCTACATTTAGCAGCACTGGCTTCTCATTTACAAAAGGCAACAGAACCATAGAGACAAAAAAAAAACAAAAAAAACAAAACAACCCACCAGACACAGACTGTGAAGCGCTAGTGCTTATGCTGGCAACTAAACAAGACAATGATTTCTATTTCTACAGTGACTTATGTTTTCTGCTTGGATGTCAGTATTAAGAAAACAAAATATCACCTGTGGGTTACATGTGGTTATTTTTTTAAAATGTTAAATCCCCATGCGAGGCTGAACTTCATCTGAATCTACTCAGCAAGAAATCAGTGATTATGTACCAGTGAGTGCAACAGAATCCCTGGCTACTACTGTGTGGATGAGACAGGCATAATTTTGAGGGACAAGGCAACCCACTGAAACTCTGTATCTAGAAGTGTTACTGAACTCTTACAAGCGAAACACTGAAATCGCATTTAAAAGAGAACACTGAATGCAGCCCACTTAAAGCATAATCACAGAATAGTTGAGGTTGCAAGGTACCACTGGAGGTCACCTAGTCCAACCTCCTGCTCAAGCAGGGTCACATGGAGCACATTATTCAGGATTGTGTCCAGATGGCTCTTGAATACCTCCAGGGAAGGAGACTCCACAACCTCCCTGGGCAACCTATTCCAATGCTCAGCCACCCTCACAGTAAAGAAGTTCTTCCTCGTGTTCAGATGGAACTTCCTGTGTTTTAGTTTATGGCTGTTGCCTCTTGTCCTATTGTCTGGCACCACCAGAAGAGTTTGGCCCCATCCTTTTGACACCCTCCCTTCAGATACATACGTACGCAGATCATAGAATCATAGAATAGTTAGGGTTGGAAAGGACCTTAAGACCATCTAGTTCCAACCTCCCTGGATCCCCTCCTGAGCTTTTTCTTCTTTAGACTCAACAGGTCCAGCTATTTCAGTCCTTCCTCATATGAGAGACACTTCAGACTCAACCATTCTAGCAGCCCTTTGCTGGACTTGCTCTAACAGTTTAACCACCTAAAGTTAAACTGACTTTTGGGGAAGACCTTTAACTTTAATGCCCTTTATTAGGTCACCAGTGTTAGCACACCTGAATATTGATGTCATCCCATGTTGGTCTCTTACCGTGGAGCCAAGAACCGGACACAGTACTCCAGGTGAGGCCTCATCAGGGCTGAGAAGAGAGGAAGGATTACTTCCCTCAACCTGCTGGCAATGCTCTTCCCAGTGCACCCCATATACCAATGATATCACTTCTGGTATCATGGTATCATCACTTCTTTCTTAAAACACAAACCATCTGACACAGCAGACACAGCACCAGTGCTGACATTCTGGCCTTTTAAAGCTATAAGTCCAAAGTGCTACTACCTGTGCTGACAATTAAAAAAAACATGTGCCGTAACAGTGCTGCTATAAAATAACTATGAAGTCCTACGTGACCAATGCAAAATAAGCAGCATATGACAAGCAAGTCACCTGCAGCACTAACAGTTATTTCTCTTCAGACAAGTAATAAGGTACCTCTGCCTGGATGCACGCACATGCAGGTATGTGAATAACTAAACATTTTATTTCTTCAACACCCAGTTATCCATTACAGACTCGGCAAGCTCTGCCAAGAGGGTCAACAATGCACAGAGCTCCCTACTCTGCCTCACCAGCTGGCACACCATGTACAACCCTGGCACCAGCTCCTGAGGGATGAAGCCTACCAGTACTGGAAGGGAGGTCCAGTGCTCAACCCAGCCACCACCAGGCATTATCAATATCTGCCCTTGAAGGCAAGAAAAGCAGAGAGAAGTATGCAGATGTATGAAAATGTATGGAAGCATGGAGGAGTATGGAAACATATGGAGAATGTGGAAAGGCAGGACCAGAGACATGAAGAGGAAGAAAAGCTGACAAGCTGAAATCAACAAGGAGGACACGAGGGCCAGTTTCAAAACAGCTGGAAATGGTGCATTAATCCCATATAGAAATTCACATTTCCTGACAGATAGGTTAAAAGGTTGCTCTGAATATATACCTCTTTTTTAAATATATAGAAAAGTAGCATCGACATACAAATCTCTCTTTTAACACTGAAAATCAACCACTTCAAAAGATATATCAGCACAAGGCCTTGTTATTTATCTCAGGAGGAATTCTATTAGTCAGTGGACACGATATTGAGCTATTTGCTGATAACACTTCACTACTAATCACACAAATTTGCCACAGAGCTCCCTTAACACTGAGAACAATGATGTCCTCACAAACAAGAAACAGCAGTTCAAACTAGGCAGCGGAAGGATTCTTGCTGTATGGACAGCTTTAGACAAACATCAAAAATATTTTCTATCCTGACAGAAAAATTACTGGGTTTGTAATTTCTGGCAACTGAAAGGGGTTGTTTTGGCTTTGCTTCAGCAATTCTAAACCATTTTTATTAAAAGATAAGAACAAGAAGTCACATTAACTTTGCAAAACTTAAAATCTTTACTTTGAAAATACTTGATTTTTTCAAAAAAGTTATGACTTCCCCTGCATGTTTTGTTGCATCAGACTGCTGCAGAGGCTTTGTGTTTCTCTTCCAGTCAGAGGCTTGTTGCTGCCTTAAATGAGACTAATCCATAACATATTAGACTCTAGAGATGACATCAATATTCAGGTGTGCTAACACTGGTGACCTAATAAAGGGCATTAAAGGTCTCCCCCAAAAGTCAGTTTAACTTTGGGTGGTTAAACTCAGAAGATAAAACGAAGATAAAACACAACTTTAATCGCAAGAAAACACTTGACTTCATACCACTGACCTTCTTGAAGAGTCACACACATCTCTCATTGAAATGTTTTATGTAAACATATTTGCTAACACATTGAAAGAGACCACAAGTAAAATTGTTTACAAAAAATACAGTGTTCTGACAAAGCAGTTGATGAAGCATATGGATCCAGTCTTCTTACTTCTGTGTTACCTCTCTGACTGCTCCAATCTGAATGTTACAAATGGCCCCAGGTACCACATTTATTCCATTAAAGTTTAAAAAAGAAAATGAAAATTACTGATCAGTTCCCTCTGTTCACCCCTCTCCTGCTCCTAATGCTTTTGGGTGAGATTTTTGGCAATAACATTAGGAAACAACCTTCTACAGAAAGAAGAATTACTTCAGTTAAATTATTTGTTCTTTTAATTACTGTCATTCCTACCAAAATGCTAACACAGAGCAGAAAATGTGTATCAGGAGTGCTCACTGTGTGCAACACACTGGCATTTTGTCAGTAACGTGAAGATTGCCCTTGATCTGAATACAAATTTATTTGCATCCATTTCCTTTTTTAATGCAAGCTACAATTGCTGTAAAGAATAAAGCTGAAGCATTCTATATGATATTACAGCAAAATGAAATACCCAACTAAATTAAACATGCACCACATTTTATCCACTTGCCCTTTTTATCTTCACTGACAGATCAAAGAAATGTGTTTGACTTCCTGTCAATAAAATCAAAGTGGCACAAGAAGGCAATGTGATGAGGTCCCACTTTTAGGAAAGACATCTTCAATTAGGATGTGATTTTTCTGACATGATATGAATATGACTTTAAGCCATAACTAACTATATAATGATTCAATTCTATGCAGTGCCATTGTAATATATGTCGCAGTTAAACATGTTAATAGCTCAGTTTAAATGGGGGGAGGAGATCTAACTGAAAGAAAGGAACTAACATTTAGTTCGCCTTTTTTAAACAGAGAAGAAAATGCAAATCAAAAGCTGTCTGTAAAGACTAGCTAATCCTTTGTGGATAAAAAGAACCATATGAACCCATGCCAGCTAAAAACAAACAGACAAGTTACAAATAGTACTCCATATTTAACTCTAAAGCCTGATTTGTGTAGATTTGGGTGTACTTAGCAATCAGTCAAAAAAAGATAAAATCATATTCTGACTCTACATACAATTTAGGGGTTTCTGCTCTGCTTTAAGGGCTTGCTTATGTGATCAGCCTAAGTGAGAACCAGTTAAAGGATGTCTCACCAAGTGCACAGAATGAATTATTTTAAATAAAACCTGTCTATTGGCAGACTCCTAACCGCAGACAGTATCTATTTTTTGCTGTAAAATGATGTTCGTATAACATCGTATAGCTCTGTATAAACAATTTATGAATCTGCCTTTAACATAACACCACCTTTTCTCCCTGCACCAAGCTGACAGCCGTGCAAAACCCCACATGGCTCAGGAGCAGCAGACTGAACTTTGCTTCCCCTTGGGCGGTGGCAGCATCAGCGATGATCTGGGTGCCAGCCCTTCATTACTGATGAGAACATGATGAGAAAGGAGATCAGAGTGCAGGTCTTCTGCTGGAGCAGAGCCACTGCCTCACTTATAAACTGAGCGATGCAGACTGTGAGTTCCCAGCAGGATGGAGCAAGGAAGCCCAAACTGCCACTCATCTTTCTACGAGGTACAGCCTCCCGGATGGCCTTCTAGTGTCTCATGGGGTCAAAGACACAGCAAAAGGAGAGAGGGCAGGACACGGGTGTGAAGCACAACTATGAGGACATCCAGCTGCAGAAGTGAAAATCACAACAGGAAAGGGGATGAGAGCTTCATAGAGGGGATGCCAGTGAGAAAATTACAGAACAGCTGGTTTGAATTCATATTCAAGGCTATAGCACAAATACTTCCATTAGTGAGCACACTTCCTAGGATACCTAATGCTAGACAACCTCTTAAAGTGAGTCAGTGCTTCAGGAAAGGGTATAAAATAACAGCAGTGGTACCACTGAGCAGAACTTTTAATACAGCATATTATGATCCTACAGCTTTAGATGCAGGAAAGCCTTTCTCAGAGATCACCAGGTGGCACTATTCTTCCTTCAAATTGAGACTAACTCTGCTGTGCACATGAAATGCTACCATCAATTTCGAAGGAAAAAGATCTTCATATTTTTTTATATATTAGCCCAGCAGTCTCTTACTGTTCACATTCTTTCCAACAATCCTGAAAATCCTGTATGAGCAAAAAGAAATTACTGCATCTGGGGGAAGTGAAGGGAATCTCATAAAATTTTGAAGAGACCCCCATACTAAAATATTTCCTCACAGAAGAATTACCAACATTTCTGTAGGAGCACAAGACTCCCCAGCAATACATGCAGTGCTTTACAACTGTATTAAGAAAGCAGAATTTCTTTCAGAGAAATAAATCAAACATGTAAGGATAACATATACTTGTCTCTCTTCCTATTTTTCATTTGTCTGCTACCAGAGCTGCCGAAGATGCTAAACTCCATCTACAATTGTGCAGTCTCTAGTATGAAAGTACTCCCTAAATTTTTGCACTTATTTTTTTACCCTTTGTAAATTGTTGCATGTGGTTGGTTGTTTGGTTTTTTTGTTTTGTTTTTTTTTTTTTTTTTTAGTAAAGCTGCTGAGAGTATCAACATGCAAGTAATAATGGAAGAGAAAAATTAAAGAGTATTCCAAAAAATGCTAATAATGAAACATCAGCACACACACAGACACAAAAGACAGTGTCAACATGTGCCTGTTGGGGTAAGCATGCTTCCTTTCAGTTTGTTGATATGATTTGCAAAATGATGCAAAGCATTCAGCAACATGCTGGCAATTAGGTACAAGCTACAGAGGCTGTGGAAGCAAATCCAGAATACAGTTAATGTGGGAAGGATGTACAGAAGGGACACATTTATACTGAAGTCAAAAACCTCTATTCCTAGTTAGGAAAAAGTGTTTTTTCTTTTTTTTGTTTAATCTACCAAAGGACCCATCTGCACTCAAGACTCTAAAAACTGATAAACTGAGGCGCAAATTAATCTGCAGTGACTCTAACTTCAGCAGGAGTCACAGCAGAACTGCAGTCTGCCTGCTGTGCTCACGAGCCGAATTCCCTCGCAAAACAGACTTTGTTTTTCTCCAAGCAACTCTCCCCCCCTTTCAGCTCCCTAGAAGTTAAGAGGCTGCTTCCTGTTCCATGATCTGTGAATCACGACATGAACGCCAATTGCTACTCCCCTGTGAAATTCAATTAGGTATCAGAGCACAGCATGAGCAATAAGTTTCCCTAAGATGCCAGCCCTAAAGAAACTGTACTCTTTCTTCCCTCAGCTGAAGAATGGAGTTATGAAAGCAGGTCATAGATGGTTATTACTCTTTGTACTCTG
The DNA here is from genome assembly GCF_034315485.1 of Pezoporus occidentalis. Taxonomy (NCBI): domain Eukaryota; kingdom Metazoa; phylum Chordata; class Aves; order Psittaciformes; family Psittacidae; genus Pezoporus; species Pezoporus occidentalis. Next base: position 11,377,178 of record NW_026913748.1, on the reverse strand, counting down.
CACAATCAACCAGTCTGCTCCAAGCCAGCTTAATATAATTTCTCTACTTTCTAGTCATGAATATAATGGTACAAAATTCAAAGAGTCCAATAATTCATTATATTTAATTGTGTGTTCTTCTGTAACCACTTAATGCCATGTGAGCTGCAGCAATACTTAGCATATACAGAATACCATGATAAATCACCAGAAGTTAGTGCATGTCATACAGCTGGAAAATTGGTAAGACAAGGGTAAGCAATATTAACACATGGTTTATCAAGCAGGAAAGGGGAGTATGTGATGCTTCTTGTCTCAAAGTGCCTTTCAATAGCACTTTGTTAAGCCATAAAATATTCACACTTGGAAAGATCATAGAGTAATGTTGCCCCCTTTTTTTTTTTTCCAGACAGATGGCCCTTGGTAACTTATGTTCATCTTTGTCACTGCAGTGTACTCTGAGCAAGGAAGCACCATAGGGGCACATGTGAAAGCTGAAATGGGTAAAAAAGAAAATAGTGATGTATTAAAATAAAAACAGTGAGGTATATAAAATAAATATGATATTAAAAAAGTGATGTAAAAAATAGTGATGTACAGGTAAACTCATACAAGTTTAGGGGAGTTTTAGCTTTAAATTGTGATGTAGGAGTCAAAACCAGACTACTTAGCCTCCTTTCTGCATCACCACAGAGCCCACATGCTCCAGCAAAGATACCTTGCATTTATCTTCAGATAAAAAGTGCTCCTGACTTTCAATCTCAGACAGAAATGCACTTCTCCTTCCTTTGACCTCTAAAACTAGTTCAAGATCAGCTTCATAATCTGCAAGATGCAGGAGGCTTCCGCTGCCTCGTGCTCCCCAAAATTAAGCCTGTTTTCTCCTTCTCCAGTACCCATGTGTTCCCTGGTGGGCTTTGCAGGATGACTTCTCCAATGACTCAGTCCACTGAAAATCTAATCACAAGCCCTTTCTCTTCTGGATTAGCTGCCACACAAGGGCTTCTGTTGGAGTTACCACATCAGTAAGAGACTGTTCTGGCCTTCAAATGTTGCCATGTCCCCTGCCCAGCTGCTGCAGGGATGGCTCAAGCACAGCAAAGTAAATTGGTTTAATCTTGTGCATCTGGTACTGAGTTCCCAGTCGTCTGTTTAGGGGTATAAAGGGACTATGTTCCGTTTCAGCACTTCGATCATGTCACGGTCCAGCTCTAATGTTAGAGCCTGAAAGCTGCAAAATCTAAACCCAGATAACTCCTATTCTCTGCTAATATTTGTCACACTGCTGGACTTGCATGTTTGTTTTACAAGCTCCTGAGTCACCTGGGTCTGAGAGACTATCAGTAACCTTCTTATAGCTAAGCCATAGGTCTGTTTATTACCCTAAGTTTGCAAAGTATTCCTTTGTCATTTTAAAAGGAAACCCACAAAACCTCTGCAAAGCACAACTGTCTGGAGGCTTTTGATATTTGGTATCCAAATGAAAGTACAGCAAAACTTTAACCTATGCGGGCCTCTTACAGGATTCACTTAAGGTAACAATATCCCCCAGAAGGCCCTCTGGGTCTCTGGAAGGTGCAGAGCACTCTTTGCCTGAACAGTGAGCAAAAGCTTCAGACCACTTCTGGGAATGCAAATGAATGGGATCCACGTGACCTCGGTAATAAAAGGCTCCTGTCTCTTCGCAAAGCATTGAAATGCCATCTGGCAATTCTGTTGACGTCAGCAGGCGCAGAAAAACAACCACCACCTCCCCCCCAAAAAAGCAAAAGCCTTGGGCAGGAGGGGGAGGAATGCAGCTTTCATGGTGAGTGTGCGCTTCAGGCTGGTGTCACTAAAAACCTGCAGCAGCTCTGACAGCCCAGAGACCCGTAACTCCGTGGGAAGCAGCACAGGCAGGCACACCGTCTTTCTCCTGCTCTTGCCTGTGTTGACTTCCTTAAGAAAGGGGGTGTCTCAAGCTACTGGGGGTTTTCAAAGGAACTGCCTAAGTCTCTTTCAGAAGTTGTTTTCAACTCTTAGGAAAGGGGAACTGTTGGGAGCACAGGGGGTAAATGAAGAACACTCTGCATCTAATCTCTGATCTGGCAGAAAGCAGGAGTCTGTCACCTCACGGTACTCTCTATTGACAAGCCCCAAAGCATGCAGAGAATGCAGCTATAACCTGTTGCCTCTATTTTATACCACTGAGCAGCCATGGGTTCTCTTGCACCCTAGTATTGGAGACTGCTACCAAGCAAGATGGGAGACAGAGGGAGGAGGTTAACCTGACATATAGGGTCACAGATGTTACATGCTCCAAGTTTTCTCACTGGTGTAACATAAAGCATATTCCTAAGGCTCTACAGGATCAAGGTCTCACTGACTGACATATACAAACCTGCCTCAAGTAGCAGTCCTTCTTTTCCATGCCTACTTCCCCCCCTTTCTCCCTCCTTCACCACATCTCCTCTTACTGAATGAAACCAAGGAATTTTTGCTTACAAAACAGCTCTTTGAATTCCTAATCTCTGCCTCAGTGTAATTTTTTAACAGCAAGTCAAAGCGGCACTGTGTAAATAACTGCAATGAGACAGCTCTGCCTGGAAACTGGAAAATTTTCCTTGCTTGTATCTTAAGCTTGAAAGCTTATGCTTAATTCAATTAAGAAAATTTATGGGTAATTCCACAGTTTCACCCTAAATCCTTATGTTCTCAGGCAGCCAACACAAAAATGAACAATACCCCTGACAACTGACTACCTTCTGCTAGCACATGGGCAATTATGAGGAAAGTGTGTGTTGCACTGAGTTAGTCATAAATCCTGACACAGGAATGTATCAGAGGATGGAGAAGAGATACAGCTATTTCCCTGCTGCCATTTCAGGTATAATCACTTCTACTTCACATCTTTTTATTAACTTCATAAAAAACCATAAAAGCCAAAACCAACCTTCCATAATTTTATGGGTATTAAGCCCCCACTTGAAGCTGTAGGAGAATAAACTTAAAGCTACAAAGGTGACAGACAAGACACAGATTTTCCAAATTTTCCTCCTATCTCTCAGATCTGCATTACATCATGTCTGTTTTAAATATAAAGAACTTTTAGACTTTATAAGTAAATCCTACTCATTGATTCTGGTTAGAACAATCTTCAGTAAAGTTTACATTCAGCAATAAATAAGAAATTTTCATGCCTTCTTTCACTGGTCCCAGGCTAATACTTCAATGAACTAATGAGAAATAGACCCCCTGTACCTAAATGATCATCCAGAGGACTGTGCTATCTTCAAAAGCAGCAAGCTTCCCCTCCATCCATTCCAAACTTTCACCCAAACGAAAGCCAACCTCTCAATGTCCATGTGATAAGTGCATGAGCTTCACCTTCTGAAGCTGTTACAGATCCTGGAACTCTTCAGCTAAGACAAGAAATGGCTGTTGTGGTATTCCCAGGGAGACCCCTCAGGAGCTCCACTCTACTGAACTTTCAGCTTCTTGCCACAGAAAAATTATGGACTCAGAGATCAATGTGATCAGACAAAAGCCATTTATTATAGAGTTTCAATCCTTTTCATACTGTTTCTCTGCCTCGGCTTGCTGTATTATAATCGGATACATTTTCTTGTAATACACCGCAACTACAGTTACATTTACAATAGCTTGCTGTATAATATTTGGATGCATCCTCAATAGCTCGCTATAGTATAATTAGATACATGTTCAATAGCTTGTTGTATGATGATTGGATACATATACAATAGCTCAGTATACTATGCTTTGATACATATTCCTGCAGCACACAGCAACTCGTAACAATAAGCGTATGAGAACTTAACCTTTAAAATTTGCTAACAGTCCACTATTTTGTATCTTAGCACAGTCCAGTTTCTTCCTATCTTGCTTGCACTGCTACTTTTGCTCCTGCTACTTTTGCTTCTTTACCCACGTCCTACTTCATCCTCGGTTCATGTGGAGCTCCACGTAGGCACTTGCTGACTTGGGAATGTGGCCATTCTTTGCTAAAAATCCACCCACATCTCCCCCTTTTTCTTGTTGCACAAGCTAAACATGCTTCATAGCATTCGTTGTCAGACGTTGAATACATTGTAACAAACAAGGTGCAATACAGATAATGGCAAAAAAGACAAGCAACAAGATCAATCCTCCTTTAACCAAGACTTATAACCATCCAGTTATACCTCAGCCAGAAAAGAGTGATAGCCAATCTTTATCATCTTCCCTTAACTTCATCACACTATGTTTGAACTTACGGATACTTTCATGTATAGATTCTGAATGATCTGACAAGTTCATACAACACATTCCTTCCAAAATTTCACACCCATGCCCATGTGCTAAGAGAAGAAAATCAATTGCTGCCCTATTTTGCAAAGTTGCTTGTTTAACAGAATCAACATCAGTGAGTAATGCAGAGAGAGCGGATGCTGTAGAATGTTTGTTTAACGAGCCAACATCCTAACTTATTTAATGTTGCTAAAGCTTGAGTGCTAGCTACTCCAGGAGCTAAGAATGAAGCAGCTGCAGAAGTAAACTGCACATTGTTAACAGTCAAGGAGGTTGCTCTATCATTACCCCTTTTTTTAATTTCTTTTTTTAATTTTTTTTTATTCCAAGTTGCTCACCCTGCTTTGTGCAGCTACAAACGCTGGCCTGCTCAGAAGCAGCTATAAACGCCTGCCTGCTCTGCAGCAGCTACAGCTGCTTGCCTGCTTCAGCAGCAGCCATAACTACCTGCCGGCAACCACACTTTTGCATTAACCCTTTCTTGCCCGAAATGTTAAACCGCTACCCATTAAAAACTTTTACATGAACCCGACACCAAGAAATACACAGAACACCATCTGCCCTCAACACACACACACACGTGTGGGGTCCCACAAGCACACCCCACCCAACTACAAGATTTGAAACACAAAATCCAGACAATCATTACCCCCACTACACAGCCCCACGTACAGAACGTGGCACAAGGACCCTGTGAAGACTATCAGGAAACTAGCTCCAAGAAGCATCATCACAGTGCGAGGTGGCAGGCTCAACCTTAGCGAGTGTCCCCAAAGAGGCTCTGCCTCCCCCACACTGTATGAGGCTTAGGCTTTTATGCTGGCCAAAATGCACACTCATTCTGACACAGGTGGCCAGCCTATGTCAGAAGAAGTGGCCAGCAATATCTATAACGGTTTCCAAAGGTCGACAGAAACCTGGACATACTTATATTCACCAACTTCTAGTACATGAGTATCACAGAGAGACTGTATCAAATGAGTTCTATATGAGGTCCCAAGTCCACAGTCTGCCACAGTCCACCCAATACCCCGATTAAGAGTATACGAGAGACCTTCCCACCACAGGTCTTGACCCGGCACATATATCACCAGGAAAGCACATAATACGTCTGCATCCCCCACCCATCTCGCTTCTCCCTCTACAGATGCCCATTTATCATGAGGATTTGGGAGATATAAATCAGGCTCCTTTTCTGGATGAATAGGGACCGGGTCAAAGGAACTATCCAGGTCAGCATCAGAATTATCAGGTATCAGAACCTCAGGATCAGCAACAGCAGTCTGATGAACGTGCACAGGCTCCTTCTTGAGGTCAATAGGGCTTGGGTCAAAAGGATCATAGTCATCTCTGTCCTCAGTCTTTGCAGCCGTGGCAGCAACCAGTGCGGAGGGGGGGCACTGGGCTCCACGATATCACTTTTTAACGTCTCCAAAATAGTTCTCCAAATGACTAACAAATTTTTCACAGTGTCATTGCCTTTTGTGGCTGCATCCCACAGAGAACTCAAATACAGTAGACTCATCAATCTCTGGATAATGCATCTTCAACCATTTCAACATTAAATTTAAGTCTGTCTCTTTAAAGGTTGCTCCCTTCACCTTAATAAGGACTGAAAACATCCATAAAATGGAGGCTTCTTCCTTAGCGATTTTTTCCCAAGTCCCAAGCTCAAAGGCTTCTCCAACCCTTTGGATTAACTTTTTTTCTTTACTCCAGAGCAACAGTCTTTTTAACATAGCTTCATCATACTCTATCCCTCTCACAGAGAGGATATGTTGGAAGAGCTTAAGGGTGGCCGTTTCTTCTTTATTCATTTGATTACCCATCCTAATCCTCTTCCAACCTGTCTTCTGTTACCTTATTTGCACTGCGCAGTATCTTCCGGGCTCACAAGGCTCCGTTCCGAGGCATCTACCTCCCAGTCCTGGTCCAGCGGGATCGAATCCAGCCGACGTCCCTGCGGCTCCACATTCCAGTGTCTTTGGTGTCACGCGCTTTAATTTCTTCAATTTCAATATGAAAGAATATGGGGGTGCCCCACGTTGGGTGCCAATTGCCACAGAAAAATTATGGACTCAGTCAGAGATCAATGTGATCAGACAAAAGCCATTTATTATAGAGCATCAATCCTTTTCATACTGTTTCTCTACCTCGGCTTACAATAGCTTGCTGTATTATAATCGGATACATTTTCTTGTAATACACCGCAACTACAGTTACATTTACAATAGCTTGCTGTATAATATTTGGATACATCCTCAATAGCTCGCTATAGTATAATTAGATACATGTTCAATAGCTTGTTGTATGATGATTGAATACATATACAATAGCTCAGTATACTATGCTTTGATACATATTCCTGCAGCACACAGCAACTAGTAACAATAAGCATATGAGAACTTAACCTTTAAAATTTGCTAACAGTCCACTATTTTGTATCTTAGCACAGTCCAGTTTCTTCTTATCTTGCTTGCACTGCTACTTTTGCTACTGCTACTTTTGCTTCTTTACCCACGTCCTACTTCATCCTCGGTTCATGTGGAGCTCCTCGTAGGCACTTGCTGACTTGGGAATGTCGCCATTCTTTGCTAAAAATCCATCCACAGATTCTCATTAACACAAAGTCCAGAAGGACAGTCAAAATTCAGGACTCTGAAGTTAATCTCATTTTCAAGGTTTGTGAGGATTACCGGGACCCTGACATTCACTTTAATATGCGTATGCTAAATATAACATATTCAAAGGGAGCCCATCGCTCTGACAACAGTAAGTAGCATGGCAGGAAACCAGTGCCAGTTGCAGATTCTCCTCTACAAATACCTGTTAATCCTTGTATGAACACCATTTTCTATTGCTATTTCCTCTTTTACAGTTGTACTCTTCTGCATTCATCTCTCTCATCAATATTCCATCTTCCCCAGCCAGGAACACCTGAAACTTTATTTGGGTAAATTTGTCTACTGTTTCAGCTAATGCAATACACAAAAATAACGGCCTCCCCATGGGAAGTAAATACACAGGTCTCGACGAAAACAGTTGTCCCTTCATTGCCCTCCCAGATTGATTGCTCTCTCTTGGAGATCCTTCCATATTTCTGTTTGGAGAAGAGAGCTGAGCAACTAAAACCCCCTGGCCATTACTGGGATAATCTCAGCACAGAAGGTTGACAGGTGACCAGTGCCCCTGAAGGACTTCTCTAAGCTGGGAGGCCTTGCGGGTAGTAACTCAGTTGATCTGCTGATAACAGTATACAAACACAGACCCAATTTTATGTTAATTGCTTTAATTTCTTATACAGCCTCTGTGTGAGTGATGTGCTGGGGAGTCAGGCCTTGTTTATCCAGTATTAGGCTGATTCTTGTGAACTGAAAGGCTTTTAAAAATGTTTCAGACTCCTGAATTTAATACTGAGTTGTTCAACAAAAAACTTATATAAACCCAAGAACATCCATGCAGTCATGCCATTTGAGATGATTCCTCTCCCTGTATGTGTGCCAGCCCCTTGCCCAGAGCTCTGCATATCCCTGTTCATAGCTGATAGTGCCGTAAACACCTCTGGCAGTGGAAAGAATGTGGCCTTGACACAATCTGGGCAGCCACTGCAGACCCAGTGAGGGAGGTAAAATATGGAAATCCTGGCCTTAAGCACTGGTGGCTAAAATGCTTGCAAGGTTCCCTTTTTATTGCACTTGTGAAGCAGAGAGCACCATGCTTACCAAGTGCGTGAAAGGGTCCCATGGAACCCTCGCTGGCTTCCTCCAAAGACTGGGCATCCTCATCTGAGGACAGTTTCACAGTTTTACAACACCACTATAAATCACAGTCAAAAACTCAACCAAAGGTTTACAATGCAGGTGCTATGCTCACATTTTTATCGGCCATTCTCAAACAAGCTAACCAAACCTTTCCACTAGACCAGAAGTGCAAAAATGTTAATATCCTGGGAGGAATAAAAATGTCAAAGGCTCCAGATAAAATCTTTGTACTAAGGTGAACAACAATAAGAAATTACAGGTCATTTAATTACATTACTGACATAACTGCCATGCAAAGTTGTGGATCATTGAGGGAGTATGACCTTACCCTCTCCACAGAGACGCCAAAGAGGAAAAATTGCATAACAGGTTCCAATCCAGCAAGTTTTTTAAAGCAGGTGTTTACTTAATTATTGAGTTAATTCATAATGCTATTATCAAATTTGGTTCTCATGCTAAGGTCCTTTAACACCTTTATGGCAGCCTTCAGAAGCTGGTGTGTACAACTGTAATTTTTTTCCAAAAGAACAGACCTGTGACTAATGACAAATCACAAGTAAGACGAGTACCTAAACCATGCTTAAGCCACATTTTCACTATCACCACAATGAGAGAAAGGATTTCAAGGTAAATGGGAAACTACCAAGAAGCCACATGCAGACTTCAAATTATAACTGAGCTTACAGTCAATTCTCTCACCAAATCGGGGCCACTGCAAGTAAGATTCTGCCAGCACATGCAGTGTTAGCTGATGTAGAAACACTGCACTTGTAGCTAAGCTTTGCCATTACTGCTTTAGCTTTCCAATTTTATCAAGAGAAAATTATTTCTGACAAAGGGTAGCTAATTCACATTTGAGAACTTGCCTTTTTGCTAACCCCTGTGGTCTCTGGTGTGATTGCCAATCTAGCACATATATAATTGTGAAGAGTTTTAAATTTAACTTACCACTGCACTGATTTCTTCAGCATGGAGCAACGTGACAAATTTTACCAACACTTATTAAAAATAAAAAAAAAAAAAAAAAAGAAAAGAAAAAAGAAAGGAGCAAGCCATAAATAAAATAAAGTGCTAGCAAAGCCTGGAATGCAATGAATACATCTGCACTTACAGCACTGGCCAAACCATAGTGCTTTATCATAGAAAAGTAGCTTGAAATAACTTTTCAGTGTATTTGATATATGATACTGCTTTTTTAAAACCAAGACTAGAGCAAGTTTGGGAACTTCAAAGAGAAGCTCTTTCCGGTGGGAGGTTTATTTTGTTACGAGCTTGACATACTGTAGCTGTGACACTTAGCAGAGTTGCAATGTAAGGGTTCGGGAAGTTCACCCACGCTCTAATGACAGGAGATAACATGAGCTTGGCTGCAAAAAATGTCACGGGTGGGGGGTTCTTCCAAAGTTTAATTTCCCAAGCAGTTTATCTGCACAGTTTGCACACCCCATACTCAAATCTCAACACAGGATGAGGGCTGAAGCGAATCTTTGAATTTCTTTCTGTCTGGTGTATAATAAATCTAATTCATGGAAGGCAGTTCTGGCACTAAGTTATGTATTTAAACATTTCTGTTGGCTTAAGTCACACTTTCTGTTAGGAAAGCTGTTCAGAAAAGGTTTATTTCCTCCACTCTTATAAATTGTTGGCATAAACAACTATTCAAAAATTTAACCTCAGTTATTTGGCATTCTAATGATTTACACTGAAGCCCGCAAACCTGGTTTCTTGTTAAAATCAGTGTGTGAATTGAAGTGTAATAACCTTCAAAATATTTAAATTCAAGCTCAGAGAATAAGAAGGGGGTGGAAGCCATCTGACAGCTACAGCACTTATTTCTCATTTCCACTGCTGTCTCACTGGAGAGCGGCACAGGAACCCAGCTCAGGATTCATCTGAATCCTGAACTGGGAGGAAGATGAGATGGAGAGATATAATATTTTTCCTTCCCCCCTTCCGTTTCTATTCAAGCTCCTCTGCAAAACAGTGTTTCCTGTCTCAGCACTGCTGCCCTCTTGGTCTTGGTTCCTTTCTACTTCAGCTATTTTTTGATTATTTTTTGGGGGGAGTTGGGGGTGTGGAGAAGCTCCACAAACAGCATAAACACGTTAAATAAGAAGCTACACAGTAACTTCAGAGAAGTGTAGTCATATGGGGCAAATGGTTTGTTATGGAACACCAGAGTACTTCCACAGTGGCATGGATTCACCTGAGTCATGCCTGCCGAGTGCTACAGTATATTCAGTCTGAAAATGGGGAGATGAATAAAACATGCATTCAGTCACTGACTCATACACATGCAAGCACACAAACTCTCTGGCATTTCTTCCCCCTCTGAAATAATGCCCCCCCCCCCCCCAATCCAAACAAAAAAATAAGGAAAATTATTTTTCACTTCACAAATTCTGTTATATACAGAATATATACAAGAAAAATATTTGCGCATGCAGCTGGAACTGAGCCTTTTGAGAAAAGTACTGAAGCATTGACTAAGTCTTTTGTGTCTTCCTTTACCTAAAACTCAATTAGCCGTTGACATGCAAAACACACTTTTCAAAAAGGGTTATAACACATCTACCACAGGAAGAGAAGCAGTGCCAGAACGACATCGTACTGCTCCTAGTTTGCTACTAACTCAGTATCTGGTCAGTTAAGAGGCCCTTAAATGAGTTTCCTGACATCTTTGCTATGTCATCTGAGACTGGGAAATCAAAGGCAGCTTTCTGTTCCCACAGTTTCATTGGTGATAAACACTCAGCAGCTGGGTATGGATGCAGTGTTGGTAATAGTTTACAGGCAGGATTAAATCTGGTTCACTCATTCAAAGGACTTTTTTGTGTCCACACAAGAAAAAGCACAAGGAGAAAGCAGGCCAGTTAGGTCAGGAGTGTTTTTCAAGAAGCCCTTACTCCTCTAACGTGAGCTGCACATTTAACTAGTGCTAATACAGTAGCTGACATGGCAGGAGAGCAGAAAAGCAATCCACCTGGTGCAGTTTCCTGCAGAGGTGTTTACAGATGTGGAGTTTCCACATTGTACAGTATCAAACTATTTCATTACAGCCCAAAGATTAAAAAACACTCTGATCTCAGACAAGATGAAAAGTCTTTATGTCAGTGAGCATGAGGAGGGAATTTCCACTATGTCCTAGCCCTGGGCTCGAGGTGCTGGGGCAGGTTTACTCAACTGAGTGGACCTGCCACTGCCTCCCTCATCCCCCTGTTACTCCAGCTGCTCAGGAGCTCACACAAGCGCTTTGTTCTCAATGTACAACCACAGAAACAACCTTGTGTCTCTGTAACTTGAGCCCCCTGCACTTACTCTGCCAAACTGTGCTGCTTTTTTGGGTTTAGCTGTGTTGGGGTGGGTTTTTTTTTTGATTACTTTTGACACAAAATTTGCTCTCTCTTGTCCTAACTATATCCACTGCACCTGGTGTCTCCCTCACATGAAACCAGTTGTATTTTAGTAATCTTTTCCCAACTGCCTCAGAGATGAAGGCGAAAGAAAACCAGAACACAAAAAACAAGTAAATAGTTGAGCAATTACAGATAGTCAAGGCCACTGACACTTGCCATAAGCCGCAGATGCTGGGTGGTTTAACTGTGGTGTTACGGAGTGATGTAGCATAGTACAGGGATACCAAAACTAACCAGGACAGATCTCTCCATAACTAGAAGCAGATAAGCCAGATGAGCTAAGAAATTGGATGTGTCATTGAGGATATCTGCCTGAGTCAGTATAGACTGATCTATTCTCAATACCAAAGCTAGTTTGCTTTTATCTATACATCAGTGTACTGGCAAAATCAGTGCTCTTCCCACAACAGCTTCATTTTGGTAAGTTAGGTAAGAAACAAAGATGCCATACTAGAAGAACCTTTTAATCTTGCAGTTACTAGTGCGTCAGCTCAATTCAAAGACTTTTGTTTTGTGCCTTCTCCCTATGTTCTTACAGGTTATGGTCACCATGGCTGGAAATCTTGAACAACAAAAGAAAAAAAAAAGAAAACCAACAAAAAAACCCAACACCCCAGACCCCACCAAATGTACCCCCCAAAACTCAAGTAGTGGCTAGGCACTGTCACTTGTAGATAGGCTAAGCAAATTAGAGATTGGAGAGGTCAAAACTGAGGCAGACAAACATTCTTTACTGATTCTACTCTATGCAGAAAATGCCCTTTGCTGCCTCCCCTAAAAACACACGTCCCAGCAATGGTGACAGAAACTCTGTCGGATCACAAACTCTATTTGAAAACAGTTTAAAAATATTTCACTCCTATTTCTAATAAAATTAGATATGAAGACTTATACTATATCCAAGTTTGGGCTCCCATGCAACACAGCAGCATTTTAGCAGCACAGAAGATGGAAATCTGTTTTGCCTCTTTGCTGTGATTACATGCTCCTTTTGTTCTTTTTAATATTAATGTTATTCTATTAATTTTATCAGAAAACAAAGGGAGGGAAGGTGATCTAATTTTAGTGGGAATGTCAAAGGAAATTTGTATCTGATGTGGCAGCAACTAACGATGTGTCTGTATCAAAGAAATGTATTCTTTCATTTGCACTCCTGCTGGGAAGTGCAAAACTTCTGAAAGACCTACGATCCTGTTCTTTAATATATATATTTTACATGAATGCTACCAAGTATATTATTCATTTTACACTCAAACATGGAAGTAATCAGGACAGTAATTACAGATACGTGATAATTCACAATTAATGAGCAGTCCTGGAAGTATTGGGTGCTCCTACACATGTCAACAAACTCCAACACACAGCAAACAAAATAATTACCAGAACAGGCTAAGAAATGTTTTAGTCTCAACAAACCATTCTTGGCTGGAAATACCAGTTATTTATAACAGTCTAGTAGATACAAAATGTCTAACATCGAATCATAGAATCACAGAATAGTTAGGGTTGGAAAGGACCTTAAGATCATCAAGTTCCAACCCCCTGCCATGGGCAGGGACGCCTCACACTAAACCATCTCACTCAAGGCTTCCTCCAACCTGGCCTTGAACACCATCAGGGGTGGAGCATTCACAACCTCCCTGGACAACCCATTCCAGTGCCTCACCACCCTTACAGGAAAGAATTTCCTCCTTATATCCAAGCTAAACTTCCCCTGTTTTAAGTTTTAACCTGTTACCCCTTGTCCTATCACTACAGTCCCTAATGAAGAGTCCCTCCACAGCATCCCTATAGGCCCCCTTCAGATACTGGAAGGCTGCTATGAGGTCTCCACGCAGCCTTCTCTTCTCCAGGCTGAACAGCCCCAACTTCCTCAGCCTATCTTCATATGGGAGGTGCTCCAGTCCCCTGATCATCCTCATGGCCCTTCTCTGGACTTGTTCCAACAGCTCCATGTCTTTTTTATGTTGAGGACACCAGAACTGCACACAATACTCCAGGTGAGGTCTCACAAGAGCAGAGTAGAGGGGCAGGATCACCTCCTTCAACCTGCTGGTCACACTGCTTTTGATGCAGCCCAGGATACGGTTGGCTCTGTGGGCTGCAAGCGCATGCTGAAGCTGGCTCATGTTCATTTTCTCAGTGACGAGCACCCCCAAGTCCTTCTCCTCCGGGCTGCTCTGAATCTCTTCTCTGCCCAACCTGTAGCTGTGCCTGGGATTGCCCCGACCCAGGTGCAGGACCTTGCACTTGGCATGGTTAAACTTCATGAGGTTGGCATCAGCCCACCTCACAAGCGTGTTGAGGTCCCTCTGGATGGCATTCCTTCCCTCCAGCGTATCAACCGAACCACACAGCTTGGTGTCATCGGCAAACTTGCTGAGGGCACGCTCAATCCCACTGTCCATGTCAGCGACGAAGATGTTGAACACAACCGGTCCCAACATTGATCCCTGAGGGATGCCACTCGTTACTGGTCTCCAGCCGGATATTGAGCCATTGACCACAACTCTTTGTGTGCAGCCATCCATCCAGTTCTTTATCCACCGAGTGGTCCATCCATCAAATTGATGTCTCTCCAATTTTGAGACAAGGATGTCATGTGGGACAGTGTCAAATGCTTTGCACAAGTGCAGGTAGATGATGTCACTGCTTTGTCCCTATTCATCAGTTCTGTAGCCCCATCATAGAAGGCCACCAAACTGGTCAGGCAGGATTTCCCCTTAGTGAAGCCATGCTGACTGTCACCAAGCACCTTGTTGATTTTCATGTGCCTTAGCATGCCTTTCAGGAGAATCTGCTCCAAGATTTTGCCAGGCACAGAGGTGAGACTGACTGGTCTGTAGTTCCTCAGGTCATATCATCTCTTTTTATACATTGACAGTATTTTACCAAAATAGAGCTAATTCTGTGGTACGCCTCTTCCTGTCCATCCCTTAGAATCCTTCTGAAACAGCTGAAACTTCTTGGCTGCTCTCAACCAAGTCTGACAGCAAAATAAAAGCTAAATGTATTTAAATTCTGGCAAAACTCCTTTCCATGACCACCAGTTTTCATGAGAGGCAACCTTGGTGCGGCCTCCAAAGCGGAGAGGGAAATGCTTCAACATAAGGTCAGTAGTTATCTGGCCTGGCCAGCACACCCCTACCCTCAGTTGTTCCGCTGATTCTTAGCAGATATACAGCAGTGACAGGGATTAAGGAATCAGGGTGTATGTAGGATGGGAAACATAAATTACTGACTAATTAGGTTTAATTTGATTTTCTGCCTGTAGAGCAACCCATTTAGCTTAAGCTGTAATTGCAAGCTATCTAAACCTAAATGATTACATTTAGACTAGGAGCGCTGCCTAGCTGCTCTCCATCAGTACTTACTCCATGCTCCAAAACAGAATAGTTGTTCTTTCCCAGGATTAGTACTTTCTGTCTGCCTTCTAAAAGATAACAAAATGATTCAATCAACAGAAAATGAATCACTTTAAAAAAGCCAAAACCTCATTACTTCCCAGAAAACTCATCAAACTAAGAAAGGTTTCATGCAACTTAGCTGGAGAGCCAGAAGACCTGGAGCTGCAAACCTACTTACTCTTCTCCACAGGACTGATTATCAGGGAGCAAACAACAGCCAAGAATTTCTTTTGAAATCCTGCAGTGCAGACATGTTGTATAGTCAGGAAGTAATTTCCAGAGCTGAAAATACAGGCTCTGCACAGATGCTGCTTCTGCTTTCTCTGTAGCCAGTCCTGGAACCAAACAATCCAGCACAACACACACCTAAGGTGTAACTGGTTCTTCAAAGCAGATTTGTCTGATATATCAAATTCAAATAATCAAAAACAGAAATAAGATTTTTGTAACAAAGAGATGACACATTTCCTCATGCTTTGAAATACTTTTTTCTTTTTATATAAGACAGCTTTTAAAATGCAGAAGACATCCACATCCCTCCCCTGTGTGGTCTATCCATATACCTATGGAAAATATATTATTTAAACATTACTTACAAAAACTGCAAACCTGAATAAACTCCATCTTGACAGCAGGGCAGAAAAAAAGCTGTACTCAACTGCTAGACTTGTTCCACAATATCTGACAACCCAAGCATCTGAGAAAGGGATGTGATCTAACACTCTTTCTTAGATACGTAAGGTATATGTTATGGGCTATTATGATATGAAGTCATTCAACATCACAAGCATAAAGTGCTGTCATTCTCTTGCTGAGTTTCTGCCAGAAATGCCTGGGAGAGCATCTGCCAAAAGAGCAATTTTGCATCTGACAACATCAGCTCCCAAATCAGCACACACAGCTTCATGAGAAACACTTCCTAACACAGGTTCCCAACTTGGTTTGGGTAACAAGGCACTACAATTACTTCACTGCAGGCATCATCTGTGCCACTTACCAGCTGTGAATTGAAAGTGTTACTTGTCTTCCCTTTAAACACTAGATAGAGAAAAGAAGGCACACCTTAGCAAAGCATCCGGGTAAGTTCCTGATTACGATACTGACACCAAAGTTGTAATAAGAAAAAAAAAAATCAATAAAATGCAATTCTTGATTGCATCTAAGCAGTATATTCCTCTTTAACTGCTTTAACCAGGTAATCTAGGGGAGAGAGACAGATGACTGGCAATTTACTCCATCTCCTGCAGCTATTTGCACTGGACAAGTCTTCTGGTTTTCTGTCCCCTTGTGCAAGATGGAATATTTGTCCTGCCTTTTTCTTCAACTGTTTTTTTCACATATCTAAATGAAATACAACTTTAAAGGGGTGAACGGCCATGAAAACTCAGTTCTTGCTCTCTAGGACTTGAATCCTTCCTGCTCCTTTTTTTCTCTGGAATTAAGTTACAGCATATGAGGAGGACTACAAGGATGCCATAATGTTATGCATGGAGAAAATCAGAAGAGCCAAAGCCCAGCTAGAACTTAATCTGGCTACTGCTGTAAAAGACAACAAAGAATGATTCTTTAAATACATTAGCAAGAAAAGCAAGGGAAGGAGAATCTCCACCTTTACTGGAAGCAGTGGGAAACATAGTGACAAAGGATGAGGAAAAGGCAGAGGTACTTAATGCCAACTTTGCTTCAGTCTTTAGTAAGACCAGTGGTTTTCCAAGCACCGAGCCCCCCTGAGCTGAAAGCCAGTGATGGGGAGCACAATGAAGTCCTCGTAATCCAAGAGGAAATGGTAAGTAAGATGTTACAATACTTATACACACAGCGGTATGGGGCTGGGTGGGATCCACCCAAGGGTACTGAAGGAGCTGGCAGAAGTGCTCACTGAGCCACTTTCCATCATTTATCAGCAGCCCTGGCTAACCAGGGAGGACCCCATTAACTGGAAGTTAGCAAATGTGACACCCATCTATGAGAAGGGCCAGGAGGAGGATTCCGGGACCTTAAGGCCTCTTCAGTCTGACCTCAGTGCCAGGGAAGGTTATGGAGCAGATCACCTTGAGTGCCATCACACACCACATACAGGACAAAGAGGTGACCAGGCCCTGTCAGCATGGGTTTATGAATGGCAGGACCTGCTTGACCAACCTGATCTCCTTCTGTGACAAGGTTACCTGCTTAGTGGATGAGGGAAAGGCTGTGGATGTCTACTCAGCCTTTTGTAAAGCCTTTGACATGATTTCCCACAGCATCTTCCTGGAGAAACTGGCTGCTTATGGCTTGGATGGGTATACTGTTTGCTAGATTGTTTAGACTGGGTATTAGGAAGAATTTCTTCACTGAAAGGGTTGTCAAGCATTGGAACAGACTGCCCAGGGAAGTGGTTGTCCCCATCCCTGGGGGCATTTAAGAGATGCGTGGATGCGGCACTTAGGGACATGGTTTAGTGGTGGACTTGGCAGTGCTAGGTTAAGGGTTGGACTTGATGAAAACGTGTTTTCCCACCTAAAGAATTCTCTCATTCTGCTTTAAAAGATTAGAAATAAGTTTTATACTTGATTTATGTTCTTTCCTTTAATCAGATACCTAGACACACTCTAATTTACATCCAATTTACGCAGAAAGTTGAATCCTACCTAACTGCAACAAATGCAGCTAGTGAATGCAAACAGCCTTCAGATGAAAGAATAAAATAACCTATGAGCAGATTAGAAAAAGCAAACCCTATCTAATATAACAGACTGATGGCTGAGAGGGGATATGGTACTCTTTAAAATACTCTAGAGCAGGGGCTTGTTTATGCTACAGGATAATGTTGGATGGTAACAAATGGGATGGAGATACAGGTAGGAAATTACCACTTACCACTAGAAAAGAACTGGGGGGTAAGGGGGGGAAGGGAGGGAGAGAGGTGTGAAGTAACTGTTACACAGAGCTTGGATTAGGTTTATGAAAGGATTATATACCACTTTCTTGCTATAGGAGGCAGCATCAGAATTGTCTTTGCTTATTAAGTCAAATACTGCTAATTCATTCCTACTTCTTCCTTCTACAGCAAACATGGAGCATGGAAAAAATCTTGTATCCTACAGCCGGCTTTCTCCTAGTATAGGAGAAAGTATTTTGTATCTTGTATCCTACAGGATAGTATCTTGTATCCTACAGCTGGCTTTCTCCTAGTATAGGAGAAAGCCAGCAAGAGTTTTTGCATTAAGTTTTTGCCTCAAAACTTAAACCACAGTCATGAACAACTTGAGGCAAATGGTGACGTCAAGGTCTCACAAGGCGTTCATCCACGCTAAATAATCGATAAGTCTTCTGACAGTTACTGAGCTCAGAAGGCAAACCTGTGTGCAGCAATAACAGCTGAGGAGATGAATTCACTGACACAGTGCAGGGCAGTTTTCTGCCAAGTTTCATTTTGAAAACTGCATACACAGTGAGTGCTCTGGCGTACTGGCAGCAGCAGAAACCCACAAAAGGGGCTGCTATCCCCCCAGTACCCTTCCCACCCCCCCTGGCAAACTAGTGCACAAAAGAAATCTGGATACATGAGTACCGAGCATATCCTAGATGCTGGCAAAAAGTAAAAGGCAGTGAGTCATTTTCTCACACTTATGCAAAAATCTTGCTTGATGTTAATATCACACAGACAGAACAAATTAAGGCATCACCTGGATGGCAATTCTCACTGAGCAATATTTCCGGCTGCCAGGAATTTAGAAATGAGGTTACACCCCGCTAAGGCATCCGGAGCACATTAGACAGGCACAGGGCAAGCTAGTCCATCTCCCTAAACAGAGGGGCAATCCGTCCTTGGATTTTCACAGTTTTTGCCACCTACTCTTACTTATAATTGCATCGCCCCACTGCTTTTAAATCATTATCTTCCTTAGTGAAGCATGATGTAATTTTTCTTTAATGGAAAGAAGGCAAACAAAGTCAAATTACGTAAAATAGACAAAGAATGTATTTTTACCAACTGAAATACCAGTACCAAATTCACTTTGTCCTTTGAGTGGCATGCCCCCAAAATGCATAAAACAGCAAAAACATGGTCACATCATCTGTTATGATGTTTCTGTGAAAGTACAGTTGCAGAGATGGGCATTTTCTACCACCCAAGTAAAAAAAATATAGTACTATGAGAGACAATTTTTGGTTGTAGTATAATAAAGGCCATAGGATTTGGCTTATAAAACATAATAGCAACAAAAATGAAAATATATTCTGAATCAAAAACCCCACCCAACAAACACTAAAGATCAGCAGAAAAATAAAAAGAAAAAAAAGTTATAAAGATGTTTGAGACAGTCATCTTTTGTTTTCCTGGTTTAGAGAGAGTCACTAGTCGAGTGGCACAGTGAGAGCTAAGTTCAGATACAGGATAAAAACTGAAAGGTATACACGGGCTCTGATCAGAGCAGATCAAATCATTAGAAGGAGTAAGAGATGGACAAGAATAATGAGAAGAATTTGAATATTTTATCCTTAACTGAAAAGGGCATTTTTTAAAGATCAAAACAATGGATGTTGCAAGGATTAAGGTTTAAATACTGAGAACCCAGATTGCATTCTGCAGGTGGGAAAAGTAGAAACTTTGCAAAAGGAAAAAAAGTTTGGCAAGGCTAAGGCAAATTTGCTTGGATTCAAGAGCCCAGGCAGAGTTAAAGATGATACACAGCAAGCCTGAGAGGAACCTAGAAGGGCATTAGGAGGAAGTATAGGTCTGAGTTCTATATACTAGGCTTCTCTCAAGTCAAAAAGTAAAGTTAAGAGGCATTCAAACTTTTTTGAAAAAGGGGGGGAGGGGGGAATGCAGGCCTTAATACAGTAAAATAAGCATATAAAAGAATATCATCAAATGTGGAGGCAAAGAAAAGTTAGTAAGTCTTGACATGCACTCTGGTCAGCTGAAAACATGTCTGGGATGGCACTAGTACACAGCAATTTTCATAAAGAATTGGACAGGCATAACAGTTGAATAGGAGTAGGAGTTAGGCTGGGGTCTCTGAAGTAATATCTGAAAAAATAACAATCATATTACTGAGCTAAAAGATTGCATTTAAACCAATCCAAGAATGAGCATGCATAAGTTTTTACGGCGGTGTAAGAAACTTACAGACAAGACTCATTTAAACTCCAATGTCCTGGTAATGGCCTAAAAGGTCCTTTGATATCATCAGTGTTACTCCAGCATGGCAGGGGATATGAGTTCTCACCAGTTAGCTTCATACTGGGAGGGAGGATCAGGCAAGTGAGAGGAAAACAGAGAGAAGTATTCCAAGTGCTGTGATGGGAAGAACCATACCAGTTAAAATAGTACTGCTTATTTGTCTTCCTAGCAAAGGCAGCTAAGATCAAGAGACACCAATTTCTAATTAAAAGGAAACAGGAGGTGCACTTCAAGTATCACCATAAGGAAAGCCTTACCAGAAATTGTGCTACGCTTTTATGTCACCTCGTGTGGTTCCCTCTAGAGCACACATGAGAGATGCTGACAAAAGAAGGTTCATCTACATTACTACAAGGACTCCAAAAAGCCTGACTTTGAGAAACGGGCAGAGTGCAGATCACAGATCCATAAAGACCTTCCAAGCACTGAAGAAAGAGGCAGAGTTTTCAGTGAAAGAGAGGTGACCATTAGAAACTGGACTGGGACCACCAGATCATTTCTCTCAAATCAGCTGTTGCTAACATTGTCTTGATGTTTAAGTAGAGCACCTCCTTTCAGCAACAACAGAACTACGTGTGCCATATTAAAATATCTTGGATTTGATTCTTTCTGCTCCTATGGTGAGAACTTGCTAAAAATTTCTGGACTTCAGAACTCCAGCAATAATTCCAAAACAAAATGTTGGAAGTACATTTTTCTTAAATGCCTGCTGCAACAAAAATAGCACATCCCTAGGACCTTGAGAATCTTAGGAATCCACTACCCAGTTGCGTAACTTCTCCAGTTTCTTCTTCCCAACTCTAAGACTCAGTATTGTGGGGAGGAGTGGAGAAGGAACATTGCAGTCCTGAAAGAAAGGTGCTGTCTATGCCATCCCAAAGCCAATGGGATAACCCCCACACATCAAAAGATTAAGAGATTTACTCCAGAAAATGTGTCTGGTACAGGATAAGACACAGGACGGTGTGCCTTACTGATTCACACCCCTCTTAAAGCACTTCCATTTCAGTTTCTACTTTTCCTCCTCTTCCATGCTCTACTTGCTTTTCAGTAAAAATAATCGTACACTGCACAGCATGCCATTTTCTGCCGTAGCCTAAGCATGCTGAGTGGGGGTTATCACGGCTGAGATGCTGATGTACCACTGATCATCTGCGCTGTATCCTTTGACAAAGGAGAAACTGTGACTTATGTTGCTCCTCCACCAACATCAAGCTGTACCCATCATGGATGATAATATCAGTAATAGCTCAAAAAGGAAAGCTAGCCTCTGCAAAACGGCAAGGCAGCTACATACAGAAACCACATGTACAATCATACTTTTTAACAACAACTATCTGGACAGAAATGAGTCAAAATCTACAGTGTGATTTTGTCCAGGAGCTGTTTCTGTGATGAGAATGCAACCACATCAAAATCTCAGCAACAATTGCCATTCTGAGACAGAGCTGTCTCAAAGGCAACGTTGATCCTTTAAGATCCTAATCACTGACTTCAGCTATTCATAACTTCCACATCCCACAGAGTTGTAAGGAATAGAAAGTACTACTGCAGCTTCTCTTGTCAGCTACCCTCCTTCTTTCTCTGCATCTTAATGAAAAACTTAATATAAAATAATTATTCACAGATCGCTCACTAACTCCAACTGTTAATTTAAAAGAAGCAAGTACATAAAACCCTCCAGGAGTCTTGAAACACAATCTCTATATGCACTGTTATTATTTTTAGACACCTACAAAAATTGGTTTAGACACCTATAAAAGCTAAGAAAAAGCTTATCACCATTCCACATTTCTATCATATCCATCACCTAACTTTGAAGATTCAGGTCCCTCTATCCTGGATGTAAAAACTGAAAATGCCACATGTGTGGGGTTTACTCTGAAGCTGAGGGCACATATGTGAGAACAGCCTATGAACTTTCAAAACCACACATGACATTTCAAATTGTTTGCCTATCAGATAACAAGAATAATAATAGACAATATTAACAAGTGACATTTTCTCATTTTTTGAGCTCATTTTTGGAGAAGTGAGCTTTTGGGCTTCAGAAGCAAAGTTACTGGAAACAGAAAGAACAGTTATCTGGGTTTCTACCAAAATACTATCCAGGTAGTCTGAAAACGGATTACATGTTTTAAATCACTGCCTTGGTAGCCAGTTTTTAATAAAGCTCCAGCCTTGTTTGGAAAGATTTTTCTCTGGCTGCCCCTCTACATCTACAGCTTTTTGCCTTCCTCACGATCTTTGCATGCGTGTAGGGGGAGGTGTAGAGAAAATGAGAAGGCAAACATCTGCTACTGCCACCTGTCTTCCAGCTACTGGATAGGGCTGGGATGTAGAGAGGATGAACCTTTACAGCTCTGCAAGCTCACCTTCTGCTTCCACGCCCCAACAAGCAGGACAGGATCACTAACACTGTGAGCTCCATTCCCCTTCTCTCCAGATGGTTTCTCTGACTTTTACCAGCATCATCCAGACATGAGAAGGACACCAGTTGATGCATAATGATCTGTAAGTGCCACAGAATAATGTGCTGCAGCACTACACTCTCAGCAGGACGTTCTTGGCAATTCTGCTTACCCGCAAAAATGTGAGTATTAGCAGAGAGAAGTATCTAGTAGCACTAATGCACCTCATCACAGCTTTGAGCTGCTAAATTTAGTGGGAAAAAACCCAAACAAACCAAAACGAACTTCCTGTAGTTTAAGGGAAAAAAACAGTGCCCCGTGGAAGTCAATCTTCATGACAACAAGGGACAGAAGAGTTGAAGGTAGGAAGGGAACTCAGGAGATCATCCAGTTCGAGTACCTTGAACAGAGCAGTGTCACCTACAGCAGGTTGCTCAGGACTGTATCCAATTGGGTTTTGAGTATCACAGAGCATGAAGGCTCCACAACCTCTCTAGGTTACCTGTTCCAGTGCTCAGTCACCCTCACAGTAAACAAGAAACAAATTTCTTATTTTTAAATAGGAATTTCTGTATTTCAGTTTGTATCCATTGCCTCTTGTCCCATCACTGGCAACCACAGAGAAGAGTCTTGTTCCATCTCCTTTACTGTCTCCCGTCAGATATTTATACACACTGACAAGACCACCCTGAGCCTTCTTGTTTTCAGGCTGAAGAGCCCCTGCTCTCTCAGCCTCTCCTCATATCACAGATGTTCCAGTCCCTTAATCACTTTTATGGCCCTTTTTTTTTGTACACACTCCAGTATTTCTGTGTGTCTCTTGTGCAGGGGAGCACAGACCTGTACCCAGCACTCCAGATGTGTCTCTCCAGTGATGAGCTGAGAAAGATCACCTCCCTCAACCTGTCAGCAATGCTCTGTCCAATGCAAGTACATGATTTTGTCAGTTTTATTTGCCATAAGGACACAATGCTGGTTTATGTTCAACTTGGTGTCCGCCAGGACCCCCAAGGTTCTTCTCTGCCTGCTCACTAGCCAGTCAATCTGTAGTCTGCACTGGTGCCTGCAGTTATTTCTTCCTAGGTGTGGGAGACTTTTATTTTCCTCTTTTGAACTTCATAAGATTCGTCTTGATCCATTTCTCCAGCCTGTCAAGGTTCCTCTGAATGGAAGCACAACCACCTGGTGCAGCAGCCAGTCCTCCCAGTTCTGTATCATCTGCAAATTTACTGAGGGTTCACTCTGTCCATCATCCAGGTTTATTAATAAAGCTACCTTTTTTATGCATTGTTTTCTTTCTTTTTTATATGTTTGCAGTTCAGTAACTGATGCCTCTACCTCTCCTCTAGGGGCTTGTCTACTCACCATAACAAGTAGCTTTTTTAGTCCTGCATGAAGCCCAATAACTCAGTAATTATGTTACTCTAGATTCAATGTCTGATGATCTCCGGACTTCCTTTATGGACTGCATGAATTCATACTGCTCTTGTAACATTTGAGGTTATTGAGGAATTGAAAATTGAGCAATGCATACCCATTACACAATGAACCTTTGATCTTTAAAATCCAGCCCAACATGAAATTTTCTTTTTTTATGACTTGCCTTCAAGATTTACTCCAGCTCTGGCTTATTCAAAAATCTCAGGAGGCTGCTCCAATAATTCATTTTGAAATTTTGAACACTGATCCATCAAACACAGAACAAAATTATGGCTCACTACTAAAATCAAGTAGAAAAAGAACATCTGCTGTTGAGAACAGCTGATCAGCTGTGAGCCTTTCCACTGGGAAACTCATGAAATGAGCTACTAGAGAGTTCAGCATGTGCTCTTCTAAGGAAAGAGCAATAGGAAATACTTTCACTTATTTATTCTTTAAAACTATCCCAGGGAGCAGCAATTACAGCTTATGTGTCTTCCCCAGTATGGACACAAAGCACAAGGGAAAAAAAAAACCAACAAACCAAAACAGTATTAATAACAATGCTTTTAAAACAAAGTTTCCATTATAGAGTGAGGTCCGTCAGTTAATTTTGTCCTTGTTACTGAAAACATCTTCCGACACTAACAGCATTGTGAACACTGTAAGGAAGGTTAGAGCAGCCCACATCCTCTAGCAATACTACTGTTAACGTACGGTGGAAGAATCTTGGCTGAAGACTATGCATAATCACCACTCAGTCAAAAATTAAGTACAGTAATCATATTTCATGTTCATTCCCTAACTGGGTTAATCTCTGAAAACAGGAAGCCAAAAATTTGTAATGATTGTGTTCAACAGTTTGTTTTGGAAGGCGAAAAATACCTGAAGCACACATATTCAATAAGTGAAATTTCAGATGTTACGGGAAATGAAAAGAACACTTTGTGGCACAATTCTAAGCTTTAATAGTTGTGAGGAACCAAAACTTAGTCTTTATCATCACAAAAGCCACAGTTCTACATCATTTTAATGTGTTGGTTTTTTTTTCTTGACAAGGAAGCTATCTATATTGCCCATTATTACATTTGCCATCGCTTCCTTTTGTAAGACCTGCTTTCAGTCGCTTATACTTTTGCAAGACTTTAAACATTTGCACTGACATTTTGCCTTGCCTGCTGGTTAGCCTGTATTTGGAAAATTTTATCCAGCATAGCCATTTCCAGAAGACGAAGGAACACTGTTTTATTCATCATTAACTACTAACCTCTTTGAGGTTCACCACTTTGAATTCAGACCATTCTCAGTATAGTTTTTGCTTCAGAGACTGGCATATGGATGCCCCAATTTCAGCAATTTGAAGAATCTGCAATTTGAAAACCTGCAGATAGTTTTAGCTTGTGCTAAAGCAGAGAAATTGAATTTCAGCAGAGTGAACCCTCTGAAATTCTCTGTGTTTCTCTATGGATACTTAAAGGTAACCAGCAACTTTAACTGTGAGATGTCAATAAATTTCAAATCCCCCTAAGTCCAACACACAAGTGTAACGGATGCCCTAAGCATTTTCCCTAACAGTTTGCAACTTGGAAAACTAAAAAAAAAACAAGCAACCTGAAGACCATAAGCCTCTGAACAACTTCAAAGGAATCTGTAAAGAAGCAATTGAGAAACGGTCCCACAGTCAAAGCTAGTGCCTGTGGCTCAACTCCACACTTGCAAAGAAGCAAGGCCAAATCTGAGGCACAATATTTCTCCAAGATAGCTTTCTGCATTATGTCACTCATTTTCCACATTAGAAAGCAAAAAAGTATTTTATAGATCATTTCTTAATCACAGTCTCAGCTTTCTGCACCTTCCCTAATGTGCAAAGCAACTTTCTTCCTCTAGCTCCATCGCCATACTCCAACCAACCCACAGCCTTCCCATGAGGCCTTTTTCTCATAAAATCCCAAACTCCACAAATCTCTGCTTTGCCAGTAAAGCTTTGAAAACTTGTCTGCTGCATGAAAGGATAATGTAAGGTTTTATTAACAAATAATAACCTAGAAAACCACAAAAACATACTTAAAAAAATACATTTATTTAAAATCTATTTGCAGGTACAATAAGAGGGATTGGATTAGGTACAAGGATCACTGCTGGGATGTGTCCCAGCAGGAACTCTGCTTCAGGCATGTATTCCCCATTCTAATGTGAAGGCTGGGGGAGAGATGAACTATGACTGAAAAGGCTGTAACACCTGGCTGCATGGATGTGAATAAGCTGGAGATGCAGGGGGAGATGGGGACTTCCACTTTGCTCCTGTGGCCACCTGCACTGCTGCTGCTACAGCCCATCTGACACTGCTGGCACACGCTTCTAAGTAAATGCAATGAATGCAATGATACAAGGCAGCACACTACCTTCACCTTGGCTTGCGCTGCTTCTCAGCAACGTTTATCAGTGTATGTTTATTATTCTGCTGCCACTGAAACCTCCTCAAGATATCATGTATTGCAGTGGTAGTGCAAGCATACCTCACCAACATGCACCATAGCCTGCCTGGATTGTTACACAAAGGGAATAATCAGGCACAACCCACAGGCACAGGCACTTGAAAGGAAAAGTAACATATTGGCCCCAGCTCTGTTGCACACCCTCCTAATTCTTAGGCAGTCTGAGAGCCAGAAAGACCTACACAGTCCCACACAAACTGCCTCCTCGCCCACAGCCATCGTTTCATACCCTTCCGTGTGAAAAGCTTCATGCCTTTGCACAGAAAGGAGGCACATACAAAGAATCATTGCTGCACTGAAGGTTTTCTTCCAGGTCCCTGACACTATCCTTCTTGTAAATCAGCCTCTGCCATGGCTAGGGACACAAACATTCATACTGATGCATTCATGCCTGCTGTCGAGATGCAAGAAGTGGTCTTTTGCAGAGGCTTCTGCTTCCTCAGCATGAAGTTCCCAGTGATGCATCCATCCTCATGGGTGTATAGGGGTTATGAGTGAGGACTATTCAGAGCAGAAAGGCAATTAATTAGGCATTAATATTAAAAAAAAAGAAAAGAAAAAAAAGTGAAAACATAGTTCCCAATTCTGACAAAGTGACCTTCTTCCATTTCTTTACAGCAGATTTATTCCATCAGAATTATATCATACATGAACACACTGAAAATATGGTAGCTGCATGATGCAATGCTATATTAAGCTCTCTTAGAAAATCCCTTGATTTATCATTTCACAGTTATGATTCAAGTGATACTGGGATCAGTTTATTTGCTGTTTAGCACACTGCAAGGGTTGTAGGCTACGGTGTTTCTCCTATCTGCCAGATCAGTGGTAAGGAACAGGATATGGCACCGCACATGTAAACTGACTTAAGCACTCCTGTGCTATAAATCACTAGCAGGTAATAGAGGTATCACTTCATGGGATTTACACAAATCCACCAAAATCTAAACTGGTGATTTAGTAGTACAGAAATATGAAGCTGTTTCAATTTCTGTGTTCAGATGAAGTTCAACAAAGGCAAGTGCAAGGTCTTGTGCCTGGGCTGGGGCAATCCCAAGCACAAATACAGGCTGAGAATTGATTGAGAGCAGCCCTGAAGAGAAGAACTTGGGGTTGTTGAGAAGCTCAACGTGAGCTGGCAGGGCGCACTCGCAGCCCAGAAAGCCAACCATATGCTGGGCTGGATCAAAAGAAGCATGACCAGCAGATTGAGGGAATTGATCCTGCTCCTCTGCCCTTGCGAAACCCCATCTGGAGTTCTGCACTCAGTTCTGGGGCCTCCAACATGAGAGGGATGTGGACCTTCTCAAGTGAGTCCTGAGGAGGGCCATGAAGATGCTCAGAGGGCTGGAACATCTCTCATATAAAGAGGCTGAGAGAGTTGGGCTTCTTCAGCCTGGAGAAGAGAAGGGTCTGGGGAGACCTTACATCAGCCTTGCAGTACCAAAAGGGGGCTTACAGGAATTCTGGAGAGGGATTTTTTACATGGATAAGCAGTGAAGGGACAAGTGGGAATGGCTTTAAACTGTCAGAGTAGAGATCTAGATTTGATGTTAGGAAAAAGTTCTTCACCCTAAGACTTGTGAGGCAGTGGAATAAGTTGCCCAGAGAAGCTGTGAATGCCCCATCTCTGGAAGTGCTCCAGGCCAGGTTGGATGAGGCTTTAAACAACCTGGTCTAGTGGGAAGTGTCCCTGCCCATGGTAGGAGGGTTGGTACTAGGTAATCTTTAAGGTCCATTCCAACTCAGACCACTCTATGATTCTATTGGGTTATTTAGCTTTTACATTCTTGTATAAAACTAAAATTTTTAAATTCACAGTCATCAAAGAAATGGAAGTTTCCATCATGGGCTAATGTGTGAAGATTTTTCTTGTAGGACTGGTATCAAATGCAACTTATGCTCAAAGACTATGGCTCATGAAATCTACAGGGAATTTCAGGCAGAGGGAAATACTCAACATCCTTACAGCAGATATTTAACACCTTGTCACCTTTAGGTTATTTGGTTACCACAGCATTTTAAATGCTTGACCATTAGGTGAAATCATTCTCAGTTGCAGTTACCAGGGATAAAAAAATCAGGATCAGTCCAAGAAACAAGATCCTCAGGCACATGCACAGAATAAAACCAAGAGAGAATTGCCACCCAAACCTGTACTGAAACTCCAAAAAAAGACTTTCAGACAATCCTATCTGTTGCATGGACAACAAAGAAAAGCATTCAGAAATTCTTTCCTTAGATCTATAAAGGTAGTTCCTTCTGAAATTACTGAGAGATATAAAGACATTCAAGATTCAAACACTAAGAGATACTACACTTTGTTGACTAGAGGCTAATACATGTAACTCATCATCATTTACCTTAAATTTGCCTATGCAAAATGCCCACAGGATAAAGCTCTTCTACATAACAAAAATGTATAGCTAGGTAAGGCCCTTTACATCAAACAAAATCAAAAAGATCAAATTTAGGGTTCATGCTCAAATCCACTTTCCTCAGTCTTTCACACACACAAAATGTGAAAAACCAATCAACCAACCAAAAAACTCCCTTGCCATAGCAGACCCTGGAAAGACTTCTATGTATTGTCTGTGAGTGTAAACGATGCTCTTAAGATCAAGAATAAAATCCCATAACAATCCAGCCCTTCCACCCTAAACCCCACCCAACAGTATTGTCTATAGCCATGGTAACCACTCTTGTTTTTTCTCTACCCATGCTTCTCAGCCCGCTCACGCTTGCTGAAACAGTTCTGCATTTAATTCAATTTGATGTAAAGAACGTAAGGTTACGAATAAAAAACACTTAATGACTTTTAAAGGATAGAATCTTCAAATAGAGTATCAGACTTCACTGTGGACTTACAGCTCTCATGTCCTTACAAGTCAGATTTGCCATATTATTTTAAACTAGAAACAAGATCAAGCAAAAATCCAACTTTTATAAATTGATTTTATTTCCTTCTTTTAGTCTTAAAAAAAAATAAAATAAAAAAAGAAAGTAATAAAGTAAACCAGTTTGGAGAGCTGTTGTCATTTTTAAGATACATATATTCTCCTCTGAAGAGAGAAATAACCTACAATGTTGCTCCATATCTATCAAAACATAATATCATTTTCTCAAGGTTAGGCTAGAACATCGTAAGCTTGTGCATCTCTTTAAGGACTAAATAACAAATTGGCATCAAACAGCAGAGATATTATTTTTAAATGATAACTATGTGAACAGGATCAATCTAAATTGCTCTTTGTGGTTGTCATCTTGCACAGTAACTCCATTTTCCTGTGAGGCACCATTGAGCAATGGGGAGAACAAGTAGAGCAGCTCCACTCCACCTGTGCCACCCAGTGTAACAAGCATGACAAACAGCCAGAGAAATATTTATCTTTGAAGCTGAATATCATCTTCCCTCCCTTAGTTTGCATTCAGGCAATCTCTAAGGATTCACACTATGCTCAAGTCAACCCTACCTACATGCATCAATTACTATGTCTCACTTCTCCCAGACTGGTAGATAGGTCAAGGAAATTTCCTTTTCTCTTTTAAAACCTTACAGAGGTGTTCAGGGGCTGATGATGGAAAGGATACACCAGCTCTGTGCAGTCAAGCACACCTCACACCTAGGTATGGAACACCTATTTTTTGTCAGATATACTGTAACACAGTATGATGCAATGTAACTTCAGGGCTAGTGATTAGAAGGAAAGGAAAGCACCGGCTAACATACAGCTTTCCTTTGAAATTACATTAGTGCCTCTATAACTTTATAACAGAAAAAAGATGACAAGTGACTCACTTCATAGCAGAGCATTTATTTACCCTTCTTTACCAGTAGATTTAAGAATGTCTGATTGAACTGGATCAATTCAATTAATGAAATTGCATTCATCATCAATGCCTTATTATTTTTAATGTGAATTACCAGAGAATCTGATTCTTTTGCAAATTAGTATTTCAGCTAGCTTAAATGATAGCAAACCAAAGTACAAGAATTATCTAGGTATCCATTCAGGAAAAAAAAATATTCCTGAATGAGGGCTTTTTAAATTTGGCATTCAAATTGTAGCAAATTGGTATGGTGGAAAATTTAAATTAGAAAAAGTCAAACAATAAGGCACTATGTTAAAAAAGACAACATAGACAACATTTAAAAATATAAAAATGTTATTATAAAATATGGATTATTAATCATTTGAAGTCTTTAAATTAAAACTGGATATATTTAAAAGGCATATTCTCATTTAACAAGAAAACATGAGCCTGATGTGACAGGACATGACATCATGGCATTTTCTGACTAGTAATATGTCTGAGATCTCTAGATGTTCATAGTGGTCCAATTTGGCTTTAAAAATCTACAACTCTATAAAATATGGTATGCAACCTGCACTTCTCTTTCCCTTCTCGATGAAAGGTATACACGAGGATCCTTCTCAAAAACTGGGAAGTATTTCTGTAGTCCATCTGTCTTTCTGTTGAAGAATTTTCTCCCAAATTGCCTCTTTCCCAATGATAAAGACATCCCTTCATAGTCAACTGCTTTATAAAAAGAAAACTTATTACAGAAAACTGAGTTGTAATGAGCTACTACCTCCACTTCATTTTCAATATTATTTCTAGAATTATTTCTTCTAGTGTCTTTACATCCCAAGGTATTAAAAGCAAATTCACAGAATCTGGAGGGGCTGGAGCAAGAAATAAAAATGTACTAATTATACTCCCATTCAACACATCTTCATCCTTCTTATGGTGACGATGCTAGCTCCAAACATCATCTCATGATTTTTACATTACATCTGCTTTTCCCAGCAGATGTTTACGTATAGTCTGTTTACATCTGCTTTACTCTCATCCTTGTTAATGCATTTGAAATGATGAATCAACCAAGATGATGCATCAAGAAGGTGCTGAGGTTCTGTAAATGCATTACATCTATTTGTAATCAGTGATTTCATTCATACATGTAAGATGAAATGCAACAAAGACATGGCCAAGGAACCCATCAGCAGTAGACTACACTTTTCCTTAGCAACTCAGTTTTAAATACTCCTAAGCCCTTTAGAAAAGTCCCATTTTTGAGACAGGGGGATTCTGTTGGTTAAATAAGTCTGCATTAGTGGGCTGTCATGGCACCTCCACATGTACAAGCACATGCTCTTGCAAAATCATTTTGCACATTTTGTACTATTCATCATGGAAATGACAAGTAACTATCAGCTGGTTCTCACTGTATGCAGAAGACCCCAACCACCACCGTTACATCACAATAAATCTCTTCACAGTGGCATTGCAAGGGAAGACAGAGACACAACATATTCACCAGAGCACAATACCTGGTCAGTAGCGGGAATAGACTCCCATCTACGCTTCAGCAAATACAGAGATTTCCGGCTCATGATTTTGAATCTGCTCTAGAGGTTTTCCCACACTTGAGAAAAAGGCTTCTCCTAAACCAGTGTCAAGAGCCTTATTCTGGATTCCCGTGCTTCATTTCTGTAGATGGCAGAGCTCCCCGATATACAGAAGTTTTTTCAAGCTGCAAGGTTGAGACTGGTCACACACAAGCTTCTCCCGTTTCTCTAAAGCGTTCGTTTCCTTACAGTACCACAACAAAGGGAGTCGGGTGAGAGAGTGAAAAGCCCAGCTTTCACCGACGAATTACCTCGCAAAAGCCTGAAGTAGGTAGACAACACCAGACGCACTCAATCTGAAAATAGCTGTTGCTTAGGAACTGGAGGGGTAAAATGCAGCACCTCAGATATATAATTGAGAGCTTTTATATTAAAAACACTGGACATCTGTGTTTCTCTCCTGATGCTCATCCTTTTATAATGTTGGAGGAATGGTTGCTTGATTCCACTTGCTCCTGGAGCTACGCCTACATCTTCAGCAAGCCAAACAAGTCTTGACGACAGAGCAACAAATAACTCCCACACATTCAAGGTCCCTCCTAAAAACGTGTGCACAAAGCGTGCTGTGTGTCCCACCTAAAATTTCTTAGAAGTATCAAGCATTATGTTTTCCTACAGCTATTAAAATACAGTTTGCATATTTTTTCTGCAGAGAGATAATATGTCAAGGATGAATTCTGCTAGTCACATTTTTTTGTAGCGTGTACAGATAAGAGAAATGGCTTTGACATTTTCTCTTCATATCAGTGAGATGTTGCAGTTTTAAAGACTGTGCGTGTGCATTTGAGAGAAAGAGATTTCTTTAGGTGGATTAAACATTTCTAAAAGTTTAGAAATACCTTTAACTTGGAACCCAATTTCAAAGTTCTGTGATTAATTGTAATCTGTATATATTTTAAAAACTAAGCACGGAACATAACGAAGTTCACTTTGCACTTTCTGCATGATTTCAAATCCAGAGAGTAAGTTCTCTGCATGAAGCATTTACAGCAGGGAGTGCTATCAAAAAACGAAGGGGGGGGGGGGGGGGGAAGTAGCAGGTAGCCAGGAACTCATTGCTCTTTGTAAGGCAACCTATAATTCACTCTAATTACAGCAGCCTTAATAGTAGGATTATTCTAAAAGAAAAGGAATCCTACAGCGTACACATATGGATACATATGTGTGAAATCTATAAAAAAGTGAGTGTGGTGTTGGTGTGGAAGTCAGGAGCAAGTTAAATATTGTAAAGACAGCTTTTTTCTTATCCCATTTACATTCTATTGAATTACAGATGCCTATCAGGAGACAAACTCCTGCAAACAGAAATTCCCATAAGCCTCAGTGTATTTCATTTGACATCCATCATTACCTGTAACTATAGCATTTTGCATTTAACTCCCACATGCAGAAAAGGAATGTATTCCAAGTGGGCCATTAAGAAGAATGACATGCACTGTAGTAGTTTCCTCTTGTGTTTCAACACATACCAGAAAAAAACCTACTCGCTCTTTAAAAAAAAAAGTCTTAACAGAATTAGAGTTTCCTTTAATGAGTCTTGGTAGAACAATTTTACAAGTTTATATGTGAATTTTATTTTTTTATTATGGTAAACCAGTGGTTCCATTTCCTTTCTCACAAGTTATACTGCAAACACGCAGACATGCAAGTGGCTTCTTCAGATCTATCTTCCCACTTTCTTCATTTTACTCCATAAGAATAGAAGATCATGGAAGACTAATAGATTGTCTTCTAATAACATAAGCTTAAACTCCTTCCTCCCCTCTCTCTGCTTGCCAAAGCAGCGCAGACTACCACTGGCCAGGAGAAACCTTTCCTCCCAAGACCAGTATTTCTCTGCTGCAGGAAAGCACTGCACACCTAGGAAAGCACCATAAGCAACCCTGGCAGATCCTGTAGGCAAATCTTTAAACACCTGATGCATTAGATTTGAAGCAAAAATCTTTTTAACAGATTACTCATCTTAATTTTTAAGAAATCCATTGTTTAACAAAGTGTACATTTATTAAGGATGCAAATTGACAACACTGCAACTAAATCACACAGGGATAAAACAGGTCTTTTATATTACACACAAAGCCAGAAAGTTTCTAATTTCACCTAACCTTTCAAGGAACTACTTAAATTAGGTATAAGACCATTCCTATAAAAGACAGTTTTCAGAGACATAAGAAAGAGAGTCTGAGGATAGAGTGGAATAACTGAGGCTTATTTTCTTCCCCCTAACAAAAGTTTTCTTCCTTGCTTCTTGTGACTGGGCACTAGGATACCATATGGTAATCAGAGAGCTTGGATCATTTTCTTTTCCCACCTTATTTAAGATCCTTTAATATTTCTGTGTTACAACACCTTGATTCTTGGTTTTATAATGATTAGCTTTCTAGAAGGTTTTCACAGCAGAAATGAAATGAAATAAAATAAACATCTTAGGAGGAAATTGATTAAAACTATGCACCTGTTTTTAGATGGATTTAGAAGGAAACACCTCACTTCCTTGTCAAGGTAACCTTACACAGGCAGATTTAATCCTGTTTTGAAGGAATGTGCTCTTGGGGGGGAAGTATTTTTGCTTATTTTGTTAAAAAAAAATAAAGAAAATCTGCCTAAGAAAAAAAATTAATCAGTTGTCTACATGAAAAACTGATACAGAATTTTCTAGACTAATGTTTTTAATGAATCAACAATATTCTTCCAGAAAGGTTCAAACAAGGCTGAACTGCAGAGAATACCACTGGACTTCTACCCCTCCCCTCTTTTATTTTAAAATGAAATGGTGGTGAATTATCTAAAACAACACACAGGGAAGACACAAAACCATTCTCAGAAAGAGAAATCTTTAAAGTTTACATAGTTATCTTCTCACAATTATCTCAGCCTCTACTAAAACCCAGAGAACTTCATCTATATATTTAGCAACCACTTATCCCATTTTGCCAAAGTACAACCTTCCCTAACAGTACCCCACAAATGGCTTTACTTGCACTTCATATAGATGGCCATTTGCAGCAACTAAGTTAATGCCCTGGAGACCTCCTTCTCTGAAATTTGGCCATGCCAGGCAAGCCCTCCTTATTCTCAGGAAGGGGTGAAAGAGAGAAACCAGGCAATATATTAATTTCTCTGGAATGCTCCTTGGAAGAAATGGTGGCCTCATGAGAAAAAATTATTAAAAAATTCTTTGGCAACTATTTCATCCTGTGAGCTCACTTTTTCAGAAAACTCAAAGGGGATCTATTAAAGAGCCCAAGTCCAATTTCCTGCAGCAAAATACATTCCTGATAGTCAACTTGATCCATCTTACCTTTTAATTTAAAATCTATTTAGACCAGACTGATACTTCTTACCTTCCACCAAAATCCCTTTCTCTAACATTTCTTATTGGCTAGTTGTAAATCTTCAAGTGTCTAGCCAACAATAAAAAAAATCCTTCAAGCATGGAGGCACACAGCCAACAGGATGTATCATGCGTGAGGATTCAGACAGGACTTAGGCCTCTGTCTCTGATGCAACACCAGCACAGACTTCATATGCACCCCAATCACTAGTCTCTTAATATTTTGCTGCCATAGGCAAAGCATTAGGACTCTAAGACATGGTTCAGAGCACACAAAAGACTACCCATATTTTCAGATGCATACAAAAATTGGATGAAGATTTGTAACAATGCTAGAAATGTTTATGAAGTCTGTGTCACTTCAAGAGTCCATCAAGCAACTGCCTTGCTCTCAACAGTAGAGTCCAATTTATCTTTCACTCTTTAGACCAAAAGAACACAACACGATTAACAAGCACATCAGATGAGGCAGGAGACATTATGTACTGAACAGGTCTCACCTTACTGGATAGGCTTTTCCTGATTTCTGAAATGCCTCAGTTTCCACTGAAAACTAGCTTACTTTCTGTTTTATCTTTTTGAAATGACAGACTGTCATCTGAAAAAAACAGACCTGCAACCCATCTTAAACTGTTTAATGAAATACTGCATTTCCTGCAATTTCAACATGGTTTTGAAAATAAGATGCAAGACAGAAGCTTAGAAAGCTAAAAAAGAAACGTAGAATTCTGCCACAAGTGCAAAAATTTCAAAACTTAGAAAATGAATTTTACACTAAAACTAGTAAATGTTGTCTATTAAAATAAGTAGCAGCTTCCTGATTAACATGATATTTCTCATTGAAAAGCAGGTAATACAGTGATTTTTGTAAGGGGCGTTATGAAGGTTAAGTGAGGACCTACCCTACTGAGATTAAGGTTGCAAACATAGCTCCCCAGCAGCAAAGCCTACTTATTAGAGATGTAGATACAGATGTTCACATTCATATAAAATCCTTCACTTGAACGAAAAGCATTTCCAAAATACCAGAGCCTTAATAATGTATTTACAGAATTTCAACACCAGATGGGAAAGACTGCTTTACCCAAGCAGGAAAATTCCTGAATATCAACATTGGTAGGGATGTCTTCTTCACAGCAACTGTAATTCTATAGGTAATTTAAAATTGTATCAGCATGATAGCACTGACATTACCAGCATCATTTCCTTTCAGTGATGGACCAAGAGCAAACCAGTAGCTACACGTCTTTCTTGCACCTCCCCACACAGTTCTAACACCACTAATCCCTTTATTACTGAACAAGGTGACAGGACCATCCAAGTTTTACAAGTTTGTCAGGTTTAAAAAGCCCAAAACAACACAAACCATGCACACATTATTTGAAATCACGTTCCTTTGATATCCTTATGGAGATAGCTGAGTAAGAAATGCTTTCTCAATACATGTAAGCTATCTTTCTGCTACTGAAAGAAACTTTCTGTTGCAAGACTCCACTCTGCCTGAATCAACTGTTTGGATTACAGCTCAAAAATTAAATTAATGAAAGGTGTCACGGGTTTATGTTTTTTTCCATTGATTCAGTCCTGCAAATATTAACAAAATGACAACTTTGCCAACCTCTGATGGAAAATTTGCTTAAATACCTCAAACTTTTAAGAAGCCAAAAACAAACACAAAATACTGAGCAACTGACCTGTGAGCCTCTGGGTCCTCTTTTGTGATCCCATTCAGAATGCCCCATGAGCTGGAAAACAAAGAAAAGCAAAGGTAAGTGATAGATTGCACTCATCAGCTTTGATTAAAACATTCACACTTTCATATACTTTACGCAATTTCTTTGAAAAAATAGGTTTGCTTTTACAATTTTGCACAGCTTTTAGCTTCATAATGAGAGTGAGAAGACTTGGTAGCTGCTACTATAACTTTGTATCTTTACATTCAGAGCCAAAACACATCTAGCATCACAACACTGCTCCTGCCAATAAAATTCCCACTGCCATAGATATGGCTTTAGGCAAATGTTTAACATTGACCTGGCAAAAGGAGAGCTAATATATCAACAAGATTACCAAAACCAGGTGACGTTTGATTAAATAGCAAAGCATGTTTTATCCTAGGAATGAGTTAGTGAGAGCTTTAATTCTGTCTACCACTGAATTATTCTTGGTGTAATAAATAAGTAGAGGTGCACCCTCCAACAGAAAACACGTGGGGGGTGATTATATTTCAGGGGAAAGCAAAGAGAGAGTTTAGAGATGATGGGTTCTTGTGGAAACTAAGATCTGTGATGGTATACAGCTCCTCAAGTTAAAGCAAAAATGAGAAGGCAAGCATTAACTATAGCTCAAATTTAGCTCTCAAATCCTCTCTGCAAACCTACAGTACATTGTGTTGTAAGACATGGTCAGACACTGGTTGGTACAGATGGAGTCCAGAAAAAATAATTTGTCTTCTCCCATCTTTTTTCTACTGTACTTCATAACTCTATGCTAACACAGGCATTCAGTCTCTGTCTTTAAGCAAGATGCAATCTCTCAATGTATGTCATGGTGGGGGACAAAAAAAGAGCAGAGAATACCCAGCAGGCTTTATTATTACTGCTTTATGTATCCAAAGATTATGGGCAAACATGAACTGCTGACAGCCTGGAGAAGAGAAGGCTGCATGGAGACCTCACAGCAGCTTTCCAGTATCTGAAGGGGGCCTATAGGGATGCTGGGGAGGGACTCTTCATTAGGGACTGTAGTGACAGGACAAGGGGTAATGGGCTTAAACTTAAACAGGGGAAGTTTAGATTGGATATAAGGAGAAAACTCTTTTTGTTTCCTGTAAGGGTGGTGAAGCACTGGAACGGGTTGCCCAGGGAAGTTGTGAATGCTCCATCCCTGGTGGTGTTCAAGGCCAGGTTGGACAGAGCCTTGGGTGAGATGGTTTAGTGTGAGGTGTCGCTGCCCATGGCAGGGGGCTGGAACTAAATGATCTTAAGGTCCTTTCCAACCCTAACTATTCTATGACAATAAAGCTATCCTCACACCTGCCTAAAAAACCCTGGAAAGCACCAGGGAATGCCCAGACACAACCCTGGTGAAGCCCAAGCTGAGCAGGATGCAAGGCAACTGCTGCTTCTAATCCTGCCTCTGATCACTCAGCTAGTATGTGTTCCAGCCTGGGAGCTGTTTTGTTTTTTTTTACAGCTAATCAGGGATCTCTTCTGGGTAATGCTTTTTTTTTTTTTACTCATATGAGCATAGCTTAATGCAACTATAAAAATATGTGTATAAAAATAGGAGGATTAACGTGATATGTAATGACTTACAGTCATGAACATTTTTTTGCTCATTTTCTCCCCAACATTGGCTCCCAAAGGAAATGCCTTCTCCCAGGTCAGAGGTAGGCAGTGAGATTTACAACCTAATTATTGCAGAACATGCTTTCGAAACACTCATCCCAGGACAACAGATTATAACTACTTTGAAAAATGAGGAAAGCCACATACATCTCATACAAAACCTTTATCTCCTCCATCAACTGTTCCTATTTATCCTTTCGCTCTCCAAGGGCCCCTTAATTTCTTTATTACTTAGAATTACCTACCCTCATAACTGGAGACAAACCACACATGCAGATAGGCATCAAAGATCAGAAATGTCACCCCATTTTTTTACCTGATGTAGCCTCACAACTGACCCCCTCATTTTACTGTAATTATTTCCTTTTTCCATTCACTGTTGGTGGAAATACTGTCTGTGCCATGTTTCCCTTTTTGTTTCTCCATACTGTCATGTTTACTCATTACTGTATGAAACCGAGCTTTGATGTTTATGAAAGCTGGCCTCTCAGTAAATAACTGGGATGCAAAAGCTACCAAGAGATGCATCTACCAAAGGTTATGTGCTTCACAGAATCTCTGCCAAAACCCTCATACCTGTGCTTCCTCTCTGGCTCCTATCACTCTGGACCAAGAAAACCTCTTCAGTTTTAACTCCTCAGCCCCTGTGACTTGGTGGGGAAGTGCTGCCTGCTGCTTTCTTAATTTACTTGGCTAAAGAAAAATTAATTTAGCTTGAGTCTGACCACCTGCAATTCCCAGCATGATAAGGGATATCTTTATCTACAACTTCCTACCAGTGAAATAAGCACAAAGAGTATGCCTGTTATTTCACAGTTAAGGAAAAAGGATTAATGTTACAGGCCTGGCTATGGTTACTGTAGTTCTCCAGGCTCTGACATTTGGTTTTGAGGATGTGGTATGTGCTGCCAAGTGTAGCATGAGATCCCACTGCCAGGTTTTTCATGCTCCCACCCTCATTGAATCCATAGTTTACTGAAAAGTGAAGGGGTTTCTTCACTATGTCACCAAAAATAAGTAAGAGAGTTAAGAGTCAAGCTTGGAGTTACAGTTCCCACTAGAGGAGGTACACTGAATATAGGGATGCTTCCAGTCCAGCCAAGTCCCAGGAAACCAAACTGACATGTGCCAGGGGTGGTTACCTGCGATCACCACCAATCCTCAAGTCCAAATCAAGTCCTCTTAATTATTCATACAATTTGCCCACCCTGTTCCCTGTTTCTCAGTTATTGCCTAGTGCTTCACATCACCGCACAGAGTTTTTCAGCCCCCAGTGTTCTCCTGTGCTTCCCCAGCCACACAGCCAATCCCTCCTCTACTCCACTGCTTCTCCTCCTCTACAGTTTGCAGGTGCCTTTTGGCCCTGGTTCCCCATCTCTAGTCCTGCTCCTCTAGGAGTGAGTCAATCCTTGGATGCTCCACAGACGCAATGTTACAGCAGCAGCTAATGTTACAGCAAAAAGTAAGTCTGAAGGCTGTGACAACTCATCCTGGCTTCATTTCTCAGCATCTAGCTATCAAAAGCACTTACAGAAGAGAGGCCAAACTCACCAATGAAGCAACCAGTCATAAACCCATTGGAACCAACAGTGTTATCCCTTGCTTATCCTGTCACCGTTTTATTATCAAACTGCTAACTCCTAACAGCAAATTACAGTGCATTTCATTTTATTTCTCACACACTCAAATGTGCCTTTGTGGAATCAGACATGTTTCTATTTCTGCTGATAGATCCATTGCCCCTAGTGTAAAAGTATTTCAACACCATTGTTCTCTCTTTGTGTGTCACACACTATACCTGGATGCTCTGCTAAATTAACCCCTCTGTTTATCACCTGGTAAAATGGTGAGCACAAGGAAGCAAAGAAAGAGTTCTAGGATGGTAAGAGATCTTGTCAATTCTAGGCAGTTTTTAAGCACGGTAGGAAAATTCATGACTGCAAAGCCAGCCTTTTCCTTCCATTTTTATAACCTACCAAATCTTACTTGGTTTTAAAATGTATTTCTTCCTCACAAGCTAAAAAGCACTTTTTATCTCATGCCAGAATGTTTCTGGCATATCTGTAATGGTCCATAGTAACAAGGGAGTGAAGTAGGGGGAAGAAAAATAAATAAGTGTATCACACAAAAGGGCCCCAAGCTTTAAGATGAAGAGAGAAAACAAAACAAACAGGTAGAGCAGTTACAACAAAAATTCTGCCAGGCCAACAGAAGCATGATTGCCTCATATGACACCCTTTAGCGCAATGAACCATGTTGTGCTACATTACTGCTGAACCTGGGAAAGATTTTCTTTGAATGGACAAAAAAGTAAATGCTGAGGAATATGCAGAAATATGCAGAAGAGGAGGAAAGCAGGTATGTCTGACCTATTGGGCTACTGGAAGTCACAATTTCTACAAGCTTTATAGAAATCAAAATATGAAGAAAACAGTATTAAAAAAACACCACAAGCCAACACAAAAAGCCCCAAACACCAGCCAACCATAAATACACAGACAGTGTGCATAAATCCCCCCCAGCCTGACTCAGCCTTTTGAAATCAGAAAAAAAAAAAAAAAAGTTATGTCTTTTAATTGGTGCAGGCATGAGAACAGAGACTTCCATCTCTAAAAATTATGATGAACTGATCTAGTCCAGAGTGATGGTAAACAGCCTCACACCATCCAATTACTTTATCGTTCTTACTGATCAAGTTGCTGAGGCTGAGCATACCAGCATCAGAGAAGGAGGGATGAAACAAAAATCAGACTCCCACGGGGCTTATATTCATGCAGTCTCCCTCAAAAGGAAAGTATCTACTCTGCATTTCATCTAAAACTATCCTGGAAACTCAGCTCTGACAGTTTTAACACTTAGAGATGAAGGCAGCTTTCAGCAACAAAA
The DNA here is from genome assembly GCF_034315485.1 of Pezoporus occidentalis. Taxonomy (NCBI): domain Eukaryota; kingdom Metazoa; phylum Chordata; class Aves; order Psittaciformes; family Psittacidae; genus Pezoporus; species Pezoporus occidentalis. Next base: position 11,335,849 of record NW_026913748.1, on the reverse strand, counting down.
GCAACTCTTGCATGTTCAAGAATGTACAAAAACATGGGCTTCACTAAAGCCAGCTGGCTCAGTCTACCCTACTAATTCACTAACAGGTCTCCAGGGAAAACAGCCTCCCCTAGTACAACTGAGTGTGAGGACTGTGAATGGAAGACAAGGCAGGAACGGAGAAGACCCCAATACCAAAATCACGGTCACAGAGAGAAAAAGAGAAGTGCAACAGGGCTGGCTCACTCTGAACACGTAGGGTGGTAGCCTGTGTTCTAAAACTCAGGCTTTCGCTACGAACAGTATGAAGTCTCTAGACCTTGTGGTTGTAAAACCAAATTTGATATGTAAACCAGATGTTCACAAATGCAATGATACTGGCAAACGAGTAAGGAACAGTACAAGGGACTGTCTGTATTAGATATACCATGCCAAAGTAGAACAAAACCATAAAAATTAGCATCTTCAGCTCTCACATCTCTAAATGCAGTTGGTCTCCTATTTGGTGACTTAATTAAAGCCCCGGCATATGATTACATAACAATCTCAACTTTCATTAAAATTAATGAATGGTGAGTTTAAGTCTCCTTAGTATTAGAGAACTGCAGGAAAATGTGACCCACACATACTGTAAAAGATCGAAATAAAAAGACAGAAAGTAAAGAATGACAATACAAACTTTCTTAGCTGTTTCTAGGTCTTGTTTTTTCCTTAAATCGTCTTTTCTGGCCTAGGTTTTTGATTTTGGCACCCCTGAACCAGCAACACTGCTAACTATGCCAAAAAACAAACAAACAAAAAAACAATTCCCCAAAGAAAAACAACTCACAGAAATAGAAAAGGCACAATCTTATGATGAGGACCTCCACAGTTGGGCACAAGTGGGAAAAAATACCAACGTTTAGAATACGAGCAGTCCCAACTATATTCATAGGAAGTGGAGGGAGTCCTCAGTAGCAGACTGCAACAGCATTGTGAAACCACAGGGGTTTTTTATTAAGCAAATCTAACACTTAGCACAGTTTCATTAGAAGGAATGAGCAGATCTTTTCACGGCAAGTATTTAAGAGGACCAATGAAGCAATTACACTTAGTATTTAATAAAAGACTTTAAATCAATTCAGAACCTATTCTAATTCTATTCAGATTACAGTCTACAACTCTGGAATTTTATTTAGCTATATATTTACACATATGCAACACTTCCAAAGTTTTAAAAAAATCAGATGTTGATGACAAAGGTGAGCTATGCCAGCCATAACACACCAAATCTAGTAAATGGTATTCAACCAGACTGAAGCTGGATCACATGGTCCAAAGGCACATGTATTCTGACTTCTTCCCTCAGACTTTAAAGCTTTCAAACAGTGGCTGGACACTGCATTTCCATTTCAGTGAGGAGAAGAAAGCCCTACTCTAGTGAATAAATGAAAGGCGAGCACAAAGCAAAGCACAGGAATGCTTGGGATACAAACATTTGGTATCGAGTACTGTCTGTTGAACCAGCTGTTATACATGAATAGGATATCCTGAGTTCCCCAAACACCTGAGGAACCTGTAAAAATGCCTTTTTGCCACTCCTGCAAACATTTAGAACATTTAGTAGCAGGAAAAATTAATTACCAATGAGATTCTGAGAAGTTTTGTCTGGGTGGTAGCCAGCAGTTTTAAGAATCGTTTAATATTTGGGAATCAGTGTCTAGTAGAGCCAGATAGAAGCATCCAATCTGGCTGGCACCTGGTTTCAACTTTTGCCAAAATAGCAGAGCCTGTATTTAAACATGAGCATAACATCTTCCCTCTTTGGAAGAGACTTTGTTGAATGGACATGTTGAGGATGTGGAACAGTGTCTTACTGTTGAGTTCTTTGACACTGCCTCCTTACAGCTTGGGCTGAATGGGCACAGTATGATACATATTCTCTGACTGAATGGGTATTAGCTATGCTTCAGTCAGGATCATATTTCCACTGGTAAAAAGAAACTGTTTGTTACCAGCATGTAGGCACAAAATGTTTCAGATAAATTTCTTTTTTAGTAACAAAAAAAGAACAAATTATTTCCTTGATTACATATTGAAGAAACATTTATTTTTGCAAATATGCAGGAGTCTGGTCATACAGAAACTAACTGGGGTCATTTTGCAGATGCTATTTTGAACAGGATTCCTTCTATGTGACAGACTGTTCCCAGCACTTTCATGGTAATCATGATAAAAGAAGTGATTTACTGACTCAACTGACTTAGGGAGCGCGGTTTTGATGTGGACACCATCAGCAGGAGAAGTTAAGCAGGCTGTAGCTGCTGAGATGTAGCACTGGCAGATCCTGATAACATAGCAGAGGAGCAACTGCGTGGCTGCACTGACCACCCACTCCATCCAGTGGCACAGCTGCAGCTTGCCCTCTGGGCATCCAAAGCATCAGAAATGTCCTCCTTGCTGTGTGGTGAGCATGATCATACACAGGCACGTGCAGACTATGACACACAGATAGCAAAGTGCTCCAATATTTGGAAAAACAAGCCCTTTTCCACAACCACTTGCCAACTCCCAGGGTCAGCTTAAAGCACAAGATGTCAGCGCCACGCTGTTCAGCCAGATATGTGAGCTGCACGCTCACCCCATCGTGGCCTCTGGCTGTGCAGTTAGCTGGGAGGAAACTCCCCACCCAAATGCTCCCAATGCATTGGAGTCCTGCAAATCATCAAGGTCACCCCCTGTTCTGAGGCTGGCTAAAAAACAAAACAAAAAAACCTAACCACAATAAAACAACTAAATGAATAAATTGGGTGGGTGGGGGTGTGTGTGTAAGAGCCTTTCAGCTGCCTCCTAATCAAATAAGTTGTTTCAAAGATTTGTGGGCTGCTGGACAACAGCTGGAAGCAGAGGTAAGATTTCTGAACCGAGGCACACGCAGAAATGCTTTGAAACTTGGCATTTCCTTGAACTGGAGGCAGGGGCAGCAAGACAGAAGGCTGTGAGAGGAGCTGCAGCGAACGGCTTCCCTGTGGGATGAGCTTCATGTAGGGATGGAGTTAAATCCTCTGAAGCTGGTATCCTGGTGAAGCTGGAAGCCTTAGAAGAAGTTGCCTCCTTGACCCCTACAGCCCTCTCACAGCCCGGCAGGTCAAGCAATGAACCACAACACTGCCAGAGGCTACACAAACAGGTTAAAAATATATATATGTCAAGCAGATACCCTGTCGAGACAGTGAACATGATACTGAGCTACTGTGGCAGAACGGAATGCAGAAAATAGGGCACTTGGTGAGGTAAGGCTGAGGGGAGGCAAACGAGCACTGCAGCACAGGAGAGCAACGCGAAAGGCACCAGCAGTGACTGTCCCACAGGCACGACGAAGAAACCATCCCCAGCACTTAACCAGGGACTCAGCTCCAAAGGAATGAGATCATATCTGGCGCTGGGCGAGACGGCAAGAGAGAGACTACATTTTTGAGGACTTTTCTCATGGCAGCATATGACCTTTTAGAATATTTCCAGGCAATAAACTGCATCTGACTTCTTCAGGGATCCTGGCTCCCTTGCATAGGGGCAGGAGCACAAAGATGTATGACACAGCAAACTGGAAGTGGTGGGTTTGTGCACAACTATTGTGCCCCTTGCTCCACACCACTTCTTGAAATGAGCAGGTTTAACTTTAGACAGTGTGAAGGCACTGTGAAATAAAAAAACATAGGTGGAAAAAGAAAAGGCATGGGAATATCCACCTCCACACCCTGTATCTGGATTTATAGAAATTTTTGTCACAACTACTTAAACAGATGACAGCAGTAAAACAAATTCATACAGGTTTCTATTATTTTTAGTCCCACCATTGCATTTCTTGGGTTCCTATTAATCTTTCACACATCAAACAAGATTTTAAACAATGGGGTTTGTAGGCAGAGCTGCAGTAAAACACAGAAAACGACTGTTTTTTATTTTTTATTAACGAAAAGCAACTCAGTGATCTCCGAGGATGGGTGCAGATGTGGAACAGATTTCTTTCAGCAAAGGTTTCCTAGGTTAAGAGCTTTATCTTAATCTGGATATTTAAAAGACTTCCAGAATAAATGAATAGAACAAATAAATTGATAATAATAAGATTTCTTATTCCTTACACTGATTTGATGGATTAACAATAGGCATGCTGATCTGATACAACAGTATTCAACAAGCAAAGTGTTCAGTTTTCCAGGCAGTCAATTTCCCATTCTGAGCATAATCATGAAAACAAAAGCCCTACAAAAAAATACCTATGCAGATGAGATAAAAAAATGAGGGCACAGATACTCTGACATCCTCCCACCTTAGCCATGGCAGTAATTTACAGACAGCAACCTACAGAAGAAAATTCCTTGGTATGGGGATGCCAGGGCAACACAGCAATATCAAGACAGGATCCTAAGTGAAACAGCAAGCTGACAAAAGAACAATAAGAGATTGTTAAAAAGAAGAAAATTACTATTTAAACCATGCTTGCTATTCAAAGTAGACACATTAAGTTCCTGGATTTCAAAGCCATGCAGTAAATCTATTCTGCTGTAACTAAGTTCCTAGAAAAAGTCAGAAAGCTTATTTACTTTTTTTCCATTGGGAATCATTAACAATGCATTAAGAACCCCAGTCACAACACCAAGCCTGGCACAGGCTTGATAAACTAGCTAGCTACTGCAGCAGACAAAGTCAGCATAGTCTGAAAGTACACTTAGATATTGAAAGCGTATTATGCATTTTTTAAAGGAGTCTAAAGACTTCTACAAAAAAATCTGCTCTGCAATGTGTTACCAATACCGTTCCCTCTTTAGTGCACAGTTTTTCTTTCACTTTCTACCTTTTCAGAGATTCTAGTCTTATATATAGTATTCCACTTTCAGTTGTTACTCAACACAAGCCACAAAGATGACGTGCTTTTGTTTGGCTAGTTACCAGTGCATGGGAGGGTCTCTGCTTCCAAAGAAATTACTTCCTTGAAGTTACAAGAGGATGTCTTTTTGCATAGCAAATTAAAACCCCACTAAAAGAGTAAGAAAACTTTTAAGGGATATTTCAGTCAAGCTCTGATTTTAGGTGAATCATCCGCAAAACTAACACAAAACATGAAAGGTCATATGGAAATCAACTTAGTCCAGCTAGTTTAGTAAGTGCATTAGTCGAACAGCTGACCACTCTGGTAGTCTGCATAAAAACAGGGATTTCCCAATTCAATTCCCAGTGGATAAGTGTCTACCTCACAGAAAAAAAAAAAAGCAAAAAACACCACAAAACATGAAAAAAAAACAAAAAACAAAACCACAAAAAAAACATCAAAGGAAAAAAAAAAAGACAAAACCAAAGCCAAACCACCCCTCCCCAAAAAAAACCATAACCCAACAAGAAATCCAAACCAAACCAAACGCCAAAATATTGTCAAATTGACATTCTTACTGGCAGTTGCAGCAGAAAAAACCCTTAGGACTGAGTAAGCATGGTCTTTACACCAGACACGTAACCTTCAGAAATGGTTCCTCTGCAACAGAACTGAGCTTCATCAGCAGGAGCAGGGACAAGCACGACTTGCTTGTGCCTCCTTTGTACTTCCCTTGTGGGCGCAGGATGGAGTTTCATCATAGCTGTCAATGCAAAACCTCTCACCAGAGCAAAGGGCCAGTTACCAAAAGGAAGGGGGTAGAGGCAGAAAGAGAGAACCCCCAAACCCCAACTGCCTGTTCAGAGAGGTCAAATAAAGGCTGCCATACCTCCCCCCCAAAATTCTGTAAGCAACAGAATCCAATAGTTTGAATAAATCAGATTGCTAGCATACGGGAAGAAAGAATCTTTGCTTTATTTTTAATATCACAACTTAATGTTCACATGGCGCAAAACACAAAACACAGTGATTACAGCAATCAGCCCTTGGTGAGGCTAAAATAGAGCGAGGCAGAAAGCCAGAAACAATTTCTTACAGTTTCAGCAGCTCATTTTCCTGAAATGCATTAACTTTAATGGTAGCACACTGAACGATAGCTGAGATTTCAAAATGAAAATTTTGAGATACTGACAACTCAGCCTCCCTCACAGAGCAGGCTGACCCACAGTGCTTTCTCCCACGAGAGCAGCACTACATCTGCTCAGGTGAAGCCACAGCTTCCAGAGTTAGCCTGGAAAAGAAGAGACTATCACTCTGCCAACCTCGTTCCAGCTTGACACCCACACAAATGAGCCACTTCTTTCATTAACACACCATTTTCTCGGTTTTGAGGCTTCACAATTCAGAAGCATAGCACTGACATTTCAACAGCTAGATCCTAGCTAGCAAATGTCCTGAAATTACACTGTAGAGCCCAGTATCTTACTAAAAAACCTCAATGTCAAAATTCAAAGTACATTAGTTTAAACACACCCTTGGGGGGATTTTATACGAACTACTTTCTATTTCAGACTATTCACTTTAAGCTCAACCAGCAATGCTACATCACTCGTCCAGGAAAACTCCCCTCTCTGCCACCCAATCTCAATCAACCTGCCAAATTAATTATCACCCTGCATTTGTCTATTGCTAAGGGGGGGGGGAAGGCAAATAGATGAACGTAGCAGTGACCCGAGCAAAAATGAATCCTCTGAGACAGAACTAATTAAATCAGTTCAGTGATCTTCCAGCACAACATGTTTCACCCTCCCCTTCCCCATTAGACCAGTTCCCACATCTCCTCCAGCTGTCCTCACATGGGGCTCAGGTGTCTATCCAGCAGCAAACTAGGGATCTTTCCCACTCCTCCTTGTAACTGCATGGTTTAAAATAAAGAAGAAAACAACTGTCAGAAAATTCACCACTATAATTTCACACTGACATTTACATGCAGATTCCTGGCCACAGAATATGTGTTTCAGCCAGCCAACAGTAAGATTCGATTACCTACCTCAAATTTATGGGACCACAGGCACCAAACTTTGGTGCATCACTGGCTCTACAAAATGAGCAGAACTCAAAGTGCTGGCAGAGCAAGGCTTCCCCTTTGGTCCTCCAGTCAGGCCTTATAGAAGAGCTGGCAGGACTAACACACAGAGAAATCACAGAATTTGTGGATTTAAATCACTGCCATGAGTCAGACACCAAACTTTGTGCTAACTACATTCCTAACCGAGCAAGTACATGTGCATGCAAGACCACAGAATTGGTGACACTGCTGACTCAAAAGCGACTAGTTCAAGGGAACAAGTTACACATGCATTTTAGACTTTCCCATCCTATAATTTTAGGTGACAGTCCAGCTGAATTGCATGCAAAAATACAGTTGGGCCATAATTTTTCCTGCCAATGGAGATAGTGTAATTTTTGTTGCACTCATGCTGTCAAAGCATGAAATTCTTTTGAGGCTGATAACATTAAGTGAGAATATTAGAAGTTACAGGTGTAGGACTGCAATAGAAACACCAACCTCTCCTCTCTCAGTGCACTTCACTTTCCATCATTTTTCTCTTAATGCAGAACATGTTCAGAGCAAGAGCAGAAAACGGAAAGGGCAAGAAATGCAGGGTGACAGGCCCACTCGGGGAATAAAAAGAAACCAAAGTAGGTTTCTCTTTGTTAGGGAATTTGAATATAAAGTCAATCCCAGCTTGCTTTTCTCCCTATACAATTTTTAATATGGTCAGTGCTTCCTTAGAAAGCAAGCACATCACAAATGGAGTACTAAAAATACTGAAATCTGGATGCCTGCACAAGATCCCTGTCAAGACAGGTAAAGGTTCAGAGGCAAGAACCCTGACAGTGCCATCTTCGATAACAGTACACAGCAACAGAACACCACACAGAGGTAGGATTCTGAGTAATCTCTAGGTGGGTGCCTACACAGGCAACAGTTTGTCATTCACACCCATCTGCTGCTCCAAATCACACACACAGGCTGTCACACACTTTTCCCCATCTGGATTGCAGAGATGCTGGATATAAACAGGCAAAAGCCAGGAAGATGAGTATCAGGCTTGTGCTGTACAAAGGGGAACAGGCAGTCAGCTTCATTCCCTCTAATGAGAATAATTTCAATGGAGATTTCTAGAAGTCAAAGTAAAAACAGCTATTTCACAATGGCTGCAGGTTTTTCCATGATTTGAAATCCTGTCTTTCAAACCAGTATGACTTTAAAAGCTTTGCTTCTGAGATTTTATTTTTAAAGTAATAAACCCACGCATGTTGTCTTAAGAGGGATATCATAAAATACATTCCCCTGCAACATTGTCTGCCAACTATTCCACATAGTCACCCAAGCCATATTTACACAGTGTCACAGTACTGCTAACAGCAAAACCAGAGCCCACAAAAGGTGCAGCCTCTATCATGGTGCAAAGGATGCAGAGAATATATGCTACTCAGGGGTGTCACGGTGGAAATGGATATACCAGGTGGTGTTTTACAGTGAGAAGGAGAAAGGCAGAGCAGAGGAGAGGACTGGTCTGGAAGGGCTGACCTCAAAAGAATGGGCTTGAGACACATGTGGCTACCACATCCCCTTTGTTTTGGGATCCCAGTTTTGGTTTGGTTAAATCGAATCACACAAAAGCTGCTGAATTATGCTCTGGCAGAAGAATCTTCCATTGAAAATATATCATTTTGACTAATCTGCCTTTCAGAAACAGTTTTCAACAAAATTTAGGAGCATTTCTGTGACTCAAAAAAGAAGTTGCCTGCCAAAAAGGTCCACCTATTCAAAACAGTTCTGAAATTTGCTTTCTTTCATATGAGCAAATACTTCCTCTTCCACCATTGGTCTTTTCTTCCCCAGAATTTCAGTCCTTGCATAACTTAATTTTGCATGTTGTTGAAAGACACTTCTAAACCAAACTTCATCAAAAAGGTAGCAATTCCTCTTCTTACAACAAGCTGTTCAGCACTCTATTAATCTCATTATGTTTTTATCCCCTGTTTTTTTTCGCTGAAAAAGTAATTCAAGTTCCTTCTTCCTGTGTCCAAATATTTTTCTTCATCTTCTCAGGCTCAACTTGTGTAAAAATGTTATTTTGATTCAGCAGAACTGATATTTTAGTAGACAGTAATACACATCATTTTACCCTAACCAGGAGAGTCTAGATGGAAAGGTATTTACAGTTCAAGCTACAAAAACAACAATAACAAACAAACAAAACCTCCAAAACACTACCCCCCTCTCCCCTCAATACCCCCAAACCAAACCAGACCAGTCAAATAAAAACACACACAAAAAACTACCCATCAAAAATGCAGATCTTGGCAGTGTTAAGCAGCTGTGCAGATCTGGTCCTATGGCTATGAAAAGAGATTTCTAGATTTGTATTGATTAGAGGTGCAATCCTGATCCCCTAATGCTAACAACATTTTCATCAATTCAGCTTAGTCTGGATGTTATTATTCATTTTTTCTCTTGTACCTGGGAACCAGCCTGGTCTTCTGGGAGACACAGCTAAACACAGCTAGTCTGACACTCTGTAAGGCAGTTTTGAGTCTCTCCCTGCTATTATATATCAGCTGCAAATTAGAGAAATCTCAGAGACAACCACTTCGAAAGCACGTTTCCAGACTACCATAAAACCTGTTAACTCAGGCAGGACCTTTGTGAGAAAAATAATGTATTTATCTCCATTTTACAGACGGAAAACTAAGACATTTAGCCAGCACAGTACTACAAAACTGGGAATAGAAACTAAGCATCTTCAGTTCCTGGGATCAGATCATAGGCTTCATTTTGATCTACTATTTATGTCCAAAGTCTTTTCTGGGGAAGTCGAGCCATACAGCAGGGAGCAGAATTATTCTAATATTCAGCTACCAGGAGATCTTATCACTCTCTCTGAAAACAAACTTGTTTAGCCTTCTAAATATCAGCAAGAGGATAGGCTTCGCATATCAACAACTTTGTCTTTAAGAAAGCACTAAAGTGAAACAGAAAAGACAGGAAACCTCAAGGGATCAGAAATAGTGAAAGTTTTCCCCCTATATCCGTGGCATCCTGCATCCTCTTTCCCCAGTTAGAAGGACTTTAGCTAGAGAAGATGATTTGAACAAAGTGAAAAACCAACAGCTGTGCCACAGACCTGAACTGAACCTTTAAAGAAATTGAGTCCACTTCAGCTCTTCACAGGTACACAGAGATGAGTAGCGAGGAAGAGATGAAAAGCTGAAATGCCAGGAGAAAAAGCATTCTCATGAAGTTTTCTGATATATTTATCAAGACCAAATGCATGAGGAATCTCTAGCATGAGTGTGCATCACAAGAGCTCCATGAATTGGGAAGTATGTTCTCTCTTCCACTTCCCATTTTTAGATGTAATTCTTTTTTCAGAAAGAGAAATCATAGATAATGGCAGTTTACCTACTTTACTGGTATCAAGACCCATATGACAGATATTGCCAGGAGATAAGCAGTTGCATACTGAACATTGGGTGCCTGTGTGCCTTTGGCCCTCTCAATGAGTCCCTTTTATTAGGACAAAGCCTCCTTGAAGGAGAACTAGGGCCACCAACAACCTTGGTTAAGGCAACAGTGACAGAGGCTGAGAAATAGATGCTTTATAAGCTTGAGAGAACTGCAGAAGAAAAAAAATAACTTCCCTTCTCATCCCTAAATATAGAATGTAAATAAAAATGTGTATGTCCTAAATATTTTCCTATCCTAATACTTTACTTCCCACACACCTGCCCTGCTCTCCCCCAGCACAGAGAGTGGTCCTGGAACAGGCATTTTCATTTGTTTTCGAGGAAAGACAGTTCATGTTAAAACACCTGTGCTGGTTAACGAGGAAGTCAGAAAGTTCAAGGTGGACCGAGGAGCTGCCTACGTGCAGTCTGATGAGAGAAAATTAAGTTCTTACCAAGGAGCCACACAAAAGTGAGTATGTGAAGTGGAGAGAAAACACCATTCTCAGTGGCAGTGTGGAGAGTGATGCCAAGGAAAAGGTGGTCACAGAGGGGAATAGGGGTTCCCAGGCAACACCGCATTAGAAGTATGTAATGCCACACTATGTTGGACCTATGACTAAAAAGGGCAGTTGAGCCTCCATATACATAATGCTACCAACATCTTCCACAATATTAAATACACAGGATCAAGAAAAAAGGGGATGGAATAATGGAATGAAGGTAGTGCCCACACATAGAACTAACAATAAGCTCAAAATATTTGAAACCTCTTAAGATGACAGTACTAAAAACTCTTGTTATAACTTACAGAAGACACACATGCTGATTTTGTGCAGTTGTACAGATGACATCTGAAGTGACAATATTTCTCACAGCATTTCAAGTTTTCTTAGAAACTTCAGTTCCTGGAATCTGAATTGTAGGAAAACAAAACAATAATAAAAAAGAAAATAAATTTCCTCTAAGAGAGAAAGAAGGTTTCTAACCACCAGGCTGCAAAGAGGAGGTGGAAATTAAATACAAGGACTGAAACCAGGATTCATGGATGATCTGTGATCTCCAGAACACAGAGGGCTGCCCCTGTGTTGGCGGGAAAGCTGCCAAAAGGCAAACCTCAGCTCTGCCTGGTATCAAAAGTCATCACACTAGATATGGTAAACCATCATAACTAAGCTGCATCCTTCAACTCCATGAGGAGGATGGGCAGGACAGAATAAAATACCAGAACTAAAGCAAGCAATTGCTAAAAATAACTTTTATCTCTCCTTCTTTATTTCAAGGGCCAAATTATCTTCGTTGCTACTTGAGAAGACTAGGCAATGCCAGCATCAGAAAGGTCAGAAAGCATGTGAAAATTTACCCAGTAGCTTTTCCACTACATAAATATCTGCTATTGCAACAGCACATGAAAATTCCTACTGTCTTGCTACACAAATATATGCTCAATCTTTATCTGAAGAGCATGAGAGTTAAACTTGCACTATAGAAATACCATAGCTCTAATGCCCTCATATACTAATATATAAGGGGTTTTGGTTTCATTTTATTCAATGAAATAGCCTTCTGATTATTTATTAAAAAGTGCTTTCAGAATGAGATGAAGCATCTTGCAGAGGTACAGACTAATTCCTTGTCCACGGAATGCAAAGGGCACCTGACTGCAAGAATTAAAACCGTGTTTCTTCAAAACTGAAATGCTTCACAAACTGAATTTGCTGAAGATTTTGTTTTGGATACAAATTCTGGAAGGGAGAAAAGGGTATTTATAAGACACGAGAACCTCCTGTTTTAGTATCTAGGGACAACAGCGTTTCAGTTTTGTTTTAGTGCAGTGTTGAAATTAAAATCTGAAACGGGAAAAAAAAAATCAAACAAAAAGCCCCAAACAAAGCCCAGGGGAAAAAAAAAATCCTACTACTGCATCAATGTCTAAAGGGTTGTACTGACCCAAATTAGCTCTTCTGCTGTTGTGGCAAAGAAACTTCATTCACAGTTTTGCAAAATACTGAGACTGGTTCCGCTTGGGAAGGAAAAAAAAAACCACAAAACAACAAACAAACAAAAAAAACCCACCATCCTTACCCCACCCCACCCCCCCCAACCCAACCCACCCCCCTAAACCCCCCCCCAAAAAAAGAGAAAAAGAAAAAGCAGCTGCATTTGGAAGTCTTTCCTAAACTGCTTCCCCAGTCCTCCTTGCAAATCCGGTCATTGACTGGCTCTCAATTCAGAAAGAATGGTGAAATTTTCTGACATTACAGGCCAGCCAGTCTTTCTAAGGTCAAGAGGCACAAGATGCACGCACTGGAGAACTCAGGGGAGAGGGAGCCAGGACTAGTTCACAAGCAGGAGCTGACACCAGCTCACCAGGCAGTCTGATGCCCTGCTGGGAGATGCCCCCACAAGGCTGAGAGTGCTGAGGCTCTAGCAAAACTCACTATGCTGAAGCCTGGATTTCTTCCTACCCCTGTTTTCAGGTCTGAATCACCCCAAAGTAGTGCAGACATCCCAGAGACCTGGTACACAGGAACAAGTCAAGCTCCTTGTGAGCTGCTTGACAGCCATCCTTATGCCACTGCCTGGGTCCACCAGAACAGCTCCTTGGGTGCAGAACAGTCAAGAAACACTAATAAAGAGAAAGCTGTAAGGACAAAGGACCCAGCGGATTTCACAGGATGTAGACGTCAGAGAGCAAAGACAGAATGAGGTCAGAGTCTGATCTATAACCCAGGGAGCACAGCAAGCTATATCTAGGCCAACAGTTTGCTGTAATCTTGTTACTTAATGGGAGGCAGAGGGAGAAGAGGGAATATCTTTGGAACTCATACAACCACCAAGTAATATGTGCTTAAAAGCAGGCTAGACGAGGAGTAGAAACTTAAACCACTCTAAACCGTACCACAAGCACTTCAGCTCACTAGCAGGCACTGCCTGTTACATAGCTACGATGTGGTGCAAAATGACTTTGGAATTATGACTGCAGGTTCTCCTGTTTGTGACTCCCACCTTGCCAGCCATCTTCTGCCAGGACAGCATCAGCTGTGTGTCTTCTCACATGCAGACTCACCTCTGCTTGGGGACTCAGGTCTAAAACATTCCTACCCTTTTGTCTTCATAACTGGGACAGGGCAGAGTATAGCTGTGTTTATTCCTTGAGGAGCCTTTAATTTTCATTACCATCTAAGTTAATTTCCTATTAGGAAGAGGTTGGAAGCAGAATGTCAGCTTTCTTGGAAGGAAGAAGGAAAAAAATCGCAACCGAACAACAAATCCAAAACAGAAATATGCTAAGAACATGGCAAGCAGATGGCTGTTTTTGTTTTGCTGTGTGTGCGGGAGTCATAGGTCTAGGATTTCATACCAGGGAGGAATTTCACTTTTACAGCTATCAGCAGAAAGCCTTTCTAATGCTGCTTATATAGTGACTTTGAGCCAAACACATCCTCTGTACATCACGTGCTTTTGATACCCTGGCCACTCTGCTCAATACCAGCCCACCCTGTACTGCTGTGTAGGCTTTGCCTGGCTGTATACAACTGCTCTAATACAAACATGAAGACAAGTGCCATGTTGTAAAGATTTGTTCAACATAGAAGCATGGACTCTCTCTCTCTGATTAAGGTGGGGCAGAAGGATGAAGCATTTTAACAGGGAGGTAACAGGCTCACCAGGAAGGAAACATATTTCCTCTCCTGCTCTTAATAACAGCGTGGAGAATTTTCTGACTCTCAAACTATTAATCATACATAAGTTACAGACACCAATCTGAATTTAATGACAATGGAGGGCATCTCTGCAGAAAGAGATGATTACTAAACAGTACTTACGGAAAGCCTTAGGCTCAACCAAATCTCCATGATCCAACAGGGATAACACCAGGCATGCCAGGCCATGGTAAACCTTTTACTTTGGCTCCAAAGATGTCAAGAAAATATGAGGGGCAGGGCATACAGCTCACCCTTCTGTCTAGTTGCTACACCTAACTGTTCGGTGAACACAAAAGCACTAACTGGGGTTTTTTGCTTGTTTTTTAAAAGGCCACACTACTACCAGGGGATGCAAAACCAATATCTAGATTAAGCAAGTGAACAAGAGTCAGTGATTAATCAGCCAATTTAGCGGCTCCAGTCTTCTTCACCTATCTCTTCTAATTGTCCACAAGTCCCTGTGGAAACAGCAGAAAGCAGTAACATCACATTAGAGAAGAGACCCATGGGACTAGCTGTACTAGGGTAGAGTTAATTCATGATTTTTGTCAGATCCTAGCCAAGCCTGGAAGAAAACCTGTCCCACTGACAGGGTAGAAACTAGCTTGAAGACAGTAATGGCTCCATACTCAAGGAAATAGAAATGACTCCATTAAGAAAAATTCCAAGAAACAATTGTACAGTGACTCAGCTGTACACAGTAGCTTCTTAGTTCATGGGGTGCGTAAGGCATCGCCCACACTCCACACACCTAGTCATTCTGCCTCTTGCTCTGGGTGCTCCACTGCTTGCGCAGGGTATCCCACCCTCTTCAAGAGAATAATGATAAAAAGCACCCTTTGTGTCACTTGTGATGCACCAGGATTTGAATTAATTTCCACAATAACTCATCAATTTAATCAGCAAGTGCAGAGTACAAAGCAGTTTTAACGCAACTCGAAAACTATGAAGTACTTTATCACTATGCAGTACTATCACTATGCAGGCTGTCTCTACCACAGGGCAGATAAAGCTAAGAAAAATAAAACATGATAATAAATAAATAAAAAAAAAAGTTATTTTACTGCCAAGGAACTTTCTGAACACAGGCATTTTGTGTGTGCATTTCAGACAGCCGTAGGCTTAACTATGGGAACCTGAGATATGAAGAAAGCATGAGACAAGAGGTTAACTTCTATCTTGAGGAGTCATGAAAAAAACATGAAAAGAAGAGCCCAGACTCTTTTTAGCTCTTGCCTCTTTTTAATTTTATTAGTATGTCTCCAAAGCTGTAACTATTTATTTTCATTTTTTACCTCATATAGTGCATTGCCCAACAAACTCTTAACTGCTAAAATGGTGACTCTTCAGGACCAAGGTGACTATGCACTGCTGGATAATTTTTATAGCCCTAAGAGGATGCAATCAGTACAGCAACAACAGCTCAGCTTTCAGCAGCCAAAGAGTTGCTTTGTCACAGCTGCAAAAAAAAAAAAACAGAAAAACAATCCACTGCATTTTAGAATATAAATTTCCCAGTGCAAGGGATATGCTCTGATATACTCTGAATATCATATCGGGGATGAGTAATATTGAAACAGTTCAAGGTAAAACTTTGTTTAAGCCAAAATTCAGCTTGACTGTAAATTCTCTGGGATAGAAAAAGGGTCTTTCTGTCCTGGTTTTATGCAGCTTCTAGAACAATGGGGTCAGGTCCCCCTAAGGGCTACTGTCTTGTACATAGCAAAACCCCAAACCAACATTTACACTTGACAAAAATCTCTCTGGCTACCACTGTAAATACGGATTTAACTAAGTACTCAGCCTGAAAGACTAATAAAGGTCCAGGATGATCATTTAAAATACCAGTTATCACAGTAACTGGTAGAGGAACAGCATGATTGTGCAGATCTTAGAGACTAGATGCCTAGATCTAAGAAAAGCTTATTACTGAAATTGTTAGGCTGCAAGGGAAAGAGGTTTTAAAAACACACGCAAATAGCAACACTCCTTGAAAACAACTGCGCTTATAGGATCCTGTAAAAATAAACTAACATGGGGAAAAGCAAGCAAGCAAACAAGCTTGAATATCTACATGAGATAAAATAATAACAACCAAAAAACCCAGGCAGTACTGAGTCTATTCTGAGAATGTTCTCAAAAATAAAACTTCCTTCTCAAAACAGAAACAATCAGTCCTGACAAACTCACTTCACTTTATATACAAAACAGATTTGAGTTAGTTACAACAGGATAACTCCAGTCGGAGAAATCTAAGGAAAAAATAATATTGATATCAAGTTTCTGCTTCTCAGACTCCTCAACCTAGGGGCTGATTAGGTTTAAAAAGAAGTTAAACAACAATATGATGAAAAAAGAGGCCATGCCCCTGGCATATGGTATTATAAACACAGGAAAGTGCCAGTATAAACCTTTATTGGGAGACTGGTTTCTTTGTCAAGCCGTGCCTTTCTTCCAAAACATCCTTGCTGCCATATGTCTGCATCTCGCCAGCTGCAGACCTAATAAGAGACTTCTTATTCATGCTGTATAATGTTTTACAGGTTTGCCACGGGGGTCACTCGCTGTGAGTCATTTACGTCACAACCCCAACAGCCTTGGAGCTGCCAGGAGCCAAGAAATGTAGGTTGGCGGAGGGGAGAGGAGGGGGGTGGGAGGAAACGGCACATCAGGCTCAGAGCAATGTGATTTTGTCTCCTCACAGGCGCGTTGAAAGCTGGGCTTTCTAACTTGCTCTTCTGCCCCAAAGGGCTCTGAGGCCTTACTGCTGTTTTTACACTTAAGAGGGGAAATTAAATACACATATTTAGATGAAGACTGCTGAAAGATTTTATTCCCCTTACTCTTGTTCGGCACCTCATTATTTGCACTAACTCTGCAGTTATAACAGGCCAGCCATCAGTTTTTGCAACCTATTTCAAATATTTTATGTGTTTCTAAAATACAGATGAAAGACACACCACGCACACGATGTAGTGGTTGTAGGCATTTATCTGAGGAGAAATGGAGCTAGCTGCCTCATGAAGTCAGGTTTTCAAAAGAAAAACTGCTACCCCACCCTCACAATTTATCACCCTGATCTGGCTCTCCATAGTGATTTTGGTTTTGGTTTTGCTTCATATTTGAATGGGCATCCACTAATTGTAGGGAAAATGGCTTTTCAAATCTGTGTATTATTATGGTGCTGGAATCATGGAGAAGAAAGAAACAATCACTACAGCAAAAAATAAAAGGTAAAGGACTAAATCTGAAGCTGTGACTGGAGGGATCAGCGAGTGTCTTCCATCTGCCTGCAATGATGAAGGCAGGGAAATATTTGCCTTTCCTCCTCACTCCTTTTCCTATAAACAGAGAATGACAGAGATGGATGGAAAAATGAGGGCAAGGTAGAAATTTGCTCTTTTTGCTGCTGGAATAATTTGCTGATTTAATGTCCAATAGACTCAGTGTTGAACAATCCAGTCCGGCACACCCGATTCAGAGCCATGCCAAAGAATCTGTGCACTGTAGGCAGCAAAGCTGCCATATATTCAACCAATAAGTGATGAACAACGAAAGGTGGATCTTTTAATTGTTCATTTCCAGTTGAGTCAACATTTCAAGGACTTTTGGTTTTAAGAGCTGGTATTCAGAAGGTGTAAAACTGAAAAGGGAGGGGGCACTCTTGAAACATTTTCAGTTCTTGCTTCACTTTGCACAGGGCTTTTGCTTTCCTTTCTGTCTGACTCAGGGGACAGGAAGCTTTTTACTTCAGTATACCCCCATTACCTTTTAAAGGTTTCAAACTGTTCAAGTGTGAAGCCCACAGAAAGGCGAGCCTCGCTCAGGTGATCACTTTTTCTTTGAATGCTAGCAAATCACTAACAAGGCAGGACATTTTATTTGGTAAGGAAACAGTTGCAATGGAAAGTATCTTGGAGAATACGAGGCAGGTACTTCCATGGAAAGTTTAATAGCTACAAGAGTTCGTTTGCTAAAATTTTCAGCATTTAAATGTGTTAGTTTTTTTGGGTATTTTTCACATAAAAGTTTTCTATGTCTCTGTATCTCACCTGATCACTATACAGCCATGATTTGAAAGTGCACATCAGTGTGCTTTAAGAGCTCCAAGTCTTGAAGACATATAGCCATATGAAAACTGCAACTAACTTTCAAAATACTAGTCTTCCAGACTGAGCCCGTCATACCGAACCAAACTTAGAAAATCAGTAAGGACAGAAGGTGAAAACCATAACCAAAGCAGCAAAATATGCCAAAAGACTCTTTTAAATAACTTTCTTTGGTTAAAACTATGTATGGCTAAAGATGTAGCACCGGTACTTGTAGGCTATAAATGCACTATCTGCAGAAGTGCAACAAAACCCTGTGCATCCCCCCATCTGCAGCTTCTGTAGGAGTAGAGAGGGATGGAGGAACAAAGCAGTCTGGGCAAATCCAGAGAGACATTTCTGAATTCAAGAAAGCCTCTCACTGGAGAAATACAGATCTTTCAGGTCAGCAATCCCTAATCAAGGCTGAAAATAGCACTTCACAGCTATGACGCACTTTATAGCGGCATGTTAAAATTAGTTATTATGAGCACTGAAACTACAGTAGCTCTGCTGGGAGTCCTGTTAATGAATGTACAGGAAGTGTAGTACTAAAGTCCTGTGGCACATACACGTGCACACGATCCTGTCAACTAACCTATAAACATTATGTGCACTAAATCCAAAGTCACGGCCCTAGTCTATTTTTTGCCATTCTTCCCATAAGGGAAACTAAAAATAGGCCCATGAGAACCATGCATGAGACTCTACTCTCCAAACATTTAACTTTTCCAGCAAGAAAACTGCCTAGCACTGTTTTTGAAGAGATTCTTCAAGGAGTTTGCATTATATAGATGAAGAATATATTTTTATATACACACACACACTAAGCTAAACATAAACCTAAGAAATTGTGGGTGCACACTATTACCTATTTACATATATCTCCAAAGTTTACTTATATATTGTTTATCAAGATAAAAATAAAGACCTGCAGAAATCAGGCGCATGACCTCATGCAACTCTTCTGCATAATCACTGCCATGTAATCAAGGGCAGTTACAGAGCCAGGTGTCAAAGAATCTTGCTGATACATTGGAAAAAGTAAGAGCTGTTAAATTTAAAATGAAAGACATGGCCGCAAGAAAAAAAGAACAAAACCTTGCATATGCAGCACCTGCTGTCTCTGCTACAAGGTCTTTTCCATGCAGTATGCAAGGCAGCCAAATTGCAGGCAGACTACCCTCAAATGCTGCAGGTATCAAAAAGCCATATAAGAATGGAAACCAGAAAACCTCCAAGTTCCCCCCCTGCTCCCCCAGAGAAATGCTACCCTGGTATTAGGATAAATAATCTTCCTGTTGCTACGCCTATGACATCAGAATGGGCATGTACAGTCTCTGGCTGCAACAAGCTCAGGGGAGCAGATGGCTGCAGAGGCAGATGGCAGCTTGCACAGGTTCTGCCAGGCTGGGAACGCACAGTTCTGCATCTTCCAGTGAGGAAAACAAATGCTGGGAGACACCAAACCAAGGCTGAACTGACTTCCTTAAAGCCTAAGATGTTTAGTTTCAGGTGACAACACTTCAGAAAAGAAGTGCTAGATTTCTGCAGTGATGCTCAGCAGTGAAATGTCTTGGAAGACTCCCTGCACCTTGGTGGAAAATTGCCTGAGTGTTTGCCTCAGCCTACCATCATGAACTCCAGTTCTATCTCATTTCATTCATTAACAGTAGTACTTTGTGCTTACAGACTGATGAACTGCTTCTTCACAGATTTTTAAATACTTTTGAGGAGACCGAACAGCCTTATCTCCTTGGCAAAATAAGGAAACGGGGGTAAAAAGTTCCATTACCTTCTGCTGTAAAGCTGAGAGTCACCGCCAGGAAAAAAGCCTGAGTGGCTTAGCTCCAGAGCATGCTATGTCCGCCACATGTGACTGCAAAGTGATAAGGTCATAGGGAACTGGAGGGAAGGTGGAACAATCCTGGTAAGAAATCTGTAGTATCAATGAACAGAGACACAGGGAAGTTTGATACCCATGGTGGGACTCAGCAAGGAGTTGGGATTAGCCAGGTCACAGTGGGAACTCATGGAATGAAAGAGATGGGGAGCCCATGGTACAGAGGAAGACAACAGGACAGACTAAGGACTGGGGTCTTCAGCAAAACATGCCACCACTGAACTTCTTAATGGTGAGAACAGGCTGGGGACTATGAGGATAGATGAGAAATTTGAGCCAGGGAAAAGACTTGTAAGATGCATCAAAGAAAGAGAGACTTGGGAGAAGTGTGCCAAAGCATCCACCCCACAGAGAACACACACATTTGAAACATGGGCTACAAGATGTGACACTGTCGTGGCCAGGAGCCAGTCAGAAATCCAGTCATTCTGGGTTACTGGTTCACCTGAAGAATGAAAACCTTGGGGAGATCTTTAACTCAAAAGTCCAATTTTATTTCACTCTGTATTCTATTATGCAGCATGCAGCTTAATAAAATGGCCATAAAATATTTCACTACAGAGTCCTGTCTCCTTTGGCAGGTAGAATAGGTGCTGCCTATAAACATGTCTGAATGATGAGGCTGCGTTTTCTTCAGTATATGTAACACTAAAATTTCTTATACTCCAAGCTATGGAAATTCTCCATATCTTTTTTTTCTTGGACCTTTTAACATTCATCACCATAGTACCTGCAAGCTTCAGAAATACTTATTTGAATACAAGTTCCTTAAGAAGAGAGCAGTAAGACAAAGACTGTCAGGTCAAATACATCTACTAATTTGAAAGGTACAGTATGAGAAAACAGAGGCCTATTTCTGAGAATTCTTCATGTTGTATTAATAATTTCCACATTCAAAACAGTTCCCATTGATCTCTGGAAGCATTCAGTAAATAAGATAAGGAGTCGAGCAGTCATAAAAACAGGAACTCACTCATAAGAAGATGGATTTTAAACAAATTGCCTAGTGCTGCACAAAAAGTCAGCACTCTAGGGCATCATTCACCTATGTTAACCCTGAATTTTTTCCTTCTGCAATCTTCTGACTCATTCTCTAAACACATTCTGGCATCCTCAAAAATGTAATCTAAGAGCACACGACTTCTCTCAGTACAGAGCAGTTTTACACCCAGCAGCGACTGGGTCAAGGAAAAGAAATCTGCAGAGATGCATAGGAGTCGGATGTTATTTTTTAAAGGCTTAGGAGACAAAGTGAACACAAATGGGATAATGGGATATAGGCTAGTTAAGCTCATGCAGGCTATCATAATTTTAGCCCTCTCCTTATTTCTGACAGCTCAATAAATCCTTTTACAATGTTTTCCAGTGGAGTTTTATGAGGTATACAGTCAGAAAAGTGAGACCCGTCTTCATTTCTGCTTCAAGTTTCATGAATATTTAAAAGATGCAGCAAGTTAAATCATCCAGTGTGAACAGGCTCAGAAATTGTGTCTTGTTAAAGTATAATCAAAAAACATTTTAGGCTCAGATTTATTTTTTTCTCAGTTACACAAGACAGCTTCTATTTACCTGATTCAGCAGAAACATTAGTCTCTATCTGAAAGAAGATACCAACCCTTCAGTCATAAGCACAGGTAGCCACATGCTGCCTTTAAGAAGAAAATAAAAAAGGTTAAACACCTCTCCTGTTTTCTAAATGTATTCTTCATTTAAGACCAATATTGTTTTGCTAACTATCTATTTTCCTGAGACCTTATTCCTTACCTAATAATTTCTAAACTGGTGTTTTGATAGTGTTCTTCCAGATGGGCTTTTTTGACATGCAGTGTTATTTAGTTCTTGGTGCTTCTAAGTAATCTACTTCATTTTGGAGGAAAGGAAAAAGGTGAGAAACAACATTACAGTGAAGCCTGCCGAAGAATAAATAGGCACTTGCATTTTAGACTGCTGCTTTATCAGATGTCTCATTCAATGGAGGATGTTGATATTTGTGCTCAGATCAGGAAAAGACAGAGGGAATGAACATCTGAAGTCCAACTGGTACAGCAGCAATTAGCTGAGTTCATAGGGACTGTAAAACCAAGGGAGATCTCAATGTCAATTTGCTGTTTAAGCCCTCAGACTTTCTCCCTCATTCAGAGTTAATTTTAAAATATTTTTTTCTCTGGCAAACAGGTCTGTAAAGCTGAATATTTACTGATTCCAAGCTCCAAGCAGGAAAGCTGCAAAATATCAAAATAACTAATTACAAAGAGTATCTTTATATTGAAACATAAAACTTTCCTACATCAGCCTTACTGCTTACAGTAGCTCTAGTGACCTGGTTAACATTAAGAACTCAGCTTTATTAAAATATTAACATTTTTATATCCCATATAAGCACCTTTGGGGGGGGGGGGATGATGGTTGGTTGGTTGGTTGGTTGTTTTGGTGTTTTTTTGGGGGGGAGTGTGGGGTTTTGGGGTTTTTTTTGAAACCATATAAAGTTCCTGGTGTTGAGCTCAAATTAGCTTTTACTCTGTACTGGGTTTCAAAGACTAATTGTACCTACTACTGCACATTTAGCAGAAAACATATGCTTACTATAATTATGTTTTTAAAAAACCTAGGCCTCTTCAGAAACATGGATCTTTGGCTACATGTGCTCTATTGCCCAGAATTGCCTTTGCCTAAAAATTTAAATTCTACCAAAAAATTAAGCTGCCCCCTTTTTTTTTTTTTAACTCACTCTCCTCAATCCAAAACAAAATGGTTAAATTAAGCTACATATAATTTTGCTGGCTCACTTTAGACGGTAAAGATAAGAACATCAATGCTTCAGACCAAATCGAACTCCTCCTCAGCAAACGACTCAGTGAGACACCACACTACTGGTGCTAGCTCTAGCCTACCACTCCCTCAGGTTGCAAGCCATTATCCCTCCTGAGCTGCTGAAAACACAGCTCCCACTTGACTTCATGAGCATGACAACTCCACTGCACTGTCACAGTTTCTCTGATGCAGAGGGTGCTAGAGCCATTGGGGTCTACTAAAGTTGACAGGTCAACTGTCAACAGTTGACAAAGGGGTGGACAGAACTTCAAGTAGTATCAGGAATTAAAGAGGTCAGATTCAGCAATCAGAAAATACATATGAAAAAGACTAGTGTCACAGTGAGAGTCATAATTGCTTTTTGGACAGAAAGGGACATATCAAACATGTTATGCACTAACAACCACACAAATGATCACCTTGTAATCAGAAATATCTGACTAAGAAAAACTTATAAAATCCAAAACACAATTGCTTTCTCCTTTTCTACGTGTAACAGGGACTCATGTTCAAAAACCGGTTGTGTCCCCACCTCTTTCTCCTAAAGGAATAAGGAATTAAGGAGAAATGCTAGAGCTGGAGAGAAGACAGAGAGCTCCAGGCAAGGAGCCTAGGGAACAAGCAGCACCTTCTTTTGATTTCAGGAGCTTCTTAAGGTGGCTCTTTGACATGTCTCCCCCAGTAAGCCAACAACCATGAGGAAGAAGGCCAGTCACTTCATCTGAGCTGTGGGTCTTCATGGGGGACAGAGAAAAATAACCATAAGGAGAGGGAGGAAGGCCTGGTTTTGAACCAAGGAGATGAGGAACGGCTGGCCAAGCCAACCATTTGGTCCTCACTGCTGCCACCAACTCCCCTCTCATGGCTGGAGCCAGGGCAAAAGCCCCTGTGGCTCTTCATGAAAGGTGTGCAAAGGCAGTGGAGATACCAGGCAGAAATCTGCCCTTCCTGTCCCTCCCCCATACCCCTTTGGGCCAAATTCTAACAAGAAGCAGAGAATGGGAAAGGTGAACAAATATCTTGCCTTTTGCTATGTTATTTACAGCTTCAGCTTGCTTTCTACTCTGCTTTGGACAGTTTGAAGTAGTAAAAATAACATAAGCAATATCTTTTGACTGCTGCCCTGGGCAGGGAGATGGCACAGAAGTCACATCTGGGTCAACACAGTCAGGTTGCACATTTTAATGTAAGTTGCAGTAAATACTACAATATAAAAAAGTCTGCTAACTTGATCAAGAGAGGCCACCCAGCATTATTTCCTTACGAGGCACAATGACAGTACTTTGTAAAAGATACAAAAGGTCTTGTCTCATGATAATTATGAATTCAGTAGAAAAATATGGAAATTCCTAAAGGTAAGAAAATATCTCCATTCTGAAAATACTTAGCATTTCATTTCTCTGCATCAGACCCACAGGAGAGGCTGCAGTGGGTAGGTGAGTACTGCAGAGATGCTATAGCAGTATCTTCAAAAGACTGTTTTAAGGTTTTCCCAGTGAATCAGCTTGTACTGGTGGGAGGGAAAAAAAAAATAACAATAAAATAAAAAACTCAACAACAACCACCACCACCACAACAACAAAATAAAAACAAACAAACAAAATACCTAACCACCAAAAACCAAAACCCAGAGAAGAACCCAAAGCAGCCAACTGCTCATCAGTGCCTCTCTTGTGAGGAGAGGTCATACTTTCCAAAGTCAACATTTTTCTTCCCTCTCTGGTTTGGGGGGAAGGGGGCAAAAGAGGATTTATTGAGAATTTACAGACCAAAATAAGATGAAGCTGAATGCTTTTTAATTTCTTCTACACAGTGACAGTCTAGAAAAAGTTCTTCAATTCATTTGTCCAGACCTGAAGTTGTTTAAGAGCAAGATGTGAAAGATACCACTTCCACATTTTCTTCATTACATCACTAAATACGACTTTACAAGCAAAGGAGCCTACATGATGCAAGCTAAACCTCTTTGGAGAGGAAGACTGTTTCTTTTGGACTTCCTTACAGGCTTCTGAGGCCAACGGCACAGTTGAAATTCAAGTATTTGAAAATCCAAACATGGAATTTTCTTCCTCAAATGCTCTATCTAGCACCAGTATGTGAAGGAGCAGGAAAAAAGCAGATTCTTCCCATCTCTCTCTAATTTTCCATTTTTCATTCATTTCTCTTCCCAACTTCCCTTCCCCCCCACAAAAAAAAAAAAAAAAAAGGAGAACTTTCCCCCTTCCCTCCTTTTTGTGGGCAAGGAATAGGAAATAGGAACCTGAAGCAGCTTCCCAGACCATTCTAAACATGTAAGCAGCCTGTTCAATTCTTCATCTCTCCCACTGGCTCCTTGCCATAATGAGCTCAGAAAACACAGAGCCATCCCCAACTATTACAAGCACCAGACTGTTCTGCTTCTGCAGACTCCACCAGTGAAAATGATGAAGCAAGTCAGGAAAATATCCCTCCTGCCCCTGCCTTTAATTTATAATTGACCCCTTAGATCCTCTCCTTGGAAGTGTCTGAACTTTTCCTTGAGGTAGGCCAGCCTAATGACAGAAAAAACAAAATCTCAATATTCACTTTAAGAAACATCAGGCATAAAAGAATGAAGTCCCTGAGGAAAAGTGAAGGGAAAACTTGGAAGTGGCAAGACTACCTACCTCCTGAAGGAGGACAAACTCATGACAATGTAGTCTTTCTTGCAAGCACGTCTGTGAATTTCTAGATTACTCAAGCAGCGCTTTTCAATACTACTTGCTAGGGAAACAAGCAACAAAAAAGAAAAGAGAACCCCAAAAGCAACACACTTTTTAAAATTATTATTATTATTATTATTATTATTATATGTAGCTTGTCATTTTTGTCAGAAAGAACACCAAGGACCCATGAGAAAAAGTAGATAATGTAGTAGGTACTATGTATCTGTGAGTAGATAATGGCACCTGAGATACAAGGAGCTAGTAAGAAATAGTTATTTCTCATAGTTATTCTGTCTAGAGACTGAGAAACTCAATACATTTGTCTAATACATTTTATCATCTGTGTTATTGCAATAACAAACATCCTGGAAAGACACGCAACCATTACCTTGTCATCTTGACCTTTCAGGGTACATCACCACCACTGCGAAAAACCATGAAGCCACAAAAGCCCACAGGACTAGCTACAAATTTGGGGTTACTATGAATGATGACAAAGGCTAGAAGAGAAGCTGGTACTTCACTGCCACAGATCAATACTGAAGACGCACTCCCAAAAGAACATTACAACATTTGGTCACAACCTGAATCCAAAGCCCAAACCTGCACCAGTCACAGTTCTACAGTCTCACATCCTGAAAATTTAGTTTTTATTTTCTATGAATGCAAAGAAAAATCCTGATCTCCAAATCTAACGAAGAAGATATCGAGCTTAGAATGGCCAAAGTTCTTTAAGAAAACAGTACGATTAAAACATTACAGGTAAATACCAATTTGGATTAATTATGAGATTACTGAACTCTGAGAACCCACTTAAACATACAGTTTATTGAATCATGAATAATTTAGATTGAAAAGTACCTCTCGAGGTCATCTAGTCCAAATGCCTGCTTAAAGTAGGGTTCACATTAATGTTAGATTAATTTAGGGTGTTTGTTCAGGTGAGCTTTCCATCCCTAGGGTAGATGTGCCATAGACTTTCTGGGCGTGGTTCTGGTGTTAAAACTACCCTCGGTATGAAAACTTCTATTTAATCTGATTTTCTCTTGCTCCACTGATTGCCTGTGGACTTCACCTTTGAGTAAATTTGGGTCCAGCTTCCCTATAATCTCCTTTTAGGTAGTCTGAAGACAGCAAGGAGATAGCAGCCAGCTCCTCAGCTCCTGTTCTCAGCCTTGGTGGCCACTCCACTCGACTTACTCCTGCTTGGCACAGGAGTAAAGCACACATGGCATATCACAGGATGCCTTAGAATCCTTGGAGGGAAGGATTACTTCCATCAGCTGGCCAGCTACACTCTCAAAAGGGCAGCGGGCTCATGGTGAGCCCCCATGGCCAGGCGGGTGCAATGATGACTCAGGGTCTGGCCTCACTCCTTGCTTACTCATTTCCCTGGAACTATGACTGCCTTTTGAGCTAATCAGTCAAGAGTGCTAATGGACTGCTGAAAAGGGTAAGTTGCTACTTTTGTCCTCATTAATGTGTCCTGATTCAGAGTATTCTGCCTACTGCTAACACCAGAGTGCTTTGACCCAATGCACCAGGACTGACTGATACTGTGACAAATGTCAAAAAAGTAGTTTTTGTGAGAAAGGCAAAAAAGTGTCAGTATCTGACTTAACACCACCTATACAACAAAAAAGACTTTGTATCGAAGAACAGGCAGCCATAAGGCTGACAGCTGTTCAACAGATATTGGACTAATGCCATAGTACCATGAAACTCTATCCTTTTAAATTAAAGAGATTCTTAGTGTTACAAAACAAAACAGACAACCAGTAACCGAAAATAAATCTCCCTCTTACTCCCAATAGGAAACAAAACAAGAAAACCACATCAACTATTCATCAAACAAAACACCTGGTTTCCGGCATACAGCCCTCAACTCTGCACTCAATCACAGTTTCGGACTTGTCATACCATGAATAGGGAGGAAATACTTTCATCTGAAAAGCAAATGCAATTATACTAACGAAAGAAGGCAAGTGTTCAATCTGCTGGCATCATAGCTCCATCTACCTTCCTAGCTTCCAGAGCATGTCCAGCTTGCAGAGTAAACTGTAAGTCATTTATGCTCCCAGGTGTTTCTTCTGAGAACAGAGCCACACTGCTTTAGTAGCACTCAAGTAAGTGTCAGTGCTATGTAGAGAACATTTACCCAAGGCTTCTGCACCCCCACCCCCCACAAAGAATACCTCTCTTACAGCAGGTACAGTATAATACTATCTTAATTGTTTAAGTTCTTCCCTCCATCATGCCAAAAATCTTTTGAGGTTCTGCCAAGAATATTTAACTAAGTGCTCCCTTAGGTGGTAAAGGAAAAACTCCATTTCATCCTTTTTTTTTTTTTTTTTACTCTCACATTACCAGAGATCAACTATGAGCAATACATGTTTTAAATCCTACCTACCAACAGGAGAAAAAAAAACAACCGCCTGGATCTCTCCCTTGCAAAGTCCAATCCAAGTGACTATCCGTGGCCTTCTTGGTATGGACTACTTTCCAAGCCTCAGTGAAATATAGACTATTTAATAGCCAATACAATCATCAGCTAGTCATCAAATAAAAGACTGTAGAAAGTTAAAATGACATTTTGCAGACAGACTCAAGTCACTTTGTTCATGCCTCAAGGAAATGCAGTTTTAGTCTAATGCCAAACCCAGGTAAAAAGTTGGCTTAAATTAATCTGGTTTTCTTCATGCTAAAATTAAATGGGAGCTCTCTGACACACTGTGTCTCAGTTGAGGGGGAAATGAGAAACAGCTGTGTGGTGGTAACTCTGTAAACCAGTATCACTGAACAGTGAGGAAATATCACACTATGTCCCAACCTCAAAAGAATCCTGAACACCTTTGGTAACCAATTAGTGTCTGGTCTTCTGGACTGGTTAGTAAAGAGAAGCACATGGCAGATACCACTGAGCTGCATGTCTGTGTCATGGTTTAAACCCAGCCAGCCAGCTCGTTCACTCACTCCCCCCTTCTTACCCCCCCCTCCCCCAGAGGGATGGAGAGGAGAATCGGAAAGAATGCAACTCCCCCAGGTTGAGATAAGAATAGTTTAGTAACTAAGGTATAACACAGATCACTACTGCTACCACCAATGATAATAATGATAAAGGAAATAACAAGGGAAGAGAATACAACACCTCACCACCAGCCAACCGGTAACTCGCCCCCCCAGCCCGACCAAGCACTGACCGATACCTCCTCCAACCCTGCAGTCCTCTAGCCCTTCCAGGTCCCTCCCAGTTACATCCTGGGCATGACGTGCTGTGGTATCGAATACTACTTTGGTCAGTTTGGGTCAGGTGTCCTGTCTCTGCTTCCTCCTGGCATCCCCTCCAAATTGTCCAAAGACCTCCCTGGCAGAACATGAGGCTCAGAAAGTCCTTGGTCAGAGTAAACATGACTTAGAAACAACTAAAAACATTGGTGTTATCAGCTCTATTCCCAGGCCAAAAGTCAAAACACAGCACTGCACCAGCTACCAAGAAGGAGAAAAATGACTGCTACTGCTGAACCCAGGACAGTCTGTCATGAAAAGCAATTCCTCAAAACAGTAGAATCCATATGAGGAAGGTCAACTCATTTCACTTTTAGTCAGGCTCAGTCTGATTGTCAGCTGAATTCCTTCTGCAGAAGACGAAGGGGGCACCTGCAAACATGTCATCATTCATCTTGTATAGCAAAACATCTGGCAACCTTAAAGGAAAGAACTGATCTGTTTAAAGCAAGCAATGTCAACACAGCTACCTCCCGAGCCTGCCATGTCTTTGGATCATACTGCATGGATGTTTATTTCCTTTACATTTTATCCCTAAACTCAAAATCCACTTACCACATTCCACCACCATCCCACCCCTCTCCAAGTCTTCTGCATAAAACTGTGCTTTCTTATACATGACGTAGCAACAGGAACTGATTTAAATAATATCCTCCATACTGAACAAAATAAATAGAGCTTTCCAGGTTATCTCTAACAATGAGATGCAGCATGTCACAGAGAGGTCATAAGACTTTCCTGATAGAAATGCCTTTTCTCTCTACTGACCATGAAAATACACCTTGGTGGACAGCTCAAATGCAGTGAATTTTGCCAGACAAATTGTATCTTTACAATCACAACAAGTTACCCATAAACCATAGCTGGAACTCAACTATTACAGACATGTGCTCGCAACAACATAGGGGTATGCCTTGTCTACAAAACCCTTTTCAAGAGTTTCCTGTGTACAAAACAACCTGTGCTACATGCACCTTTAACACCAACCAGTTACTCTTTTTCCCTTAGCAGATGTTATCCCAGGATTGGGCCAACTTCCTACTATTTGCTTGCTACAAATGATACCCAGAGCTTGACAGGCAGATATATGTTTACTTATGTACACACAGATGAAGTTAGACTCCATTTTGCCAGGCTAACTCACCAACCCGCTGAAGACGGATGTTAAAGACCACTAGAAAGGAAACTGATAGTGGTGAGACTATTAGCACAGACAGATCTCTTCAACAACTTCTTTATTTTGGGGTGGGAGTTGCAAGGGAGAGGAGGCAGGTGGGAAGCAGGGAAGCAGTCACTCCTCTGGAGAACGCTCAGATCCGTTTAGTACATTATATGGATCACTACTACTACCCTTTTTTTGACAGCATCTGAGGGCACTATGCTGTCTGAGTATGAAGTAATTATGCAGTTACTCTACAGTTATTAAATTGTTGAATCTATTGTTTGGAATGGCATATAGCTTGTAAGGGGCCAGGTAAGGGTTGTGACATGACTGATGGAGCCGTTACAAACATGTAACATGCAGTGATGGACAGATGTATCAGCAAAAAGAACTCAGCATCCTTGATTTCCAGTACTGACATGTCCCTAAGTACAACAACTCTTTTAAATTAAATAAGGTAATGAGAAACCAACTTTTCTAGAAGTCTAGCCTACAAGGGAAAAAGAAAAGCTAGAAAATGAACATTTTTTTAATCTGACTGGATGACATTTTAATACTAGCCTGGAGTGCCAACAAACTGGAGTATCAAAGATTTGTTGGGTTAATAAATTGTACTACATCATGAAGAAAATAAAGAAGTACTTTAATAAAAAAGCCCATCAGGATTTTACTGATCTTACTGCACACAGCTCAGAGGTCAGAGGGCTCTGCATGTGCACATTCACGGACAAGTGCACACGGACTTGCAGAGACTCAGGAACAGAAAAGCACTCATACCTATATATGGCTCTGTTATATGGCACTGCAAATAAGTGAAAACACAGTAAAATATATGGAAGCACTCATACAGTGATCAAAATAAAAACACAGACAGATTGGAACATTTCCCACTAAAACAGAATTCATTCCTGAGGTATTCATTTCAATGAAAATATGGGGTTTTTTCTTATTAAATGTATTAAGGAGATCTGCCAGTTATTACAAATGCAGAAGAAACAAGTTACCCTGAAAGTCAAGAACATTAAATCCTACAAGTATCAAAAGGTTTGTCACTTTTAATAAAAGGCTCAGTATGGTAATCAAATCAATTCATTATAACTATTACACTGTACATCAAAGAATGCAAAGCCTCTGGAAATGGGATATGGAACTTGTCAGCTCACACTTATCAGGTCAAATCTAACCCAGGTCAATAGCAGCCAAAATCATTACCTGTCTGATAACTGCTTGGTACCTTCTGCACAAAACAAGTTAGGTAAGTCTACACCACGTAATTACAACACTGTGCGAGGCTACAGGATCCAGCTCGGGTACAGGAAGCTGCCTCGCCACGTCAGTGTGGTACAGTGCCCAGGCTAATTAGTGGCTGCTTGGAGCATAGCTACCCTGCTTCCAAGACCACAGCTGTACTCCCGCACTGCACTTTGCCATCCAGACACACCAGCCCATTCAAAGCCAGTGCTTCCTGCCAGTCCTGCGCAGCTCAGCACAGAAAGGTCTTCAGATCAGTAGAAGCCATCACTGCACTCATGCTGGCTCTAATTTGGAGCCCTGACCAGAGGTGCCAAGGACAGAGCAGACGGGAACTCAACCCATGACACATCCTGAAAATGTCCTCTGCTGGCAGGCATAGGACTAAGTGATGAAAATGAGCTGCACAAACTTGCTCCAACTTTCCTGGTCTAATCACAAGCAAGCTTGTGCTGCTATCCATCCAGCACTCTGGTGATGGGTGGACCTCCTACGTAACACTTACAAGAGGCCTGCTAACTTGAATGCTGAAAGTTTTAAAGAATGTTACTGTTCCCCTTTATACTGTAGAAGACACAGAATAGTTGGGTATACAGGAGTGCCTCAAGCACTTTCAGTTAACCTAGGTATTTTGACACCTGCATGTCGTGGTTTAACCCCTGCTGACAAGTAAGTACCATGCAGCTGCTCACTCTCTCCATGCCCCCATTTTCCAGCGGGATGGGGAGAAGTGGAAAAAGGTAAAGCCCATGGGTTAAGAACAGTTGAATATTTGAAATAAAGCAAAATATAATAATTATAATAATAACAACAATAGTAATGAAAATAAGCGTGCAAGAAAGAAGACTAAAACGCAAGGAAAACAGGAAAAACCTCAGTGATGTACAAAACAACTGCTCACCACCCACTGACCAATGCCCAGCCTGTCCCCAAGCAGTGACCGATGGCTCCCAGCTAACTCGCCCCCGTTTCTATATTGAGCATAATGTTCCATGGTATGGAATATTGGCTAGTTCAGGTCAGCTGCCCTGGCTGTGCTCCCTCCTGGCTTCTTGTGCCCCTCCTCACTGGTAGAGCATGAGAGAATGAAAAGGGTGCTTTGATTTACAGTAAGCATTACTTAGCAACAACTCAAACATCGGCGCGTTATCAACATTGTTCTCAGAGTAAATCCAAAACACAGCACTGCACCAGGTACTAAGAAGAAAATTAACTCTATCCCAGCCAAAACCAAGACACCACATGAGAAAAATATCAATTTAGAGGTTGACAGCATTGTTAAGAAACAGAACATTGTGGTGTGTAACCAGTAGCAGAGCCCTCGTCATCTTTTGCTCTGGCACATTTATTATATGCTGGATTTCAAAGCAAAGAGCAATTTGCTTTCTACTCTCTGTAGGTAAAGCAAATGTGGTAATGAATGCAGCGCTGAGTATTTCAACTAAGGAGCCCTAAAAACTGCAGAAGTGCAGGACATTTGCTCTCTCTACTGAACTGTGAAGTGAAGCAACAGATGACAAACTTCTGCCTCAGTATCTTGTGGCCCTTGTCTTAATAACAAGGATGAAGATGACACTCAATAAAAAAGCACATATTTATGCCATTAAAAAAACTCACACCTGATGCTCTTTAAAACCAGTACAAAAAAAAAACAACATCATTCCAAATGATAGTAATGTCTCCTGCCCTAACAACAGAAGGGCATATCTAATTTGAAGTGTAAAAACGAATACATGTTGTAGCTATTTTTAAATGACTGTTCATTAGTCTATGATTTAAATTCCTCTGGCCTCCAATAGAGGAATTTAATTTTTCCATTCTATGATTTTAAATTCCTCCATAAGGAATTTAAAATCATAGCACACCTTTACATTTTTTGTAAGGTACCGAGCTATCGCTTTAAACAAGTACCTACGTCTCTGAGTCTCTATGAAATTACTCACCTTTGCATTCACAGTTTCAGTATTCTAGCTAAATGAAAATACATATATAGCTAATGGTCAATGTGATAGAAATAAAGCAGTAAATTAGGTGCAGGAAAAAAGAGAGAGACACAGAAAGAAGTAAGGATCCAAATGAACCTTGGGAGGAAATAATGTTTAAAAAGTTTTTATCACAAATGCTAGCTATATTATGTCCCAGTATTCCTACAGTATTATTCTCCCTTTGTTTCTTGAGTTGAACAGCTGCTTCCAAAACTTCACCTAGTTGTTCTGGTATTTTTCTGAACGGCTTACATCCCTCTTCCTAATTTTTAGCTCCACTGCAGAGAATGGATCCTACTTCCTCCAGCAAGTTCTAATCAAATGAAAACATTCATCTCTGCACTTCTTAACCTAACTATATTATGGCAGACTTCACCCTAAAGCAAACTTCAAAAGGGTCAAACTAAATATCATTTGCATTGATGTGATCAAAAAGAAAGACAAAATGATGCACATTTACCAATTTAACCAGTTGCATGTGTACATATGAACATATTCTTCCCACATTAGCTTTGATCTGGAGAGCCAAATCCCAATATAAAGAATTTTAGGCTTTGGTCATCAAAATATCTACGTGCATAATTATTGCAAGAGACCAAAGTACATTACAGATTGCCATTAAATATAGAAGTTGAAAGCAGCAGGTTCATTTCAAGCACAAGGCTGTCCTCATTCTTCTCTCAACCACGTTTCCTTGCCCTGTATATTTTTCTAGCAAAACTTAAGAATCATTTATGAATTGAAAAGAGAAAAAGCAAGCTACAGACTGTCATCTAGAATCAGATTCAGTGGTCATGACTGCCAAAAGCTCTGCTATTATGTTGGGAGTCAGAGTATGGCCACTCCTGAATGAAATGAAGACTGGAAGGCAACTCTAAGTTACCTAGGGTCATACGCCTGCCTTAACTCAGGATAACTTCTGGTGGTGACATTCCTGACAGACACCCAGTTACCCCTGTTTGACAGCAGGGGTTCCAGTGCCAGCGCAAGTAATCCTATTCTCTAGAAATTTACGCAATAAATGATTATTTCCTCTTCAGGAGAGCCTTTTAAAAACTCATGTTACTTCTCCAGCGTTTTTTTGACTCAGCTCAAATTCTGTCAATCTTTGTTCAGACGTCACATTTGCTTTATCTCCAGTCACTTTAAGTACTCTCCTCTGGACTTGGGTTCATATCTTTCCTGGAGCGTGGGGCCCAAAATTAGAAATAGCCAAATCTGAAGCCAAAGAATTTCAGTGCAAAGCAGAAAGGTTATGTGATTCGTCTTGCTGACACAATAGTTTAGTTTATGTATTCATTATGGCACTAACCTTTTTTCACAGACACATAACGTTATTTTTCCAAGTGCGGACTGTGATCCACAACAAACCCAGATTTTTTTCTAAATAGCTGCTCCAAGCAAGTTGTTCCCCGTTTTTCTTAGGATTATCTAGCTACAGTAATCTCAATTTATGAAATCAAACTACGTTTCATTTCCCACACTACAAATGCAACTTGACCAGATAAATTTTAAAATTTAAACCTGTTCTGCAAGGTAGTGACATTCTCTCTTACCTCCTTGGGGGTCTTCATACTTAATGAACATTCTTTTCTTCTTGAGCTGTCACATAAAGACTTTGGGTAAAGACCTCCCCCTATACATAGGATCTCAGAACAAGTACATAACAATTATACAAGGATGTAGTCATACTCTGACTGCTCTTCTTGAGCCAAACAACCACTTCAGTATTAATTTCCTCTTAAAATTACTTACTAGGTCCTGGGCAATATTGCTTATACTTATCCATGAATTCTTTTATGGTACCCCCTCTCATTATATTAATATGTGCATATCAAAACCAGCTCTTCCAGTTTTTCTCCCCTTACATGTTTTTTCTCACCTCTTTTTTCTTCTTTTTCTTTTTTTAATATTGAAATACACACTTAACTTTTGTCCAACAAGTCAGAGCTCATCTGGGAATTTTGGTTAAACTGATTCCTTTTCAGATCAGTCTGTGGCACTTACACAGTGATCATAATAATTATTTCAAGGTTAGAAATGAATTGTTAAGTGCTACAGACATTGTGCAGTGAAGAAATGAAATCAAGAGGCTTCAGAGAAGGAAGACAATAAGAGAGCACAAGAACATGCCAGGAGAGAAGTCAGACAAGCAGGCTAACTCTCTTCATAAATAACAGTGACGCTCTTGTTCTATTCTCTATAGCAATAATGAGCACTGCCTATATTGTCAATACAATTACAAGCCAAATGTATAATTTGTTAACTGCAGCAGTTTGGAATAGGCTGATATAATGCCTTTGAGATTTCACTATAACATTCTGCTTTTGATAAAGTGAATTTAAGTTTGGAAAGACTGAAGCTTCTGAATTATCCATGGTTCACATTGTTCTCAACATATTAATAACTGCTGTTCTTCCCATAGTATCTAGTTTATATTACATTGTACTACATCAGCTTTCAAGAAACAGTAGGTAAAATGGCATGCAATTTTAAATTACCATATAGATATCAATGTAGTGTCTGTGTCCTCAAAAACAGTTAGTAATTTCAGATCAGGAAGTCATCATCATTTGCTGTTATGTCTACAACACGGATGCAATACACAGCTCTGCTGCTAAGAGATTATATTTCAAATAGTTCCCTTCCTGCATCATGAATCAGTCAGCAGTCCAACACCATCAGAATAATTAGCCACAGCTTTTTGTTCTTCGATGAAGATGTACTGGCTAACAGCTTGATTTTAATTCCCCACTGGAACAAGTAACTAATTACAACCTGCATTAAAAGTTAGCTCCAATAATTTAATAGGGTAATTTTAGAGATCTGACAGACCTCTAAATTACATGTAAATAGACTGTTATGAATGCTTGAGAAATTAGATTATAAATTTAAAAGCCTCCTACAGAGCAAGATGAAGACAACTATGCACATGAGTCCCTTATGACAGCAATTTCAAGAAAGCCCCATCACTGAATTTAATAATGCTAACAGTTCCCTAGAGCTTCTGGCCCAAATAAGTCATTAGCTATCCAGACACAAATCCAACTTTCCAGAATGAAAAAGGGTCCCTAAAAAAAAAAACCCAAAACAAAATAAAGTATGACATGAAATGAAGTTATTAAAGTCTCGGACAAGAAAATGGTAATTCCACATCAGCATCTTTAAAAATATAGACCTTTATTATCACAGGATGGGCAAGATAAAGAATCTTTAGGTTTTGTCCCTAAAAGCTGATGACCAGATAACATAATAAATATCCAATAAGCTGGACTGATTGCACCTGAAGTTCATTTGTTATTACTCTACTTAAAAGAAATAAAGGCGCCAAGAGTGCCTGCTCTTTGGTGACCAATGTATGCCCATTTCCTGCGGTCTTAAAGCGTTAAAGACTGTCTTCCCAGAGGGCTGGTTAAAGCCCTTTTCCCAGAAAAATGGTGGAGGGGAAGGAAGGGGAGGCAGATTTACTTACTTAATACCAGTTTAAGAAGTGAGAATGGGAGGGTATGTACTAGAGAATTGTTGAGAGTAACACATTACCCACAACTTTCCTGGTTCAGCAGAAACTCTGTCTTATTTCAGTGAACAACTACACTACCACACTTTGTGATCATAAAAAATGTAATGAAAAGAATAAAACCGTTCCAGAATTCAACCTGAAGCTGTAACAAATCTTTGTACTCATGCAGTTAATGTCCGCGAGATGCAAAAAGTGAGTTTCAGATCAGTTTTGCATTCCTAAAAGCCTTAAACACCTCTCCTTTCACTTAAGTGGGTATGCAACAAAAGCATGGCCAAGGCAATATTGCTGTATTTCATCCCTAAATTCAATGAGAAACTTTTTATCTTCTCAACAGAAATACACAACCTGTTATATTCCTGAGTTTTATCACAGAAATATTTCTATTTCTTTTCCATCTTTTTCACGTTTCCCTCTTGCATCTGTTCAGACCTAGTTTTTCCTTTCTCAGTATTTCAAAGACAATTGTGCATGTCATGGGAAACATGTTTGAGAACTCTTGGGTCCAAAAGGCACAGCCACCGCAAGCCATTCTTTTAACACACTAAGTAAGGAGTGTCCCCTGAGTTCTGAGGGCTCCCAAGCTGCCCTGTCTGTAGCACTGATGATTCTAGCACCAATGAAAACCAGAGCAGTATTTCCCAGTTGTCAGCAAAAGGCAATGGCAAATTAATAATGTTAAACAACTTAATCCAAGAATGGAAAAAATAACTGCATGGTACAAAATATT
Source organism: Pezoporus occidentalis (assembly GCF_034315485.1). Lineage (NCBI taxonomy): Eukaryota > Metazoa > Chordata > Aves > Psittaciformes > Psittacidae > Pezoporus > Pezoporus occidentalis. Next base: position 11,298,372 of record NW_026913748.1, on the reverse strand, counting down.
AAGTATTATATAAAGGGCCCTGACATAACTACTTTATCAGTAAGACTGCTAACATTTTAGATGTTTATTATACAGTGCTTTGGCATTATTAGCTATTCAGACATTCAATACTTCCCCTTCAAAACAGAACATAATCTGAGTTCCCAGACTATGTTTGCTATCACAACATGATGAGGTGAAGATTTTTTCCTATACTATTATGGACTTAGACATTTTCTAATATGAACCTTGATAATGTTTGCCCAAAGTATACTCTGTACTAGAACATATTTTCATTTTTAAAACAATCTTACCCTCTTAGATCCCTAGCTTTCGACTTGAAACTTGAATGCCATATGTTCTATGGGAGTTGGGTAACATATATGTTAAACAACAAAACTGCCAATGTGAACTAAAGAAAAGAAGAGAGAAAAATCATTACCAGTTCCACACATTTTTTTTTATTAAGCATCAGCAGTCCTTAAAACTTCCCCATTACTTTCATGTTCACATGTACTGGGGTAAAGATATCTAGTTTCTTTTCTGAAGAGCTACGTGGATTTGGTGGCTATGGCTTAAAAAGGCAACAGTCAAGCAACCTTACAGAGGATTTTGGGGCCTTTATAGCACTTGAGAAATAAGACAGAAAAGTCTTGAAAAATTTAACTTCATGGAACATAACTCTCTTGCAAAGTCTGATTAAGGTAGCTCATGCCTAAACCAAAACAAATTGGCAACCAAGGGGCCTGGACTGTCCATTCACTGACAGTGAAGAATAGAATACAGCTGAGTTTCAGCCATCCTCTGGAGGCTTTGGGCTGCAGGTCAGTAGTGCCTTAGATGAAGGGACACTAGAGATGGCTCATCACAAAGTCATCCTCTGATCAGTACAATAGAATTATTTGCCAGGCAGACCCAGAGCTACTTTTCAGGGTTCACATTTGAGTAGCAGGCAGTACAGCCCTTCATAAAGTGAAGCTTGAGTTAGTAAACACAACAGATTTGACCTGAGTCCACCCAGAGCTGCTTATGTACCCAGCACAGGGCACCAGCACCTCTGGTGCCATCAAGGTATGGGAGCTCAGTTGACGGGTGTGAAGGAGGAGGCTGAAGGCAGCATTTCACTCACACCTCCTGTGCTGTGTCCACCTGGTCCTCATCACTGCCCTGGGCAACCCAAGAGGCACATCTGGTCAGGATCTTGCTACAAACCCCATCTCCCCAGCCTCCCACTTGTTCGGCTACAGCACCCCACATCATGCTCGGTGATGGAGAACTGGCTATCCCCTTCATCCAACACTGGGTACTGGTATGTCTACTGCATGAACTGCATTGGGTAGTTGAAAAAAACAAGAAAATAAAACAGAAGAAGGAACAAAGGCTCCAGGTAAGACATCCCTGTTCTCTCCTGGTCTGTTGATAGTGTCATGAGGCACTGACACAGCAATGTACTCCTAGAAAGTGCTTAAAAAAACTGCAGGTATGTGCAGAATAGTTTTGGACAGCACAAGTCAAACTGCAACTCAAGAGGATTCCTGACCAAGTACAAAGCTAAAAAATTTAAAGGGAAAAGGAAGTTGTTGCTGATAAGATGCCTTTTATCTCCTTCACACAAGAGCTCTCACTTGTAATGGGGAAAGTTCTTGCATAAGCTTACGTAAGCAGAATAAGCTTGAAATAGAACATACATATATAAGTAAGATCTTTTGCATTCAGACTATTTTTCCAGATGTTAAACTTAAAGACACTTTGTTACTAGAAGCCAGCCTAGTTGCTGTACTTATCACTGGTCACAGACTTCCCATAAGGCTATACGTAGACATACTAAACTCCATTAGACCTACTGGCTACTTTTCACACATCCAGACACATGCTACTGATACTGGTGCAGAAAAAGGAAGAACATAGCACCTGATATGTGGCAAATATGCCCATACTACCATAGAAGTTGCAGAAATGCAGTTTCTTTCATAACTGTTAAAAAGTTGCATTCTTGAAGCAAGGTATAAGCACTTATTCTCATTCATCATAGTTCCTAAAAACTGTTCAACCTATCAAGTGTAGCTCAAGGCTGATTACTATGCATACAAGTGAACATAAGGTTTAGGTGTCCTTCAGCCTCTTTAAAGGATTTTTTAAAAAGACCCTATCTTATTTCCACAAAATTCACCCCAGCACCAGTCAGATATCAGAGTTATCAAAAAAATGTATGATTAGACTGGCTTTCCTGAAAAACTATCCATGCTTAATTAAGCACATAAATCAGACTGATGATAAAGAAAATTTATTCTCTGAAGATACAGCCTGTGCTATCAACTTTAAGCCAGGAGCTATCCATACACAATTACATTTCACTTCATTCATTGTGTTCAGTCTGTTGTTGCTGAATTACCAAAACATGTGCACTACGTATCATGACTTCCTATATCCCTCTGAATCAGCTCCTCAACTCTCCCCCAGATACATGCAGATGCAGATTCCTATATCCATCAAAATCATCCAGACTGTTCTCACCTTCACTTTCTACATACCAGAGCATCTTTCTGTGCTATGTTCTTTTGTGTTCTGGATTTTGGATTGATCCCACTCTCCAGGAAACTCTCTTTCTGCATGGTTTCATCTCATACACAGCTAGAGGTGGCAGAGGTTATTCCCTTTAGGGTTTAGAACTCAAGATAGGGGTTGTAACTCAAGCAGTCCCAGCAGAACATGGGACAGGCAGATGTTACCTACCACCACAGTGCTCTGAGTAGGGCTGAGAAATAAGTGCTGGTCATGTCAGTCATTTCCTCTCGACTAAGAAGACCAAGGAAAATCATACAGCTCATTACTTTGTCACTAACTTTGCTCTTCCATGCTGAAAAGCCATATTTGTTCTGTTTTGATGGAATACAGTTACTTCAGGCTACCCTGTATTACCTCTATGTAGGTCAATTTATCCACTTTCACCCTGGACTCAGCTAGGAAACCCCAAACAAATTCCATCTAATCGGCTTCCCAGGCTTAAGCTGTGTTGCTTGTGGTTTTGTGTTCAATTATTTGATTTAACTTGTAAAAATATAAACTTGTAAAAATACCCCTTGGAACGTTTTTAACACTTGTCTGTAGAGACACAACTTCCCCTTTGCTGCCTCTTCCTATTTGCATGAAGCAAACCTCAGCACTCAAACTCTGCTCCTTCCACATGCTGACCTTGGCATGCTCAAATGACCCAAATGAAAGGAGAAAGCTTTCCCTCAGACATGCAAGAAGCCACTGCACAAAGGATGAAAAGAGGCACTTGCCTGGCAACTGGTAGCACTAGAGAGATAAGGGCATGGTCAGACAGAATCTGTACTAGTGCAACTGATAAACCAGCTACCTACTACAGGTATCAGATAATAGATGAATCCAGTCTTTCAGCCTCTCAGAAAAATACGCAGGCTCTGCTTGTTGAATTTAACACACTCCAGAAATCATTCGGTTTCTTTACAGATTCTTGAATACTCACCAAGGTTTAGACAATGATTTGCTACCATTAGGTTATCAGCTAGCACTCCACCCCTGGCCTTCTCTGAAGATGACTCTCACATTGCTGCAGCCCAGTAACCTTGAAGAAATTATACAAGGAATGGAGATTCACTTTAAGGACCAAACTCACTAAATTAATAATTCTACAGCAATATCCCTTGACTGAGGTTATCATTGCCACCCAGAATATTGTGTTCAGCTACGGGTCCCTCACTACAAGAAAGACATTGAGGTGCTAGAGTGCATTCAAAGAGCACCAAAGCTTCTGAAGGGTCCAGAGTACAAATCTTATGAAGAGTGGCTGAAGGAACTTACGTTGTTTAGTTTGGAGTACAGAAGGCTCAGGGGGGACTTATCACTCCCCATAATTACATGAAAGGAGATTGCAGCAAGGTGGATGCTGGTCTCTTCTCCCAAGTAACAAGCAGTAGGCCTCAAGTTGTACTAGGAGGGGTTTAGATTGGATATTAGGGCAAATTTCATCAGCAAAAGGGTTGTCAATCATTGGAACAGGCCGCCCAGGGAACTGGTTGAGTCTCCATCCCTAGGGGTATTTAAAAGACATATAGATGTGGCACTTAGGTATGTGGTTTTGTGGTGGACTTGGCAGTGCTGGGTTAATAGTTGGACTCAATGATCTTAAAGGTCTTTTCCAACCTAATTGGTTTTATGATTCTGTACAATTCAGCAGACAAAAAAAAAACTCCCTGGAGTCAACTATTACTAAGCAATATAAGCTTTAATTTTGCCAAACTGGAAACTGGCCTATGCAACATCTAATGAAAGAAAGACATGGCATAATCCTATAACAGGAAATCGTTTTCACTGAATTAAGATACTTTATCAAGCTTTTGAAGTACTTCAGGAAAATAAATTTTATTTCATCACTGTCTGGATGGCCATTAATATTGATATGTGAGGAAATTGTTTTTAAACAAGATTCATTTTGCTTTCTACAACATCCCTGCAAGGAACATTCTTGAAAAAATAACCAGAACTGACAGGCCCTTTGAAATGATCTTCTGTCCCCTCAAACTGACTTTTTAATACCCTCTGCTGGGTATTGGAAATGGACTGCTTTCCCACAAAGGGTTTTGTGTCTTCTGATGCTGCATCATCAGCCTCTGCTGCAGGTCAACAACATTGCCAAAATCATGGCTTTTAACTTGTCCTGGAAATAAGGTGAGGGAAAAAATGGAAAACAGACTGTCTAGCTCACAAAGCTCTCATTCCTGCCATCAACAAGCTAAGCTTCCATTCCTGCTATCAACAAGCTAAGCTGTAGTAATGACAAGTAGCAGGAGGTCTGGTGAAAGACTGCTGTGTGTAGAAAGCTGAAGAACAGAAATAGCACTATGGGAACCCAAGCTCAGGTTGTTTCAAAGAACAATGAAAGAAAGTGATTCATAGAGAGAGGTCTCAAGCATTTGCACATTTCCAGCCAAGCATGTAACCACTTACCGGTGTAAGTCTCTTCATTAACATAAACAAAACCATACATCATATGCACACATATGGAATAGTCTGTGTGCTTAAGATAATTTTTGGTTTCTCTTTAAGGGAATTCAATCATAGTTGACACTTCAGAGCTGCTAGTAGGTGACCTTGCATAGCATCTGTGTTGCAATGCCTAAATGTATTACTAGGGTGAGCTAAGGATAGGAGTTAAGCCTTGGCTCTAAATTTCCTGGCTTTTTTAAGCTCATGTCAGTCCTTATTGTTATTTCCACATAGGGAGAAGAAGGTGCGATTAAGAGAAAAAATACTGTTGCTCTGCGTGACTGTTTCTTGGCAGCTGGTGAATTTTGCTAAAAACCTTATCAGAATAGACCTCTCCCTTGCTCCTGTGGCACGTAGTAGAAGCATTTCATCTGCAGAAAAAGACATGCTGTAACCAAACTGTTCCCCACCCCAGTATTACAGGCAACCTCCCTGTCAGCACAGGCTTGATCCCTCTAACCTGCACACAGGAAAGAAAAGGAAGACTGCAGATGAAACTCTTTGAAGTAGCCCTTAACCTCAAGTTACAGTACTCACTGGGAAACAAAACAAATGAGCGCACTCAGGCCAACAGATGATTCACTCCCAGCTCTACCACTACCTCATTTTACCTTTCCTGGAAACACAATCAGCCCAGTATTTTTAATTCTTTCCCTCCTCCCAGAAGTCCAGCTAATACTTAGCCAACTGTAGACACCTGCATCCCCCAACAACAAGAAGTGCAAGATGTAATACGAACAATTTCAAAGTCTACAAACGATGCTTGTTATTCCTAGTAAACAATAAAGAAGGTCAGCAATTAATCACTGTCTGCTATCTGCACGTAAAAAGTGACAATTATTGATTAATGTGTTCCCACTTCAAGCATATTACTGAGAACTATGGCTGGTGAGAAGTCTGGACTACTACAAAACCTGAAAAAAACAACTGGTCAAACAGCTTTTGAGGCCAGAGCACAAATACCAACCTTACTAATTAAAAAGATGATGTCATTGGATTGATTTATGAAAGGCACTGCTGAAGTTCAGGTTAGGAAAATTTACTTCAGATGGCCAAAGTAAACTTCATGACCTTTGTTTTGGATACTTTAATTTATGAAGCTGTCATTTAAAAGAGCCATTAGAAATAAACAGACACGTGATATAATCTATTGAAAAGGTCACAGTGGTGGTGCCGCTGGATTGTTTTGTTTTTAAACCCACATACAACTAGCACAGCAGAGTTTCCTCCAGACTCCCACTTGTGTCCCTTCTCTAAAGAGAAAAGTTTCCAATACAGTTTTCTTCCTAAAACACCATTAATGATAGCAGCATATGCTGTTTACAACATGGGTCCACTCAGTGATCCAACAGCTAAAAAGTAGGGAATATTCTATATTCCCAAGAAAGACAGATGAAAACATTCTCCGCAAGTCACAAATATTCCCTAGGCCATAATTCAGGTGGTCTCCACAGATTTCAAACTGTGCCTGAAATTATTTACAGTCAGACCAGTGGATAAAACATTTGTGATGCTTGGAATTATTATTAGTTTACAGAATTTAATTACAAGTTGTTTTGTTGTTTTGATTTGTTTTGTTTTTGTGGGGGTTTTTTTACAACTTAATATGTTTGACATTTACTGCTTTATCCCAGCTGGACACTATATAGCAAGCATGTCTTAAGGCACCCTACCTCAAAATCTCGGAGCCTTCCTTGCTTCCTTGTGCAACAATAAAACTCGTGCCCTCACATATACTGCAGAACAGACCACATTGAAACAGTGCCAGGAACAGAAGCAACCAAGTGGCATCCATCCCCACAAGAAAGAGCAGAAACTAATCCAACATCTGAATGCCAGACACTGGTGTGCATACATGAAGAGAAAAGAATAATACAGTGAACTCTTTCTTTTTTTTTCTTTTTTTCTGTATGTACATAGGTTTACCTGTTTAACACAAAGACATGACATTACTGCGTAAAAGCTGCTGTGCAGCTGAATGGGGGATGGCTATAATCTACTAGTGATGTCAGTGGATTGAAAAAATGTATTGTAAAGAACAAACAAGGTATCGGGCTCAGCTGCTCAATATAAACCAAGATCAAAGAGCATTTTAAAAATGCCTGATTACTCACACAGAATGTGGGCTACAGATAGTCACCTCTAAAGAGCATCTACCAGGCCCTTGAAACAACTAGACAAAGTTTTGGGTTAGACTGCAGGAGAAGAAAAAATATTCAGAAGAATACAGGACTAAACAGAAAAGTAGTAAATACCATAGCTGCTTCGTAATAAGGGAAAGAAAAAATAGGCATAAGGGACTAGGGAAAGCAGCTGAAGGAGGACATCTGTTTCAATAATTTCATCGGACAGCAGAAAGAGAAATTACCTAAATGCTGGTTTGGGAACCAGCAGCTCTTGCATATGGGGGGAACCCAAGACCCTGTTAGTCATGGCCAGAGTAAAAACTAGAAAAACTTGATGCCTGCTAAGTATCACACTATTAGATTCAACCTGGAATAATCTGTTTATACTGCTATGATAAAACCAAAGTACTGCTCTGAAAAAGTTTCAGGTCTACTAAACTCCATCCCTGTCTAAAATAATTAGATACATATTGATTTTAAATGGCCCTTAATAGCCAGACAACTAGAAAATAATAAATATGGTACAGCTTTGTATTTTCTGCAATGAGCCTCCAGGAGCAGCATGCAAAATCTCTTTTTACACTACTGAAGTATCTGTGTCCCCAGTCTATATGTTTACCTATGGATCTTAACACTAAAGTAGCTTATGGAGGAAGTATATGCTGCATTCACCCATATTTACCAACCTCAGTGTATACTGCTTACATTCTCAATGTGCACTCAATGTACTATATTCAAAGGCAGTTATATTAGAAAAAAGGAACCAGTGAAACAACCCAAGTCATACTGGGATATTCACAAATACATTAAAACTATAAATTCTCTTGATAGGCATATCAAATTAATTTAAAGCCTTTACCTTCCAGGTGTTGCCCTCTTTTAAGGTATGAGATACCCTAAAATAGTGCTGCTTGTAAGGCATACTCATGAATATGCTGTTGGTCACAAAAATATTAAATGGTTTTTGAAATTATTAAGGAAGTGTTGCTGTTTTGAAATTCCAAAGACATTCACCAGTACTTGGTGGGGGTTTTCTTCAAGCAAAAGGGAGAAGGATGTTACTATAAGGGAAAGTTTCCACCTTACTATAAAGGCAATCAAAAAGCAAGCAGACCTCAACATTTCCAGCTTTTAAGCCCCTTAGTAGAATTCAAATCACCACACAAGTAATTCCTGGGAATTTTAGATAAGTTAAGCATTAACCACCGAGGGGAAAACAGACTTGTCCAAAGAGGACTGCTGTGTTTTCTACCCTCTGAACCACAGTAGTTCAGAATCTGCTTTGTAACAAGTAAAAGTGATTCCACTTGGCTTCAGTAGTTTACACTGAATTTTTAATCAAAGTATCTATATTAATCAATCAATCAATCAATCAGTAAGCAGCTTGTCAAGTTCTAGTACAGGAAAATTCCACACATGATATTCCAAATAGGAATTAAATGAAAGTGAGAAAAATTAAACAAAACCAGACAACCAAGCAACACCTCCCCCAACTACCCAAAAGCAAGGTCTAAGGGAGTACAAAAAGTAACTTCAAATGTAAAAAAAAAAAAAAAAAGAAACAAACCAAAAACATCAAACACACATTCTTTATACACACACAAAACAAACAAAAAACCACCCCAAAACAGAAAGCACCCTCACTGGAAAATGACAATGTACTCTAAGTGTCTCATCATTTTTTTTCAGTACTAAAATCTGTGTGGCTGTGATAACAAATGTTGCCGGACACAAGATGATTTCAGCTACTGAAAGGACAAGTGATGTTATGCTGCTTGCAGTTACTATGCAGTGACATCTCTAAAGGCTTTCTCAGGCTACAATAAACTGAAAGGTTTGTCAGTTCCAGGGCCCATGAGTAAGCAATTGCCTGGACAACAGATCAGGGTGTAGTTAAATATTCTCCTTTAACAATACATCCATCAATCAGAATTCCTGTCAATGACAAGGTAAAGGAGTCTAGCAGTTGGTTCACACTTTGATTTAACACAACTTTCTAAAGCAGCTAATCTAACTTAACTTTAGTTGGACACAAGTGTGATGAAAAAACAAGCAACACAGCAAACTGCTTTCATTAGAAAATCTGAGCTTAAACATTTTTTTTTAAGCAGCACTGGAGCTAGAAAGCCTTATGTATGATGAAGTGCAATCGCAGGTCAAACCTGGCAGTGGTCCTACTGAGGAAGATGGGTTCCCCCTATGTCTGGCTTGCAAGAGCCTGATGCCTTTGCTGCTGAGGGTAACCCAAGCATTTATTGAAGTTTGCACCATCTAAAACACCACTCGCCTGTGGATTCTGTGCTGTCTGGTAAGTAGTGCACTCCAAATGCTCCTTTTCCACTGCCTCCAAACTCCAAACATAGCGTGCATTTCCGTCGTCTACCTGGCCACCTGGATTGAAGAAGCTGATAGAAATTTAAGACTTTTACTACTCTCTCCAGGGCAACTAAAACTACCTAACAGAATAAAAGACAGGCTTTTGTTTACTTTTTGGATGCAAAAGGGGAAAATAATTGGGCATTTTCATTGAAACTAAACAGTGCAATCATACGGTTTTATCTGGAGTGACATTATCTGCATCACTTACACAGAAATATATTTAAAAGTAGTACGCAAAATAACTGACATGCATCGAGTCATCTTTTAAAATCTCTAGTTATACAAGAAAGCAACCTCCCTCAACAAACTCCACCTCCTGATATTTCACATCATTTTGACAGAAGTTGAGTAGCAGCAATGTCTTCCTGAGTTTTACTTTTGCAAAGCTCCAGTATTATCTCAACAAGATTATGCTGAAATACCTTAGCATACACCTATAAAACTTTTTTGTAAACATTTACTAATTCATCCTTAAAACAGAAAGACAGAAGGTCTTTCGCAAGCCTACTCAGCAAATCATCAGCAAAGCAAAGACTGAAACTTCCACTCGTAATGCTGGGAATTTAGGAAATTCTGTTAGAATAGCATGGTTAAAAATAAAAAAGCTCTCCTTCAAAAACGACGTGCACACTCTCATCAAAAAATGTCAAACGGCATTCTCCTAAACTCGCCAAATGACCTTCTGGAGTGCGAATAAGGAAAAATTTCAGCTCTGAATTGCCTGCAAATTCACAGCTCCTGTTTTCACGTACTTCTAACAAAAAACCCTCATTACGTAACTGCAGTGTTGTTCTTGCCATAGGAAATCTTTCAAATGATTTCCATGTAGCATGTGGCAGGTCATGCCCTTGCTGGAACAGAGACAGCTCCAGCAAAGCTGTGCTTCGGCTAACAGCAAATGATAATCGACTGCTGTATCCCTCAAAAGCTTTTGCGGTCACGTCACAGATAAGCTGCAGTTGTGCCTGCTCCAGTCTAACAAACTTCAGCTATTGCACAAGATTTTCTTCACTTCTCAGAAAAAAAAACCCCAACCAACCAAATAAAAACCAGCTCTACTTGATTGACTACTCTTACCCACTACAACCAATACACTAAATCATGAGGCAACTGGTCAATGGACACTGTGATACAGCTGCACCCATTTAAAAGCACAGCTGCTCGAGAAATAAAAGTACATTCTTTTCATCCAGCCACAAAACTTTCAGAAACATGAGTGACAAATCTGCCTAAGTGGATATTTATTAGCAACACTAAGGGCTCCTCCTTAGATCCCCAGTGTTTTGTTCTAGGCCCAAATCTTCTCTCAGCATAAAATTACTAATTTTTCTGACTGCCTCGGCTTCTACGAACAGCTGCTTTTGCCAACATTAATAATTATTTGTATTCAAATTCATCATATACTAAGTGTTGACCATACGCATGAGCACACTGTGTAAGGCGTCCAAATGCCAGCTGCTCTTTATAGATGTTCTTATGCCTTCACTGAGCCCACCTCACCAAGGACTGTGATGTTACAGTCTGAAAGCCCAGCCTTAGCATGAGCATCTGGGTTTGTGGCAAAGGAGATTTTACTTTTTCCCATGGCCTCTGTGTCATATCCTGTTTCTCAGAGTCCTCCCATTCCCCTAAACATGACTTATCTCTGCAGCACTTCTCTTTCTCAGACCCCAGGATGACTAGCCTCCTGACAGTGGAGCAGCGTGAATGCCAGCTTTGCATATAATTAGATAATGCTCCGCCATTTCTTGGCTTTCGAGCACTGTAATTCCAAGAAATCAAAACTTGAGAATCTGAGGTTTGTAAAATGTTTTTGCTCTTGTAAGATAAAAAGTATTATGCAGAAGTACTGTTTATATTTATTTGTTGTAATAGAACTTAGTTCAAATAAACCTTGTGAGTGATGGCAGCAGAAAGTATCAGTTTGCAAGACTACACTCTAAAATGAATAAAATATGTTTCCAGATTAAAAGTTATAGATGCACAAACAAAAGCCAAGACCAAATTCTGCTGTCCTTTATCAGGCAAGCTGACCTAAAGCTACTGCAAGTCTAAGACAGTTTACAAGAGTAAGCTGATGCAGTTTTGCCATGTCGGCGTATCAAAACTGTAAGGCGATCAGCCCGCATAAAGGTACTTACATATGAGTCTGAGAACAGGTGCTACAATAGTACCAAAGCTGGGGTACTTGGCACCCCAGCTAGTACTGGGGTGAGATTTGACAGATTTGGTTTGGTTGGAGGTTTTTTGGTGGTTTCTTTCCTTCCCTGGAAGTAATCCAGGGACAGCATATGGAAAATAGAACAGAGATTACAAAAAGGAAGGATTGTTCCTGAGAAAAACAGCATTCTCAACAGAGCTATGCATGGCTCAGGAAATGGACAACTGACCCCTGCTCAGGAAAGATTTTATCAATGAACAGCTTTTTGGTTTTACAATCAACATTATTGCAGAAGGGTGGAGGAAGGCAACACAGATTATTATATATTTGCTGTATTATTTCTCAACTTTACCCAAGAGATTTAAAATACCAGTATCTCAAAGCTGGCTATTAATATGCAAAAGCCTTCTAAGGAGGAGCACAGAGCAGGGGTGAGTATCTGTTAAGCAGTTCCATCTGCTGAAGCCAGTGGTCCAAGCAGCCTCTGTGTAACCTGAAGCTTTTTTCCAAACACACATTTTGCCCTGCTAGCCAAAAAATAAAGATATACTCACATTTGGCCCAAAATTAAAGCCTAGAAATTAGTAAGGGCTATAGTGAGCATCAGTAAAAAAAAAATCTTCCCCCAAACACCTCTCAGGAGCAAAGGTTAGAGCAAAAATTGACTCAGTGTTTATTCAGAACTGTACAAAAAATTGTACATAAGCCTGCTCAAACCAGGTGATCAAGCAGTCCCAGAAAGGGGGAACCCAAAAGCATGACTGGATGAAGTCCTGGAAGAGAGAAGATAAGGTGGCACAGAGGGGGGAGCACAAGTGACTAAAATCAAGGCTCAAGGCTGAGTTTGAGCTCAATTCTCTACTAGTTGGCACACATCTTTACTTTGTAAAATGGACTACTGCGTTAACACACCAGAGCAGCAGTAGCTAGTTTCAGAAGATTCACTAATAAATATGCCAAAAGATGCAGGCAAATTTGACTTTATACAGAGCCCTTTCTGGATTCAAGGGTGAATAACTTGTTTTCTGCTAAAGTAGCTGTATCAGAACCGCACGGACAGCACACAGAATAATGCTTCCGTATTTTTCCTGTTCTGAACTGACGGAAGGTGTTGGCTACAAACTTAAGGCTCACATTACCAGATTCAGTTCAAATACTTCCCAAGTTCAGTCCACAGACCTCAGAAATGGGTCTCCTCATTTTTATTTTTCCTCCTTTTTGCAAACACAAGGCAGTAATGCAGACATTAACATTTATTTAAAAGACATTAAAATGCATTCTTCAGTAGTATTCATGCCACAACATACCACAAGAGGTTTCAAAACTGCTTTTTCAATATGCATCACTATCAGCTTACAGAAGCTCACCCATTTCCACAGTACTTGGGATACAAAGATAGGAGATGGTACACACTTTTAAAATTGGATGATCTGATGCAGTGCAGGTGTTGAATAAAAAAAAGAAGCAAGGCTCTCTCTCTAGGACACACAAATCCTTTTACATCCTTAGATCACCATAGCTACTTCTGCAATCATCTTAGGATCTCTTTCAAACACACAGATCCACTCTAAATGCAATTTCTACCTTTGCAAATTAAATTAAGTCCATTTGACAAATAATACCCCAACAACTTACAACTGACGAGAATGGAGACTGGGTAGATGGATAGCAGCCTATACTCAGCAACAACTGCTTACCTAATCAATAACATTATTCTTTGAAACGGAATGTGGTTTGTCGTAGTACAAAAATCAGTGTGTCAGTTCAACTGCTATTTTATACATACTGCAAAAAAGCATGTTATTTCAATGGGATTGTGGAGAATAAGCTAGAGACTAGAGTTCTTGAACAAAGATGAAATCATTTTTATAAGGACAAGTACTAAGGAATAGTCTTTGCCTTGAAAAGGGATTTAAGAGGAATCTAAAAACAGGAAGAACAAAGTGGTTGAGAAGCAAACAGTAAAACATGTATTACATTCAATCTCATCTAACTCTTTGAGTCAGTGAGCAACTGTTACGGTCACTGGGACATTACATATGAATTTTTTTGTCATCTTTATCTATCCACTCTGGGATAAAATTGTACCTTAAGGACATTCCACAATTAAAAATAAGTATTTCTACACTACAGCTCCACAGAGGTAGAACTGGGTTCAGTCATCTTTAGCAGTACGAACAGGCTGTGGACCTTTATTATCAGCCCACTTTACCCAACACACATGCTTTACTAGCAGGAGTAGCAATCCCCCAAAGGTTTAAAACACTAATTCCAATAAAACTGCAGCAACATTACATCTGACCAGTACATAAGCCATTTGAAAACTCCTAGGGACTTGGCAGAGGCTGGCATGGGGTCACTCCTGCTGCAAACGGCTCCCAGAGGCTTGGCTGGAGAGCCGGCAGGGAGAGCACTCTCGCTGTCCAGAGAGAGGCAAACCGCTGAAATCTGCACCAACCCATTCATGCATTTAAGGGACAACCCAGTCAGCTTCAATTTTTGGTGTCATTTTAGAAAGGGATTGATTTTGTAGTGCTTTTACCAAAATAAAACCAAAAGGCTGTTAGTCACATTTGAGACCACAATCTGAAACTGTGTACTCCGTTATTCCTTCTATTTGACATGTTTTCCCTTTGCCCCAAGACATTCTTTCCATTGAATCTGCAACAGAATGAACATAAACCAGGCCCTAAAAAAGAAAAAAAAAAAAGCAACTGCTTTGAAATAATAACAAACAGACAAAGCCATAGTAATTTCTGTTGGCATAAGACAAATTAGTGAAACACAGAGCCTGATGAGTACTCACACTAAAGAATTAACCATACGTAGATGAAAAGATAAGGATTAGACACTGCCAGATAAAAATTCTTACTGAAGCTAAGAGAAATCAAGTTTATAGGAAAGTTTCAAGCAAATACTAAAAGCATTGCAATGCTTGCAGAGTTTCATGCTTTTTCAGTAAGTCAGGAATTAGAAACTTATTTGATTTATGAAGAGGAATGCATAACACGCTTGACCACGATAGGGAAAAATCGGAACAGATCCCAGCATATGTCCGTTCCAGACCTAAGATCTTAAGATGACTGGATACTGAATGCAAGATTATCCAGATGGTTATTTGTCAGCCTGCTACCCTGCCCTTGTGATTCCTCCTTTCCTTCCCAATTCCATTTTCTCCCAGTTTCTACTGTTCTTTCAATTTCAAACGAAACATGGTCTCAGGAAGCAGTACACTAATTCAGAGCTCTAAGTTTGATGTAATTTGTTAGTTAAACAGGGTAATAATTTCAGTGATCAATTAATCTGCTTAGCATTCTGAAATGTTCAATTATATGGTTAACATAAGCATATTAAGAGCTTGAAAGCACAGCTAAATGAGTAATGAAATTCTCTGCACTTGTACCAGGAGGAGAAGGGAAGAGGGGGAGCAGAAATCACCTTAGGCCATGAAACAGCAACATTTCAATTTAACTCCAAGAGTAAATTCACCTCAAAATAAAGTTCTGCATGTAATTTTTGGTTAGCAGTTTTTTTACTTAATGTTTAAAAAGTGAAACATAATTTAACATCTAAGCACAAACGACAAATTCTGTTCTCAAATAAGGCCTCACAAATTCTGTAACTATCTTAGCTTGGTATATCTAGAATTTCTCCTACTGCCACCTTTAATTCTGTGACAGAAACGATTTGAATCCCCATTAAAGGGGTGCTTTCATAATGAATGCGCCACCTGGTAACAAGCATTTCTGTGTCACAGAATATAATATGAAATACTGAACTTAAGAAGTAGAGAGGCAGAATTTAGGAAGCTTCTGAGAATCTGCCTCTTCAAGATACAGATCATTCTACAGACCAAAGAAATGGGTTGGTTTGACAGGGTGATGGAAAGGATGTGTTTCTCCACTGACCATGCTTCTCTTTGCAAAAGTCAGCAAATGCTACTAAGGTGACACAGGAGTCTTCACCCTCAGAACTATGTACACACAGTTGATAATGCCAATGTACACAAAAAAAAAAAGTGGGGGAACATGAAAAGACAGCTCACCTTGTGTTCCAAAATGTCTTCCTGAAAAAGTGCTGCATGTAGAAACTACTGAGAGACAGCTCAAAAGAAATCATGAACTGTTGTCTCTGAAAAATTCTCTCTGCCATATGACAGATGTACATATATTTTACTGAAAACAAACAAACAATACTCACTGTATAATTTCATAATCTGTACAACTTCAGAATGCATTGTTAAATACTTATTTCCCAGTGTAATGAATTTTGATACTGCAGAACAAAAAACTGTCTTGAAATGGCAGCAGTGTGCACTTTACATGATTTCTCCTTTTCAAACATATCTTTACACTTCACTTAAAAATGTAGAATGGCAGCATAATACCTCATTCATTGCTAACAGCTCTATGAATGAAAGGCTCTCTGAACATCTGTTCAATGATATTTAATGCATGGTCTAATAAGCATTGGCATTTCCCGCTCACAAGATTTGTAGGAATTACATATAGGCTACAATTCTGTTGACAGATCCTTGCTCTTCTGGAAAGACTCTTTGCCCAGTCCTCAAGGCTTCAGTTTAATTCCTTATGGACATTACCATATGCTTGTAACTTTGGCTAGTTTGCTAAGCCAGGTTTGATCATGGCATTGGATACACACTGTCTAAATACCATACAGCGTCAAAAGCCACTTCCCAAATTAGCTGTTGCTAGGAGAGAAAAGAGGGACAGAGAAACACAGGAATGGAACATGAACCAAAATGAACCTGATCAAGTGTTTCAAAGGAAACAGAAACATTGGGGTTTCTTCACAGAGCTGGCATGTATGAGGCATTATCATACGGTTTTTATAGCCATGTCCACAGCCTCTTCCCAGCCACAGTCCCTTTAACTCATAGACGAGTCAAAGCAGCTATCACAGACAAACAGCTCAGAAATCACTTTCCATATTCTTATCACACAATGGAGCACAAAAAAGCACCTTGACGTTTTACAATACTTGGAACTGCAACACACGTAAGTTAGTTTTGATCTGTAAATAAAAGAAAACTCACTCCTTATTTAATCTTTTAAAATCCAGCAGGGGAAGTTATTTCAAAGTTTTACTTCAGGGTAGTAGAAGGATAAGCAGTAGAGAAAGGTTTTTAAGGTTTATTCCTTGCACCTGAGCATGCATGGAGACGAAAAGAAGATCTGAAATTTGTGCAATATTAGTCACATTGAAGAGATCCAAGATAATGACAATGCAAGAGCAAACACAACATCTGTGTGGAAAGAAACATGACCCAGCATCAGTTATATCTTTCTTGGTTTGTAAAGCTCCCTATGGACTTCATCCAATATACTTGTAGATCTGCTTTCTTTCCAGTCCCCCACTATAAATGTGTACTCATCTCAAGCTGGCTGTCTTCTCCGCTCTCCACATAACCTTAGCAATTCTGCTACACAAGCCAACTCCTCTTCAGTTCTTGCTTTCTGGAGTAATATTCCTGGATATATTTACACCTGTATAGCTCTTCTCCTCTCTCATCCTCCCCCTCTTCAATTATTCGACTTCATGAATGGTATTACACAGCCTTGCAGTTTTGAAACACAATTCAAACCAAGAAAAAAGAAAACCTTCAGTGAAAATAAAGCCTCTGGAAACAATGTGGTATTATCCAGCATACACAGCTGTACGCAGAAATGACTGAACAGGAAAAACACAAGGATGAAAGCATGAGTGCACACAACTTCCAGAATGAGGAAAAGCTAAGAAATGAGCCAGCTGAAAGTCCTTACCAGATGCAGTGGCTGCTGCATTAATCTGCACTGCTCAATGTTTTCTATCCTGCTGGGCCCTGAATATAATTTTCAGAAGAGACCCTTAGAAACTTTCACCAGATAACACAGTGTTTAAATATCATCAAACTATTCTGTATACTTAATATAGGCAATTTATTTTTTTTTTTTATGGTGACTAGCAGCTTCAACAGACTGGTACAAGGCCATCCTGCCTCTTGCTCAGCTTTGAAAATGAGGTGGCTGTCCCCCTACACGTGTACCACACATATTTACTGCTCACTGATAAAATCTCAATGCAGATAAATTGTTGAGGGCAACATGGACAATGGAAATTTTAGAGCAATATTGAAACTATGCTTAGGTCAAGATTGAAGCATAAGGAGAAAGCTTTGCACTTCCCCTCATCCATATGCAAGATTACTCCTCACTGTTAATAGCTCTCCCTGCTAACAACTTCTTGTGAGGTAGGGCAATGTATTTTAGCACTGCCTAGAAAAACCACTCCCAGACCAAATACTTCCCAAAGAGCAATGATAATTCTCTGTACTTTCAGGAAAATAATTATAATCTCCTCTTCTTTTTTTCTTCCCCCTTTTTTATTTTCTGGAGGGGCAGTTAATTTTAGTTAAATATATACGCAGAACACAAAAGTTGCACAACTGAGGAACTCAAGAGATTTATATCCTGAATTATACTCCTCAGAGCCAGGTTTGTGTGAATATTACTTGCCTGATTGGAACAAATTTTGTATTTCCCTGATGTTGAGATCTTTTCACTAGACAGCAACATAGATTAATAAAACTTGCCTTCCAGAAAACGTAGATTATGAAACACTTTAGAGAACCAACCTTGGTAAGAACTGTGGATTCTTACAAACCAGCTTTGAAGTCACAAAACTCATGTCAACAAATTAAAC
Organism: Pezoporus occidentalis; assembly: GCF_034315485.1. Lineage (NCBI taxonomy): Eukaryota > Metazoa > Chordata > Aves > Psittaciformes > Psittacidae > Pezoporus > Pezoporus occidentalis. The sequence continues at coordinate 11,280,015 of NW_026913748.1, read as the reverse complement.
TGTAGCCTCTCACTTCTTCCAAGCCACCAGGTATGAAAAGAATGGTAGAAACCTTAAATATTTGGTCACTGGGCCCTGAATATTTTGTAAGCAGCAGGCATTTCCCTAAGCCTATTAGCCTCTTGACACAAAGGATCACTTATGGCATGTAGGAAGCCTTTCCAATCTGTGTTTCTTCTTTCAAATTAAATTAAAAAATAACAACTAACAAAATGAAAGTGATACAGCAGCATTTTTCCCTTTATACTTGATATTCATGTGGTGATCAGGATATATCAAACAATGTTTTGCTTCACAGAGGTTGAGCAACTGGATGCCTTACAAAGACATGCAAAACATCTAGCCATTCATATCTAAAAGACCAAAATAAATTCTACAGTTGCCATAGTAAGATCTGAGAAAACACTTCCTGAATATTTCAACCAAAGCAGATGGAAAAAAAAAATCAAATGAAGATCCACTCTGGAAAGTAAATGGTAACATACAACAACCAAAATAATTGATTAAACTTTTTAACATTTTAACATCATTCACCCTATTCCAATTTCTATTACTGTATAGAAATATGGGGTTTAGACAACCTACAACTTCACCACAGCTAAAATGAAGTGAAATGAATTCCCTCAGTCAGCACTACACAGGACACCTCACCAGACTCTCATCTGCCCTGAAGCATGAACACACCATCAAGACCTTGATCTTGCAAGAACCTATAAACATCCTGAAGCAATAAGCTTAAGCAAATGTTCTCATGATAGCCTGGAGAACTGAAGCTAACTCAGTAAAGCAAATACACTGTTCTTGCTAGTTGGGTAGTAGGGAACTGCTTGTGTCATTCTAGTTCACATCACTTTCTTCTCAAAAAAAATTATCTTGCTTGTCAGATCCAAAGTTTCTCACAAGAGAAAGAAGTTGTAATCTTCCTAAAGCCAAGTCTTGATGCTGTTAAAAAGGCAAAAGCAATTCAGAAGGCAAAAATACCAATTCAGTTGAGAATCAGAACACGAACACAACTGAATGCACAACAGTCATGTTTTAACACTATTTAAATCATTAGAAAATTGGCATGCAAGGAGGCTGTGTTCTTAAATGAAAATGACTGAAAATCTCACTGTTTGTATTAGAGTCCTGAATGCTAACCCCAAATCATACAGCACCTTACAGAAGCAGAATTGTTCCTGGCAAATGGGATGACTAAAACAGTCAGTGACACTGCTCCTATGTGCCTTTGCTAAGGCATCTCTACATGATCACCATCAGCTCCTGCTGCAAATATTGCCACAAGGGAAAGAGAAAAAGCAGGCAGCAGAACACATAGTCATGGCTACTTTTAAAAATGTGAACAGAATGAAAACTGTGTAAAATGGAACAGAAAAGTAAGACCAACAGTATTTTTAATTATAAAGCATTTGAAACAAAAGAAACATCCTACACACAAAAACCTTCAACATGAACAGCAAAAAGATTCAGTGTTCATTTAAAGGTTTTATCTTCAACCATCTATGACTTAACTATTAGTATTTTATAGTCATGTATCACTTATTGCTACATACTGTGAGGGGTAGGGAAGGAGGGCTGGGGGAAAGAAACTTAATGACAGTAAGCAGAGTACTTACTAATTTTAATAACTCCCAGAAATGTTCTTATCTACTGAACAAACATTCCAGTGTTTTAATTAAGTCAGGCAAACAGAGATGAAATGAACATGTATATAGCAACTCAGGAGTAAATCACAGCAGTGTAAGATGCACTTCTGTTCCTGAGGCCAAGATGAGCCCTTGAGTTTCTTCCCCCACACTTTAAGCTCAGACTACATGGGGGAAAAAAAAATGTTGCACAGGGTACTTTGTTACTTACTCCAAAATTATTTTTTTTAGCATTTAGCTGAGTAGATAAATCACTAGTAATGCTATTACTTAAAAATAAAACTGCTGCTAGGGAGGCAGAGCATTTGGCAGTACACATTCCAAAGATTAAACCGGAATTATCAACAACTGATTGAAAGGAAAGGTTAACATCACAGGAATCAGTGTCTACTTACATTGCTCCTGTCCATTAGTGCAAGAAGCTGGAGACCAGACTGAGCTGCAGTGGCCTCCCTGACACAAATCTGCACAACCACAAATTTCACAATGCCTTTGAAGATGCATCATTAGGCTTTTGTGGGAAGGAGTCACACTGATTTGTTTGCTCAGCATCCGTCACTGCTACACATCCAATGCTAGAATTATACATGGGTGTAAAATGCAAGTCCCAGATAGGCCATAAAATGGCTCTAGCAGTCTGCTCATACAGTATGTGAGGAAGCAAGACCAGGACAAACTTCAGATCTGTGCTTTTGTGCTTAACCAAAGACAAAGCAGTTACAATACAAAGATGTGGTCTTAAGAACAAGACTGACAGGCATGCCCATGCAGTTGCCAGACCGTAGGTCACTTCATTAGAAGAGGGTAGAGAGGGAAAGAATATCTGTTTCTGAGACTGAAGGAACAAGAACATGATCTGGGTCTCTTGGACTCCAGCCCCAACTATATTACTGCATTATGCTCAAGACACTTAAATTCTACTAAGGGTAATCCACAAGAAAATGCAGCAGTCCTTGACTGCTTGAGCATTCCTAAACACTTTTCATCTCCTACATGAATTTACTGTCTTTGAAGATACTATTTCTATTGATTTTTTTAAAGAGAAAATGTTTATCTTTAGAAAGTACAAGCGTGAAGTAACACATCATTGGTCACAACCTCTTAGGCCACCTTAAGACTCAAGTCAAACTGAGTCAACAAGCAATGCATTACAGAAGATAAATGTGGATGGGTGCATCCTAGAGCAAATACTTCTCCATGTTATGGAAAACCAAATTTACAAGCATTCCGAAACATGAGCAAAGAGCGTAAGGTGCAAGAGACTGCAGTAAGATCACAGTCACGTGAAAATGGTGCAGTCCTTAATTGATAGAATAAGGAAATGACAGAACAAGTCTAGGTATAGAATTTTTTAATTTTTTTTTTTAAATAGCATCCCAAGTGATCTGTTCCTCGTAATGTAGAGGAATGGGAGAATTTTCCATCCCCAAAGAATCTACTTCAGAAATCGACTTCATCAGGAAAAGAGGGTAGGATAAAGAATAGTGTAGTTCTTCTGTTGTTTGACAGCAAGTTCTTTTCCCTTCAAAGCATCAAAGAGTTCTGCAAAACTGCTCACTTGAATCATGAATCTGTTCTGGAATACCTAATTTCTTAGATATATGTCTTCTCTCCCACATCAGCATAATAATTTCAGTTGAAACCAATGCAGGCAACCTGTAACCAGCAAATTTATGTCTTACAGCTGTCTTTACCTTATCACCAATCACATAAATATCTGGGGCCCCTCTTTCAAAGCAGATCTTAAATACTTCCACTAGTCAATAAAAAAATCTATAGAAAAATGTTCACTTTATACAAAACAATTAAAAACACAAAGCTCTAGACAAATCTCACTGTGATTATTTAAAAAGCATCAAAATACTGTAGAATTGGTTGGCTGTATACATCCAAAGAGGAGGATAAGAACAAGCCCAATGAATTCCAGAATGCATTGGGAAAATGAAGACTGGTGACTCACGGAGAAACTTTGTGTTTATATTTAATATCCAGAAGTCAGACATAAGGACCCAAACTCTTTACATTTAAGTCTAGGCTGAGGTAGAGGATTCGGAAGAGCAGGACAGGACCCCAATAACAAAGAAAACACACACTGATGCAAGTTTTCCCTGAGTCTATGAACTCAGGTTAATATCACTTAACATCTGCTAAATGCTCACTCCCTTAGGTGACTCGCCCTTCATTTAAGGTTACCTATGGTTTTGTTTTTTTTAAGTCCTAAATTAATGTGTTCACATGTTCCCCATTCTCAAGAACTCAAGGAAAAAAGCAAACATGAATATTGTTATTAAAATCCCCCAAACTTACACATAAAAATTCTTTTCAAGCAAGAGACACAAGTAATCATCTTTCAAAGTTTAAAACCAAAAAGACTGTATTACTCCCATTCCTAATAAGTATTTATAAGTCCAAAATTAGCATTATTTTTAAAATAATGTTTAGCTAAAAATAAGCTGAGCAAATTAAATGGGAGAAAAAGAGTATTTTAAATCACCACATGTAGAAACTTTACATACATCATCTCCACAATGGCTTTTGTGTTCTGACTAGAAAATTTATTTCATTTCTCTGCAATTCTAACCCTTCGTCTCTCAGTCATTATCATTACAAGACAGGCTGCTATTGGGAAAAGAGGCTAATAGACTATATACCTCAACAGGACCCATACAGTAGAAAGAACAAGTCAGCAACCATGTAAGATAAGCATGTAAGCATGAAAATAACCTTGTGTAGGAAAATTTTCAGAGTCGGCAAGAGGCGGTAAGAAAAGGGCCGAAACATTTCTTGGTAGAAAAAGAGAAAGGAAGCAGAGCTTTTATTGGGTAAGGAAAAGAGAAGAGTTGGAAAATGAGGATTTTGAAGATCAAGGGTTGAAACAGGCAACTTAAAAGAAGCATACTGAAAGTCAGAAAATAGCTACATGAGAAAACAGTAGTAGGTAATGGCACAGGTCCTTCTGCCTACCCTGCAAAAAAGCAAGCTAAATACTACAGTGTAAGTCATTAAACTAATCTAGGGAGTTAAGCAGGTTCTAGTCACTCTCATGCAAAGCAGGCATTTAGGATAGGGAACAGATTTAACTGTGGGGACTAAAGAGAAAGCCACAAAAATTATGATATTGCTCAATATTTCTATGCTGAAGATACAGAGATCACTAAATGGAAAAAAAGCTAGAAAGCTGCTGGGAAGCCACTTGGAGCACAGCAAGAAGAAATCACTTTAAGGGTAACAGGTCCTTCAAAAAAAAAAGGAATCTCATCCCAAATGTCTCACCCACTGTCACAGCAAAGTCTTGCCAGGACTGAAAACAAATCAGATTTCCCCTGGGCCATTTGTGTTCTGCAGAAACTAGAAGTCAAGACACATGCATGTTCTCCTTAAAAAACGTCCAAGGAAGAGAACAGGTTGTGAGTTTTTGGAATAGTATTCATGTCTCTTTCTCCTCCTTCTCCCTCTCTATTCTGTGCGGAGGATGCTTTCTTATATATTCTTCTCCATGAAAAGAACTGACATTTGTTTGAGACAGGCATGTAAGGAAAAAGGAAGTAAATTTTTTGCTGGTTTTGTAAAGGCAATATATTTCATGAAAATGAGTACAAATGTTAAATGGCACTGTAAGCTTGGAAACCTACCGCAACATCCTCCAGTTACGTCAGCGCTGATATGAAGGAAGCATGGTCTCTCCAAGGGACAGAAAGATCCAGTCCCAGCGAAATCAAACCTTCATGAGCCAGAAGTTCCCAACTCATGTGCTAAATTATACATATAGTTTTTTTAATGTGAACTCCCATGGTTGGAGCTTGAAACAGAAACGCTCCATTTTAGCATCCCAAAGAGGAGGTAACAGTCTATTTCCCCTGCCACCTCCAATACACACCATTTCTGATTGCTTCTGTAAGTTTTCTTTTCCAATCCTGTTGCCCAGAACAATCCTAAACAGAAGCATCTCCTGCTGCTACAGGTTTTGCTCACAGTGTCTAAGGCCATTATCAATTTAAATCCCACTAGCTGGTAATTCCCTTTATCATCTGTTAAATCAGTCCCAAACATCCAGAGTACTGAAATAAGTGCATTGCAGCAGCACACAGCTATGTTCCACTGATCCTATTTAGACCCCCTATCCTTATAATCTGTTTTTTTTCCAAGGAGTCAGAAATGCAATGCAACTAGATACGCCAGCATCGCATCAATTACGATACCTTCAACATTTAACCCAAAGGACAGGAACAATAACACTCAGGAATAAGAATTAATGACTGGCAAGGTCATGTGGTTTGATTTCAGACTCATTTATTTCCAGAGATTTGCATTATGATATTTCACTATTCTGATCATTACATTACATGCTTTTCTATATGCCCACAGTAAATCCAGAACAGAACCCAAAAGTAAACAAGTCTCAATACGCAATCCTTCCCATCCTATTCTGGTTTTTAGAGCATACATATTCACTGCAAATCTTAGTACACTTATGTAGGGAAGTAAACAGTGTATTAGAGGACATTTAAAAAAAAAGATAATTTACTAACCTGAAAGGCTTATTTTCAATCCACTCTGCCTCTATTTCAATCCACTCTTTCTCTATTGTGCTCATGAAAGCTCAGGGTTCAGTTTCTTTCAAATTCCCTACAGGCAGAACTAACTTGCTGACAATTAAGGTGAACTGGTAGGATTGATAGCTCTTTTATCCATCACCCAAAGGAAATTATAGAGAGCACTATCAAGTCTATAGATGACACCAACTTGTGGGGGCAGGGGAGGATGGATGGGAGAGGGACAGGACATGACAAGAAGGAGGAGAAGACAGTGCAGTACACTAGGGGGCACAGGCTTCCATCCAGAGGGACCCGGACAGGAAAAGCGAAAGGGCCACCCAGAGCCCAGTGCTGCCCAGCAGGGCTGAAGGCAGAGTCCTACTCTGGGGAGGATGAGCCCCATAAGCCACACAGGCTGTGGCCACCTGACTGGGGGCAGCTTTGCTGAAAGGCCCAGGGGCTTGTGGGCAGCAGAATCCAAGAGAATGAAGCCAAGCTCTTCACAGTGGGGTATGGCCAAAGGTTGAGAAACAAAAGACCTCTGTTTTCTCAACGGAAAACAGAGAGTTTCAGATTGGACATCTTCCCCATCTCTTCTGGAATTTGATTCGTCAAATATGGGAAATGCTACAAAGGAGAGGAAATAGTATTCTTTTCAGGAGGAGAAGGTCACTACCCAGCTCAACTCTTTAGAGAACAGGACCTAAATAAACTGTCTGCCCACTACAGATAGCTTTGAAAAGAGCTGAAAATGCAACAGAACTTCTGTGAAAGCTTTTAAGATCACCACCTTAGATGTGGACCTGACTTTGGACTTCTTCCTAAAGTTCCAGTCAGCTAACTTAAAAATTCCTGAGTGCCAGGAGAGAGCACTGAAGTTTGTTTGTTTGTTTTTATGAAGTAGAAGTGTTTTGGTCTTTCACTAAGCTATGTACGTCAGTAGCTAGTAACTAGGCTTTCCAAATTTAATTCCTCTGCTAGCATGTGATAACATCAATATGATGCGAGATGGATCGCTCAATGTATCTAGTAGTTCACTCATTTCTCCCTGATGAACAAGTCAGTTCACTGTTTAGCAAAGACATCCTTATTAAGACCAACACATTACAATTGCCAGTTCTCATGAAACCCCGAATCAAAAAGGAGACCTTACTGATTGGTTCTGATTAAAGGGAAGAAAAAAAAAAAAAAAAAGGCAAGTCAGTGACAACAACAACAAAAAATCCTTCATATCAATCCCCCATAGAAAAGGCAACTTTCAGAAGGATTTGTTCCCAAACAGCTACAAGGATGGGAAAAGCAACACCACCCTGGGCCTCTGACATCCAGGTTGATGGCTGCAAGGAACAGAGTGCAGGCAGTTTTCAAAAGCCACATTGCATAACTGCATAGGGCTCAGCACCGGACAAAAGGGTGGGACTGGATGCTCACAGGGAGTATTTGGACATAATTTAAGAAAACAGATTTTCAAATAGACCTCATTAAAGAGGCCTCCAAACTTTATCAGCCCCTGGAGCAGCTGCTGTTTTATCCAGTCTAAACTAGAAAAACTTACTGATTGCATCTTTCTTTCTCTTTTTTTTTTTCCTGGGAAGCGAAGGAATCAGTCTGGCACACTGATTCATGGTGTTACTACACTGGCTTTCCTCAGCTGGAACATTCCTTCAGCATCCCATGAAGGGCTATTAAAATAAGTAAATCACGAGAACCATCTGTTCTGTGCAGAAAGGAGGGAATGGGGAACTGCAGTGGGTTTCCTTCTTGCTGCACAGTGTTGACCCCTTCTGCTTGTGAGACCAGCCCATGCTAACCTGAGAACTGAAGGCCTACATCTGATATACAACATTTTGTCTGTTAAGTTGCATGGGAGGAAGAACTAGACCTGGGGTCACACAGGACAAAAGACAGCATAGAGGTATTCTGGGAGTAAGGACATCATCTTTCTCTTCCCCAAACCTTCATCATCTGGGGATTTTTATGTTACATTACCTTCTTAAACTTCAGCTTATATCCTTCCTTTAGGCTAAAAACCACTACATGCTCATCAGTATATATAAATGAAAAAAGAACTTTACAACTATTCTGACAAAAGAAAAATTGAAATGAAAATTCATGATAATTCCATGAAAATTCACTCCTTACAACAGTGTCTGCTTTCAGCTTTTCATAAAAACAACACTGCACTGAATTCTCATTTAAACCAGCAGAATATTTTTCTGTCCTCTGAGGAAAGCTCTTTACTCATCTGCTATCACCAAAACAAAGGAAGAGTAGAATGCAATTAAGCAATTAAGCAGAGAGGTGATGTGATATACAGCCTTAAATGAAAGTGAATAAAAGAGGAAAAAAATAGGTACTTTAAAAGAATCTTTTAAGAACAGTATGTTTTTGCTTTTAGATAGGCATCTAATCCTCTGTGCCTCATCAAGAGGAAACACTACTTGTCATCAAAGGAAGTTATTGTTCCCAGTTAATTAATGACTGTAACATGCCTTGGGATTTTGGAATGCAACTTATCATTGCTATTACGCAATGGTGAAGTCTTTTCAATCAGTTAAATATTTCTATTAATGTGTTTTACCCAAGTGTGTTGAGCTGTTTACTTTGAACATATTCTTTCTAGACAATTTCACAATCTTCCCCTAATCCTGCAATATACGGTTTGCAAAATCTGCAAATAGCTATAACATAATCATCCCTTACCCATTCTCAAATGAGATCCACATCCTACAAGTGTTTTAAAAATGCCACTGCTTGCTTTCAACCATTCCTGCTAAAAGTGGGATTATCCAACAGGACAAAAGCACACAGCGCTACTACATTTTGGAGGCAGAAAATACTTTTATGACCCCCTGTCCTGAATACTGGTCTGGTGAACTTGCAGATATTCATACAGCAATTTCTTTCACAAGTGCTGCTCCTGCAGCAACTACTGCACATGAACATCTCTCTTTACTGCAAACAAGTCCTCCTGACTTAATGGAGCAATGTGTTGTATACCACTGTAATAACCTTTGCAAATTAGGGATGTAAAGGGGTCCCAGTCACTAAGCCAGAAAACATTAATTCCTTTCTATACCAAAAGATAAGCAGTGAGGATCCACATTTTTTACTTATGATCAAAGGACACAGTGGAAGATGCCAGATTTTCTGACTTAGAGCATGGACTTCACAGGAAAAGAGTAAGTACTATATGCTGCAATACTTTCCTAATACACATATAACATTCATCTCATCGACCTCTTTACAATTTCGTATTTTCTTTGATAACCATCCTTCTCTCCCTTATGATTTGAAAGTGGGTTTTATAACTTCTTTTTTAAGAACAAAGTGAGCTTAAACCAAAACAATACCATGTTTGTCATTGCTAAGTGGTGCTAGACACACAGAAGTATTATTTATGGCAACCAAAAAGATACAATGAATCAACACATACACACAGGGTACATATTTGAACCATTCAAGTGTGGAGATATGGAAAATCATCCACAAAGTTTACAAAAAAAAAAGGAAAACAACATATTTCTATTCACAGATACAGAAATTTTCTGTTGTGCATTAAGCATTTGCCAAAAGAACAAATTGGAATTTGATTGTTAGAACCACACAGCCATAAAGAGCGCCCCAGTCAGAACCAGCATAAAACCACAAATAAAAAGCAGTTCAATCTGCCTAAAAACAGAAGACTAAAGCTTTTCATTTAGCAAGGATGAAAAAGGAAAAGTTCTTATGTGACTGTCAGAGAGGAGCGTGTTTCACAGCCACTGAGATGTGGAAGTACAGATCTGCCCTCTCAGAGCTTCTCAGTCCCACACAACCAGCCCTGGCTCTTCACTAGAGCCCTGCACAGCAGCAGTGGCTTCTGGCTTTAAGGTCAGAATAAGTACTCTGATGCCAAAGAGACACAGCAAGCAAAAGCCCTGGCAGAAAGAACATCAAGGAAAGTTGCTAAGGAAAAGTTGCTCACCACTCTGCATCTCATGGTTGCAGAATACAAAATAGTTAAGAAGTTGGATGCGCACTAACAGTTTAGAGATTAATCTAGCTCTTTGGAGTAGCAAGATGATGCATCTCTTCTGGTCCTACAGATAAAGCCAAATGAAGCCAAACACTAGTAGGCTTTCAGACTGTGAATCTTTGCTAGATCAGAAAACCAGTATGTTAAATGGTGCTACTGTGCACCAAGACTCACCTTCTGGATCATGCACATAGAAACCTATAGCTGTTCGACTCACCTCTTAGATTAATGCAGAAAGTATAGGCCTCACAAAAACTGCCTTGCCTACATGTGTCATTTGGGATATGTTGCGATCTCTTCAGCTAGTAAAGCATTCATCAAACCACACCCGCACTTCTCATCAGGACCTACAGCCTAAGAAAGCAAACTGCCAAAAAAGAGCAGTATTTAACATTGTAAAATGATACACTGCTTCATCAACTGTCTCCTTCTAGGAGAAAGAGCTCATGAACAGCAGTGTTAGGCCAACAAAAAGGTCTTTGAGGCCATGGTACAATCAAACTGGGAAAGCGCACAAGATGGTGAGCGGAATCACCAAGTACAACCTATGCTGCCTGATTCAACAAGTCTCTCTCTTGGAGGTCACCATGAGTTATTTATGGTTCTGAACTACCACATATATCAAAAACACATTTACGCAAACTAATTAAGAAGTCAGTAAGAGGGTAACCAGGATGACAATGTCAAAAAGCAGTGCAGAAATGTATACCACGGTGCTCTTACCAAACCCTTACTGTCCTTGTAATATAAGAAAGCTAACATCTAAACATGTTTAATATTCTTGCAATCCAACATTTCGTTTTCTTTTTATCTATCTATCTATCTACCATTCAACTGCTTATGTTTCTTCAGGAGCTTTAACTACCAGAAATACAATACACTGATAGCTACAGACGTATTTTACAGATGTGTCAATATTCCATCTGTATTTTAATATATGCACATTTTAACAGAGTACTCAAGAATTAGCATTGAAATAACCATCCTATTCACTTTAATAAAGAAAACAGCGGTAACGCCTATATGAACTAACTCTTTTACTGCTTACTGGCAAGAAAATTGATTTCTTTGAATTATCTGCCCTGTAACAAAAATTACTGCCAAAATACAAGAAAACAGAGACAACTTTAAAATATACTTCAAAAAAATCTAGTTGAATTAGCCTCTCCATAGTAATTTACAGCTATACAGTAGAAAATTCTTATGCACAAGTTTTCCTTAAGGTGAAATATTACAAGCTTGCTTAGTTATCAGGTATTGATTTGGAAGAAGTCTCATTGTTTATAGTAAAGACATAAAATGAAGTACAGTACCTTTGACCATTAGGAAGTTGTATTTTAATCAGTCTAGTAAGCCAAAATATAAACCAATACACTGTGTTGATGTCTCCTTCCTAAAAAGAAATTTTTAAAAAACGGTTTTAATTCAAAATTCTTAAAAAATACCCTCAATGCCTGAAAGGACATGAGTGCAGTGTGATATGATCTTCTCATATAACACTGCCTGTGACCTAAGAACATGAGTATGCCACTTAATGGCTACAGATCTGGATCCTTCTGAAAAACAGACCCACTCACCCAAAAGTTTTCCTGATCTGATTTCTGCACAATAATGTTTAAGAGCATGACCCAATTTTTTAAATACATTTTTGATGCATTTGGATTATTTTCTATTACTTATGATGAAAAAAACAAACCAAAACAAAACAAAAACACAAAGAAGGCACAGAATATTGAAATCTTGTAACTCACAGCCTACCAAAATCACAGAACAGGTTCTAGCAGAAACCAGCATTTCCTGACCTTTTTTTGTTATAATAATCACAAAGAATAATATTCTAGTTGATTTACAATACACTATGTAGCAGAATTTTGAGTCTTTCTTTTAAACAAACACATCCATCAAGTCATAGCTTAAAACAATTACAGACCCTTGTTCACTGGTAAACCTAAAGCTGGCAGAGTCAGATAAAAAATTCAGCTGCAGTAAATGTCAAGTCAACCCCAAGCCAAAAAACTCAAGTTTTGGTTTACTGTGTGCTTTTGTTGGTTTTATTGTTGCTACCACACCAAACAAAAATACAACTGAATAAAATATACACACTGGCACTGAGTTAGATCATGGTAACTCTCTGTTATCATGGTTCTTCCAGGCAAACCAGAACTAACTTCAAACTTTCAAGCTTGTTTCTCTTGACCAAATAAAATCCTGCTTCTACTTCTGCACATAAAGAAAGGTAACAATTAGAATAATTTTAGAAATTCATGACCTAACAGACTGGGTCTATTTAACAGCTGTCAGTGCAGTTGATACAGTCTCCAAACATCCTAATGTTTATTATTGTAGTTTCTAATTGTAATGTTTCTAATTGTAATAGTTTCTAATTGTAATGTTTATTATTGTAGTTTCTAATTGTAATGTTTATTATTGTAGTTTCTAACTACACTACTTACACCTCTTGTATATCCGCACTTGGACCAATCAATATGTCATGCAAGCAGAAGCTATGAAAAGGAAACTGCGTTAACACTCAGAAGAATATTTGCTATTTAGCTACTGTAAAAAGGCAATTTTTTTTTTTCTTTAAGCTGTATCTTCCAGAGCAGAATAGAAACTAAATCTGCTCATGACTAAGAAAATTAGCTCATGAATCTGGATGTGTTTACCTAGTTTCAAAGAATAAAAATATTGAAATCAAGCAGCAGCAGGCTCCTTTATGTTTGGACCTAGTTGCTCAGCAAAATATTCTGCAATTGACATAAATTTATTCTGTAAAGATTTATTGATACATTTTTATTGTTTTTCCTTAATACCTTATTTTGTGATCAAATTTCTGTTACAGCAACAATCCATTACAGATTACACATTTGAAACTGTAATATCTTTAGAAGGCAGGAAATACTGAAATGTTATGAACGCATAATTAATGGACGCCTTCAGCAGGTTTACTTTGGTGTAACCCATGTTACCTCTTGAAGCAACGTATGGAAAAGAATCTGGGTTATATGGGTAAGAGTAATAGAAAGCCTTTTTCTTCCTTCACCTACAACAGAGGTATCTCTTTTTTCACTGCCATTAGGTTAGTCAAAGCAACCCTGACAAAGCAAAGATTCAGTGTGGTGGCACACGGCAATTGTGGCTCCTCCAAATACAGAAAAAAAGACCCTGCCCTACTCAGGAGCTGAGAAGGGGAGACTCAAATCTACAGCTTGCTTTGTATCTGCTTTTTTTCTTCAGGATTCAACCAAACCTGGGCTACATTTCAGTATCCCAGACTTTAGAGCAAAGCGTCACTGGTTGTGGATCCTACCTAGAAAGGCAGGAATATCATCTGCCCCATCAAAAAGGGAAGAACACACAGCACAACTCGAGAGACAGGCATTCAAGACCTACCCTTCATTTAGTTATGAAGTCTCTCTTTATATTTTTAGGCAGAAATAAAAGTCATTTTCTTCTGCCAAGATAGCTGGTTCAGGAGAAGAGATGCCTGGAGAAACAAACCCGCACTTGTTTTCTTGCAGAAAAAGCAACCAAGATTTGTTTTCCTTGACCTGTATGGTTCTCTGTATGCAGACACTGTGGTGGGAGCTCCATAATAGCTGAGTGACTGGCAGAAGTGGCTGACAGGACAAGGCTCTGCAGCTGCTTCCACTTACTCCTTTGGCTTGGCAGAGGTTTCCCTCTCTCATCAGACTGCTGCCTGGGAGCGTGCAGCTCTCCCCAGGAGCCCAGCTGAAGCCAGTGCTCCCTGGGAAGGGTCACACTGGATGCAACAGAAAGACAGGTTCCCACCTTTTGCACCCGATTATAAATACGCTGTACTATTACTGAACTGGACCAACAAAAGTTCATCTTCCATTGCCCACCCACTTCTAAATACAGTAGTGACATCTAGATGACTCGCTGGGTCTTGCTAAAATAGAGACAAACTGAACAGTTTCCTGCAACCACCGAGCCAAGTTCCAGTGCAGTAACTGAGTCATGACATGGCAAATTAGTCTTGAATACATCAATGCTCAAGTGTTCTCTCTAGGACAGTAAATAAGGAGACAAAAAACCATCTCATCTCACATTGCTCAATTCACACTTTCTCATGCATGTTTTTAGGGTATCTCTTGAGTGTCAATATGTCTTTGGGAGCTTCCAAGACTAAACCTTTGCAAATCCCCTACAAAATACCATGATTACAAAAGATGTATACAACAGCCAAATGGAAAAAAAAGTATCAGGCCTGATTCAGGAACAAGTTAAACCAGTGATTCTAATCATGCTTTTCCACGCTGTTCATGGAGCTGTCCTCATGTTGCTAGTGTTTCAAACACTCCACAGAGCAACATTTTCACCTTTAATGACCTGAAATTCCAGGTTAATCAAAGATTAAAAGAATCACACTGTCGAGGAAGAAGTAGGCTTGAAAATCTAAACACAAGCCTTTATGTGACACTATTCCAACAGGAGAACAGTACCAGCAGGATATACAATTCTCCATTTGCTGCTTTTTCCATCTCAGTCATAAACAAGGTACTTTTCAACAAAAAAAAAAAAAAAGAGTTCAGAAATAAAAATGGCACTCCCTGAGATCCAAACATGAAAGCTACAGGTGCTAAACCACTATTTATACAGGTTTACTGAATGCCTATGGTATGTGGCTAGAGAAACAGAGTGCACCTCACGACATTCAAGTAATTGTGAAACCACAGCCTATGCACACTTTGAAAATCATGGTTTCAGAAACTCAGTTTCTCAGTATTTTGTCTAAGAGGTTTGTACTGTGATTGGAGGGGAGGAGGAAAAGCACAAAACAAACAAAAAAACACAAGTACCACAAATTGGTAAGGGAATAATGCAGCAAGTTATTGTCCTTTAGGAAAGAAAGATATTTGTCTATATTTTGGTACAAAGCCTCCCGTTTCTGTTTAAATGCAGTATCAGCTGCAAAGTGAATTCTACTTCCCTGCATAACCCATGCAGCTTTCAAATTATTTTTACCCTCCAAAATAGTAGGAAGTCATGCAGCTTCCCCATTGGCTGGAAAAATTAGAACATGATTAAGTAACAAATAAATTCCTTTTTACAAGAAAACTTGGCTTGCTTGTATTACAATGCAGACATAATAATTTATAGATGAGTTAAGGTGAATCTCTTTATAATACACTCTCCAAATTGCACAGCTTTTTTATTAATGCACTCAAAGTATTAGGAAAGTGTGTACTTGAACATCTGGAAAATGGATTCTGTGATTGTGAAATCCAGTTTGTAAGCAGAAAATTCTTCTTCTGGGAGAGAAAAGAAAATGGACAGCCAAAGCAATTCCAAAGGAGGAAGATGGTGGGATTTTGGAATGAAAACAGGTTAAATAATCCATCCTTCCGGTGTACTTCACAACCAAAACAATGAAATCCAAGAATGAGGACTGCCACTCAGTGAAAGCCAAGCCACTTGTGCATTCCTGGTATCGGGGCTTCTCTAGATGGAGGAGAGGTGCACTGAAAGATTTGAGAATTAAAGTAAGTCCCCAAAATGAACCCTGCTACCTTCAGTATTGGCACTTCAAGAGGAAGAACAAAACATCAACAATCATTTCTACACGCTAAGAGCTGTTTTTTTTTAGTTTCACAGGAATGGATGAATCTCCCAGGTGTTCCAACTCTGGCTAGCATGGAGCAGCTCCATCAACAAAATACATGGCTCGTCTTATACCACATATTTTTACCAGGTTTTTTTAGTACTGATGTCTGTATTAAGTAAGCCCATATCATACCACTGTAATACAAAGTCTAGGAACCTTTGTATTAAATAGCTTAAGTGTTGCCAAAAGAGGTAATATTAAAAACTGCAGAGATAAGATTAAAAAACCTCATGGAAGCTACAGCTTTAGAATCTCCGGCAATGCCACCTGTCTTCAAGTCTATGCAAACAGAGTAAAAAAAAAGAACAAATTTGACCTGTAAATTTACCAAGGAAGATGGAAAGCCAAAGATCAGATAACTTGCCAATACACCCAGAAGTATCTGCAGAAACTGGCTTCTCCTATAAGCCAACATGAATGCTTGGTTTGCAGGCATGATGCTGTCCAAGCGAAATAGCTGTAGCACCACAGGAAGAGAAACAAACAAAAAAAAAGACATCAGCTGTTGGTATGAGAAAAATCACAGGAACTACCCAAGACAGACTGTCCTGTGGCTTCCTTTGGGTTAGCAGAAATCGTAAGAGTACTCAGCCGACTGCCTTAGAGTAAGTATTTGCCAGCAAATTACCACAATGGTTTCTTCCTAAGAACAAAGCTCAGATCCTACATCATAAAACTAGAGAGGTTCTGTTAACTGATTTTGACGGTTGTTACAAAAAGTTCAAACCAAATCCTTCATATATGACCTCTTTGGGAGCAAAACCTTAACAGAAGTTAAAAGGTAAGATAGGGCTTTGCAGCATCAAACTAAAGGAAGTGCAGTGTGGTAACTTTTGGCAAATGCTGTCATTATAAACAGCAACCATGGTAACGAGCAGGATTATTTTTTTACTCTAGACCCTGGAGGAAAGAGAAAAAGAAAAAAATCACAGACATTTCTCTCAGAGTACATATATTGGTCTTTCTACATCATCACAATGTTTGTGTGTCAAGACCTCACTTTAGAACAGCTGCTCATTTACTTAGCCTAATGTATACTCACATCGATTTCCTGCTAAAAAAAAGGAAACAAGACACATACAGCTTTTCTTTCTTCTCTCCACTGGTTGCCTGAAATGGCACACCTCTAAAAGGAGACCTGAAGAAGCTGACAAACAAGGGGCAGAAAAGGGAAGCTGAGGATACTTAATAAACAAATAACAAAATGGCAGCTGCACTTTGATGTGTCATTTTTGACCTTTTTTTTTGTTTGTTTTTCCAAGTATATCTGTTTAGAAACAACCATTAAATTACTTTCCCCGGCAGCTAGCAGGGGGAAGAAAGGGTTCTAAGGCTACATATATATATAAAAAAAATAAACTACTAAGCATGCTGATAGCTAAAAAATGGCTTCTTTGTGAAAGTGAGAGTCAATTTAAAAAAGGAAAAGATTAAAATAAAATTAGAAGGCTACAATTATCTACCAAATTATAAATCACTTCTCAAAGTATACTGTGGCACAGGAAAATATTCTGTGCTGAAAGCAGTGTCTAGATCACATACCAAAGCAGCACCACACTACTCAAAGCAACACCTATTGTGTAAAACTGGTGCCTTTGAAATCCCACCACTACTTCAATCTCCTTTCAGGAGATGCAGCAGAACAGCCTGGCCCCCCGCTGGCTCTAACCCACCAGTTAAAATCAACTCCTGTTTACCTTTCTTAAAGGTGTGATCCACATGATTAAGATTTTCAGCTTTTTCTCTTGCAACATAGACTTGTGCATCACTGTATTTGTACGTAAGTGCTTAAGGTACATATAGTGCTCTCATCCTATTTCGGCATCACTGGTTTGCCTATACAAAAACATCACAAAATATTATTGATTGGAAGGGACCTCCAGAGGCCATCCATTCCAACCCCCTGCTCTAAGAAGAATCAGATGTCAATGTGAAATACAGGAGAAAGCATTCATACTGAAACAACCTTGTTTATGAAATACTCACAAAAAAGAAGTCTCTGAGTGATTTAGTCTCTCACATGGAGAAATGCCAACAAAATACTATAGAAACCTGAGCATTTCTGCTGGATATGGAGCAGCCAATGCACAGAAGGGGCCAAGAAATAACAAACCTGTTTCTCTGGTCATTGGGGAAATGCGCTAGGATACAACTGGTAGGTCATACAATTATAGAATGGTTTGGGTTGGAAGGGACCTTAAAGATCATCCAGTTCCAACTCCCTGCCATGGACAGGGACACCTTCCACTAGACTAGGTTCCTCAAAGCCCCATCCAACCTGGACTTGAACACTGTCAGGGATGGGGCAGCCACAGCTTCTCTTGTCCCAGTGTCTCACAACCCTCACAGTGAATACAGTGAAACAGATACCCAGCAAATCCAGTTCTCAGCTACCAAAATCTCATCGACTGCACCAGAATCACATGCACATACTTGTGTTCTGACTGTATGAAATGAAAGTTAGTACCACGATTTCCTCATGAAATTAACTTTGAAGACAACTCTACCATATACTCACTGCTCTTGTGTAATATCTACCACACCCGTCAGTAAAACTTCCCAAGAACAACCACAGGAAAAATGAAAAGCCCCCTCAAACTCACCATCATCTATGAGTCACTCCTAAGAGTAAGCATATTTTTACTGAAATTAGGATATTTTACAATTCTGAATCAAATTCAGATTTTCATTATTTTGTACCCTGCTGCCGCTCTGCAATGAGGCACTGCCTTTACCTCCAAAAATTCTGTGTACTTGAGGACTGTCACTGTGTTTAAGAAAAAAAAAAAAAGGGGGGGGGGGGAGGGGGGGAAGCTTTGTGACCTAGAAAGTAGATGTACTGCATGAATGATGCACTGAGCCCAGAGAGTAAGACATCATCATTCTATTTATATCTATAAGCAGAGGAAAAATGAGTCCAGTGTAAAAATTACATACTTCATGTGCTGCAAGAATTTTTATTTATATGAACAGATTGAAAAAAAAAATCATGAAGACAAGAAATTTTGCGGTACAAAGAATAAATGAGCAAATGTTGATCAAATCTCATCATCTTGGCCAATTTGTTCTCTTGGGTACTTAGGTTGCCAGATCTCCAGTTGTCCAACATGAAGCAACAATGCTTCAAATCTGTGGTTTTTAAGTATGTTATCAAGCCATTTAAAAACCGTGTCCAACTGTTTCTAGTAATCTCACCAGATATTTTGAAATACAGGTTTTTTTCAGCTTTTCTCCAAGGAATATATGTTTTCTGTCCTCTCCTGTGGCTGCATACTGAAATGGGCAAGTGAGCCAGAGACAGCAGTGTGGCTGAGAGGTGTCAGACCAAAACACCACTTTGACAGTTTATGGAATGGCTTTCAGAGTTTACAGAAAACAATGTAGACTTCATACCTCTGATTTTATTTCAATTCAGATTAGATAAAGTGCAAGGAGGAGGGACAGGAGAACCTATTACTCCCAGGAAATCATGACATAGGACAGGCTTAGTGTCCACAAATCCTACTGTAATCTGCTAGGTGCTTTTCCTGTTAAGTCCCCATTATGTTGTCTACTCATCAAACACCATCAACACTGAGTGGAAGAAAAGCCTCCAGAATTTCTTACTTGACATCACTGGAGTCCATTTGCAAAATGTAACTGGCGTGATAACAAGAATCACTCTCTTATCCCTCCTCTTCGTTTAAGCCTTAATTCAGACAACTGCCTCTCCCATTTTCATAATGTTCTGCAAAATCACTGGCAAGCATAAAAGAGCTCAGGGACCCACTCAAACACATTTAACCTATGTAGAAAGAGCTAAGGGAGCTATTTCAGCCCTGCCTTCCAAAAAAAATAAAAACACATGCAAAATCAATTACCAGTTCTTCCTATTTGAGCCTCTGGATCTAACAGATGTAGCTTACAGACTCCCTCATATCACATGTTTATATGACAGCCCTAAGAGCATGTATTTTAGTCATGGAAAAAACAAAAACGTTGATTGCTGTTTCAGTTGTCGTCAAAACAACCAGAACCTTGTCTGATTTCATTCCATATTACCTTCTTTGTATTCTCCACTGACTTGCAGCTCACTTTAGAAGATAACACCCTCAAACTACCTAGAGAATTTCTAGAGAATTTCCAATTTGCAATAAAACAAGGAGCTGCAGTGGTTTTCACAAGCAAATTTTCTGACACAGACACCTGCAAAACATTCCCCCTGTATTATTCTTCCAAGGAAGAGGAACACATTCTCTTGGCAGGCTAAAGCTGACACATACTAGCGAATAGGTCTAAGCTCTGGAGAGAAGAGATTCACCAGTGGTCTACTGAAACATAACTGACCAGTCACAAGGTGGTAATGCGTGCAGTATAGAGGTACTAAAAGAGAAGGCACATAACTTTCAAGTATTTTCACTACTGCAAATGCCAATAAATAGTCTTATTTACCTGTTTTAGCAACTATCAAAAGACCTTCTTAATGCTTGCATAGGTTCTGCTGCTTCAAATACAAGCAGCTCTTAGGATCACAGCATAATTAAGATTGCAAGGGACATCAGGAGGACATCTTGTCCTAATATGTAGTTAGTGTAAATGCCAGACCAGTTCTATAGCAGCTCTAATCTTAACTCTTTACAACCAAATGAAGGAACACAAGCCTGACCTAAGGAGTTAAACAGCCGATTTCAAAAGCTTCCAACAGCAACAAAATCTGTTCTTCATCTATTTTTCTCACCTTTGGTTTGCCCACATTTTTCAGTGGAAACTATTGTTTGCCTCCCATGCCAGAAGAATCCCAGCTAGAATCTGCCAGTTCTGCACCCAGCCATGTGTTGTGTTCAGCATGTTGAAAAATGTTTGGTACAGTCAGACCCAAGAGTGCCAACTCATGGCAATGGAAAAACATCAAATGGTTACCAAGGAGAAAACTTAGATAAATTACCAGTTGTTCACTAAGTGATTTACCCTTCTCCCTTTTTCATTGAGTCCTTCTGTCTTAGAAAACTGTAGCTTTAGAGATAGCACACTAGGTACTTTCCACCCATAATACTAACCACTATACCTAAGCCATGAAAACTACCCCAAACTAAGTAATTTTTTTCCTTTTTAGGTCATCAAATTCTTTGAATGGCTAAAGTACTTCATTTAAAAAAAGAGGTAACTAAGTTACAATTGTTTCTTTTATCTGGCTTATATAAATACAAAAATAAACCAGACAGCATGCTGTTCATGATAGGTTTACTTTAGTCAAGCAATGAAGTTAGCAAGTCCAACTTTTCTTTTTTTTTTTGTTTTCATCAAGTTTTAAAGCCAAATAACTTATTTTACTGAAAAAGACTTAGGACTACACATAAACAGCAGCATGAAAATAGGTCAGATTTTGACAAGTCTGAGTTACCTCACAGAAAGTCTATGAGGAAACTGAAGATTTTCTGGGAAACTTACCCACATCGTATTTCCATTACTGAACAAATAATAAAATTATGAAAACAGGAAGGAGGTTTTTCACTGTATTTGTTTCTTTGTCTCCCATTAAATTTCCAATCCTCTGGATACTTGTGAAACAATTTATTCCTAGAATAAGAAACTCCATACTTAATTTTTATTTATTTATGTGTACAGTGATACAACTCATCTGCTATTATAACAAACCAATAGACAAGTCAGCCATAGAAATCTATGCTATTTATTTTCAATGAGCCAAATAGTACACAGTACGGCAAAATAATTTATCATTCAAGGAAGAATAAGTGTGAAAATCTAAATGTTCAACCTCCTGTGTTTTAGGTTGAGAAAGCAATTCGAGGTAGGTATGAGGTCAAAAATGACAGGAATGCCATATGGGAATCAGTAACTTCAGTGAAGATTAAGAACAGAGGAAGATCCCCTGACCTACTAGAAAGACATGTTAGAAAACGTATGGTGCTACTTCACCCTTTATGGAACTCCAGTGAAGCAAGACCAGGAACAAGTCTGCAAACACCAAACTGTTTCAACACTTTCAGTTCTGATTCATTCAAGTCAGGACATAAGGACAAAGCAAGAAGCCCATTTAGGATGTGTAAAATACAGGACAGACAAATGTTAGAAAGGCAAACAGAGCTAAGAGCTGAGGAGCGTCTTGCAAATCCCAATCCTACACCTCCCCAGGCTCTACCAAGAGGGGCCATATTGCACAAAACCATGCAAGCAGGTGCTCAAAAGTCAATAAAAAAAAACAAACCTCACTGAAATCCTGCAGGTCTTCACTTTTTACTTTTGAGTTCACTCACAGTTAAGAGCTCTTCTGGTTCAAGGCCAAAGTATTCAGTATTTTACTTAATCATACCCATAAAAAGGATTATCAATGACCTACTTGAACATGCTTTTGTGGTGTTTCCATCCTCCTGACTACCCATCTATCTGTGCTGAAGATAACCTCTTTTATGATGTTCGCAAGTTAATGATTGTCAGTAGTATGCAAGGTGTACACCATGTGCTCAGAAGAGATAAAGACTTGGTGTGCCCCATAAAAGCTCACCATCAAAGCAGCCAAAAAAAAAAAAAAAAAAGGAAATGCATAAGTCAAATTAGCAAATTTTTGAGCCCTGCCTTAACACAAGACCTTAAGACCTCAGCAGAAATATAAGGAGAAGTGAAAGAGGCTGTTAGAATTCTTCTGTACTGGCATTAACAACCAAAATCCAGAATAACCACAGTATTCCAAGCAAACCTCGTAAGAGGAGCTTGGCAAGAGAACTCTGCCAACTGAACACACCATGATCTCCAGAAGTACAGTGTACGTGCACTTTTGTATGACCCTCACAGAGACTGTCATAAGGCTATACACCTTCAAAACCAGCGCCTAAAGACACTGATGCCAGTGTTCAGCCTTCTTTTGTGGTTGTTTCATAATGGAAGACCTTTAACTTTCTTCAGATTTTTTAAGTTTCTCTCACACTTATGAACCCTGGTCGGTTTTAATGAAACAGGATGCAATTTGCTTTAAAACTCTCGACTTCCTGATGTGATGCCATTTGAAAATAGGCACCTTCCGTCTTGCATGGATGCAGACAGGTCTCATGAAGATCTGCTCCATGCTTCAAACCACCACTACTCCAATGAAATGTAGGTCTTTAACTTCTTGGCCCTAAAATGTAATGAGATCAAACTGAAAATGTCTTATTTTGTTCAACTTTCAGTGCTTCCAAGTCTAAAAGCTTACAATAGCTGAGGTCCTCTCCCAAAATTACTTGTCAGTGCCAATCTCAGAACTACGTCAAGATCTTCCTTTTCACTTGAAGGGAAAAAAAAAAAAAAATCAATCTAAACCAAAACCTCTAATCCCTAGTGCTGTGAGGGACATGTGTGAAGAGAGCTTGAAACACACAAACCCTGAAGATTTTTTTTTTTCTATAGGAATATTTACTTAAATGAAATAACCTTAGAACATTTATTATCACATGATTTTCAGATTCGTCTCCTGAGCTTTAAGATGTGACATTTGTTTAGATTTTGTTGGCTTTTAACACTAGAGTTATGTAGCAGTAGATCTGAGGTCAGATACATGCAGGTTGTATATGACTATTCATGAACTTAAAGTGAAATTAATCTAAGCTGCTCCAGTTAAAAGCTGTAATACCAGTAGAGGGAGCAGTCATTAAGTCCCAGATTCAAGGGCATCCCTTTGAGGAACCTCCATAAACTTTTAACTGCAGGAACAATAAACGCAGAATGCCAGCTCGCATTCACTGGAATAATAAAACATTGAGCTTATTTCTACATAATGCTATTGAAAATTTTATCTCAAGTAAATGATTTATAGTACCAGATTCTGTCAGGGCTGCTCTTCTTTATGTCCCACATAGTCAGACTATCCTTGCCCTGAGGAGAAATACCTTTCAAAGAGAAGAAGAGACAGTCTTCCCTCAATTTGTCAACTGAAATTCTTCAGTAGTACATAATGTTGCAAACAGACTTCTAAAAGGTCTGTTTTCCCTCCTGAACCTAGATGCAAACTAAATGAAGTGCCTGTTGATACTTCATTATGTGTGCTGATTCGCATGATGGTGTAAATATTCCTTTTTAATGCTGTGCAGGTGGCAGGGCTTATTGGGTAACGGATCCCCTTCATTTGCACTTGAAAAGAAATAAGCCTTTGGAGTGTAATCATCTCCATGTTCATTTGTCACTCCCTCTCTATTTTGAGAGTTATAAAGGATGCAATGTGCTCCACTTTCGCTCCATGGGCAAAGAGACTTCTCACTGCTCTCCAGAAGAGTGACAGAGATGGGATAAGAGAAAAACTAAAAGACTTCTCAATGCCTATGGGATTTGGTTCCCTGCCTGAAGATACCAAACTACATATCCCTGCCACCCTTCTGCTTCTGACAGGATACAGCAGCAGCTCCACCTTCATGCACTACTGATCTGAAAACATGTAAGACATGCGCGAGGCTAATTCTGCATTTATGAGCAAGTACCAGAGGTACTATTTTCTCTCTTAGGATGCAATGCACCTCCAAAGTAAATTCTGTAATTTTCACATCTACACGAAAAGCGCATGTTTGTTTTTTCACCTTCTCCAGCAGACTGGCCATACTGAGATCAGAGGCCACAGCCTGCTTGTCCTGTACCACACACCTCCAGCGCTGCTACAGGGTCTTTGAGAATTGTTTTATTCAACCCAGAGATGGGGTTTTCAGGCAGAAAAAGGGAAATTAAGCACAAGCAGTCTGTAAAATACTTCACAAATTTAATCCTTGATTTTGAAAACCCCTAAGGTATTTGACTCGACATTCAAATGAATTGGGCCACTGACTTCAACTGTAACACTGAGCTGGAGATCACAGAGCACAGGGCTGCATTTCCTCAATTTGAGCAATGCTCAAAACTCCAGATTATTTTGAAAGGAACATGGGGTGACCCAGAAACACTTGCCCTTAGTAACAGTTAGGCAAATTTCAAGCATTAATCTTTTCTTGTCTGTGATGAAGAGAAGGCTGCATGGAGACCTCATAGTAGCCTTCCAGTAACTGAAGGGTGCCTATAAGAATGCTGGGGAGGGACTCTTCATTAGGGACTGTAGTGACAGGACAAGGGGTAACAGTTAAAACTTAAACAGGGGAAGTTCAGATTCGATATAAGGAAGAAATTCTTTACTGTAAGGGTGTTGAGGCACTGGAATGTGTTGCCCAGGGAAGTTGTGAATGCTCCATCCCTGGAGGTGTTCAGGGCCAGGCTGGACGAAGCCTTGGGTGAGATGGTTTAGTGTGAGGTGTCCCTGCCCATGGCAGGGGGATTGGAACTAGATGATCTTAAGGTCCTTTCCAACCCTAAATATTCTATTATTCTATGATATTGCCACCAAAGCTACTTCTTCAAAGTAAACTGCTAATTTGCACAAGCTGTCTAACAACTTAGCCTATTTATTTACATTTTTTTTAATGACTTCTCCACCTAAGATTCTATAGGCAAAGGAATACAAAAACCCCAACCAACCACCACCACCAACAACAACCCGTGAACTGCACCGCCTTCTCCTCTCCTGCCTTGCCCATAGCACTTTACCATAAGGAGAAAGAAGAGCTCTATTTCAAAGCAGGAGAGAGGAACAGAATGGTTAGGAGATATACCTATGGTCATGAAGATAGTCATTGCAGGAGGTAGCCTGAGAACCTGGATCTGAATACTGCTGCCCACATTAATTCAAACATTCAAATGCCCACACTTTCCTTTCCCCTCTAACGTTTTTCATTATTGACACTCTATGTGAAGCTGCATTTAATAGCCCTTGTGGGTGGGCATAGGTCATTTTCTGCTTCTGCATATTCTATTTTCCCCAAGAGAGGCTTATGCAATATCCTGATGTTCAAACAATAATGGAGTCATGGAAAATGTGCTCTTGCATGAAAACTTACGGAGGGGGATATGAGGAGATGGAGAGTTGCCCCATTATCCTCAAAAAATTTAAACCAGCTGTACAATAAATAACTTCCTGCACTTTGACACAAACACACTGAAAGGATACTCTCAGGAAACAAATAATTTGGGGTCAAGTGTGTATATCCAACTATAATGATTACGCAGTGAGTACTTCCTGCTAACTCAGCAACAGCCACATGGGATTCTAACACAACTTCATTGATTCTGAACACTGTTCTGCTTCAAAACCAGGAGCCAGTTTTCCACCTCCCATCATACCATTTCAGAATGGGTAAGTAGTTTCCCCCAGCGTTAAGGGAGCATGCTTCTGTAGGGAAACCTGTCTGCAACCTCTTTTATCTGTTCTGTGCCAATGATGAAACCCAAGCTTTACTCTAAGACCACGTACATCCCTGCTCGACATGGATGTTCCCATGTGAAATTCAAGCTGAGGTCATCGTAGGTTTTTCCTGTCAGTTGTACAAAGGAGGGAACTGCATCAAGTCCCTTTCTCTCTCCTACACCCAGCCACCTTTTTCACATAACTCGTAAGAAATAAGTTCCTTTCACCTTTCTATATCCTCTGAGAAATTTGGCTGCAAATAGCCACTAGGCTCAAAAGCTCTCAGAAGACATGGCAAAACGCATATTAATCCAAGCAGCAAAATAATGGAATTTGTGTGACTTTAAAAAAAAACAGCTAAAAATACTTTATGATACTTTATCAAAAAATTAATGTTTTGCCATACAAAAAATCCCCCCAAAATCCATTAGCAAGATACCACAATACACAAAAATTATTTGGAATTTTTATCTATTTTCTGATCATTTAAATAGTTAAGAATAAATTCTACACATTTCCATTATATTAGATAATGCAAAACATGGTCTGGGTTCTCTTATTTCTACATGGAAGCACTCAAAGTATGGCCAGTTGTCACGCTCCTACCCCAAATCTCTTGTTAATTTTTTCCCTAAAAGTTTTGATGCCTACAACAAGGTAAGAATGGCGAAACAACTGCTTTCATGCTAAAGGAAAGTTTCCAGTGATAACTGGCTAAAAAAACCTTGTGAAATGTACCAGAAAAAGAAAAAAACAAACCAAACCAAACCAAAAACCCCCAAAAGGCAAATAAAATCAATACATACACACTGTTTTATATTAACAGGTATATACACCCTAACATAAAGGCCTGTTTCTCTGTTTTTATAACATGGGCATGACGTGGCTCATTCAGGTGACTATCACAATAATTCATAACACATTTGGTTGGAAAAGTGGAGCAGTATTTCTTTTCTATCAAAACTTTTTGTGTTTGTTTTGAGATTTGCTGTCCAATTTTTCCAGCTGAGGCAGCTGGAAAACGTCCCTGATCAAACAACTGTGCAAAATATACATTGCATATCTAACCTGAATCTATCTGTCAAGTCTCTGGGGCTTCAACAGCTTTACCTGAGGCTGACTTACTCTCTTCAAAATCTTTTGTTACATTTGAAGGGTTTTTTAAGACCCTTCATAGAACTTCAGTGCAAAAGACCAGTCATGCTGGGGGAGAACAAACCTACTCTAGCTCCTGTGGATGGCAGAGTGATGCTCTGCTAGAAGACACCTGGCACGTATGACTTCCAACGACCCAAAATAACTGCGCAAGGCCCTGCATCTCAGAGGCCACATTCCTTTTGGGTTTCTTGTCTTGATCCACAAACCATGGCAATTGTTGCTGAACCAGGCAGCTCAGCTGTTCCAAAATATCACAGTGAAGAAACGTACCATTAAATTACTTTTCCATGCACATATTAATAGGTGCAGGTAGTCCATGCTGGGCTGGAAAAAATAAGGAGTGTAGGAGAGGGATGCAGCTGTTCCTTATAAGCTTTGAGCTTGTGTGAGTGCCAGGCAAACACTATAAGAGTGCAAGGTGAGAGAGCCAAAGTGCAAGAATGCTGAAATAAAAGCATTGCTCCTTACATGCTGTCACCCACTCCATGACCATGAAGCTTTATCAAGTAGCAAGTCTCTACCTAAAGTGAGAGGTTTTTAAACCCATTGATCACTATTTTTATCTGTGGAATTATTACAGGAGGCAAAAGGTATCTGGATTCTCTTCCTCTTCACGCTAAATGTTTGTACCGATTACTACCTTAAAGGAGCAGATCACTAGACTCCCTGCTAAGATCCTGCTATATGAGTAAGATGCCTTTTTATGTGTGGGTTGTTTTTTGGGGGCGATTTGTTTGTTTTGGTTTTGTTTGTTGTGAGGGGTTTTTTTTAAAGAACCTCCATAAGTACAAAGTAGAACCAATGCAGCTACAAAACTTGTCAGCATGAAGACTACAGCCATCTCATGGTACACGGCTTTCAGTAACCTCACAAATGTCAACCTCTGTCCTCTTGCTCAGCTCCTGCTCTCCAAATTCACCACTGATATCCTCTGCAACCTGTCGCTCCATTAATTTTTCAACATTCAACCTCTCTCAACACTATCATAATGAGGAAAGCTATTGGAGACTTTCCTGCTAATTCGTTAATAATCATAACCCATCAGTTTTTAAGAAGATCTGAAACAGAAAATTAAAAGACCTCCTTCATTTGTTTTTAGCAGTTTGGTGTTTAGCAGTTTGGTGTTTTCCTCCCGTACACACAGATCACTCATCTCTTCAGTCAGAGGCAAAAAGTAGAAACAGATTAAAGCTTGTGTAAGCATTTGCAAAGACACAGGGAACAAAGCCACAGAAGTCCTGGGGTCTGTCTGCTTCAGTGCAATTTGATTCAGGCTCCTGAAGCCCTACAAACTGACTCCTCTCAGATGAGATTCAGTGTGCTGGCACTTCCAGTCCCCTGCCAGGGGTTTTGCACAATTAGTGGGAATAAACCAGAGCCATCTCTGAGTAACTGCCAAGTTTGCTCCTGCATTAGCCCCAGCTTCCACCCAGCCCCTCCTGGCCTCTCCCAGCACCTGAGCTTCTCTGGCTGTTGGTTCCTACACATCTGTACTGTCTGTTAACATGTACCACTCCGCTGGCTTGCCCCTGCAGCCTGCTTTTCCCATCTGAGGGGACTTTCCGACCAGCGGGACCATTAAAACATTAACATTAACTTAGCCTGATGAAATCCTGATGGCAAAACAGACCAGGTTTGCTGGCAAAGCATGAGTAGATAAATAGACACAAAATAATCAGTGTAAAAATGGTGCTTTTCATTCCTGTTTGATAAAGTCTGCAAAATCAACACATCAAATGCTCAGCATAGCAAACATCTGCACGAAACCAGAAGGAGGAACACACCTGGCTTTTTGCAGAATTTACCTTAGAGCATTACAACAGAACTCACAAATATGACAGAAATCACTTCAAGACTGGATATAAAAGATGATACATCCAACATGTTGGAAATAAAACCACAATAAAAAGTTAATCTGACAAGTTTAGTAATACCTCCTTTTTTTTTCCCTATAAAATCTCCCGACATTTTTAATCGTTCATGCATATAAATATCACCTTTGAAAACACTGTGGTCTGAATGCATTTTTTTATTTCCTCCCTTGTTGAATCCAAAGGCTGAGGTAAAGCAGAAAGAAATGGTGATTACTAATTCACTGCCCCCCACATAGTAGAATCAATCATCATCTTTGGATAAGAAGACAGAGAGAGAGAGAGAGAGTGTGTATATATATATATATATATATAGATATATATATATATAATTGCACGTGCACACATATATATGGTAGGAACTGTTTTTTCACTGTTAAAACTATTTGCTTTGAGACTGGAACATTCTGATCCTGGCGAAATGACGCAACTTATTAGTGGCAAGAAGTGACTCAGTGCCTTGCACTATTTTAGACAGCCAGATGAGACGATCATTAACTGCTACTTCAAATTCACACACACTTCCATATTCAAACTTTATTATGGGAAAAGGAAAAAAAATAGAAGCACAATGGAAAAAAACTTCAAAATAAGCCCATAAGAAAGTACAAAAAACACTACATAGCTTTCAACTTGTTCTTCATAAAGAGACCAAAAATGAGAAAATACAAGTACCTGATCAACTATACTAATTAGCTTTTCTTCTAAAAGCAGATGGCTAATGTCAGTGGTTTCACCATCCGTAGCTCTTCTAATAAGCAAGAAAGAAATCAATTTAATCTAACTGCATCTGTATTTCACAAACACAGTTATTTCCTTCTGTCAGACAACCTATATTCACTAACAGATAATCTTCAGAGACCTCTCCTCCAGGCTGCAGTTGTGTCTGAAATCCATGGTGTGTCACTGGCACAGCACATGCTACATCAGGCCAAAAAGAACATCCCAGTGGCTACCGTAGATTTGCAAAAATAAAGATGGGAAGCTTTGCCCAGTCTTCAGTTCACTTTATTGCCAATCCTATTTCTCTGTATCCATAAGCAGTAATAGTTTTGTCGCTTTAAGCAAATCTTCCGAAGAAGCATTTTATGTATTTTATGTGTATATGCACAATACAGATAAATTTATATATGAAGGCTGTGCAATAGAGTGGTCACACCATTAAACAGAGCTAGAAGACCCACCTTCCATTTTGAGCAACATCATTTACATACACTAAAATGTGAATAAGTTATCTCCTCTCTTAGTTTGTGCATCCCCAAAGTGGAACTCCCTATACCTATATGCTTTGAAATTAAGGCTTGAGAAAGTGCTAAGAAAGACAAGGTGGTATTGGATGCTCCAATTGTATCAGCCAAGCCTTCTAGTGCTCCCAGGCACCAGAAAGTGGTTTTCTTCACACAGTTTATGACCAGTTTGTACAGTGAAACAGGCTATGTTAAATAAAAGTAATTTATCTGTAATAGCTATACATATATATATATATGCACCAGAGGCTTGTAAGCATTAATAATGGAGAAAATAAAGTTCCATCTGTAAGTTCTAAAAGTTTGTAGAACAGATTTAGCCTAAAACATATTGCGGCTGATTTATTTAAAAAAAAAATAAAAAAAAAAAAAAAAGAGAAAAAGAGAAAAAGGGAGGGCTTCACATTTGATATTTCTTAGAGAGTACAATAATGTCATACTGATTCTACATCACACTGAGTCTCTCTCTCTGCCCTTATGCACACATTCAACACAAAGATGCAGGCATAACACCCAGAGAGACAGGACTCTCCACACGAACCTTCCTAGCAAGAGTTAAGAAAAATACAGCTAAGCATTTCTTTCATAGCTATTTCCAAAACTGCCATTTCTATGTGGATTACAGAATCTAGCATAGATTATAGATGGTTTGTGTTTTGAAGCCAGAGTAGACTACATAATCCTGTAATTGCATGCAGCAAAGCTTTCGCGTTTGTAATGGTGTTAACATTATGTGCAAACTGTTCTACACCAAAGTTGCTGGTAATCATGTTTGATAACTCTTTATGAAGAGATAGAAACCAAAGTGTACCTAGAGAGGAGGGAAAATTAGAGTAGGAGGATGAAGGCAGAAATGGAAAAAAACACCAACAAACCAGGGTGGGAGGGGAAGAGGAGAATAAATAGGGAGGATTATTCACTTAAGTAAGTCATCTTCTGTATTGAAAGGAGATTGCAATCAGAGATCTGCCACTTATTCAACAATTAGCCTGACTTTCAAAGGCATCCTTTAGCAGATGTGTGCCATGGAGTAATCAGTGCACCCATTACATGAAAAGCCATTTATCAGAGGAAGCAGGATTAGACTGAACCAAGGAAACAAAACCAACTCTCCCTCAAAGAAAATTTAATTAAAATCAGGCAATGTATCATTTCAGACAATAATATGTTCAATCTGAAGCATCATCAAGTATGAAATGTTGAGATTGATTGGAAGACTAGAATTCAGAGATCTTTACATCAGTTTTTTCCCAGTTTAAGCCAGAAGCTTGGGTGTAAGCTGACACACTCCCTAGAAAAGACAAGGAGTGTGCTTTATGCCACCTTCAGTATCAGCCTCCCACTTTATGCTCCTGCGTAAACACATACATTTATTACACGCTGTAAAAACTTGGTTTCTCAGCAACCACGGAGCATGAGGGGTTTACTCTTCAGATCTGCAATCAGCTTTAGCACATCACACCCCTTCTGTTCCTCACATCTCCTCAGGGAAGGTCATGGGCTGAGAGCTGCCTGGGACCTTCAAATGTGCTTGGTGAGCCACGCATTCACGTACATGCCCCAGAGCAAAATCAAACAGCAGCAGGGGAAAGGACTGAAATGCGGCCACAGGCTCTATCAGTTGTGAACTATATCATGCCTATTGACAATAAATTCTTCACTCCAGCTTTGCAGGACTGCAACCACCAACAAAGATTTCCAGCACATAACACCCTAGCAAGATTACTAGCTCAAATGCAGGA
The DNA here is from genome assembly GCF_034315485.1 of Pezoporus occidentalis. NCBI lineage: Eukaryota > Metazoa > Chordata > Aves > Psittaciformes > Psittacidae > Pezoporus > Pezoporus occidentalis. The sequence goes on along the minus strand of NW_026913748.1, from coordinate 11,247,941 downwards.
ACACACATAAAAGAGGGAAAAGTATTAAAATTGTAAAGGTTTTTGCCTTATTCTCTAAAGCACTTTGGGCCCACATGGTAGTGTCCAGGAGTGGTTAGCCTTCTGCCATCTTCTTCCCTTTCATTACCCATCTCAGCTGTCCAGCCTGGCAGCCCAGCTTGTCTTTAGGTCCCTAAAAATAATCTGAGGACTAAGAAGTCACAAACTAGGAATGCAAAGGCACCCATAATTACAGGTAAGAGGAAAAACAAAACCATAATAAAAATACCAGGGACATGCTTTTGATTGTAGTACCTCATTCCATAGCTAGTGGCAGCAGCTTAATAGTTAAAACAAATTTATGGGAAATGGCCCACTCTATTATTCCCAACTTCAGCACTGATTTCCTGCATAACTCTGACCAAGTCATTTAACCCCTCCCTTTTTTTTAATCAGTTGTAATGGGAGGATGAAGATCTGTATCACTTGAGGTCTGAAGAAGCTTCTTTAAAGCTAGAAGATGTCCTGAAGAATAAGAAAGCAACTGAAACAGTATGAAGCATAAGTGCATGGTAGTGAATCAGCTGCCATAAAATAAAATATTTCTCTTTAAGAACCAAAGATAAAATTTTTAAGTTCGCTTCCTAAGAGGCAGCAAAAGAGGCAGACTCAGATTCTACCACATCATATCATATAGCTGGGAAGCTCTGAAAATTAAGTTCCCTAAACAGTGAATTTATATCCTATTGAAAACATTGCTCCAAAAACACACAGTTTTATGACATATTTACATTTCTAACAGTGTCCAAATCTTCCAGATTCATTAAGGTTTTAATTCCAGCTTCTCTAATACATGTGTGCTTTTGGCCATTCCTGATAATTCTTTGTGATTGTTTGCTCAAGCACTCAGCAAATGCAGGTACTGAACATGGGAACCCCTCTTCTGCATGCCAAATGTGTCCTAAAAATCCTAAATGGTTTAGCATAGACAAGCGAACACATAAGACTTTGTAATGCGAGCTTTTGTACATTTGACCTGGTTTGGAAACCAACACATCTTTTTCCAGTTGGTTTCTGTTCTTTCCATTTACGCAGACAATGCCCTGCCCTCCCAGCATTTAGCTTCTCTGGTTAAGGAATTAATAGCAGTCATTCTTTGCTCCAGAAACCTACACACACACCCTTTTATTTAGCAATACATCTGAATGGAAGAATGAGTGTCAGTGGATGAACATCTCATCTATGCCACAGTGTCATTCTGGTGCTTCTAAAAACATTAAAGAACAGAGCCAGGGTCCTAGCAGTTACTGTATGGACAGCCTTTTCATAACTCACAAAAAGATAGATGAAATGCATCTGTAATCAATATGTTTTATTCTTTGCATTGCTGACACTTTCTTGTGATTTACAATGCTGGTCATTCAGCTGCTGCCCACAGGCATTCCCTGAACATCCAGCATCTAAAATAAATTATGGAACTGCTCCCTTGACCTTAAGCTCCGTTGAATCTATTACACTAAACAAGACTAGAAGCAAGGGAAAGCAGCCGAAATGCAGGTAACAGCACTTAATTTTACTGTCAATACAGAAATTAATTAATTCCAAAATTCAATAAATCTGGAGTGTATCGCTGTAATCAACTCCATCCTGCATGTGCAGCAACACAGTTCTCGGCCAAAAGCCTCACTCTGAAACATTTTGCTTACTCATATGCATATTTCACTAGAACATCTTTAAAGTATATACACTGCAACCTGACCTCTTGCCAAGAGGGGCTTTTCCACACTATAGTGGCTGATTATACATTTTTAACAGCTCAATTCCCTGTTATGAGGGAAATTTCATTGTCTCAAGTGTTTTCTTGAGCCAATGTAATTTCTCATTGGACTCTGCAAATGAGCATCTAAAGTATCATCTAGTGCTCTAAATTATGACACTTCAACACCTGTCCCTAACCTATACCTGCTCCTAGCAGCAAAGCAGCAACTGGTCTGGACAAGTGCCATTCTAATTTGCTAGCACCAAGCCCCATGTCAGGAAAAAAGTGGATTTTGGTTCTGGAGTGTTTTTTTTTTGCTCTCCACTCCCTTAATGGCTCTCATTAATTGCCAGGGTCCACCTTTCAAGTAAGCAGCTCTGGTGTTTAGCAACATACACAATTAGCTGGCCCTGTTTATCTCTGAGGCAGGAACAGAAATTTCCAAGTGTGTGGTGTCTGCCATGCCCATTAGAAGGAAGAGCGAGAACATTAGTCTTTGTGACATATGGTATTCAGATGCACCCCACTGACACAGAACATAAATGGCCTCGGGGCACTGATGGCAAACACGTAACTCCTGAAGCCATCACAGTCCAACTGTCCACCAATTTATCTTTGTCTTACAAAAGCCATGTGTATTCACTCACTCCTGTTAACTATCAATTCAAAGGGGGCCAGCATGTCACTATGAAACGGACAGTCAATAAAACTGTCAGTGTGCTCCAAAGCTTTTTCCACACTGAGCGCTTTGTTGCACACCAAGTTCTCTCATTAGGTGGAAATCACCATAAGAAATTCTGTGTGCCCACTTCTCTCTCCCTACCTCCAAATCTGTGAGCAAACATTAAAAGAACATTACTGGGGGCAATGTAAAATGAAAGCCAAATGAAACTCTAACATCTCATTTTGCTTTCATCCTTTGTGAGTCCTGTCAAATTTCTTGTAATATTGCAATTTAAAATAGGGGCATATGCAAGCAGAAGAACTAGTAAGTAATTGACTGATTACCATTGTCTGCTCCTATGCAGAGCTCATTTGACAATTATGAGGAACTGCAAATAAGCTATGTAGCTCTATGAATGAATTTAAGATCAACATATTGGGGGAGTGGTGAGGCAGTAATACACTGGATCACATTTTGTATACCACTGTCCCTTTTTACTGTCTCTCTTAACTTAAGTTTACTAGATCTACTACTTCACTTATTTTGAGCTCAACAGAGACACCCAAGTGAAAGATTAATGTTTTGGCTGCTGCATTTAAAAAACACAAAAACCTTGCAGTAATATCCTAGCATGGCTCATAAAATATAGGTCTTGTATTCCTTGTTTATCTTAATCTACATCTTTACAAGACCAATTTTCTTTCAGCTACATATATGTAGTGTGGTTGACATGGGAAAATGGCATATGTCCAACTTCAAAATTACTTAAATGATGCATTTAACATCCCCTAAACAAAAACAATCTGTTACTGACAACAACAGACTGTGGAAAAGAGAAATCAAATAATGCAGGAGGAAAAGATCAGAAGGTAAAAGCTGAACATAGAAATATTCATTCTCTCTGTAGATACGGAACCCTGTTGGAAGGCCCTCTACATCTGCCCTCCTAAGTATCTTTCACTGAAGTAAACAGAAATTAAACATGGGAGCTAGCTAAGGCCCCTCGAGCAGGTGACTGACTGCAACACCATGACAAGATGTGTCTGAATCTCTAGACCCACTGGCCTTGATCTCCTGAAGTCTCCAAACCTGTACAAAGCAACCGAAGAACAGTTCCAAGATCTACTTTCTGAATACAGTTGGGTACTTTTGATACTAGTTTGTAAGGACAAAAAAGAACTGCATTAATACAAACATAGAATAACTATTTTTAAAATCCCCCTGGGACAATAAAAAGCTGTCACTAGAAGGGAAAATAAACTCTTCAGTTGAAATATCTTCCCTCCCATGCTCAGTGTTTCTGCAAGATGGAATACACTAATAATTAAAATGGTAGTTATGATTCCTGCCTGTTTCTATCTTTCCAAGTCTCACATAGGCAGGTAAGAATTCACAAATGATTCCATAACCAATCCACCAAGGCATTTTGTTAGAGAGGCCGAAGGGCCGAGAATCCTAAGTTTTAAGTGGTCAAACAAGCAAGTATGGGGAAAAAAAATAATGCTGATTACTTCTATAAGAGTATTTCAACATTTCACGTTAGGTAAAAAGAATGGAGTGGAACCCTACGCTCTTGCCCTTGACTTTATCTATGAGGGAAAAACAAACAAACAAACAAAAATCAGAAAGTTAAATACCAAAAGTTGAAAGTAATGGAAAAAACAGTTTAACTGCAATTCACATAAAAAAGAAACAGAGAAAAAGAAAAGCAAAGTTATTCTGGAAGCAAACACAAATAGGTTTAGATTTAGAAAACAGTTCATTTTAGCATTCAAATCCTCCCAGCTTCTATTAGACTCAACCTGAAGTGATGCCAAGTATTTAAAGGCCTGAATTTGGAAAAATACTATGCAAATGCCCAAGATACAAGCTGGCTAATTCAACTGCTTGAATTTCCAAAGACAGGATATCACAACCAGGACTAAGACCAATTGCTTTTGCTGCAAGGTATAAAGACTGTCCAAATGCCCATTACAATTAGCAGTGGCATGAACAACCATGCCCTTGGTGACAAAAACATATCAACACACACATTACTTACAATATGCAAGATGTACATTGTGCTCAGTTATCACATATAAACCTGAACAAAAAAGCATCCAACACTTAAATTATCTATCTTTGCAGACTGATTTGGTTATTTCCAGTACTTACTGCTTACTGTCCTCTAGTCAGTGCTCCAGCCTGCAACTATACTGAATACGAACACTAATATTTTCAACCACAAAGAACAGGACTTAACTCTCTTCTCTCTTAGATTTCTTTTTGAAGTGGTGTGTCTGTGAAGCAGCCTTCTTCCATCTCCCACGCCCTTATCTTCGGTACCAATTGTATAAACCTGAAAACAATTCTCATGGCGTCCAGTGCAAATCAAATCAGGGTATCAGTGCTATTTTCCAAATGTGAGGTTACAGGAGCACAAACACAGAGAACTGTGATGCCTTAAGCCAAGTCTCCTCATAGGCTAATAGCAAAGATGAAATAAGACTGTAAGAAAATACCTATCAGCTAACTATGAGGCTGCAATGACATCTTCCACAGCATTTGTTTTTAACTGTTGTCACCTGTACTACAGGATGGCATCTTACAAGCAGCTTGTGTTGTTCAGTAGCATTCGATGCAGTTGCCTAATTTCCATGTCATAAAGCAGTACCTGACCACAACTCTTGTGCCAAAAGTTAACATTGATAACAATCATCCTTATATTTGACGGTCTTATGAATACAAATTTCAGTGATGTTGAAAGCCAGAAGAGGACTCTTCCTCTTTTTTGGAAGTTACATGAACAATTTTACTATAGTTCTTATTTACAGGCATCATTCAGACAGAGCGGGAAAGCTGACAGAGAAGCAGGAAGCAAGGAGTGTTGGGGAGATAGGGAGGTATATGTGTGTGTGAACACAATAAATTTCCCTTCAGTAGGTCACTGGAATGTATTTTAAACCCCACAAAATCACACAGTTTTGTTATACATTTAAAAATCAGTGTCTCAGAAAATAAAATGTTTTTGCCATGTATTTAGAGGAAGTCTGAGCTGCAAGCATGGGAACATTTTTCCTACAGATCTAAAAACTCACTTTCTCCAATAAGTCACCCAGAAGACCAGATTACAGTATTATAGTCTGGATGTAGATAACATATTTTCACTACCAGAGGAAAAATCTCGATTTGTTCAAAGCTTTACTCATGCATAGAACATGCTTTGGAGCAGCATTTCGAAGTTATTTAGAAGACAAGGTCTTACGTTAAAAAAAATTAGTAAATCTTTCACAAACTCGTAATAGTGTAGGTTGCAAAATGAGGTTATCTACACTAAATATTGTTGCAAGATAGGGTAAAAAGGTATTTATTCTTTTACTATTAACAAAATGGAAAGATCTTTACATAAAGCTGAATACAAACTGGGAGGAGTACAAATGCCTTTGGCTAGACAACTTATAAAACCACTTAGGTTTCCTGAGCTTCAGTATACCTGATTTTTTCCCTTAAACATTTCTCAAGGTCCCGAATGAATTTAATCCATTTATCTTACTGAGATGGACTAAGTAGTTTTACCAAGTTCTGCTAATTTTCCATAGAGCAGCTTAGCAGAGGACAAGCACGCCACAGCACAGCTCCAGCAGCCCAGCCAAGTGCTGATGCATATGGTGCTTGCACAGCTAAAAACCATGGCTCTGCACTGCAGCAGCACTCCAGCTGCACCAGAAACACTTTAAAAACTGCAATAATAATAAATACAGAGATTTCCCACTAGTCAAGGTGCGAATCCTGATAGCAGTCTATTATTTTTGCAGCCCTAGAGCATCACAGAGATGAAGTTGAAAGCTGCACATGGACAGCACTATAAGAAGAAAACAGGATTGTGACTGACACAGCAACAAACCAGCCTTCACAAAGAAATGGAAAGCACATGTGTCATTTCAGAACTCCACATTCAGTCCCATTTTACAATGCCAACTGCAAAAAATACAACCGCAAACAGTTTGCCCGCTGACGAATTGGTACCAAAGCCCTGGAAAATCCTACAAATACTGGCAAAGTCTTTTCATGCTAAATAATATGTCCATTGCAGAGATGAATCCAGTTCAAGGCTGATCAGAAGCAGGAAGTAATAAAGAAAGAAAGTTAGCATCAGACCCAGTAGAAAGTCTTTAACACCCAATTATAACTATAAACAGCTGTAAAAAGTTTTAAAATTTACTGAAATCAGGCTAGTAGTGTATGCACCACATTTAGGTATTTTTTTCTATGAAAATCCCTAGCATATCAATCAGCTTTAAGGAATGACTAATAAATTTTAATACTGCTTTTGAAGTTCATATTAAAGCATTTTACAACAGGAACTTATTAGGCTTGATATTGACTTGCCATACTAGAGTTAATGAGTATTCATTACTAATTTAAAGACAGCAGAACTCATAGAAAACAAATATTAGAAAAGATCATTAATAAATACTCAGTATACATAAGATTTTGAAGCTCCCTCTGCTCAAAAGGAGGGAGTCCTAAAAACGTCTGAACTGCAGTCCTACCTTCACTTGCCATTATGATTACAACTGGATCAAACAGAAAGGAATGTTGCTTTATCATCCTAAACTACACCTGAGTATAAAAATTACATTAAAAAGTCAAGTCTTGTGAAACTACACTTCTAAGGCAACACTTAAGTGGAGCCACCAACTACCAAAATGAGAAACTGCAGAACTCAGAAAGCCTTTTTGCATCAGCCTGAGTAAATTGCATTTACAGAGCAGGGATAGCACAGGTAAAATGTTATGACGCTTTAGGACTGAAGAATAACTACAAGTGTGGGTAGGTCATTTGTGGGCTACCCAGCAACATTCAGATGACTGAAAAGCTCCTGAGTACTCTTCTGCATCTTGCCCAAAAGGTACCATTATAAAGCACTCACACTCCCCTCCAGCCATGAAAACCAAGACATAAATCCAGCTTCCAGCAACAGAGTCAACAAGCCTCTTTATTACCAATAAAATTGTTAGTAGCAAACATATAAACTTATTTCTAAACTATTTTCTTAAGGGCTGTGAACTAGTTAGATTGATGGTAATTATTCAATCCTAAAATCCTAAAATCTGGTTTTGCCTTGGCTGAAAAAATACAAAAAAAAATTAAAAAATCTTAAATCCCAGCCTTGCAGTAAACATAGATTTGTTTTCTATTGCAGTGTGTGGGGTTTGATGATGTAAGTACCACAGCAACAAAAAGCTTTCACTCAATTCTGTACTTGATTCAAAGGCAACTGTAGTACAGGCAGGGCTGGCAGCATCAGCTATTAGCCAGAAAGTGGCATAACACTTTCCATGATACAGCTTAAGTCACATCTACAATAATTGATTCTTCATTATTTGCCCATATACATATAGCCATAATACTCATGGATTATATATATGGGTAGCTAAATGCTCACTGTGCAGGATGACAGGGAAACAGTATAATTTTATCCATGTGAAAAACAGAATTTATTTTCTCATGAGTCTTGTTTCAGATCATGAACTTGAGAGATTGGAGAGGGCTATGGTATGAAACATGTCATTTGTTGTCCCTCCCACAAGCTCCCCAAAATTGACTAAGGTATAAGATAATGAAAGTATAGTACTTCAAAATTACTATTAGAGAGACCCATTAAAACATTCAACACTACTGCTAAGATCTCACCCATGCCTGACTTGCTCCAGGGATGGAATAAACTACACGATGTGCCCCAAAAGATTAAAGCTTTGGTGGCAAGGTAAATCTTGGACTATGCATTAAAACAGTTTTATTCTGTCTCCATCCTGAGCACTTAACAGTCAGCTATGGAAAGAAATAAAGGTACAACTGTTTTCTTTATCTGGGAGAAAATGGTGGGGAAAGCTTAAAGAGAACGACAGAAAAGCAAAGACAGCAGAATCACTGCAATGCAGAAGACGCTGGAATTATGAAATATGATAGAGAAGGAGAAACAGGACTGAAACAAAAGAAACGAGGGAGCACAGACATAGTGGGGAGCTGTGGCATCATTCAATGAGGAGTATGCTGCCCAGGGACAGAAAAACAGATTTCTTCCCCCAATTGCTCAGCCTGAGGAATCACAAATGAGAGGTGGTGGAAGCTAGCAATGGAGTAGGGATGTAAAAAGTTCATGTGAGACATCAGAGCAGAGGAGATTCTGACCAAAGCTTTGGATGCCCTAGTCCTGCAACTCCTCCCCTCTCACAAAATTGTCTGCTGCCAGGGCAGGGGCACACAGAAAGCACCAACCAGCAGAAAGGACTTCACTAGCTCACCTGGCAAAGTTTGTACTCACTGTTTAGACACCTTTCATGCCTCATTTTAGTTCCGTATCAAATCTGCAAAATTTATCTTTAATGAAACACCTATTAAGTTCAGTTAAGGCAAGCAAACAAATACACAAACTTGGAATAGCCTCCCAAATCAGTTTAAAAGTTAACGCAGAAAGCAATAGATCAGTTGTGATTCAAGACATCAGGGCATCTGAACTCTCTCCTGTGCTTGCTGTGTGACCTTAGTCAGACAAGTAACACCACTCATGCTTTCAGTACCTCTGTTTCATTATGATTTCTTCCTGCGAGGGACAACTGGAGAGCTATGCATTAAAGAACACAAGGATACTGAATAGGACTCATCACTCAGGCTGGTATCAAAACACATGAAAAAAAAGAATTCATATGAGAAAGAGTGAGAACCAAGGTTATTAAGGTTGAAGTCACTATGAAAAACTGATAATTTTTAAAATGGGGTTGACTGTAATGTCTTTGATAATATACAGATTCCAACTACTGTACATGTCAGAATTCCTTTGAAGGACAAAAAATTTAAGCCCTACGTATTTTCCTTTGGGTCACTGATTATTTCTTCTGATATTCACAGAGTTTTATTTCCCTTTTGCACCAAAGAAGAGGCACCTGTGTTTCTTCAGTCACTTATAATATTCAGATTCTGCTTTTGAACTTTCCTTTGCCCCAGTTTCTTGTCATCACTGCTTAGTTATCAGCATGGGGAAGCAAGCAAGTAGCTTTGTCTCTTCCCTCAGGCAATGCCATTGCTGCGCTTTGATTTGCGTCACAGAGACAAAAAAAGTAGAACAGCTGCAGACCTTAATTGCAGAAACCACGTATGTGAAGCTGCAGCTCTGTTTCACTGTTGTTCTTCCAGCTAGAAAAATTTATTAAAGGCCCAGTCCTGCTTGCTGAAAACCAAGCTGTACAATAGCACAGCATGCAACTTTCAGAGACAGTGGAATACAGTCAAAAATTTAGAAATCTCAATAGTTTTAAGTAGAACAAAGTCACGTTTAAGAAACACAGACTCTTGTACCAGCTTCATCACCTGAGTGTTTCCCACAAGCCTGTTAAGGCAGCAAAACCATTGCTGCTTGTTCCTGTTCTCCAGCCCTATCCTCAGAGAGGATGAATGGGCACAGGCAATTTATTCTGTTTGCCAAAGTGGGTTACTGTAATAGGAAGGGCCAAGTGCCTTAGTTGTTGATTAGGTGTAGGTAGTACATTTATGTTAATAAATACAAGATCAAAGAGTCACACCTGGCATTTGCAGTCAGGAAAGACCAGCAGGCTTGGTACTACATCCCAAGTTCCTGTCTTTCCTCAGACTTCAGCCATAGCTCTCTTTCCCACATAAATCCCCTTCTTTAGGCATCCACAGGTGTATTCCCACAACAACCAAGACTGGTTTTGCACTTCATGGGCATGGAACTGAAGAGCTTGTCTTTTGGAGAATTCTCAAACAGTGAAAGCTGCCACTGTGATACAGCCTGGCAAGGAAAACAATCATGGAATCATAGAATCATAGAATAGTTAGGGTTGGAAAGGACCTTAAGATCATCTAGTTCCAACCCCTGCCATGGGCAGGGACACCTCACTCTAAACCATCTCACCCAAGGCTTCGTCCAACCTGGCCTTGAACATTGACAGAGATGAAGCATTCACAACTTCCTTGGGCAACCCATTCCAGTGCCTCACCACCCTTACAGTACAGAATTTCCTCCTTATATCCAACCTAAACTTCCCCTGTTTAAGTTTTAACTGTTACCCCTTGTCCTGTCACTACAGTCCCTCCCCAGCATCCCTATAGGCCCCCTTCAGTTACTGGAAGGCTGCTATGAGGTCTCCACGCAGCCTTCTCTTCTCCAGGCTCAACAGCCCCAACTTTCTCAGCCTATCTTCATATGGGAGGTGCTCCAGTCCCCTGATTATCCTCATGGCCCTTCCCTGGACTTGTTCCAACAGTTCCATGTCCTTTTTATGTTGAGGACACCAGAACTGCACACAATACTCCAGGTGAGGTCTCACAAGAGCAGAGTAAAGGGGTAGGATCACCTCCTTCGACCTGCTGGTCACGCTCCTTTTGATGCAGCCCAGGATATGGTTGGCTTTCTGGGCTGTGAGCACACACTGCAGGCTCATGTTAAGTTTCTCACCAACCAACAGCCCCAAGTCCTTCTCTTCAGGGCTGCTCTGAATCTCTTCTCTGCCCAACCTGTAGCTGTGCCTGGGATTGCCCCGACCCAGGTGTAGGACCTTGCACTTGGCATGGTTAAACTTCATGAGGTTGGCATCAGCCCCCCTCACAAGCATGTCAAGGTCCCTCTGGATGGCATTCCTTCCCTCCAGGGTATCAACCGAACCACACAGCTTGGTGTCATCGGCAAACTTGCTGAGGGCGCACTCAATCCCACTGTCCATGTCAGCAACAAAGATGTTAAACAAGACCAGTCCCAACACCGATCCCTGACGGACACCACTCGTTAACTGGTCTCCAGCCAGACACTGAGCCATTGACCACAACTCTTTGTGTGCGGCCATCCAGGCAGTTCTTTATCCACTGAGTGGTCCACCTATCAAATTGATGTCTCTCCAAATATTTATAGACAAGGACGTCGTGTGGGACAGTGCCAACTATATGGCCAGACAGATACTCATCTGGACTGCAAAATACACAAGTTTATCATCTTAAACTGCATCATATAATATTTTTTTCCTAATGAATTGCTGTCTTTCAGCTATATAGACCCACTGGATCTGAATGGCTTTTTTTCAGGATTCTATAAAGACACTGATCTGTTTACATACTGTCCAATTTATCAGATGCTTCCACAGAGTATTTCAAGATTTAGTTTGTTTACTGTGTAGCAGGTTATAAACAAATTTTATATTAAGAATCATCATTATCTAATGACGATCTTTCACTTCTAAAAAAAAAAAACAGACCAATTCTGAAAGGGGTAATGTGCTAACACATTAATATTTGAGAAAAAGGAGTGCGGATGGAGGAGGGCTCTCTCTTTAAGCAATACTGAATACTCATTTGATCAAACCTAGAAGTGTGTTTAAAAATATTTTTCCATATAGAAGCAAAAATGAAGCGTAGAAAGCATTCAACACACTGAGAAAGGGAGGACCACCAATGAGAATCATAAACAACATTGATATATCATATTAGGAAGAAAGCTTGCAGTACCTCAAACCCTTAGCAAGTCACTATACAAATTCAGATGCAAAATGCACTCCGACTATGTAATCAAGACTAAGTTACACTTGCACTAGCCACGTGTTGATGATGCAATAGCTGGATAAATCCACTCCCCCATCCAACCTCCACCAGCTGACTCAATAGCAGAAAGGAGCATGAGGAAATTTTCATTACACTGTTATCATGTGTGTTACACACCCCTGCTGTCATAAGGAAAAAAGACTGAAATAAAAATGTTCTACCTTAAAAGAGCACTCTATTCTCAATGTATTTACAGTGCTGCAGAAGCATAAAGTTTGGATTACTAATGTGGATTATTCACCAGCAAACTCTCAGGAAAATGCAAGCTGTAGAAAGTCTTGCTTGTTTCAATTCCTTCAGCAAAAGCCAAACCTCTTCCAGGCAACCCTGCAGTCTACTTTAAAAATGCTTTGATGCTTCTGAAATTTGCATCTTGCAAACACCACGCTTACTACCTTATAAAAAAAAAAACCTTGAAGCACTGTTCCATTGGTTCAAAGAACAAACATCCAGCAACAGAATAATAAGTCACTAAGGTGTTTTTGGTGGTATTTCCATAATCATTTTCTCTACATTACTTGTTTGTATTGGGTGAATACACTGCAACTTCTCATCTTTACCACCATGTTTTCAGCAAGTCCAGCTGTTTTGGGGAGAGCTCAATTCTGCCATTAATGTACAACAGTTGGAAATACAGGTTTTTCTGTACTCAAGGGCATTGTTTAAACATACCAAACAGCTCTGGCTTAAAGCATAGATCTGTACATTTCTAGGAGTACTCATTTTTGTGCCTCACAATCAAGCTATGTGCTCTAAGGGGTTCTGCCCATGACCATGCTTTATTCCTGAATCTCCTTCCCAAAAATAAGAACAGCCGAACACCAGACAGGAAAAGATGATGGCAGAAACCTCTGTATCAGAGCTGTTCTCACACGTTTGCTGTCAAGTATAGAATGTACTTTTGGGCTTACAGTTGCTGACTTACTTTAATCACATTTGTCATGGGAAATATTAACAAACATGGGTGATAACAATGTTTTCCACCTACAGTGAAATGTTCTGAAAGGCAAGATGCCTGGTGGCTAATTTTCTCCTTTTGGTAAATATGCATATAGCCCGTCTTGGTTTTGACTCAGATGATATTTAAAATATTTTTAGAGGCAACCACCAGCTAGACCAAACATTCTCCCTTTCCTGAAACAGTAGCTCTCTTTTATGGTCTCTGAAGCATCCTTACTTTCCCTGTCTACCTTCCAAATGAAACTCAGTTCTGCTTATCTGCTTTATCAGAGCTCTTCCCCACACCTTCACAGAGACACAATTCTATACAGCCTATCTCAGCCTTTGACTACCAAAGTATCACCTAGACACTTCACTTTCTGGTCTGATCTGGAGAGAAAACAATGTGATGGTATCTATTCATTATAGAATTATGTACAAGACAGATGGTTCTGGGACAATGGGACCATGTGTGGAAAATGGGCCTGTTCTCAAACACAACTAGCAAGAAGAGATATGTAACAAGACAAGTTCATCCCTCCATAGGCAGTGAAATTCTTACACTAAAGATGAACCTGACTACCAAGAGTGCTGGCTGAATTCCACATCTGTCTTTCAGATGAGTACCTAATGTACCTTGATTTAAGTTTAACAAAAGCATCACAGAGGAACAAGGCGTGCATGCTGAAAAGGCACCAAATGGCGACACATTTGTACTGCTGCTTGGCTAGAACAATACAGCATTTATTACAAGTTAAACATTTACTCAAAACAGGGCTTCTGAAAACTTTCTGTCACAGTGTAAATTGCTGTGATACAGCATGAAGTTCCATACAGAGGAGCACACACAATGGAAGACGCAAAACAATTCTGCTGGCTTGACCCTTTCTGTTTTGTTTTTTTTCCTGAGCATGGGGAGACATACTTGAATATTCCATATTTGTCTTCAAGAAGATAATAAATTACCACAGCATTTTTCCTCTTTGATTTCACCTCGATCTAACTTAGTTAAGGAGAGAAAAAAGTAATACAAAGATGGGGGTACAACAAAGTAAGTAATGGACTTAGGCTTTGTTAACCATGTGGCCTTGTTTGAGTTTCAGCTTTTGTTTCTAGCTGCCTAAACAGAAAGGAAGAGACAGAAATAAATTACTTGGTCAAAATAATTTTACAACATGTATCAGTACAGCTTCACCCAAATTATCCTACTTTTGGATGACAAGGAATTTGCCCTAGGGCAGCATACTATGACTTGGGCACCAACAGCATAAATTCCTGGGATAAAATACCCCTCTACTCCCACCTCCCAGTTTAGAAGAGTAATGGCCTGTCCCTAGAGGGATCATCAAGCAACTTTGCCACATAAAATCCTATCTGCTTTCCCCCTAGCATTCAAACTTTAAAGACTAGTATTCCTTTAATGCTGTATTGTCAGTTGAATGATGCTGATTTTTGAGACTGCTATAGTAAGCAGCCAAGGAATCCAGTCACAGCTTTACTTGAGACAATTCTTGTATGCTCCCAGCCCCCAGAGGCAAGAGGCTGGCCTGAAGTCTCCAATGTTTACATATTTATATACAAAAACACACATGGACAATTCATCTTAGACTTCTCCACTGAGAAAAATGACATGAAAGCCTCTCCACCCCCTAAATAGTACAACTTGGCAGAAGGACAACCATAACTGAGATGAGCACACAGCTGAAGAGTTTTTCCAAACGCACTGGCTGTCCTGCCCTACTGCAAATGGTGAGTTTCTCCCTTTGAATTAACATCTGATAAAGACTAGAATGAATTAGTCCATCCACAGAACTGAAACAGCACAGAAACAGGCGCCACAGAGACATTTACATAATTACCTAATGTGCAAGGTCACAATGCACTGTACTAAATATTCCATGTATTGTAAACAGGCAATTTCTGCAGAACAAAAGCATGGGCAACATTGTTTTGCTCACCTATTATAGTGACCTCATCAAGAGCTTCATTACAAGAACAGGACATGTGCTTAGAGAAGAAAATAATACAAATTTTGTCCTTTGCCAGCATGACTGGAGGCATGGTGGTGGCCCTGCTTTCCATTACATTCAACAGATCTGTGATGTCTTTTGGTCAAAGTTTCTGTATTAATTAGCTGCTTTCAGAAAATGTTTAAAATTTTACCACTCCCATCCTTTGCAGTACACTTCAGTACTCCAGGCTCTCAATGCCCTTCAGCAAGCCACTCCTCCTCACAGGCCATCACCTCTCCATTCCTCAAACATTCTCACACCACGGTTTCATTTACAGAGGGCTCGTGTTTCTGTCATCTGGCTACCACATTGGTGGCAAGGTTTTAAAAAGGATAGAATAAAGCAGAGCTTGTCCCTCTCCACCAGCCAATATGAAGCCCATACTGGCACTCAGCAGGCAGCCTCTACATCAACAACCAGTCAGTAATCTCTGAGGGCTAAAACCAGCAAATGATCTCCTTGTTTCTGAGAAAGGCTTTAAACAGAGTTGAGACTATATCAAGAACCAGAAAAAGGCCTATTGAAAAAGAAGGAGGGAACAAAAAAGCCCCCATCAACTACATGTGTGATAAAACTAAGGCAACACAAAATCCCAGCTGACATGCAGGAACCAAAGATTTATTCATCCTCCTTTCTGTGAAGCTCCTTGGCTTACAGCTGCTCTTGCAGCCTCTCCTAACTCCAGGTACTGACTGGCTATGCTGGCACCACACCTGAAAGTAGATGATAAATTTACTGGTGCCCATATTTCTGGGTTGGTTGCTGCACATATTGCTACAGCCAGCCCTGATGTTCAGATAGAAACTCCCAGTTCCTGGCCATGCAACTGGGGCTGCTGGAGCAGCAGGGTGTTCAGCCTGACCTTGTGAAGGCATGGATCCATGCAGTCTGTGGGTCCAGGTTTGCAGTGCTTTAGTAAATGTGCTGATTGACTGTTCTTGGCTGGTGCAACTGCATCATACATCTACTAATGGCAGCACAGTGGAAGTTTTGTCGCTCACAGTCATACTTTCCTGTTACAGCAGTCAGGAAGAAAAGACAGCTAATGGGGAGAGCCATAATATGTCTGTGTGAAATTAGTTAACACAGGCAAAAACTACATAAGAAGAGGATGCATAACTCCAATATGGTCGAAAGCTTTTGCAGAAATGAAAACTCTTGACTGGGAGCTTATTATCTCTTTATTATTATACTCTTATTGTCTCCCATTCAGTTCGAGACTGCATGCAGCTACGACTGAAGACACCAGTTGCTTCATGCTAGAAGTAAATTCTGCAATGATAATAAGTGATACCTATGGCATTAGTGTAAAATAAAAATATTTGAACAGACTAAAAGGAAATTTCCAAAAGTAGGCCTTATATCAGCGAAAAACAAAAATACCATAGGGTGCTCCATCACTCCCTCAGCCTGGAGTCTACTTTCTTCTTCTAGCAAGCAGAGCCATAAAACAGTAAAAAAATCCCAAAATCAGATCCCATGATATTTCTAAATAGGTGCTAACAATCTGGAAATGAGCCTCAGCTGGATGTTTAGTAAACAGCTACTGGAACAAAAATCATGTGCGACACAACCCAAGCACAATACAAGCATTGATCTTACCATCTCAACATGATTCACAGCCTACCGCATTACACAGCTCCTTTATCAGTTATCAAAGATGGAAAAAGGAGGTATGAGCACAGACTGGAAAGAGTTAATTATTAAAAAAAGGCAAATAAGTATTAAAAGAAGCAATAAATTGGAGAACTGAAACAAATTTGTAATTTTCAGATTAAAATAAATTAACATGGTCTGAAAATTAAAAACATCCCAGATTAAAACTCAGTCAGCCACACCATTAGTACATTCCTCCCAGCTGAGTGGTCTGAGGAATTTATACATTTGGCATCATATAAAATGTGCTATTCCTGGCAGGACTTCGAAACAGGGGAAGTGAAAGGGCCAGCAAGACAGGCAGAGCAACAGGGCCAGCCTCAAAGGAGGCTGGGGAAGGAGCCATAGGGTTGCCCTGGCAAATTTTAATCACAAACTAAATGTTGTCTTTCATGACTAAGTAAAAGCACATTACACTTAAATGCATTATTCACTTTTCCAAGTCAAACCCCTTGCTGCTCACCCGCTCCTTTCTTCTACATAAATAGCTAAGAATCTTTCACTCACTTTCAACATATTCATTAAGGACACAACGACACAACCACACAAGGACACAATCCTCAGGAGTACAGGTGCTAATAAACTACCTGCACAACACAGCTCGCTACTGCATGTCCTGGCTGCAACTGCCATTTCAGCCATTCTGAGCACCACTACGAGCTATTTGCTGGCATTAAGCATTTTATGTCCCAAACCCAGAGCATCAAAGAGTGTTAACAAGATGTGCTAATCAGCCTGCCCTTTGATTAACCTACAGCTCTGATACATGTTGCGATTTGTAGGAAATACACAAGTTTAGTCATGCAATATTTCTGGGTGACAACATACAGACTTCTCCTGTTCATTTAATTAAAAAGTGCAGAAGCCATGACTAGGCAGAGAAGCTCCTTTTATGAGGTTTGACATGGAGCAATTCTGAACTACAAAATACTAAATCTTTTCCTTTTTCCATGATAAGGCAACACTTTTTTTCTTTTTTTTTTTTTTTTGGGGGGGGGGGGGGTACGACAATAAAACACCGAAACCTAGAAAATTATTTTTCCACAAGGAAAAGCAGCTTTAAGCACAAGATTATCTTCTACCGACCAGGCACCTGGTCCTCCTCAGGGGGTGGAAAGACTTGGGAGGTGTCTGTCACACACAGCAAAAAGGTAGAGGGCAAAGATAAACCAAACAACGTAACAAAATAATAGAGACTCCCAAACTACCAGTAGGGATTAGACAAAAGGACTCTTGCAAATGACCATGTTTTCCCACAGCAACAGCATCTACATAGGAAACAAAAAATTTCTTGGTTGGGCTTGATTTTTCTGATGTTCTGAGCATTCACTGCAAGTATTGTGAGTCTTCCAATTTTTAGGAAGGACTCCCACATCTTAGAAAACAAGGCAACTCACACCTTGTTTTCTAAGGTACACAAAAGAAGTCCTTTACTGAATTCCTGGGTGAAAGGAAAAGAAAGATTACAATGTTACTGGCATCTGTTCTAAAAAGCTAAACGGCAGGGGATATTAAATGCACCAACTCCATCACACAACCCCAATAATTCACTTCATAGATCAATCTCATCAACCCAAGTGCTTAAGTCAGCCTTCATGGGTTACTGTCAGACATTGATTTGTGCCTCTACAACAGAAGATCATTATTCCTGTCACTCATTTAGGACCAGAGAAGTGAGAGTTTGACTGCAGGGCAATCATTCACTCCAGCAAAAGAGGGAGAAATGCTATACTGTGCTTGGGAACAGGGTTGTTCTGCTTCTCTATGGTTAACTAAGTTGCTGCCCAAGATAACATTGGGCCTAAAGACTATTTGTTACTGAACGCTGTGTTATGCCTAGGTGTTTGCTTCTATTCCAAAATGTATTCAAGAGAGATGAGCCCCCTCATGACAGTGGCTCATAGTGGTTGTGGGTGCTGGCAGGGAGGGAGGGAGAAGAGCTGTGGGTTAGGAACTGAATGTAAATTCAGTTGCAGAAGTGCACATCAGAAAATATTTTGGAACCAGTTCTCCAGCTTCTCCTGACATAGACAAAGAAACAAACAAAGAGAAAAAAAAAACCAAAACAAAATACCTGCCTCAGAAGACAAACAAGGAAACCTGTACCACTGGAGTAAGAAACTATTCTCTGGTTTCCTTCTGCATCCCAGCCACAATGGCTCTGCAGACCCTTTCGCATACCTGGCATTATGTCCCACCCTGCTCTCTCAGTTTCCTGAAGATCATAAGAACAAGTTTGATTTGCAGAAGATAGAACAGATGTAGAAACAAAAAATCCTTTAGGTTTAGAGGCTAGGGAATCTATGCACTTTATTATTCCCAAAAGCAAGGAAAGGCGAATGCAGCATGATGAATCAGAGCTTCAATGCTGATGTAAAAGCAAAGACACTAAGAAGAAAGGAAGGCAGTGATAACAACCAAAGAAAGAATTTCTCTAGATTTCACACATCCTCATGTTGCCCACTTCCTTTGCACTCCCTTAATTGAATTTTGTCCATCTGAATAAGCATGTGTAATGGGAACTCAGCTCACAACCTTGCTCCCTTTACCATACCTTGCATTTAATAGAAATGTGCAATCCCATGGAAGCCCAGATATTAACCCATTTGGGTGGAGTGACTATTATTACAAGCCTCATATTTTTCCTAAATCTCCAGCTGCTGGAACTGTAAGACTCTGTGAGAATATCCAAGGGCCTGACTTGCAGGATTTTTGATTTGTTTGTTTTAGAAGATATCTCATGTTCTCATGCTTGTGGAGAAAAACCAAAAATAAGTTTTTAGAAAATAAAAAGCTTGAAAAAATGACTTGTGAGTTCCTTAAAGGCTCAGAAACCAGAAGAGGAGAAAAAGAACACTTTGCTTTTTAAAAAAAAAAAAAAAAATCATGATTCTTCTAAGCTAGTTTCTTGACTTCAAATTCTTCGTGGTATTTATTCCACAATAGTTTCCCTCCAACAGCAATTTTTTTCAGAATGCAATTATTCCTGATGAAAGTGATGGATTATAAGGCTCATTCGTTCTGTAGCTTTACTGACAGTGATCATCTACATAGAAATCATAGGATCATAGCATGGTTAAGAAAGGACCTTAAGACCAGCTAGTTCCAAGCCCCCTGCTATGGGCAAGGACACGTCACACTAGACCATCTCGCCCAAGGTCCTGTCATAGAATCATAGAATAGTTAGGGTTGGAAAGGACCTTAAGATCATCTAGTTCCAACCCCCCTGCCATGGGCAGGGACACCTCACACTAAACCATCTCACCCAAGGCTCTGTCCAACCTGGCCTTGAACACTGCCAGGGATGGAGCATTCACAACCTCCCTGGGCAACCCATTCTGGTGCCTCACCACCCTAACAGGAAAGAATTTCCTCCTTATATCCAATCTAAACTTCCCCTGTTTAAGTTTTAACCCGTTACTCTTTGTCCTGTCACTACAGTCCCTAATGAAGAGTCCCTCCCCAGCATCCCTATAGCCCCCCTTCAGATACTGGAAGGCTGCTATGAGGTCTCCACTCAGCCTTCTCTTCTCTGGGCTGAACAGCCACAACTTTCTGTCCAACTTGACTTTGAACACTGCCAGAGATGGAGCAGAGCATTTCCCACTTCTTTAGGCAACCTGTTCCAGGGCCTCACCACTCTCACAGAAAATAACTTCTTCATTTAATGAGTTCAAGGTCATTTCTCTTCCATGCATATAAGCAAATGTTAAAACTATTTCATGTGTTAGTTTAAACCATGGTGCCAGAGATGAGGGAGAGAGACATGGATCTGCTATCCCAAGAATTTTTAAATAAAATATAAAAAAGGTAACAAAATATTTCAAGGGGAAAAAAAAAACAACCACAACAAAACAAAACACCACCACATTGCCTAATTTTTTTTCATTACTTTTTAATGGCAATTTCAAATTATTTTCTGACTGTGCTTTAAGTCTCATCACATGGTTCATGGAAGTTCATTTGGTTTTGAAAATGCCCTTTCGAACTAGAACAGTAACTTCATGATGCAATGTGTTTTGCATGCACTGCACCATGCAGCATGCTAGCAAGACCACCAGCTGCATTCCCTCCACCAGAAGAGTAAGATTAGTCATCAGAACTCACTTTCTTCCTAGCTGTTATGAAAGAAATTAAGATATACTTTGTCCGGCTCTAACATGTTGATGTTTCCATTGAGAAAAAGAAAACATTTTTCTCTAAACATTTTCCAGCTTCAGGAGTCTCAATTTACAGAACTGAAGCCCAAGAAGCAACACAGAATCATCAGTAATAAAGATGAGCAAGAGAGACAGAATGAAGTGCAAGCAAGAAAAAGCATGTGTGTGTGTATGTATTATTATATTAAACTATGCATAAGCACAGCTTGGCCAAATTAATTTTACAGTTAAACTCCAATTACTGAAACACAGTTACATGGAGTTAATTAAAAAATACCTCCTAATGATGCTCGCTGAGTAAAGCATACTACAGCTATATAACGATAATGGAAACATTTGCCGAAATTCACTCAGACCATTGTGCTAGCTAAATAGGATATCTATTAGAGAAGAAAGCAGAGGGGTGCACTGCCATCTCACTGTTATGCGGCAACCCCAGGAAGTCCATCTGGCTAAAGTTCACTGAGCTGCTTAAAAAATAAAAAGATTCAGCCATTTTAAATGCACTGCTCTCCCTTCTCCGCAGCATGAAATGCTACTGACCATAGGTGGAAGAGCTATAACAGAATGGGAAGAAGCCCTGGCTTCTAACAGCACAAAGACTCTTATGAAAAATTATTAAAAAATATCTTCTCTATTTCACCTGCAAGAACACTTCATGATTCCCGAGAAAACCTTATTGTTAACATAGCTTTGCCTGAATGCTAAAGCCAGTGATTAAGCCCAAACTTTGCTACACATTTGCAATACCACAGAATGATGCAAGAGCTAGTTTAAAAAAGAACAAGTACCTGCTCTTGAAGCAGCCCCAATTTTTATTGTTTTTCTAACATGTCTAAAGAATTAATTGCTTTCATTTTCAGGGCAGTGACTTCTCCAACCAAAGGAAGGAAGGAAGAAATTGTTTCCTTTGGCATTCTTTTGTATCAGAAGATTTACCAAACAGCTGTTACGTAGAACTTGTCATGGTGATTCATTTTATTGCATGCAAGCCCCTCATACTGCCTCAGTTAACTATTCCAACTACAAATGAGTCATGGAACCCCTGAATGGGGTGTTGTGTAGGGAAGGCTGAATTCTCCACCAAAAGAGTTCCAAGGAAAAAAAAAAAAAAAAAGAAGAAATCCTACCACCATTACTTGAGGGGAGGAGGAGGGGGATAAAAGAAAAAGAATATATGAATAAATAACATGGAAGTACACAAAATCCGTGCCCTTTTGAGCACAGCTGTTCTACAGCATTTATAAAGTCTCTAGTTACATAGTTAAGGCCATTTCCCCAAGGAAAGAAATGCACTGTATTGCACAATATGGGAATATGCACACATCATAGGGAATATGTGTTGACTTATCAGCAGTGAGAATAAAATAAAATGAAAAAAAAAATAATCATCAATCTACAACAATTCTAAGCTGACAACCAACCTGATCAACCTGATGCTGTCAGAGAGTCTGCATGGAAATGATTACACTGGAGTCAGAATTCTTACAATGCCAAGATTCAAATTACCATGTCAGACATCTACCTCTGCACAACAAATTTTACCTCTTTGAAGCAGTTACGTGGACTAGAGAACAGACTATTATAAACTGCAGACACCAAGTAAATCATTGTCCTTGCTCAATTCTGAAATAGAGAACAAGCTGATCCTCTTTGCTCTAAACTTTTCATCCACGTTCAGCATGTGCATTGACTCTGTGTGTTATCTCTTGACCTATCCATTCCTGCACACAGATGTGAAGACAAGAAGTTAAATAACAATTACATTGGCATTAAAAGATGACCAGCAAAGCAAATATGCAGGAAATTTATCAGGTACAGCATACTGGTGGAGCAGAGGCATAACATGGCCATATAGAGTTGTTCAGTTTAAACTACATTAAAACCAGAGAGCACAGTTTTCCATTGAATTCAAAGCAATCCATGGCGGGTAAAGCTCTTTTTTTTTTTCCTTGGGGCAAAAATAAACAGCCAAACCAGCAGCAAACTAAGTGGGAAGTCATCTTTTCCACCTCTGAAGATGGGCATATATAAACACATAACCAAAGGCACAGCCTTTTAAGACTTAAGACTACATCTTCTCAGCCTAATGCAGTGTGGTACAGGGCTAGTTAAAATACCTAAAACAGTATAACTGAAGAGTGAGCCAGGCTTCATTTGCTCAGCCAGAGAAAAGTCATATTGCTTCTAGTAAGGAAACCAGCTGAGATTTACCCATGTCTCAGTGTGTACGTATATTTCTTTGGCATCATACAAGTACCATAAACAACTATCTTACTCCTGTGTTTATTTCCTTCAGATTTATTCACACGAGTCATCCCATCTGTTGCAAAACCAGGTTTTCTGTGTAACATTTACAGCTGATCCCAGTGTGACAACTTCATTGTGAAAATGAAAAATCCCTGCTTTCCAGTTCAAGACAGTAAACCATTAGTCAGAGCAATCTCCTGGCAGTAAGAAACCACTGATTGAGTTTTTACTCCACCCAATTCAAAGGTCAGAGAGTAGTTTTCCATCCTACATTACTCTGCACCACACAGACCAGGAAGCTGAACCAAGTCTTCCACATTTCAATCCAGTCTCTTAACTGCCTACCACACATCTGCACACGCACGTGCACACACTTTCTCTCTCAATTTCTTCAGAACTCTCTCATACTTATTCCCCCCCCCCCCCCCCCCGAAAACATTACAAAAACTCACGAGTTGTACAAAAGATTCTGGCTCTAAAAAGAAAAAACATTTCAACAAAATTCCAAATCCAAGTTTTCTGAGTAACGCTAGTATTGTCAGCAATTCCAAGATAACAAAACCGAAGTGCACTGGCAGAGTAAAACTAGTAATACAAGACCATGAGCTAATTAGGATGGGAAACAGATTAAGTTTTAATTAAGTCTGTGGTATTAAGCCTGTATTGCTCAGCGGTTGTGAGGTTTCAGGTGGTGGTAGATCTGTAGTCTCCACTGGTACACTGGCATGCATCTAAAGCAAAAGCTATGCATGCAAAAAGGTTGCACCAACATTTTCAGGAACGCAAAGAAGAGTTAATGAAAAATGGACATAAATTTTAACATAGCCTGTTTTTTAAGCTGTCAGGAGAAAAAAGCATTCTGTTTAGAAAGCCATTTTTCTCCCATTGACTGTGGGGAGGGCAAAAGGAAAGAGTAAGGAAAAAAAAAACCAAATCAGAAGTCACATTCCTACTCTTTTGCCTTCTTGAATGAAGCCATTATGAAGCTGAAAAGGAGATTTAATTAAATCAGTTCCACTTACCAACCAAACCCTACCTGTTTCTTTGCCAGAGACACCATTCCTCCTTGTTCCCAAAGGGGTGTTGGGAGGAGGGAGAGAAGAGCAGAAAAACTGGATTTTGAAAGCAGGAAAGCAGAGGCTGTTTTTACTTTCTGTTACCCACTGAGAAAAATAGTGGGAAAAAAACAGTGATATCTAGGCATTCATTAGTGCCAAGATACCACTGTTACAACTCTTCTCATGAGGATGCAGAACTCTTGGACACTATAAATATTCTAAAAAGGCTTCTGCTGAATTGTACTTTCACAGCAAAAGCTGGACCAGGTCCAAGAAGAACCATGAAACTGAGACTTTCTGTATATTGCAGCCATTAAAATATGCAGTAAGTTAAATGACTGCAAGGCAACCCTGTACTGTGGTAGCCCTTGCTAAACCTCATAACCATCTCTTTCTCCTCAACTGTTGTATAAGGGGAGAAAAATTACTACCCACTGAAAATTAAGAATCAACTTCTTTAAACAGATGAGTCAGCAGATGTAAACTTCAGCAAAGTTAATTCCCCAAGCTGCTGACATCACCACACACAGAGACCACCTAGGGATTACTGCAAGCATGCTACCGTCTTGAAAAACTGGGGTAAAGCAGAACAATCTCCATGATGGTAGGTGGTGATTTACTGTGATTCTACTGAGGGTAACAGAGCCTCTAGTTACCTCACGTATTTCAAGTCCTATGTATTTTGTTCCTCAGAAGTTTTCACGTAGCATCAGCTCACGTCTAGCTGCTTTTGCCAATGTGTTTGGCCTTGCTCCCATACCCTGAGCAGACAAAATGGGTTTTAGCCCTGTCTGGGGCTCTGCAGTAGCTGCTGACAGCAAAGAGGAATCCACTTCTGAAATGGCACAAGTCACTGCCACTGCTCAGAGGCACGCAGCCAACAGCAGCATTCACCCACCACTTTGAGGTGGCTCATGTATCACCAGTGATCAGCAGCTGGGGAACCTTAACTGTCACATTATATTGCCCTAATTCGGATTTCTGCAGTGAACCAAAACAGCACTGTAGTCAATAATTTGGATTAGGGAAAGAAGGAAAACACAATGCTCTCAATATGCTTGCTGTAGATAATATTAAAAACATGCAACTGCATCATTCCCCACACCACAAAAAAAGAAATGCCATTATTAAAATAATTTGCTGATAAAACACCTACGGTATAAGTTGGGCTTGACGGGAGCCGCCTGTGTAGGCCCACTGTCAGGGACGGAGCTGTGAAACCACGCACACAATGTGCCTTGCCAGACCCCCAGAGCAGCACCAGGCAATGACACAGCGCCCCACAACCTGGCTCTGCCCCAAGTTTGACTTCTGCAGGAGGAGAGGGAAATCCAAGGTCACCCATCCCTGAACCTCTGTGGGCTGCCTGAGCTTCACAAAGCTCAACAGTTGCCCAATTTGATAATAAATCATGCTGCCATCTCTGCTCTGACATTACAATGTAGGTTCACATTCACTGCTGGACACATACCATGCCACAGCAGGATGCCAATTCTCATGAACAAAAGATCCAGCTAGTTAAACAGAAAAATAAATCTCAGCTGCTAATAGGAGAGAAGTGAATTTTCAGTCTAGATAGCTGCAACATTTCTTAGGATTTTTGTTTAAAGTTTGGAATCGTTCAGATCTAGAAGAGTCCTGTTATACCAAAAACAGCAAGGTAAATCCACAGCTATGTTAGAAAGAGGCATCTGGCTTACTAATAAAATACTCTGCATTTTGCACTCTACCTAATTGTCACTGTAGAGGAAAATCTCATCGCGGCAATACCTACAGCCTTAACAAATTTCATTGACAGTAAAAACTTAATACCATTTTACAGACACAGAAAATGATGTTTGTAGTATGGGCAATACCTATAAACTGGGAAAAGATCTCAGCAAACTGTTCTTTCTATTTCTTTAAACAAAGAGGAGAAAAAAGTACATGAAGGAGCTGCTATCTGTTTTGTAGATTAAGGTGACACTGACAAATGAACATTCATTTTGCCAAAAATTCAAAGAATTAACAAAGTTAACAGATACTCAATGTATTACACCTTGCCACTGACTTTATAATGAGAACCACTGTCCTTAACCATGAAAATCAAAAAGTCAATCTGACTTGAAAACAGATCACTGTGCATTTTACTACAAGCCATAAACAGAAAAAAGGTTTTTCTAACATATAATATAATGGACAAAAAGCAATTTTTTCCATCTGACTACCTGTCTTTTGCTATTTGTGTCTTTTATAGCAAATACACTATTAATCACTTTCCCAATAGGCATTCAGTACCACCCCAGTGTGTAGCCAGTTCATATTTGAAGTGCCTGTGCAAAACATGGATTACCTGAGAGAAAAGCTCATCCCCAAACGGAACACAAATTGGAGTTTGACTATGTAACTATATAGGCGAAAGAAATTGTCATAAGATTCAGCACAGATGATTATACACGCCTAACCAAGTTTGAAAACAAGCCCCGTGGTGTTTTAGGTTAGGACACTGATCTTCACAGCTATATGGGAATCTGCAAACAGAATAAAAATGAACAAGATGACAGTACTAGGCTACTCCGGCAGGGCTGTGTCGAAAGCCCCATGCTGTATTTACCCACAAGTCACATTAACAGATGTTGTTAATCCTTTTGACATTTCAAACAAATATGTATGAACTGTCACAAGGTCTCCAGTAAACTGATGTGGTTAACATTAAGAATATTAGTTTCAATTTTTCCTAATATAGAAAACCTTAGTCCCCCCTTCCTGATGCACTTCTGCATGCTGTCCTGCAAGGGGATGAAAAAAGGTAAGGAAACACACAGTTACCTAACATGACTTCAAACAGAAATCCTCTGTTCAGATGTAAAAACTAGGAAGTGTTTTCAAAAACGTTGCAGGTTACCAGGACAGCTGATGGGAGGAACAGCAGGATTCACACTGAATGTTGGTGTCACTTCTGAGCTGTCACATGGTGTATCATGGAGATAAACACTGCACATGTGAAATAATTATCAGTTACTTTAGGCTGTCAAACATTTCAATGGAACATTGTCATCTCAGAGGCAGACAAGTAAAATAACTGTGTTTATGCAAGTCTACAGTCATCCAAAACACACCTCATGAAATCCTAGGTTCTCAAGAGGGGATGGAGGGAAAACAGATAGAAAGCACCCTTCATTTGCCCTACCACACACTGAAAGTTCATGACAAACCCCTTAATGCCACATTTTGTGCCCACTTTGTGCAGTGTACCTACCTAACACTGCTAACGTAATACAAATCCCTACACCACAGTGTGCAATGTGTCTGGGTCTTCAAAAACTTTGTTATTTTAGCTGGCAAAGACAAAATGAAACTAAAAAAGAAATACAGTCGCACATACAGAGCCTCAGCTCTGCAGGCAGGCTAGGCTGGGCCCATGTTTTGGTTATCAGATGGAAAAGATTCAAAGTCTACCATGGAAACCATCTGTTGCCAGTGTGGCACTAACTCCATTAGTTTGTAACATGGACATTTTGGAAACTTAATTGTGTTTACATCCACTATGGGGATGCCAGATAGTTGTATCCCCCAGGGCAACAGCACAGGTGTACCCGCGTGCTTAAAACTCACACAGGGACCCCACTATCCCTGCTGAGGGCCATGTCCAGCCTCTTCAGGACATCCTCCTTGCTCTCCTTAACATAGAGAGGAGCATGTGTGCAGAAGCTTGTTGACGTTCATCAGGAACTGGTGTCCTGTGACTGTGTGATGCTCGCCACAAGAAGAGACATCAGTGAGCCCTTCCCCTGACGCTTTGAGAAAGAAACTGCTTAAATTTCTCCATGCTACACCAGCCACTGCAACCCAGCACATGATGTTCATTCACAAGCCCCATCCATTTTAGTAGCTGCTTTATCTTTAGCAGTAAGACAATGAATCCTTAGAAAAAAACATATGGGTCTTATGCGTTTCTCCCAGAGGTACAATTCTTCTCTTCAAACAGTTAAATCATGACAAACCTTATACAGATGCAGCTCCCATGGTGAAAACATGCTAACCACAAATACACTTACCTTTCACAAAAGGGGCTTAATCATCACTGATACTATTACATCTACATTAGGTAAATGCATTGGTAAGAGAGGAGTTATTTATCTATAAAGGGAGAACTAAAGTACTAAGACACATGTGCACAGTCTTTAGCTAAGCCCCTTCTCTTCTTCCAAGCCTCCTCCCTGTACATTTTCTTTCAGCCTTTTTCATTCACCTTTACCTCTCCCTCCAGAATGCTATTTTTTCTTCAAAAGTTTTAAGAGGAAAGACAGAAATACATTCATGTTCCACATGATGTGCCCAGACCTGGTCATTATTCTGCTTCTGTCCCCATCACAGAATCACAGAATACTAGGTTGGAAGGGACCTCAAGGATCTGGTCCAACCTTTCTAGGCAAAGCAGGACCTAAACTAGATGTCCCAGAACCCTGTCCAGACAAATATGCAGTGTTCAACACAAAAATTGAGGTAACTGAAGCCCTGTCCATCAGGAGACTCAGTTTCTCAAAGAGAAGGTATCCAGATAAGTACCACCTGTCCAGATCATTTCACACACAGGAATGTCAAGTATTACCCAATCTTGCAATGATAAATTGCCAAAACAAAGTAATCTGATTTTAACTAGCTGTTGTCCTGGAAAAAAAACGTGTAACTTGGTAAGATGGTATAACTTACTTTCTTTAGGCAGCAATTGAACTGTAAAGCTAATAAGCTATGATTTGTGTACTTTTGGAGTAATTTCAATTCCTTAAGTGAAAGCCAAACCCTCCAGGCCTTTTATCAAGCTCTAACTTTGAACAGAATTCACCACCCTATCAGAGACCATATGATAAAACTGTTTCCACACACACACCCTAAGTGCAGTTAAAAAGCTCGGTGTACACTGGCCACAGAACTGTAGCCCAGAAACCCTTCCTGCTTATCTTTTGCTGCTGTGACATGCAGTCAAGGCCACATCAGTACCTAACACTGTGCCTGAAAGTAACAAAATGCCTGGATTTCCTGTTTAAGTATGGGCAAGTCACCTACCTGGTCTACACCAGAATTAACTCACGTCTAAAAGGCCAACATATGCTTGCAGTACACTGCACAGTGCTCAAGACAGGGACTGCTGACCACCACAAGCAGTGCAAACCCTGACAGATGGTGCCTTGACCTGACCTGGTACCTCCAGAGTTTTTCTGGTTATATCAGTGCCTTGCAAGCACAATGCCTTTGTAGGTTAAGAGCGAGCTGATAAACATGACAAACATGTAGCACAGAAGCCAAGCAGGAAATCTGAGGTTGAGAGCAATGAAGTCAGTCAAATGAAGACTTCTGGAAGGGCTCTTCAGTTCTGGAAAAGCTAATAGATTTTCAACATGACCGCAAATGGCCAAGAGCTGCCTTCTCCCAATACTTAACATCTAAACCACTAGCAGTAATAAAAAGGAAATATTTTTGTGAACTAAAACATGGAAAACAGAATTATTTATTTAAAAAAAAAAAAAGCTAGTGTCTGTTTCTGGAGGCCTGATTTTCATTAATGCAATATTTCTGTTAACAGCCTTGTCTACACAAGGCATCTGTAGAAAGTTTTTATTGTTAACTTAATAGTGAAAATCTAATACAGGTTCTATTTGAATTTTCCTATTAAACTGACGTCAATGGCAGTCTGAGAATCAGATTGTTACAACCCAGACTATGAAACAAACATGCAAGTCATATGCTATAAATGTAGCCATTGCACACTGGTAAGTGTGTTTTAACAGTTTTAATCAGGTCTCTGGGTAAAGCCAAGATACACTTGGCATAGAGACGAGGGGAAAAATTATAAAAATGTAGATGTTATTACTTGGAAAGTCAATTATAATTTATTTCCAGGAAGACTGAAAAAAATGGAATACATACACAGAATTGCACTTGTGGAAGCTTATGCACAAATACTGGAGCCTGATCAAGTCACTAGAGCTCGATGTCTTCATCAGCACTTGCCACACAATAGACTAAAAGTGAGCCATCTTCCCTGTAAGGCTACCTCCCAGGAACGTATTTGTGGCACACAGATCCCAGAAAGGAAGGGGGAATGAGGGGAGCCTATGGTAATATTGAAGCAGCAGAAGGGACCACATAATTGTCAGGAAATTTGAACATTCCACCTGGGATTTCCATCAACGGGGTCCCACACCTCATCAAAACCCTTACGTGCTTTGGAAGAAACTCACCCTCCCCAAAGTTTCAGGTTTTTATAGAGGCCAGCAGAGAAACAGATAAAACAAATAAATCATCAAGTGGTAAGAGGGAGCTGTGGTGGAAAGAGAGATGGCTGGCATGGCCTTCTTCGCCTCTCACATGTCAGTCTCTGGAAATCTGCTGGTTATCAGCACGGGGTCCCTGCAGCTGTCCCTGCACCAAGGATGCTGCGGAGCCTTCTGCCAAAGCAGGCATGCCAGGGTGCACCAAAAAGCACAGCACTCTAGTACGTGCTGATCTCTTCTCTTGCCAGAAGCCATGATAAGATCAAAGGGAGCTTAGAAGATCAAACAGAAAGTAAACACACATACACACGCTGTATTATTTGCAATTGTTTATTGCTACCAAAGAGGGCCTGAACCCTTATCAGATTTCAAAACCTTTTAGACATGTGTAAGACGGGTGAATCAAGAGTAGAAAACCAGCAGGTTTATGTAATTTTTCACGTAGAGGTGGATTACATGGTCACATTTTCAACTCAGAAAGGAAAAGCAGTGGAGTTTTGTGTTAATTATGAAATTAATTTGACTATTAGCCAAATTACAGATTCTTTTAACAACAAGAAATCCAGTGGGGTAAAAGTTGTCTCCTCCTCCAACCTATGAGATGTTTCTACAGCCTGCAATAATGAGGTTTGAAATTAAACAAGTTTTTTAAATTAAAACCAAACAATACTAAACTGCCTTTAGTAAAAAAAAAAAAAAGATAAACTACAGTTCCCAGAACTTCAGCCCAATTCTTATTTGATGCTGAAGAGGCTGGAAATTATACATGACGTTAGAAAACTAAATTCTCTCCTCAGAAATATTTTTCAAGACTCTTAGCAATTCTAACCAGCTCAGGTTTGGACAACAGATTAGTGAGAGATTGGCACTGAAGGATAATGAGCCCTATTGATCTGCAGATTGACTCCACAACTCGTTAAGAGTTGTAAAGTAGGTATGCTTTATTCAGCACTGAGGCGCATGGGGGTTGTTCCTCCAAAAGCATGCGCACCTCCCTTTGCCACTCAGTTCGTTTATATTACATATAATGATTACCTACACATGAGATTGCTTCACGCCTAATACATATGTAAAACCTATTCCCGTCTAGTATTATAATTAGTTTTCTGGCATTCGTCCCATTGGTGCGCCTGCGCAGTGCCTCCTGGTGGTGGTTGTTAGGGGGTTGTGAGGATGAAGGTCTGCAGTTCCTCTTCATCACCACGAGTAACCTCTTGCTTTCACGCAGACTCAAGAGGGTTTTGGCTCCTATCCAAACTTCAGGTTCCGCACAAGCCGGTTTTATGTATCTTAAAGCAGAAACTTGTCAAGTTTGCAAATTGCGTTACTCTGGCTATCTTTTGTTCCTTTTCTTTCTAAAGATACTATTTGAACATGAATGTCTTAAATGTTAAGCTATGAATCTTATCTACTACAATTCTGCCTAGCAGCTGTAACTCCTACAATTCTGCTTCACCATTCTAGCAACTTTGACTCCTACGGTTCTGCTTCACCAAGCACAGCGACTGCTTAAGCAAGCAGGTACAGTGTTAACCCTTTATTTCCCGGTATCACTATGATACCCATACTGCATGTTAGAGTAAGATCAAGGAACGGCAATGCCAATGCAGGCACAGGATACCTGCTGCTGACCTGATCTCTGGAAATTAGTGACATGCTGTAACACTGTGCTGGAAAATAGTGATGGGTGTTGCTCTTTACAGAGATGGCAAGACTGGATGGGGCTTTGAGCAACCTGGTCTAGTGGAAGGTGTCCTTGCCCATGGCAGGGGGGCTGGAACTAGATGATTTTTAAGGTCCTTTCCAACTCAAACCATTCTATGATTCTATGCCAATGCTGCAGTAGAGGACGAAGATGCTTAAGTCCCCAACCCATCTCTCTGCCTTATAAATCTACACTGGTAAAATGCAAATAACCAACATTCAGAAGAAAGTTGTTTACTCAATGCAAAAATAAAAATATTCAACTTCCTTTCAGCAATAACCTTCTGAGGTGCTGTAGGCACTGAACTTGTTACCCATCACAGCACATGGGAATGCAGCCTTGTGATTATACGCCTATGGACATTTGCTTTGCACAGAGCACCGGGCTTCCTGTGCAAGGCTGGAAAGATCCCAAGCATGATTTATCGTATATTGTTACACCACCGTCTAGACGTGACTACCTAGCTCAGGAACTGACAACAGCAAGCCCATGACAATACAAGCTCAACAGAAGCTAACATATCCTGCCAACACTGCAGTCGGCATACCACTCCAGGACAAAACCTCTCTTGCATACAACCTCCTCCACAGATTGGTCTCCTTTTCCCAACCTGCTCAAGGTGAGGGAAATGCAAACTGAACTTTTGGAAGCTGTGATATAGCTTTCACAATCTTCCCTGTATCAGCTATGGGGATTTTACAGCCCCTTTGTGACTTTGCCCAGCTGCAACAGGGATGGGCTACTCAAGTTATAACTACAGCTAGCAAACTGAGTCCAAGCTGGAGCTCATTCTGCAGTCATCTCATCCGCACACCAGGAAAGTGCTGGGTGCCTGCTTCAGGGTCTTGGAAAGGATTTCATGGCTTACTTTTGCCGTACCAGTAAATGCCATTGCCTAGCCAAGACACAGCTTACTTTACTTTGGCAGAAGACTTTGTACGAGGATTAGCAACAGCATCAAGAGGACTTTCGTGCTTGGAACATGTGTAGCTACACCTGGGCTTCTGTTGACAGAATTATGCTGGTAAGAGTGGAGGGAGAGAAATGGCTTCCTGACCAACCCAAATATGCCAGCAAAATCAGTAAGAGCAGGGTCAGGCTTCAGAAGAAACCACACTGCAATTCCTGGCACCCGTTGTTATAGTGGAAATTTCAATCACAATAACCTGCAGTAATTAAATGGACCACGGAAGGACTTTTGCCCTCAGGGAAGGGATAAAAAGAATAATATTTCCTTCAACAAGCTGGAGTACATCCAGCACCGCCACAACTGTGCAGGACTGGGTGTAGCAGTATCAACATCTCACGCGACAACCACTGGCAAGAAAACCAGCTACAGAGGTGTGGGAAATCTGAGCATTTTTAATTTTCTCGTCAGTCACGCAGCTTTTCCTTGATATCTGAAGCTCCTGGTCCAAGGCAGAGAGAACGAGTCAGCACTGCTGACCTGATGTTAGCCAATGTGCATTGCTGCATGGAGAGCTAGGTGTGAAACTCAACAGCAAGTCTGGAGTGCTCCAGAGGAACACTGGTCTGTTCTTCCTTCTTTCCTTCCTGCAGCAAGCTCGTTTAACAGTAGGTTAACAACAGCAGGTCTTGGAGCAGGTCTGGCCAGCCAGGAAAGCCCTCAGAGGAAATAAAGGATGGAATATGGAAGGCCTAAATCAGCAGAACAAGCTAGGTAGGCTCCTCAGAAGGTTCCCATCAACTGTTGCAATCCACACACAGAAAGTGTATATGGCCAAGAAAAAAAAAATATATCTCCTATGCTTTAAGATCCTAACACTTAAGGTTTTTTTCTCTGCCACTGTTATTTCAGCATTTTGCAGACAGCAAAGATGCTGTGAGCAGCTGGCTCAGAGAGCTGCTGGGATGGATGCAGCACTGAGGCCAGAGCCCAGAGCCTGGCTCAACACAGATGCATGGGGAGGAGAGCACAGGAAAGCTGAAGCAATGAAAGAGGTGTTCCATTTCATGCACTCACATTCTCAAGCACAGATGGAGAACAGAGCTCTGTATTTTAAAATCTATCTTCATTTTGGGAAGCTGAAAAGGGCTACATTATTCAATCTAGCACCATTATACAATTCCAACCTTAATCCAGCTTTTAGAATCTATGTATCTGAAAAGACAAAGGCCTACCTTACCAATTCTCCACACAGTAACACCCATCCTATTTCCTGTCACTCCAATGCAGCCTTGTTTAAAGACATGTGCAATTATAAATTTATTTCTTTCTGGTTGACTTGGCAAATATTCCCCAAATCAAATGTTAGCACCACATACATTCTCTAAAACTTAATGCTCAGTAACATCCAAAATAACATACTCTACAGTCTTTTTATGAGTCAATTTGTCTACACTTGCCTACTAAATATCATCAAACTCCTTCTTTTCATCAGTTGGCACAAACATTACTATGGTTAACTCCAGCCACACTCATGTATTAAACAGATCTACTTCTACTTGAATGTTTTACCTAATATATTTGCAAGTTTTTAAGGAGGAGAAGAAAAAAAAAATCCTTGTATTTGTAAACTTTTTCTTCTGTCAGCAATGGTTCTTTCCTCTGGACAGTAAAATCGTAATCGCTTAAAGTCTTGACCCATGTTAGACTGGCTCTTTAAAATAAATAAATATCAAGGCACAGAGCCACAGTTACAATTCACAGCCACCAGTGATGTGCAGATACACAATGTAGTATCTCTGTAAACTTCTTCCAGTGCTAGGGCATATTTTCTTCCTCCTGCTTGTAGACTTCTTCTGGGACAGTTCCTGATACTATTTTCCCAAGTTTGCTTGCAAACATCTCTATGCTTTTAATCTTTGCTTCAGAAGCACAACAGCAATAGATACAAGTTTCATTCCCAGCTGAAATGCCAATTGCAACACACAAGTCAAAGTTCCAGGAGTGAACTTAGCTCCTATGGCCTCAGGACAGGCTTGGTAGCACATACAAGCCTGTCCTGCCCATCTCCTCCAGGAGAAGAGAAGCAAGCAACAATTTCCATCTGGAAAGAGAAGATGACCCTGCCAACAGCAACACCAACCTCCAGAAAAGCAAGTCTTCAACACCAAAAGCAGTGTTACATTAAAAGCAACCTGAAAAAAGTATCAGTGAGAACAAGCCCTCCTGAGCTACGAAACTAAACATAACTGCAAATGTATGCTTGACAAGGACATAAACACCATTCACATTTACAATACCTCTGTCTCTCCAGCTGCTGGACTTGTGTGGCTCATTTAAGTCCAGCAGCTGCAACCAACTTAGCTCTCAGGACCAAGAAACAAAATTTCTATTTTCACAAGCACTTTTATCTGTCCCAAGAAAGATCTTGTCGGGTTAAGAACTGTAGAGAATGAGAAGCTCTACATTATGAAGTTTGGACTAGAAATAAACACTTAGGGCTTTTGACTGAAAAACTTGAATCACATGAATCAAAGTAACAGCAGGAAAAGCAGAAGAAAAGAACATGTGGTAGCCTGTGTTTTCAAATCAATCTACACATCCCATTTTTTATATATTAAAAAGATCCTATTTTTCCTGTAATTGAAAACAGATTTCAGAAATCATACATATAGAGAAGTCAAAAAGTTCACCAAAAAAAAAACCTAAAATCAAGTCTGCATTGATATGTAGGTGGCTAGTAAGATATAAATGAAACACTGCTGCAAACAAACGCTTACGATAGGTTAACCATTGCACTGATACAGGAGTACGTCCTTCGGCAGGGCAGAGCAAAGCAAACCCCCATGGGCTGGTGGGAGCAAATGGCTTCAGCACATGAGCACAGCACCTGAGGAGCTACACCAAAGTCCATTCCAGCTGCCTATGCAGAAGCAAAGAGGAGGGGATGTAGATAAACAGTACCACAAACAGAGAGGGTTTCTAAGATAAATAATAGGAGAAACAACTTGTGACCACACCTATGAAGTTAAAGCTGGATCAGTTTAACAATCTATGACTCCTGTCAAGCAGGAAGAATCACGCTGTTTTTCTCAGCAAGGGGAGCAGGAAACGAAGCACACCAGA
Organism: Pezoporus occidentalis; assembly: GCF_034315485.1. Lineage (NCBI taxonomy): Eukaryota > Metazoa > Chordata > Aves > Psittaciformes > Psittacidae > Pezoporus > Pezoporus occidentalis. The sequence continues at coordinate 11,211,881 of NW_026913748.1, read as the reverse complement.
AAGGACACTGACAAGTGCCACTGCTGTCACCCCCTACTCAGCGCTGCTGGCTTGAGTCAACTACAGACGATGCCATTAACAGGAGGTAAATTCCCCTTCACAATATATGAGAACTGATTCCCCCAGCCACCTGTATTGCAGGTATGCATATCTCCAGCTTAGAGACTGGAGGCAATAATCATGCTAAGAAGTCTGACTTTGCCCCAGTATATCACTGTTTATTTACGCTACATTAAAAAAACTGGTTTAGGACACCATCTCTTCAGTACATATATATATCTATATATACACACTGTCAAGTACAAGGTGATCTTGATCTGCTTAGGGCCTCTAATATCAATATAGTATCAGGAACAATTAAGAGGAATGTTTGACTTCTGATCTGAACAGAATTTCTTTACTAGAGAACAAAGTAGTAATTAAAATCAAATATAAAAAATTACCATGTTCTTAACTGCAAGCCGACACTTCTAAGTTTCAAAAGCAGAATTAAACCCCTCTCCACAAAGAGGAAAGCACAAAAAAAGAACAGAAATCCTAGCAAGGAGTTCCAGTTCAGAAGGTGAAAAACCGGTTAAAAAATGGGCAATCAGAAACCAGTAAGCAGGGCAGCATACACACTTGCGCTTTCTGTGGAAAGTCTAACCATCCTGAGTATGGTTTTCACAAAGACCAAAATGAGCTTTGCAGTTGAATACATGTTGGAGATGTCACGTAAGGGCAAACCAACCTCAGGAGAAAAAATGAACCTGAAGATAGGATTATTTTGTTGATGATGTATGCATAGCTTCCAGGAAGCTGCAGACAGGAAAGGCAGAAGCAATTCTGCACTCGTGATACCTTCAAGCAATTTGCTGTTGCAATCAAACTTAAAACATGTAATCAATAAATAAAACTTACCAGAGGATTCAAAAGCTTTCGCATATGTATTTAATTCTGAACTTTTTTCATTGAGAATCATTAAGGATACATCCCGTTTCTGTTAACACTGATAGTACTTCATTACACTCAATGCTATGGGAACACCATAAACCACAACATCTCCATTTTGATTAGCAGACCATTGCAATTTAAGCTCTTCTTATAACTGACATTTCTTAAGATAAAAAGGATCTTAAGTCCCTTAAAGCTAGTTAATGCCTGTTTTAATGGAAAAAATAACTTTTTCCAGCTGCGAAGCAACCCAAAACTCCTAGAGGCCTAAACTCCCACAGCCAGATTTTACTGCAGAGCATTTTCAGGATTAAAAAATTGGTTTGAGCTCAGGGTGTACTGTCAGACCACAATAGAAGGAAAATTAATACAATATGCTGGAAATACAAGACTAGTCACATTAAGAAAACACTTTCTGACAACATTAATTATGACACTGTGACTCCTACTCTTATCACGCACAGCCCTTTCATAGCAGTTCTACAGACCTCCACCCTCTGCCATCCTAGGCCTGCAACAACACAACAACAAGCCCTCTGGAGGACAGAAAAAAAGTTACTGCTAGTTCAAGTTCACAGAAAGCACCTGCTTTCACAAGCTTTTTTCATCTGTTTTTCAGTTCCATTTCACAGAAACCTCTGTATCTTTCTTTGTGGAAAAAGGTAAAAGTAAGCAGGAAGGAAGGAACAAACACTAGCAAACCAAGGAAACATCATTGTTTCCATGTTTAGAAAAAAAAAATACTGAAGAAGATGGTTTAACATACTTCCATTGAAAAAGCCTGTCCAAGCAGGTGGAAAAAAAAAAGAAAGAAAAAAAAGTGTGTTTCAAAAAATCTCTTGGGACACTATGCCAGCTATCCAAACCTCCATCAAAACCCCTGCCTGAGCATCTTTTAGACCTGAACACCCAAGTCATCTTTCCTTTTGTGCTGCAAAACCCACAAATGAGAAACTGGTACCAAGTCACACTATTTACAAGACAATCTTCTGGACCACAGCTGAAATGCAGCCAGTGGGTGATGTGCCAGTTTAATTCACACACCTGCAGCCCGGGTATGCTGCTGTGGCGTCCAAATGCCAGGAGGAACAGGGTTGCCCAGCAATTAATCCTACAGGGCTCTATCATCCCCACCAGGGGGTGGTGACAACTGAGAGCGACAAAGAGGTGGAAAAGCCATTATGATGAATAAAAGGCTGTGCTGCACACTAGGATAAAATGATGCATGCTGGGAATGAGGTTACAGTCAAGTCTGTACTTGGAGCTCTCCATCAAGACAACCCTCCACAACCTCTTGTCTTAGCGAGACTGTGATGTAACCTCTTCATGTTTGGGAAACATTTTCAGATCTGCACAACAGAAAACACAGAATAAAACCAAAGACCGTAACACACGGCTGTAAGGCAGAGCTGCCCTGCAGGAAGCAGCAGCAAAGGCCTCCCCAGCAACAAGCTGAGTGTGAACACCTGGGTCCCTGTTTTTGCTTTATTTAGGTAGTGGTAAAACCAGCATTTACTGCCATGGCAGCAAGACCAAGCAAAACAACAACAGCCACGTGCTCAAAGACAGAATAAACAAGATTTACTGCCCTTATGCAGAGGGCAATGCCTACAACTGCTCCTTATCACAAAGCAGTTCAAGAAACAACACATGTCCTATACATAGGTGCTCCTACCTGTACAGGGAAATGCAACGCTGCAGGATCAATGACCAGTAAAAGCTGGGCAGCAACTGCCTGTATGTTGCTGTTTTGGCATCTGGGGTGGGCACACAAACTATTATTTAAGGCTTCTATAATTTTCCTTGGGGCTGTCGAATCATGGCACCGTAAGAATCCTTCAAATGTGGAGGACTTAAGTCACACGTACAGCTGTTACAAGAACAAGACTTGAGACACAGAGCTTGAATTTCTTTATTACTACAAAATTTTGACCAAATTGTCTGCTTGATCAAGACCAATTATTTTTCCTTGATAGTAAACAACATCCTAATTCTACAACAAATTCCTCTCCTACATAGTAATGATCCCTTTAACAGAATCTACATGTGTAGTAGTCCTTTAAAAATATCTGTTTAAAAAAAAAAAAAAAAAACAACAAAAAACAACAGCCCCCAGGCACACGCACACCCCCCAAAACACCCAAGTTATAAAAACAAGAAACAAAGTTAAGAATCAGCCTTGTTCAAGGAAATGATGTATGTACCAACATCTTTATTCATACTGCACTAAGGAGATTAAACAATTATACAACTGCATATCCAAGATCATTGCAGTTTTGTTATAAAAACATCCTGCCACCCTAAGAACGATGCAGATGACGTTGGTAATTCAGTTTCTGGCAGTCACCATCTGGCTTCTCCTGTTCAGATGTCTTTTTTCTGGATTCTGTATCACCACCTTGCAAACCTAGCCCCAGTAAAGTACCTTTATTTTTCCTTCTTGATTTTAAAATGTAGCTGGTCTCCCATAGTCAGTAAACATGTCAGCAATTACATTCATTTCTTAGACCTTTTCCCATTTTGTTGTAGCAACTGGGCAAGTATGATTAGAGAGTTTGTCATATTTAGTGTGTTATAGTCAAGACAGTCCTTCAGAAGGTGCAGACACTGAAATTACGCAAGAGTCCTCTTTTAAATTAGTAAATTAATCTCTTATTTTTAAATCTTAAATACAAGATGGAAAGACCAGCGGTAATGAATCTCTGATGGGAGTTAAGGAAGCAGTTAGCAATCTCTTGCTATCTCCCAGCAGGAAAAAGGAGCTACTTGATTGTGCATCTCAAATAAGCTGAATTAAATAACTACTGCCCAAATTGCTATACCCAGGCACTACAAACCACTTATTCTTTCAGTAACAGATACAGGCTACAGAATAGCCTTCCTTACAGAGTTAAATCCTTTCGTTGACCTAGTTATGTTACTACTTACTCCTTCCCATTCCTGGGCAAAGCAACCAAAACCTAACTGTACCCCTTTTCCAGGCAGATGAGCCGATCCCACCTCCATCAACTGCATCTCTCTGTGAAGGATGTCAGTCAAGTCCAGACTCTAGAGATAGGTGGTGCCTGTCTGTCACTGATTTAAAAGAGAGACTTAGAGCACTTAAAAAACAGATTTCCATTCCTGGAGTCAACTCATCACCCTATTTTTATTGCTCACGTCAGGAGCAAAGCATACAAAGAATTTCTTTACCTTCAGTAAGAGGATTATTTTTTTGGAGCTTGACTGCACAAACTCCTTTTTATTTTGAAGGAACCTCAGCATCACCACAGTTTCCAAATTAGACCCTTTAAATGCTTGTTAGGCACATGTCTCCCACGTGAGCTAACAGCACAATTCACCATGTCAGCAAAAACAGTTAATCTCCTTCTAGACAAGCTACTTGCCTCCACCATGGCTACTCATAGATATCTCCTCCCTCTTCTATATTTCAACTCTAAAAAGAAAAAATACCAAGTAATGTGCTTATAAAGTGTTCTTGAAATAAATAAGTTGCATCAAGTAGAAGGGAGTTTTACTAGCATTTTCTGCAATAAAAACATTCCAAATAAATTTCAGGTTTGGCCAAAAATCTATTCAGTTACTTTAATTAAGTATCACTTTTATACATACAGAGGCAATTTAAAACATCTGGAATATGAAATACTTCTTTGTATGCAGTGTTTTGGGTACAAATCCATTAATTTCATTAAATTTACATGTGCTTCAAAGTTAACTGAGGTGATTGAACTAGGTGTTACCTCTGAACAGCTGAGCCACAGTTAACTGCTTGTGTACAGAGCCCTCCTTGCACCCACAGCAAAGGACCAGAGCATCCACAAAACACAAGGCTGCTAAGGCCTTTGGGAGCTACCTGAATACCACCAGCTCAGTCACACATTCAGGAAATGGCAATATAAGCTGCATTGTAACAGCCCAGAGCACAACTGCAACACCACCACCTTAAGCAACCATACAAGCATTTCCTTCATGTGGGAAAATGCAAGACTGTCAGCAGGATAATCCATCCACCACCATAAATTAAAGAAGTTATGTGCCTGACCTGATAAGGTAAGACAACTGGCAGGGCATTTTAGGATTTTAAATGTGAGGTAGAAAACACAATGTCATGGAACAGACACTTGTGCATCAGCAGCAAAATCAACAGCCTTATGCAAAGCAAGTACAGCTAATAGTTGCGACTTATTTTCCACTGGCTGCTCCTGCAGCCCTAAGAAAGCCCACCAGCATCACATAGCTCGTAGATGACCCTCAAGAATTGCTCCACATCTAGAACAAAATATCCAGGAGCATCTTTGGAAGCAGGAGAGAGGGTGAGTGTTCACTAGTCAAACAATGGAATTCAGACCTCTACACTAGTAAAAAAAGAAAAATGGCTTTAGAGAAATTAAAAAAAAAAAAAAAGGACAGATTTAAATGTCAGCTGCAAGGTTACTGCCAGGCCTCCAAGCTATTTTAATGCACTTCTCTACAGTAATAAAGATCAAAACCAGTGGCTTTGCTGTTTTTTAATAAGCAGGGGAGGTTTTATCCACAATGCGAGCAAACCAGGACAAAGCAGAGGGGCATCACACCAGCAGTGCCCTCAGGAAAGATGCTGCCTGCAGGTGGCACATGAAGCAAGGTAGGCTCCCTCCTGCTGAGGATGCTTTCAGTATGTGTGCCAGCCACAACTGCTTATAAGCTCAAGGTACTGATGCAGGCTGGTTTACCCCAGTGAGCCTGTCGAGCAGAATTTGCATTTCCTATAGGTTACAAATATTTGAGCGCAAAAGGAGAGAAGAGCCAGGATTCTGGCTGTTCTTTGCAACAATGTGTGGCATTGCAGAAGGAAAAAAAGAAAAGAGTTCTTTCAATCTTCCTGTAAAAAATGCATCCTAAAATACCTTCTAGCTTTAGAGACACTTTGTTGAGAAGTGTATTCTCTGTATGTCTTCCTAGTATGGATGGCAGCTCACAAGGGAGGTAAAAGTACTTTGTATCTATCTGTATAAATAGCTGAATATCAAAAGACACCTAATACTAGGACAAACTAGTCCCTTAGTCAATAAAATGTTCTTCTGTGTCTTAACTGCAGTTTGGCCAGTTACAGCCCAGGAAGAAGACCAAGCAGGAGATACTGACATCATGCTGGAAATCTCACCTAGTTGAAGCTTATCTATCCCTGTTAGAATCATCAGTACTTTTGGGGTTGACTGTTTCACTCCAACATCCAATACATAATCAGGAATGAATTTAAGGGTGTCAGGTGAGGCTAGCACAAGGTGCGGTTTCCAGGTATATCTAACCATGCCAGGCAGCACTGCATTGGAGATCCCTATTCTCTGCCTTGAGTGAGCTGGCTCACTGGCTAACATATTGCTGCATTATGTAATGATAATGGACCAGGCCTGGGAAACCTGCTGGTCTGTGAAGACTGCACCATGCCTGGGCTAAATTCCCTCCCCTCTTTTTTTAGTTCACTGAAGGTCTATAAAGTAATGGCACTCTCCAGAGGTATTTTCTTCTGTAATTTCCAGCAATTACAAACTCCTTGTGAGATCAGAGGCACAACAACTGTTATCACGTGCCCCTCCTCCAAAAAGTCTCTTAAACCAGTGTTAAGATCTAAATTGATAAGGCAAAAGATAGGAAAAAATGACACAATAGTTCCATTTATAATGTAAGCCATAGAAACTTCAACGTAACCCAAAAAAAGCAGCTGAGCAACAGGCAAGAACTGATGTCAAATCTATGTCCCAAATTGAAGTTTAGTCCCAATACCATGCAGGATGCTGAATAAAAGCACCCTACTGGTACAGTTCTCCAAAGCTATTCCATCGCTGCCTGCAATTTCCTGACCTGTTCCCACATCAAGAGTAATTTCCTTTACCTTCATGCTGACTCCTACTCCTACACAAGGCAAATCACTGAGCTCTTCTCTTCCTCCACCCCCCGCTTCCTTCCACTGAGCCTCAGTAACCAACACGCTCCAAAAAGACTGCTTTCACAGTGCTTTCACTAGGACTCTGCCCATAGCGCAAAACACATGGCTCAGCAGCCATGCAAAGCTGTGCTGGCATATGCAGGGTCTGCTGTATCCAGCAAATAAGGGTTAGGGGCCCAACAGCCCCTGCCCCTTTGCAGTGTGGTTTTAATTATCAGAGAAGAAGCCAAAGACATGTCTTGAGCTCCCCATGAGACCAGATCATCTGCGATGCAGGGGCAAATGCCCCTTAACCACAGACTCCTGCAAAAACCTCTGGCTCTTTAAATGCTGGAGCCAAAGTTGCATTTCAACACTACCAGAAACAGTTGTCTCTCACTCCTTCCCCTCTCTCTGTAATTTTGCTTTTGCAATATGTTTAGAACATAAACCAACATTTTAAAATACCAATCTCATCATTAAATATCAAGAAGATCACAGGAGAAAAACACAGAAAGCCACAGCCTGAAGTCTTATGCTCAGTCCTCATCTATCATTTTTTTCCAATCTACATGCTCTGTAGATGCTAGAAAGGAGCTCAAGGTTATGCTTCTCGCAAATGCTTTTTTGTTATGTATTATCAACCACTATTACTTACATTTTCACTCAGAAACGGCATCTGAGTAGTTTTTCAAGGGAGAAATTCTTTTTAATCAAGTCAGATCAGGGATGATGTTAACCAGATTTGTTTTTACTTCTAGTCACTCTTCAAATTATTAGTATCATTCCCTGTAGATAAATGGTGTGGTTTTGTGATACACATTGAGTGGGAAGTGATATTAGCATAAGGCATTCAAAGTTTCTTTGCCAATAAGAACTGGGAACCCTTTCTGGGCAGCAGAAAGTAGAGCATCGATTTCAGTAGTATTTTCCCTCCCTTTTTCACCTACTATAGACCTTTGACTTCATTTCCTTAATTCCTGTTTTTGACAGACAACTGAAGCAGGAATGTTATTAAACAGTTAGAAAAAACTTTTCCAATAACAAAGATAAAAATAATTGAATGTAAGAGAGGTTTAGGGACCTGCAAGGTCCTAAGCGAAGCATTGCTCTCAGACAGCTGAAGTTGGACAAGATGAGCCTGTGATGTTACAAGAGCCAGATTCAACCCTGTGGGGTCCACCAGGCATTTTCCAGGTGACTTCACTTAAAGCACTTATCTCCATTTCTCTGGTTACATATGGTGCCTGACGATTTTTCTCCCATACTGTTAGGAGTTCAGATGTTTAAGAGTTGGAAACAGATATGATGCAGAGAAGAGAAAGTTATTCTTTTCAAAAACAGTTTTAGATGTCAGGTCAAAAATCAGTTAAGAAGCATTTGACGAGAAAATAAAAACATCTAAAGCAAAACAAAACCACCAACATCAACAAAATCAGAGAAGGGACTAAACTGATTTAAAAGTGACCCTTCATGGGGACCAGGGGGAACATCTGTCTGATTTTCTTCAGATACAGTTGGGCAGGAAATCATTTAGGTGGGTTAAAATACCTTTCCTGTACATGCTTCACAAAGAATTTCCTCTGATTACTAGAATAATATTTGTTTTCGTGTCAATCCTGATAAATCACAGCTGTGGTGCTTTATTTCCTCTCTTCCCCCTTATTTTCATCTATTAATAGGACTGCATGTACCCACACATCAATTAAAAACATACATATATACTTTATATATAAACACTTCCATCTCACAATCAAATTCCCTACATGACATTGCCCTAGTTCTGAAATGCGTCATTTGCACTTGTACTACTGAGCTCACAGTATGACCCACTCTCCCCATTCTGAGCCCAGGATCCCAAGTATGTCTTAGAGTGCACAGAGCCCCATGCACCTGGGGAGAGCCAAAGGTGTTGAGAACGTAATTCAATTAACAGCTCTACAGCTCTACACCCACTGCAGGCTCACAAGTGTAAGTGCCAGAACAAAAGAAGTATAAGCCTGTGCAACACTGCCTGTTTGGTTGTGGTTTTTTTAGCTCTGATTCCCCAGCTGAGGAGGAAGAAGGCAAGATTCTGAAGAAACTTTAGTGTAATTCACAGCTATTCAATTTGCAATTTCAAAGCTACAAAAGTCTCTGGAACAACTTTTAGCCAGGTATTTTAAACCACCAGTATGGTCAGCATCGCTTCCAAATGACATTCTCCAGTATTTCCACTGCTGAATTTTGGAGTCCAGCATAGGAAGTAAGGGATTTATTGTTCAAGTTTGATCCACCAAAACTCACATTTTTTAAATCATTTGACTTACAGGAGAATTCTGAAAATCTTAGTTCTTGTCACAGCTTATCTCCCCCAGGTGTCACCTACCCACTTAAAAAACAACCGTGAACTAGCTCTCGGGTCCAAGCACAACACACTTTCCACACTCCAGGGAGAAACTGGAGACCAGTCTGCAGCGCCATAGCCCACTGAGTTTCATCAACTGTTCAAGTCTAAAAACTCTTTCCAACTTGAACATTTTCTTAAAGCCTCTGACAGTCATAACAACTGCTTTATTTCTATGCTGAGCAGCATTAACAAGAGTTACTTGCTTTCTTTACGAGGATTTAGCACAAATGTAAAAAATGACTTTTATTACAGATCCCACTAATCAGTTACTTAATTCTGCACAAATCAGGTAGATACAATTTTGAAAACAATACTCCCTTCCCAGAGAGCTACCTGGAGGCATCTGACCTATGCCTAGCAACAGTCAATGCATTCAAAGGTCTCCCCCAGGAAAGATTATCTCCTGGAGTTAATTATGCAATTTTACAGCTGGCATTCTGAGGTTTTAAGAGCCTTTAAGAATCAGTTAGTTCAAACTCAAATGACTTCAAAAAGGAAAAAGAAAGAGAAAAAAAAAACAACCAAACAACATGAACTGACAATGAGTTTATCAAAACCAAGCCGACAAGAACTACTGGGCTGGGTGGTGGAGAGTAATGCACAGAACGTGCTGTACCCAGCCTCATTCAACTCCTACTGCTGGAGCTCTCTCCCAGGTCTAGCGCTGCTAACTCATATGAGCAAGGGTCAGGAGGCCTGGCCCTCCGGTGTTCTGTTGTATCCTTTAAATTGCTGTCTCTTATCTGGCTGCTGAGAAACGACCCTACACACAAAGCCTAACAACTCCCAGCCACTTCATCTCATTTACAATATGTAGCACCCTTTTGGCAGCCATAAAAGCATTAAGCTAACAAGTGGACTTGATAAATCAACCTACAGCTTGGCAAAAAGGAAGAGCGTATTAGGAGCCTACTTGGGACTTGAACACTATCACTCAAGGAGAAGAAAAACAGTCTGCCACCAATCACAATTCGATAATGCAAGCCAAACAGCAACTCCTGAATCCGAGAAGCATAAAAGCAGAAGAGATACAAGTAATCTATCTGTTTTTTCAGTAATCCTGTCTGAGGGCAGGCACCTAGACTGTAAGCTCCTGGCTCCAGAGTAACGTTAACAATCCACATTGCTCACAGAGTGGAACATAAACAAAGCTTACTGGTTGGGCTCTGCATCCCAATAGCGAGAGGAACTAGCACTGCATGAGAATGCTGGCCAGCAGATGGGGGACACAGCCCACAAGCAGATATAGGCAGGGGAGGTGCAGGCTGGGGGGGAAACACTGGCAGAAACAGCTATGTTTGCCTAAGAAAAAGCAGGTATCTAGACCCACTTGGAAGAACATCTTAAAGGCTATTCTAAAAGAATCTTCCATGTACACACATGAAATTTCCCTAGACAGCTTGTTGAGGTGCTCTACTACCATTATTGTTCCGAAAGTTTTCCCTTCTTTTCTTACAAAATGAACAGGATGAAAAGAAATCATTACCAGCAGACATGGAACATACTATTCTTTTCCAGTATCTTCTGATATATCAGAAAAAATACGGTTTTTGCTCATAGCCATTTCCGCCCTCTGGTCCTCTCAAAGAATGTTGTTTGTATATACAAAGCAGGGAGGAGCTGTAAAGTACGAGAAGAATTCAGGGGGAACTCTGGGGTTCCAGGCTTCATCCAGCAGAGACCGGATACAATGCATTTGGCCTCCATGGCAAACAAGGGACCTCTGAGAACCACACTTCCCTTCCTTCAAACTGAATTTTATCCAGACATCTCTGCACCCTCATTTTGAACCAGCTGAAGCTAGCTGGTCTTGGGTAAATCACACAGGTGAAGAAAGAAAGTTAAATGAGACAGACAAATACAGCACAAATACATCTCACTCAATTTAGTATTTCAGTTGCCTCAAGAATGGCAAACAAGATACAGTCCACCCAACAAGAAGAGCACTCAGGCTTTCCACCACTCCCAGCTTCCTAGAAACCTACAGAAGTATACAGCAACCCTTTAACTCAGAAGACAGCAGCTCGGAAGAGCTCACCATTAAAACAGAACTAAATTCAGTACCCATGTTCTAAGCATGTCTCTGGCCCAAAAGGAAATAACACTAGCTTCCACAGCTTTTCCACAACATTTAATATGAAAGCCAACACAGGATTAATCTGTCAGCAGCATAGTCATTCTTGTGAGATGCCAAATGCCCTTATTGTCCACCCAGCTCAGCACAAGTTGAATGTATAATACAACTCACAATGTCAAGCCAGAAGTCTATGGGGTTTGCAGGATATCAATCCCACCTACAACTGCTCAATACAGGATGCTTCCCACTGCTACCAGATTAAGGGAAAGGGACCGAAGACCAGTGCATATGGCAGCTGTCTCTCCAGGTCCGCCGTAAGCAGCAACAGCTCATGGTGAATATTTTACCCTGACAAACATTAAAGGATACATATGAGCTTCTCACCCAGACAGGGCTTCTTTCAGGTTTTTTTTTCTTCACTTTGTTGTTGCTTTGGTCTTCTGAAATGGTTGCAACTTCAGTGGCAGTGGTAATAGCAGGTACAAAAAGTACAGGCATTCAAGAAACAGAGGTAAACAAATAAAGAGTCAGATCCTGCTCATAAGCCAGACCTAAAAGCTAATTCATTGCTTCCTATTTCAAATCAGTATGTGCTCACATCTGGAGTGAGCTTTGCATATCTTACTTGCTGGGGAAAATAATACAAATATGGAAAAAGTACAAGACTCAATAGTACATGGATCAGTTAACAGATCTAAACCACAATGTCTTGACTAATTACATGCCTGGGTCATTACAGTAACAGTTTAAAGGAAAACAGAAATTGTTTTAATCACACATTCCACAAGAACAGGGAAAAAATGTTCAGAATACTAGAAATAATTTCCAGGACAAAAACCTCTACCCACATGCCATGAACACACACAGGTATTTATTTACAAAATATTTTTGTATATACAATGCATTATAGCAAAAACAGAGATGAGTTTTCTAAGCAGAAAACCTTACTGCAGCTACACAGACAAAATCATGTGCCTTAGCATGCAACAAGCATCACCAGCACCTCTCCCAAGGCCAGTATCAAAACTGCTAGGAAGACCTTTTCATCCAACTTCTGGCAAGTCTTTCCTGACAGGCGCTGAGCTCACTCCACTGTTGTTGCCCATGCATTTCAATATTCACCACCCCCTGGGCTGAACTGAATTAAGACTGAAGGATGTTTTCTTTCCAGCAGTATGATAGAGGGATTTCCACTGCGAACAGCAAATGTGAAATAAGAGTGCTGGGTGTGCCAAGCAAGGCACTGCTCTTGGGAGCTTTTGACAGCAGTGCCAGGGGATCCCATGAGACTCTCAGAGCTACAGGCTAGGCAAAATGATACATACACAGGACACAACAAATGCACAAAGCTCAGTTAGTCACTAATGTTCCGTTTCCAGAAAGCTGAATTATTAAGGGACTTCACCAGAACCACCTACCATAAAGCCCATTATGAACAGCTGGACATCCGCTATGAAGGTCAGGCCTTGCTCTTTAGAAGTCTGGCTAAATTTTAGATCCAAGTACCAAAAATGAATTATGATTTCACATCTCTGATACAATTTCTTTCCAGCCATCACATACTGTAGGTGAAAAATATTTCCCCTTCTTTGTAGGGGATTTTGATTATGAGCACCATAAAGCATCTAGGGACATTTGGTGGTGGTGAAAGATCTCACAGCACAGCTACCATTAAATCTTTACTGAGAAAAAAGGTAAGACATCTGGTTTACATTGTCTTTGAAATAATTAACTGATTTGTGCGTTACCAAAGTGAAAATTAATTTTATTCTACTGTGAGAATGTTTGGGAAAAGTGGAAGTCTTTAGTAATCTTTAAAAAGAAAAAAAAAAGAAATCAAGATTAGGCCAGACAAAGAGCCAGTTCCCACAAAAGGCATGATGGAGCTGTGCCAAATGCTTCTAAGAACACAGCATTTTTTGGTTGTTTGTTTGAAGCCAAATTTCTTATGCCTTCATTCTCTCTTTTATGGGTATTAATAAGATTTCCACATAAATCTGTCTCTACTTAGTCATCTTCACCACTGTCAGACTTCAGAGTCCTTCATGAGGAAGGACTGCCAACACAAATGTTTGTGATGTCACACAAGCCGCACTATCACTCCAGCCATCGCTCAGAACAAACAGTCCCAAAAGGTGAAAGGCCACTACAGCATATGGAAAGCAATGGATTAAATATATAGAGATATATATTATTAGAATTAGGAGACTCTGAAAAAAAGGGCAAGAGAAGAAATAACTCTCATAATCAACTAAATGCATTACCTGATGGTGTTAACAAATGAAAAGCCAGTGAGCATTTTTCTCCAATTAACATACATTCTTAAGACAGACTTCACACACTATCAGGAAATTTTACCTGTGCTTACCTGAAATTGCCTTTCTTTGATTCTTAAATAAATTTATTGTACAAGCCCCTCACATTTATATCACAAATTGTGACCACAGTATGTGTATCATCAACATATAGAAATTTCCTCCAAGAGACCAACAGATTTTTGCATTAAAACTTTACAATTTAGAGCCAGGTAACGCAATGATAGCATTACCATAGATTCAAGCTTATGGATGGAGATCTCTGCAAACAAACATCCAGCCCACCAAAATAAACAAATAAACCATCAGATGCTCTTGAATTTGGTTGAAGGGAAAGAAGTGAGACAAGCTAAGGAAAAAAAAAATAATATATTTATATATATAACCAGACAAAACTGTTGTGTTTCTTCGATGTCAGTCACTGACAGTCTGAAACAAATCTAACCCACCTTTCTTATAAGTGGAAGTATAAGCAAGTGTCCAAAGCTCACCCTTAACTTGTTTGGCCTGTCTTTCATGAAAGAGAAAAGGGGCTTCAGATTAGCTGGGCTAAGAGATAAAGAATGATTTAGGAATAATCAGCTCGTTTATGTAAGCACTCTAGATCAAAAAGGCACATTGCCTATTCAGAAGAGTGGCACTAAGGAAGCTGTTAACTCAAAGATTGTGGACATCCATATCATGACATTTCTCTTAATTTTGCTTTTTTAAATAAACGCTTGGGGAAAAAGAGGTAAAACCCAACATACATACATCTAAGAAATTAGATATATTAAAATTCATTGAAAACATCTGAGATTGCAAATTCAAGTATTCAAAAGATAGTGTACAACCTAATTATGCTTACAAACACTGATTCACAGTTTCAGATAGCAATCTGATCACAGGAAAGATAGAAAGCAACTTTCTGGGCTATCAAGTTTCTGCCTGAAGTTCCCATCTCCTTAACCTGCTATTATGAATGATTAAGACAATCAGATAGTTTCTTTTACCTCAGTTCTAAAAACCTTAACCAAATAAAAGACCCAGAGGCCCCCAGGCCAAGTTCTCATGAGTAAACTGAATGGCTGCAAAGGAAACTGCTTTGTGACTGCTCCCACCAGCTGAGAGTTTTTGGGGTTGGGTTTTTTAAGTGTGTATCAGTAAATTTTGCAATACACTGACTTCAGTTTAAAAATCAACATTTTCCTCAGCTTGCTTACACTTTCATTTGAGAAGAGACAATATGTAAAGCAAATCAGAACATGAAATGAGCACAAACATTTCCCTTCCACTAAGGAGTTGTACTAATTCATGGCCAAGAATTTTATCATTGTAGATCACAGATCAGTTGCAGTTTCCAAAAGAGTAACAAATTCTGAAGACCTAAACATGACAGCATGTCCAGGCATGAACACAGAATTTAAAATTCTGGGTTTCCAAAAAGTCTGCTGAAGTGGCAGATCACAGTCCAAGACAGGAAATCTTAAAGATCTTCTTTCTTTCCTATTTTATAATATATAAGGAAAAACAAAATCTAGATCCAAAGATGACACCAGCTAAAACATTGGAATGAAAACCACTGAATCTATGTCTCAGCCACTGCTATCCACAAATATACACCCTCCATCATCCCCTACCACCCTAAGACATCACATGTTTTAAGACTAGATTTACACAATACACACAGCAGAAGAGAAAGCTGAAATAAAAATGGGATAGATTTAAGAGAAAGTAGACAGACAATCTATCTACTACTTCACTTACAAACATTCAAGAACTCTCCAAGAAACAGGTTTGCCATCTCCGTCTGTCTCACCGCATCACATGTATCCAGAAAGCTAGGTTTAGACATCTTAAGTTTCAGGTAAACCCTGATGCCCAGTATTTCCTATAGCTGGCTCTGACTCCAAAGGTGTCTTGCCAAGAAGAAACAACAGGCTTGGATCATCAAGTAGAATTTAAGCTGGAATATATGCTTTAGTGCTAGCACCTAAGTCCATCTAATTGTTGCTCTATTACCCCATGCTCCTCTATTACACTGCTTGACAAAAACATGGCAAGCTTTATAACAATTAGCATTTTGTACTCTCCAACCCAGAAGTCAGTTTTCAATAGCAATATTACACAGACAGTATTTGTCACTGAACAGATTTCTCAATGCAGCCTCTATAATGAGGCATGTACAAGGCCAGTGCTGCCTAAAATAATCAAATTGTACACACCGATTGGTATACCTGCCCGCTTCTGAGCGGCACTGAATGTGTTTGCTTCTCCACAAGCCACAGGAAAGATAAATGCTCTGCAACTCTGAGCAGGCCTTTCATTGGAAAGGGTAGAGCCCCGTTCAACCCTCGCCATCCTTTAAACTTCTGAATCTCTGGCAGAGTCTTCCCCACAGCTCTCTTCCTTGCAAGCACAGGGGAAGTACAGCATTAAATTCGTTAATAGAAAATGTTTATTCATTTGCAGCTTTGTGTAATCAGTAGACAATTAGGACTGCATTTACATGGCACTTGCATATGAATTAAGGTCTTAAATGATCTTTAAAAAAACCACTACAACTCAGTAATGGCATATGAATTATGTTGCAACATTTCAGTTCATACAGAATTCAGAATCAACAGAAATGCAGCAAATGTCAGGAAACTTGTAATAAATAAATTTTCAGAACTGTCTTAACAAGTAACAAACACTAACGAGTTCACAATTTCCCTGACAATAGGTACACAGCAGCAATAACATACCCATTACACAGAACAAGTTTCACCAGCTAAAGCTCATCAAACTTACCTGTAAAAATTTAAGTTGCCTATTTATTTCAACTGGTCTTGTCAAACTTCATGCTGAACAAACCCCCATTTATGACACCAGCTTAGGCTGTGGAGGGGCCTTATTAGCTCCTCCTGCCCAGCCAGCTCTAAGCTCCATGTCACAGATAAAGCTAATGCCAAGTCAGTCAGGGCACCGGAAATACTATGCAAAGCACCTAGGCTTGGCACCTCTGTTCTAGAGTTGGAGCCCCAGTCTCCAGTTTTAATATTGGAACACATGTGTTTGCAAGACACCAGCATTTATTTGTTGATCAAAATCACCACTCAAATATTTTACAAATAAAGGAAGAAAATTTCTACAAAACTTGGCACATATTTGCAAGTCAAGAAAGAAAAAGACTAAAACTATAACAAATAGAAAGTCAAGCCTGTGGAGACATTAGAAAATGCTATTAAATATCCAGAAAGAACAATGTCATACATAACTCAGGCTGCAGACTGCTTCAGATGAAGAATTCCACCCTCTAGGCTACACAATACAAATCTGAGTACATATATACACACAAGTATGTATATATGAAGATATATGTATATGTGTGTGTATACGCACATCTATAAAAGCGTGCTGCAAGGTCTCAGGTGACATTTCAAGCAGCACAACCAACATTAGCTTTGAATTACTTTAAAATAGGAAAGAAAATGGTTATCTGTTTAAAGAAAAAAAAATAAAAAAGAGAAAGAAAGCAGCTCTCTGCAGATTTGTGTATAGGAACACGGGAACACACCCTTCTCCTGGACTAAGGATGGAACTGAAAGGATCAGCCTGTTACCCTGGGAGGAGTGAGCACTACAGCTCCCACTGAAGTCAGAGGAGACAGGAAGGAGATGATCAGTAATCATTACAAAAAAAAAAATAAGAAAAAAAAAAAAGTGCATTTTTAACAATCCTTGACTTGTACAATAGAAATTTTAAGTTGTCTCACAAGAGTAAGAAGCAGAGCTGTGTCTTAGCACAAGTGTTCCTTTAGCAGCCCCACTAACAGACTCAAACTAAAACTCCAGCTGCATATTATCAATTATCTTGCAATTATAAATGCATCCAAACATACTTAAGCTCCTTATCAACATACAGTGATCAGACCTAGTCAAGAGTAACCTGTGGTTAGCATCGCTAGTAAAAGGGAAACGCACCTGAGAACTCTACCAGCATCCAACATATTTTTGCCACTCACCAAGCGAGTATCAGAGGAAAGATTTCAGTATTACCGGCATAGAAATAGCCCTGTCTGCACTGGGGAGTGTGGGTATCTGGTGGAAATGAACCATCATTTGCTTTTCCTTGCAACACTGCAAGGAAACCCAAATTAGATAACTTAGCTGGTGAACTCAAACAGGCTACAATAAGAAAAACAAGGAAGGAGAAGGGAGGAAAGAAAGAGAAGGGAGGAAAGAATTAATCTCATCATAAAAGCACTTCAAATGGCATTAAGCGGCAAGGGTGGACAGCATGTAAGACAAGCATGTGGAGCCTTTTTTAATATACACTTTTGCACAGAGATCTGCACTTTTCTACAGCTGTCATTTCAGTTGAGACTTAATGTGTGGACATAGACAAGGTTGCACAAACATAGACAAGGTTTCACAAGTTTTACTCTGCAGACAACAAAAAGCTTGGGCAAGCATATCTAGATTACTGCTCATAGAAGTGGAGAAAAAAATTGCTGGGACATAGCTTCTCAAGCCATGCATCACTCTTTCCAACCGTCTTCACCCACTGCTAAGCAGACACAACTGGGAGCAAATGTAAGTGCTCCCAAGGGTGGCTTCATTGCCAGCACAGGGCAGACAGCCAACCACTATGGCCTCTTCAGCAACCCCACATTCTCATTTTAAAGTAAATTTGGGGTGTACATTTTTGCTAAGGATCAGTATTTTTATGTAACACCGGTAACAGAACATTAATATGTTCTGCCTATGTATCCTTCATGATACTAAACACAAACATACATTGGTTTATTTAAAACTGTATAGCAAATAATTAAGAGCGAGACTAACAGAAGTATCTATACTCTAGGGTAAGGAACAACTTAGGTTATCGCTGGTGCTGTGGCTGCCACTCATGCACAGAGATGCTGGTAAAGTATCAGCAACTTGCTGGGAGTGCAATAATTCAAACAACAGTTAACCTTCGGCATCCAAAAGCTCAATTCTTTCCCCCTCTGGAATTCATTTCACAAACATGCTTATTGCCAAATTTATTCAAGCATCAGTTGTAAGGATGCTACTCAGGGTAGGTAGAGTTCAGACTTTCTAATCACTGCCTTGCTTGGCATAAGGAATCTCTAAACTTCAATAAATACAAATTTCTAAGGACTTAGGAATAGCTTCACTTATACCTCATGAGACACATGTTCCATGATCAGCGTGTATTTTCATCTCACACATCCAGACTTTTCCTAGCAGTTTAAAACTAGAACACTGGTGTTTGGAGGGGAGGTGGGGGGTGGTACTTGGGGGTTTGGTTTTGTGGTTTTAGGTTTGGGGTTCTTTTTGGTGTCTTTTTGGTTTGTTTTTTTTTTTTGGGGGGGGTGGTATCTTTTTTCCAAACACCCTTCTATTCTTCAATTTTTACAGAAGTACCTATTCAGTACTCCTCAGTTAGTTCGATTTTTACATATCCGTCTAGTCTCTTCTTAGATTATGATCAGAGATTTGGGCTATCTGTGGGCCCCAACCATCCATTGCGGCTGACCAAAACTCAATACAGCACTCTATACTGGGAATTTACTAGTCTAATTTCACTATAATCCTTCACACACATGGACTTTTTTGGTGACCAGCAGTGCCAGCTAAGAGTTATTTTCCTGACAGGTTCCAAAATTAACAATGGAATTTCACCAGCCAAAGTCTTATAACCAGTATTTTTCCTGTACTGTATATTGTAACTTTCATTTGGCAACCCTTCAGGTGGCATTAGGAAACCATCCAGCTGCCTTCTAGGTTCAACAGTGATGAAGGACCATTTATCTCATCAGCATATTCTGCTGTTGAACTCTTCATGTGGTATTTCCCATTTTATTTATTGATAGTTGTATGTGTGAATAGAGCCATGAGGTGCCACAACAGATAAAGCAATGGTGATTTAGCCTATTTTTCTGGACTCTTGACAGATACAGAGGCAGCTGCTTCTTTGGACCACGATCTCCAATGATGCCCATAACTGGCTTTTCAAAGGCCAAAACCTTCCACTGCTCCTCTTCCAATTATTCAGCCTGAGGAGGTTGCAGGGAGATCTTACAGCAGTCTCCCACTAGCTAAACGGGGCCTGCAAGAAATCTGGAGGGGGACTTTTTACAAGGGCATGTAGAGACAGGACAAGGGGGGGATGGCTTTAAGCAGGAAGAGGGTAGATTTAGATTAGATATTAGGAAAAAATTCTTTACTATGAAGGGTGGTGAGGCACTGGAACAGGTTGCCCAGAGAAGTTGTGGCTGCCTCATCCCTAGAAGTGTTCAAGGCCAGGCTGAATGGGTCTTTAAGCAACTTGATCTAGTGGAAGGTGTCCCTGCCTGTGGGAAGGGGGTTGGAACTAGATGATCTGTAAAGTCCCTTCCAACCAAAATCATTCCATGATTTGTTTGTTAGTACATCCAAAGAGCCCAGACGAAGGAATTACAACCACCTTTTGCAGCAGGTTTGTTGCTTTACCCCTACCTCATTGCGCTTCCCCAGCCATTCCACTAAGGCAAAACATTTGACCCATTGCAGTGGAAAATGGTAAAAAAAAACCAAAACAAACAAGCAAACAAAACAAAACAACAAAAAAAAAACCAAACCAAACAACACACAACCCACAATAGAAAATAAAAAAACAAATAAACCAACCAAATAAAAAACCACAAAACACGCACAAACCCCATCCCCGATGCAGGCCCAGCTAAGTACCACGGACAGATTTAAGTCAGGGACCGGTTTGGCAGGAGGCTGGGAAGGCACAGATTGGGGCTCTCGTGCCCTCTAGGGGGCCGGCCCCGCCAGCGCCGGCCGCGGCCCCCCGGCTGCGCTCCCTCAGCACTGCCCTGGCTCCGAGGGACGGGACACACACACACACACCATGCCCAGCACCGCTGCACCAGAATAGCGAGAATAATGCTAATGATTGGCTTGTAGCAACTGCATGAACCCACGGAGAGGGAAAAGGAAAGCAGCTCAAACTCTTCATTTAAAAAGCAAAATAGAAAAGTAAAAGCTTGGCAAAGAGGTACAGCAATTCTTCCCCTCACAACTCATTTAATATCTCCAAAGACATCTTAGAAAGAAGAAACATATTCCCCACGAATTAAAACTTGGCCAGAAATCACATTTAAGTGTTTGGGGTTTTTTTGAATTATTTTTGCTATTTATCAAATCGTTACCCTGATGAGAGAACTCCTGATGCTGCCACTGTACTTGCAGCAAGTCTTAGAGCAAGCCCAGTTCAAATAATTTTTTTTAAAAAAAAGCACCCAAAAACCAAACAACAACTGAACACCTGCATAAAAAAATGCAATCGCCTGCCCCCCCCCAAAAAAAAAACAGCCAAAAAGCCCACACAACTGAAAAAATACAGAGTCCAAATGGAGGCGTTTATTTCTGAGCAATAGTTTAACTAACACAGAAGAGACTTTGAGGAAAGGGTTTGGTAATACGAGAAACTTTTTCAAAACCAACCAGAGACGAAAAACCACGCGCAAAGAAGGTAAAACCCGACTTCCACTTTGTTATCTGAATCTTTACATTTGTTTCCTTATCCATCAAGTGGTATGTTAAAAACTGTACATCTCCCATTAGATTGCCGAAGTAAATCACAGTGACTAGCCCAGAGCTTTAATTGCAGCAGTGTTCTTTTTATGCTCAAAGCAGTTAGGATGCAGGCAGCTCACTCCCATTTTGAGCCCTGCAGTTTGCAGGTACCAGAACCCAGCATTCATTCCACTTCCAGGCTGGGGTTAATTTTTTTTTTTATATTACTTTTTAAAGAAAAAAGCCCAAGCAATATTCCTTCAATCTGCAAAATACAGCTATGTCTCAGTCTCTTCCAAAAAAAGAGTTGGAACGTAAGCACACTAACAGTAGATTAGGTCAAATTCAGACAAATGTCACAGTTAACATCCAAAACATCATGTGTCACTGTTTTTCCCCTGCAACCCCCAACAAGCCTCTCAGAACACATTTCATACACAGGGTCACTGTTCTGGCTGTTTATTTAATTAACATGACAACCCAGCATACACAGGATTTCTTTCAGTTCCCCGGCTTTGCATTTTCACACTTCAGGCAGAAAGAGCAGAAAGTCACTACTGTAGTTTACTTTTTTTTTGCCAATATGCCATAATGTTCATTTCTTAATTTAACCAATTGACAAAAATAGATTCTAAACCAATCGCCTCAGCAGCAATTTTTACATTTTTGTGAGGCTGAAAGAAAAAAAGGAAGAAAAAAAAATCTAAGTAGAGCGGGTTTACATAAATGAAGCCATGCAAAAGAAAATAAAGTATTATGTCTGGAATCCCTGGGTGATTTTTCCTGGAGCCTTACTTAAATATTTTACACAGTTGTGTTTCAGCAAGTCACTAGATGACATAACTTCTCCGTATTGCTTGGTTTCTAGTGACCTAAGTGGTAATGCCAGTAAATCTTATCAGAGCAATTACAGCTCAATAAAGCTTATTAGCAAAAGGAGGTATATAGCATATAAAGCCGCGTGTCTAATAGAAGACATAACTTTGACATACATTAAGTAAAATATCTCGATTTAATCTGCCTTCTCCTTGCCAGAATTTGAAATCTCTGTATGCCACGCTCTGATCTCTCCTGTTTTCAGGCCAGAAGATAGGATACGTAGCATTAAAAACTGGTTATAATGTAAGGGTGCATCTGTCATTTCTTTAGGGCAGAACGATAAAGAACCAGGAAAGGGAGGGAAGCAACGTATTCCTGGCAGTTACAAAGTTCTCACTGTCAAACAATGAGAAGAATAGATAAAGCCTTAATTTTCCCTTGGAAAAAAAAAAAAAAAACACACAAAAAAAACTAACACCAAGCCCAACAACAAATACATTTCTTTTTCTCTTCCATTTCTTAGATCTTATCACTAAAGAGATATCTTTGACCATGTGAACTGTTACAGTATTGTCTTCTCAACTCTGCAGACAGCCAGCGATAACGACAGTCCTGGCTCACAACTTTCCCAGGCTACAGACTGGGAACAGGCAGAGTCACCATCCAGAAAACCACAAAAAAATGGTCAAATTGAGCAAAAAACCTGCTGCTGCTGCTGGAGGAAGTCAGAGGAGTCTGGCACCAGAGTTACTTATCTGGAAAAGTAACTTTTCTAAAGCAGAAACAGGCAGGGAAAGATGCAGCAGCACAAAACAGCTACCAAGCCTCAAACCAATGAAGTGGTTAAGTGACAGACCCTCAGATGTCCCTCAGTGAGGCAAACAGCTTTCTGCTTCTCCAACCACTCAGAAGGGGAGAAGAGCAGAGAAAGAAGGAAGGAAAATGTGTAGAAAATGTCTCTGCCCCTGGAGCCACAGGACGCAGACATGGGTTTGCTCATGGAGCTGCTGGCCTGGGGCTGGAGACATCAGAGCTGCAGGAGAAATGCCTCAATCCTGGTGCTACCCCTGCATGGATCGGGGCTTTTTAGCAGGGCAAGACTCAGCACCTCACCACTGCCTTCTCAAATGAGCTTTTTGTCACCCACTGGTTTGGGGACTAGGAAGTACTTTAAACCCTGATGGATGCTATACCTGTGACAGACTTTAGACTAAGGAAAAAGATCTGAAAAGTCAAAGCAGATTGAACTGCTTGCAGCAGCTGCTCTAGTTCAGTTAACATACACTTGTAATAAATCCAAGTTAGCTGCAAGCTTCCCATTCCCCCCAAAAAAAAACAAACAAGCAAGGCTTTACAGCAAAACTGGGAGCCTTTGGCATGGTTTAGAATTGTCCAGCTATTACACCCTGTGGAGTATTTTACCCACCAAGGCAAAATCATCCCTTTGGACTGTTGCTTGTTAGGATTAACACACACAGATCAGAGATTCAGGCTCCAGAACACACAAGCCATACAATATTTTAATGGGAAACACCGCAGAGCACATTTCTGCCCTGCCCTCCCAACATCCTCTCCACACTTTTAGGGAAAACTATTACGTTTGCAAAAACACGATGAAGAAACTCCAAAAGCCATTATGCTGGCAGTACTTGTGCATTTCTCAAAGAAAAAACAAAACAAAAACAAAAAAATTTGTTCATTCATTCACTGTCTTATCCATCCATTCACAATTTCTCTCTGCAGCCTCTTTCAAATCTGGGTGAGCAAGCCCTCGAGGAGCTGAGCATCCTCAGCCAGCATTGATGAAATCACGGGGAGACAACACTCAGCTGGGAGCAGGAGGAGGCTGTTGCAAAGCACACATTTCTCAAAGACATCTACACACACAACAAAGTTGAAAAAGAGAGAGAACAGATACAAAAATCAACTACAAAAAATAGAAATAATAAAAACCTACTTAAGAACACTTTTAGCAACAAAAGCAGATTAAATCTTGGTGTGTTTTTAATTTGGATGGTGGCTTTTTTAATGAAACACATTTACTTTTTAAATTATTTTGGAACTGATAAGCAACTAAGATTAGACATTTCTACAGAAGGAGTAATTCATGCCATAAACATTTCCAGATACTCCTACCAGCAGCTTAAACAGAAATATACTTTCAATTTTAGATATGTTAATACCTTTATCCATCATGTTAGTTTGCAAATCCTGGTACTGTCCCTTATAGTACAAGGCCACATAGATTCAATTCTGTATTCTAGCAGGGAAAAATTCAGATTATAATTGAGATGTGTGTGACTAAATAAATTCAGAAATTCTGACTTCTGTAGATTCTCATATCAATACAAACAGTCAAATAAGGAGGGAGACGTATTCTGGAAAAAGAAAAGCTTGATGAAATGGTCAGCAATAGGAAAGATTACACAGCAGGCAATGGGAAACAAAAACTTCACCTACTGTTACTCACCAAATGAAAACACGTATTTCAAAGCAATAAAGTAGCCAGATATATTAACAAGCTATCTTTCGGATCAGAAACATTCAGAGCATGTTTTCTTAGAAAAAACATGGGGAGGGAAGGCCTAGTTTTGTTTATAAAGCCCTCATCTCTATTTTTAACATGTTATATTTAAAAACTGTCCAAAAGAGAAACATTTACCTATGGTTTCTTTAAGTCTATGGGGAGCCGATTTTTGCTATAAACAAAAACTTTGCTCTAGGAGAGTCCTACTTCTCTCAGCGTTTCTTCAGGGTCCTTACAAAGCTTTGTTTCAGCTTTTCCATTTTTCTATCAAACATTTGTTTTAGAGGACAGCTTTTAGGGAGGAAAGGTCACATACACAGAGACACATTGTGCTAAAAAAAAAATAAAGACAAAAAGTCTCCCCAAACTCGAAAGTAGTCATCCATTTCTAATCACACAGTGATGCAAGCAATACCAGACCTTGATATTGATTAATAGTGAGTGAGAACAAAAGAAAGAGAAATTTGCCAAAATCCTGCAGCGGGTAAGCTGAACTGTCACCAGCTCCCTCCAGTCCAGCTCTGCAGCCTGGAAATAGGAATCGCTCGGGGCAAAGCTGACCACCCTCCCCAAGTAATGTACCACTGGGGGGGCGGAATCTACCTTGTTATCCATCACCAGTTTAACACTCTGGTAATCATCATGCAGATGATCTGAATCCCCTCCAAAAGAAAAGGACATGTTCACAAACCAGTGAGCCCTGTCTCTGAATGATTACATTTAGAGATGTTAATTAAAAAGCTGCTTTTATTTGAAGTGTGAGAGTGAGTGGAAATAGGCTTAACACTTTACAAATGATTATTATAAGAACTCACCAGCAATACCTAGTGTCATCAAGGAAGTATAAACAATTTTAATATCTTGCCTTAGATACTGTATTTACAAATTATCCTTACACCCTTTTCTCTGCTCCTATTAAAGTCAGAACTGGGTCAGCTTTCTACTTTTTTACACTGTATTTGCCTGGACACTGTGGTAAATATTTGTTTTACCTAAACAAAAATGTTAAATAAATAAGTACAGTTATTTTAAAATAAGCCTCAAGTATAGAAGGTTGTCAGGCCCTCTTCTAGAAAATGTCACAACCAACCACAAAGGGATGTAATCAAACCATTTCCAGAAACAAACTAGCCTCCCACACCATATGGTTAGATGCCATCACTTTGAAAATACTTAGCTGCTTATCCAGCAAGCAACCTGAAAAAAAACCTTTGGTGTATGGCAACACTCTTCAGCTGACCACAGTGCACAGAGTAATTTTCAATACTAATTGAAAAAGAAAGCTTAACACCATTTGCCATTTATTTTCCCCCAGGTTTCCTTTTCCACTGCTCAGCAAGGGTTGTGCTGACTTTCAGTATGCTCAGTTACACTCAACCCACCAAACGGTTCTTCTGTGTGTCAATCTTAAACCTCAATTAAAACACAAGAAAAAGCTTTGAGTGCAGAACTGAGCTGACCTCGTCGTGTCCATGGCAGGACTCTACACAGACACAGCTGTGGAGTTGAGATAATAGTGTGTGTTTCTTTCTTTTTCCTTTTTATTTTGAGGTATGCATTTAAGAGAATGCATTGCTGCTAACAGAGTAAGTTCTCACTGATCCATTCAAATCACTAACTCTTAAAGGAAACAAAGCTGAAAGAAATAGCACGTGCCTCGTACCAGTTACCACAACCGCAGCAGAGCGGGACCTGTTATTGATCACAGGTGCAGGGAACAGCCCCAGGGAGGCAAAGTGCAAAGATGAGACCAGTGCTGTGCGGGACAGCCTCGGATGACATGCCATCACCCTGATAAGGAGCCTCTTCCACCGAGGACAGGCTGGTCAGCTCACACACGCACATCCCCCTTTAAAGCTTAAAGAAAGTTTAACAGGGCTAAGCTAAGAAAATAAAGGTTTGGAAAAGCAAGGTTCGTAAGTGAAGCTGGAACACCTGAGGGCTGTGCCGAGGCCAGGCTCCCACCATCTCCGAGAGTGCAGAGGGTACCATCTGCCTCAACCCTCTGCCAGGCTTAAGAGAAGCAAGCGCCGGTGATGGCTGCAAAAGACAAGAAAACCCCGAGCTCCTTTCCCCATCGCCCGCAGTCGGGGCGAGTCAGGCTGGGGCCCGAGAGCCCCGCTCCCCCCATGACCCTAGCCCCGGCCCAGCCCGGCCTGGGGCGGCAGCCCGGGACTCCCCACGCAGAGGGGCACCGCGTAGAGCCCGCACCGTGCTCGGCCCTTCCAGCGGGGAGCGGCCGGAGAATAGAGCTCCACGCGCCGCCGCCGGGACCCCTCCAGCCACCCCGCCTCCAGCAAAGTTTGGACCTGTCGCGTCCCCCCGGCTCCTGCCCTACCTGCTCCCGGGGGATGCAGGGCAGCGATGTCCGCCGGTGGGTCTTGCTGCTGCCGCCGCCGCCCGACATCTCGGGGGAGATCATGGAACTGGACCGCCGCCTCCTCCTGAGCACAGGGGCTTCGTCCGCGACCGGGGGGGCGGCGGGAGGCTCCGCCAGCGGGGCAGCCCGTCGCGGGGGCCAGAGCCGGTCAGCGTAGCCGGCTAGGAGGATGCCCAGCAGCCCCAGCAGGTAGGCAAGGTAGGGCCGCCAGGACGCCGGGACCCTCTCCAAGGCGACGAGGGACGTGGTCCTGGCCACGCTAGTCACGGCGAGCATGAGGACGCCCTGCCTCAGCTTCAGCACCAGCCATGTCACAGCGGCCAGGCAGCTCAGCACCACCCCCGTGGCGGCGAGGGAGAGCAAGTGATCCTCCCCCGCCGCCAGCGCCGTCTGCGCCACCGCTTCCCCCCCACAGCAGGCGACCAGCAGCAGCGCCGCCGTCCGCGCCCTCACGCCGCCCCGCACTAGGTACCGGCCCGCGCCGAAGAAGGCGCCGGCCAGGCCCAGGGGCACGGCGCCGGGGGGCACCCAGCCCCAGCCCCGCGGCCCCGCGCCGCCCTCCGCCGCCAGCTCCCGGCCGCGCTCTCCCCGCACCAGCCTCACCACCAGGGCCAGCAGCACGGCGAGGGAGCCGGCGCACAGCGCCGAGGAAAGTTTCCGGCGGCGCCAGGTCTCCCTTGGCGGCGGCGGCGACAGCGCAAACCCAGCGGCCGCCCCCCCCCACTCCACCGCCCCGCCGCCGCCCCGCGGGGTGCCGGCCTGCCGCCCCGTTGGCGAGCAGCGCCCGCTGCAGCCCGACCTGCGCGCCTCGTCGCCGGCCATGGCCCCGACGGGCCTCCCGCGCACCCCCGGCAGGGCGGGCGCCCGCCTCGGGGCTTACTGCCAGGCGGGCAGGGGCCGGGAGAGACCCCCCGGACGGCGGTCAGAGTCGGGAAGGCGGGGGGGCTGCTGGCCGGGGGCACTCCCCGCCGCAGCACCGGCATTTCCTGCGGAGCTCGCCCCCGGCTCGCCTTCTCCCCAGAGCCCAGCGCAGCGCATGAAAGGCTGGGGGAGCGCGTCGCCTCCTCCGCGACCACGCTGGGCTCATCTGGGGTGTCTGTACGTTAATCGCTATGTTCTTAAAGTACAGAGAAATTCTACACAGTGTAAGAAAGGGGGACTGGGAGAAAGGTAGCTGTACTACCTCGGAAGTGCTGCTTAATTTCTAGGCCATCATTTCCCTGACCGGCGCTCCCGGCAGAGCCGGGGGAGGAGGTAGCGGCGCTGACCGCCGGAGGGTCTCTGTTTCCCGCGGTTGTCCCGTTCGCCCCCCGTGGACGCAGGGAAGGAGCTTCTCGGTCGTTACGGACCACAGGGATGAAGGAATGATTTCCCCCCAAAAATACCCCAGGAAAATAGATCTCTAATAAAAAGCGAGCGCAGCCGAGGGCAGAAGTTGCGAAGTCCTGCCGGGAGGGCGAGAGAGAGATCCGCGGGAGGGACTTGGAGGGAGGCTGCTTAGGAAAAGGGGAAGAGCAAAAGAGGAAGAGGGAGAAGGAAAGCGCTTCCCTCCTGAACACTCCTGGGACAGTCCTTGAGTTTTGCACGGGAAAATCGGGTGATGAGAGCTCCCCCCAGCCGGGAGAGGAGGCTGCCGAAAGCCCAGAAGCAAACCCAAACGCTGACAGAGCAACAACCCGAAAAAGAGCAGGGGGGAGGGGGGAGGTTGGGGAGTGTTTGAGGCAACGAGGAAGCGGGGGGCTGCCACTTCCAAACAGCCGGACCGGCTCTTAGGAAAGTTTTGCACCGGCGGAGGAGGGTCCGCAGCGGAAGGGCTGCTCCGTCCGTCCCGCAAGACCCGGCGGTGTCACCCCGGCGGCGGAGCTCCCTTCCACCGGACGCTGGAGGCCGAGGCATAAATCCGCCTGTCAGGGAGGGGGCAATTATGAGGTCGTAAAAAAGTCAAAAAGATGGATGCTTGGGAATGATTATTACTATTTCTGATGTTTTAACGGGAAGCCCGAACTGGAATCCCGAAGCCACGGGCTACGGTCCTGTGAAGCATTACGGATTTGTAGGCGGTGGCTCCATCCAAACCCCCAAAACTGTTTCCTTCCTCTAAACCTGCCTCGCCTTCTCGCCAGAGGGAAGACTCCTCTGCCGGGGAGCTGCCCTGTGCGGCGGGAAGCCCCCGGCCTCTGGGCTGCTGAAAAGTGCTCTTTGCATGAGTGGAATCAGGTGCAGACTAAAAAAGCCCATATGCAAGCCCAGGGCCTTATTCTTAAACCCCCAAATCCCACCGAAGGGCATGGAATAATACATTTAGCGCATAATAATACAAACCACAGAAAAATACGATCACCAGCTGTGAAGTTACAGAGCATTAAGAGTCAGGTAGCAGACAGATTAGAAATCAAAATTTCCCAGCCTTCTCTCCCTCTGCCCTTGCACACCCACAAATCACTAATTTGAGACAGATTTATAGCGTTTATGTATTTATTGGTGTAGCTGTCTGGATATTATGCCTGTCATCCAGATCTGAGTATCTGAAATGGTAGCATTAGTGAAGTATTTTGGGGGTTTTTACTAGAAACGGGTCATAAAAACTGAGTATGTTCTTCAATAATAGTTTTCCAGCCTATTATGGAATATGGATTTATTAGTCATTTTTATGTTTGAAGCTTGGTTTGAAAACAACCTAGATATTGTTCGCAGTTTGGCTATGAGGAATGGAAAGCCTTTGGGGTTTTTTAAAGGTTAAGGGTCCAGATTAAGAACAGCTGGAAAGGTTTACAGTTTGTTCTGGTGAGACAGCAATCAGCAGGTTGTCATACAAACCTAGAAAAACATAGCTGGGTTCCATCTCCCCCAAACATCAACATCCCAGAGGCAGAATCAGGGCCCAGATAGTAATAATCACATGACTCCTAACTCCTTTTCGGCTTTTTATAAAGAAGATGCATCTCTTGGATATTTTTAAGTCTAGATGCATCAAAACAGAGTGCAAATAAATTGATATTGCAATACTAGATGGTGACATGTGCAACAGTTGCAATTCAGATGGATCAGACCTTTAACCTAATCCTTCCTACCAAGTAATACTCACATCTTGATTTATCTCCACTTCATTACTTTACAATTAGATCTACCAATATCAGCAACATTGACACTTTAAGTACAGTTGTAAAAAGAAGCAGAACGAGAGGAATAAATACTCCCTACCTTTATTTTTTGCTGCACACCCTCTTTGAGTATGTGTTGTTTACAGAGATCAAAGCAGACAGTGGTCTATATTCTTTTAATACCTTAAGATAAAACATGAATTATTCACTTTAGATTAAAAGCAGCAGGATTTTGTTGTTGTTGTTGGACAGATTCTAGACTAAAAAAAAACTTGTATTCTTTGCAATAGCTGTTAGAATAATCGATTGATCCTAATAGGAGGGGAGGGGGGCTTGACAGTGTTTCCAACAAATTAAATGATTGAAACATATTTCTGAACTCTGCCTGCCTGGATCTCTGAGGTTACCATGAGCCCAGCTGTCAGACTGGGGTTTATAGATGTTAGGCTTCACTGAGGATCATGGCTCAAGTCATCAGTGGCTGAGCTTGCCTGAAGCTGGCAACTAAGCCGTAGAAGGCATCCTTCCAGTCTCACATGAAATGGACTAGACCTCCGCCAGACACCTGCTACTTTCTGCACTGAAGTTTGCAGAAGAAAGTCAAACTTTGGTTTGTTTTTCCTGGTAGCTTGTTTCTCATATCAGTTAGCTTTTAGATAATACAATGAAAGTCAAGGCTCACAAAAGCAACCTCAAAAACTAGCACAAATGTGATAATCTCTAGATTTCCTAGAAACACGACTCAGACTCTTACCAGTTCCTTCGGGCACTGAGGTTTTATACTGAGCAGTACATGGGAAGCTGATCTTTGCTGTGCTCTCTACCACGTGGGAGATGATAAAATTACTTCTTCATGTTTCTGAATTAAGCAACGTAATTTCTCTTATTCATCTACTGATTATGTAGGGGTGTTTCAAGCATTTAAGTTGTGAAGATCTTTAACAAAAAGGCATCGGTCATGTAATTTCAGCATCTCCATTAAAATCAATGCCAGGTGGCAGAATGTGGTTGGTGATTGGCCAAACAGAAAGTAAGTTTTACAAATGGGCAATGTTGACCATTGAGGAGGCTTTCTATGCACAGAGACACAAAAAGAAGGGGGGTGGGTATTGATGTTAGTTCATTCTTTAGGATACGGCTCCACTAGGCTGGGCGGTCTACATATGATAGGTACCTCTTAAACAGTATATTGAACAAACAGTTAATCTGAAATGCTGTCTTCCTTCTCTAGTAAAGAGAAGAGAAATTCTGGGAAGGCAGACTCGAAATAGGGAATAGCTCAAGGCTTCATTGAAGTTCTGGGGGTGTGAGCTTTTCAGCACTTGCAGAATCAGGCTCTTTTTGATTAACAGAAATCTATAATAACCCCCCCAGACATGGGAACCATTACATATAGTAAGGTCATTTTATAACCATGCTGGAACAATATCAGCCATTCACCAAAGAAACCACTACTTGCACAAGATCGTGCTGTAGTGAAAACCTAGGAATACCACTCTGTTTTCCATCTGAAGAGCAACCTTACATATTAATGGTAGAAATTTCTTAGGGAATTCAAAGGAGACAAACCAAGGAAGTTTAATGGTTGCCATCACAGAAAGGTCTGGAAGAAAATAAAGGTGAACATCTCACTAAATAGGAATATTAAAATAGATTTACCTTGGGGGGGGGGGGAAAAAAGCAGTTTGTGCGAGATAACAAAGAGTGAGACATGTAAGGAGGTTTTGGGGCAGTTGACTGTTCCCCAAGATGTAATTGTCTCTCAGAATCACTTCATGCTTAGTAGTCACCAGCTCTGCTGTCATTTCTAGGTAAAGCAACCTGTCTTTTCTCCAAAGTTAAATAGTAAATTACTGGAGAAGATTAAAAGCCTTTTATTCATTACTCTGTCCAGTAGGTTGTACTCTTATCTAATCCACTCAAGGGGCTTTTCATAATACATCCATGCAGAATATACAATTCTCTGTCTAAATGGGGAAAAACAATGGCTCCCCTGACTGTTAAGGAAAGGAGAAAAGATTTCATAACGGAACCGCTCATACAGAACCCAGCTATCAGACAATCACCATTTGTTTGGTTTGTCCACACTTTCCTATGGTCTTTTCTCATACCACTGCTGGTTTGTGGTTGCAGTAAGAGGGCCACAGCTGGCCTGGGAAACCACAATAAACATGTATAGGGCTGTATTCCATAAGAGGTTACATGGCCTGTCCTCCCAAAAGTAGTACAATAAAATGAAAGTCCCAGATCGTGCAGAAATGCTGTGATTAAGCTGAAGTGAGAGGAGGCTTTTCTGGGGGTAAAGAAGCCGTAGAGTAAACCAAGTAAATTCCACACTATGTCATACTGAAGAGTGCCATGGGGGAAGGAAAAACAGAGGCTGTCCCTAGGACTTGCTCATCCAGTTTCACTTGTATCACTCTTGGTCTTGTAATTAAATTTTCTTGGAATTTTCTTGTAATTAAATTTTCTTTCTTGTAATTAGACTTTTCTCACATTCTTACAATCTTGGTCAACTTGTAAGGATAATTCTTTATCAATTTTTATAATTCCACTGAATATTAGTGCACTGAATAAAGTTTGCCTAATTGTGAAATACACTGTGATTAAAACCCCTACGTGATGGTAATGTCCTGGACTTTATTGACACTTTTATCTGTTAGCATCTCAAATTTTTTTACAAACATTAATGAATAATTCACATCGCCTGTTTAGGTCATGTAAATTCTCAGAACTTTAGGTGATGACCAGTAGGTTGCATGACAAATTTATAGATGTTTATCTACTGGAACACTTAAAAATGTGCTTACTTTTCTGACTTCAGTGGCATTTCACAAAGCATATCACATGAAATGCAATTTAAAGTTTTGAAAACCATAAATTTTTCATGTAACTCAGCAAGCATCCAGATTATTACATTGTAAAAGATTTTATCATGGGTCATCTCACCGGTCAAAGATTTTGATAGTGAATGTAGCATTGAAACATATTTACCATATGAATTAGATTAATTTTTATTTCATTTTTAGCAGGGGAAATAGTAAATAGAGTTATTTTGAGGTTGAATGCAGGCATGCTCAGAACACCCACACTGCATCTGCTTCATTTAATTCACATTTTCAAGGTTTTCTTCATAATAGGATGACTGAGGTATGTAATGAACGAAAATGAAGTCCTATATTGGAGAGCATCCATTTGATGACAAATACCTTCATCAAATTTATTCGTTCATGAAAATTTGCATTGCCTTTCATTGTGGAAATTCTTAGAATTACAATTACTATGTTCGGAAAACGATTGCAATACTCATGCATTGTACAGAGTGGGCTGCGATTCAGATTTTGCTGAAGTCTAGAAGTGAGCTTTTCAGTCTTTGAAAATCTATTATACTTTCACTAGAGGCATTAAGAAAGTACAGACTTTATATTTCAATGTAAATATTATTCAGAAATGAATGTATTAATTTTGGCTGACTACAATGGTCATGCTATAATGAAAGAGTAAAATTCTGATTTGGGGAAGGAAAGAATGTGGGGCACCCTTTTGTAGGGTATATATTGTGGCTTTTGTATATTACTTTTTGTCTAAGTATCTTTTGTTCATACACATGTATGGGATATTGTGCTTAGGAGCATTCCCATTGAAGGTAATGCAACCTGGCCCCAGGGAGCTGCTTATAAGTTTGGGGTAATATGTTCAGGGATTTCTTCCTTATTTTAGATACAAACTTCCACCTAGTTCTAACTGCACAGTAGTCACAGGATGTTCATCATTGACACACGATTTTAACAGCTATTAAAAGTACAATGCATTCAATGATGCCCATGAAGGAAAACTAGTTTTCAAAGAGTGATAATATTTTACCACAACTGAGAATTCGCATTTTGCATGGGCTTTTACTGCCACATTGAACTTGATGCTAGTTACAGAAAAATTAATCTCCTGTGCTTATGCCTATGTATATAAAAAAAACAAAAACATATTGTTCTGGAACAAGGCATGTTTGCATTTTATATAGAAAAAAAGTCATAGAGCAAGTAGAGCTATAAGAAAATGAGGTATACTAAAGTATGCAGAAATCCGTCAGAAACGCTCAGCTTCCCTTTTTAGGGCCTGGAGCACAACCCTGTCTCCTCACAGGGTTTGGCAGAGAAAGGTCCATTCCCACTGACATGCACCAAACCTTGTCCACCTGAGCTGGCTCTCCAAGGTGCTGTTCTGAGTATTGCTTCTTTTGGGAGGTAGAACACAAGTATTTTTAGCAGAGTCTTGTTATTTTTGAAAGAAATGTTATATAGTGACATGATCACAAGCATTTATTTTGTTTTTTAATTTTTCAGATGGTAATTGGAAATATTAATACTAGAATGATAGGCCCAGAAATCTGGTTTGCTAATTTTTGCTAACATTAGATAATTATGCCATAGAATTGTCTCTCTCATGCAGGTAGGCTCAGGTAAAAAAATAACAGAAGAAATGCTGTATGTTATAGTTTTGAAGCTACCTGAAGTACTGGTTTTGAAGGCAACTATTTAACTCCTTTTAAATGCAATAATTGCAAGAACACTGGCTGTTTGTTTCAAATCGAATAGGGCCCTCTTTATTTTATGCTTCAAATGGTGGTCAGTTTTCTGATAGCCAGGGCAAGGTTAACTCTTCCACTGTACTTTTTTTTTTAATGAATATACAGGTATTCTTAAGTATTCCTGATTTTACGTTCGCAAACTGCTCACTTAACAAATTTAAATGGATACGTAAACGTTTGTGAGATGGGGCCCTACTTCCCGTAGGCTTTATTTTCACTGTACTATCCAGCTGCTTGGCCTCTAAAGACCAAGATTCTCTTGATATTTCTCTTTATTTGTTTTCTTTATATTGTTTATTTATTTATTTATTTATTGCCAGATGCTTAAAAATAATTTGCATAAGACACAAGAAAGGCACAAGTCCATCAAACAGGAATTTCAATGCTGGTGCTCAGCTTGCCTCTCTAACATAACCTGTTTTGTGACTGTCCTAGGAGATGATGCTAAAAAATCACAGCATTTACTAACATGCATACTGTCTTTGGTGCCAGTTCCATTTTGTCTTGTGTCAGAGAGCTCACACTACACAAAATGTTAGCAAACAGCTATTATTTTAATACAGTTCTGTATGTATACTAAGTTTTATGCCTTTTTTGTGTTTTTGTGACTTATAAGTGTGTATGCACACTCTTAACAAGGCACCCACAGAAATGTGATGGATATTTTAAAGCATCTTTTCCTAGTAAGACAAACAACAATGCATTTCTGCTTGAATAGCTGAGAAACAGAAATGTAGGCTGGAAAAAAATTTTGGTTAGTGTATTCCAAGCAAAATGGCCAAATCTCTGAGAGTAAAGGGATGCTACAAATGAATATTCGTCTTACTGATCAGCAAAAAAAAAAAATAAATCATTTCACTGAAGTAATTCTCCCTTGACAAGTAATGCAAACAATCAAAGTCACAGTGTCATTAATGACTTACTAACAACTCTCTCCCTGAGTCACATTAGGAAGCTGGTTTTAGAGTGGAAAAATGTAATGTGGAGTCTTGAAATAGCATGCAAGAAACACAGGTTATTGATCAGGAATAAAATTGTTGCAACTATGTAAGTATCTGAAGATGCAAGTAAGTATTTAATGGGATTTTCAAAGCCATTGCTCATCTTAAGGAGCCTGCATGGAAAAATTCTTCAGCTATTCCTACAGTCTTCTGCTCCCAGTGTTAAACCAGGTGCCTAATGTTTTACTTTGGGGCATGTCTAGGAGTCTTGCAGTGTCAGCAGAGCTGAATTCTCCATGTCTAATTCATGCTGGCAGGATCCACAAGCACAGTTCCTCTACCTGTATCGCCTGAGGAACTGATTGCAGAGGCATGTGGTAGGCGCATACAGCAGGTTCCCAAAATCACCACAAAATGTGGAGTGCTTGGTTGCAAATTCTTCTCATTCTTCAACAGAGTGCCTTAAATTCCTGGCTGAGGAATATTTTGTTAATCTTGCAAACTTTGTTGCTGAATGTGTTTCACTTTGCATATATAAATAAAAAAATACTTGTGGTAAAAAGGGAAGAAACGAGCATGATTCTGCAGCCTTGTGGCAGGAATAGTCTCTGAGGGGCAGACACACCTGGAGCACAGCCTCTATTCTGGGGGCTGGTTTAGATAAGATTTATAATGTAAATATTGAATAAAAGATAAAAACGTATTTAAAATACCTAAAGCAACCAGTGGAGCGGTGACAGGTGTCTCCTTCATGAGTATGCCTACTTTTTTGGGTTGCCAGCCTCTTTGTCTATGAGAGCTGCGCACCTAAACTTTCATATGTCTGGAAGCCACAATAGGTATCAAGTGGTGTGTGCTGTATGCCGTATGCTGTATGCTGCATCAACTCATGACACCAGAACTAACTACACAAACAAGATGCCCCTACAAATTCTCGTTGACCTGCTCAAGAGCTGTACATGGTTCAAGACTGTGTGAGCCTCTTCTCAAGGGGGAAAGATCTCTCTTATTTTCTCTTGCCTTAGAAAAGACTTCTAGCCACACATCAATGATTAAGGCAATTTTTTCTTTTTTTTTTTCTGGTGGCGTACAGTGCACGTGTCAGTGTTTTATAGGTAATCATGCTGTCTTTCAAAACAAAAAATCCTTAATTGTTTCCTGTAAATTTGCCCCATTTCAGGTCAGTGTGGGAAAGGGATTAATGGCCTCCTCATGGCTTTTACTACAGAGTAGTGATTAAGGCAGGATATGTGGAGGTGTGAGAGAGGTCTGCAGTCAGAAAAGGAAATTAAACCCAGTTGATAGTGCCTTTTGTTCTGTGACTTTTAAATGTAAAATCCATAAGCCAACCCTGAAGAAGGTACAAGAAGCTGAGGCTTGCTTTCCCCTTTTTTCTTCTTCCCAGGTATAGTCCTTCTTCACTAGGCTGCTGCAAGATATTTTTCTTTGCTGTCTCTTGAGCTTTGCGTTTCCCTCATGTTGTAGCTCCCTCTTGGGGATTTGGTCCCAAGTGTCTCACTGAGAAACAAATAAATCAAGAATATCTGTAAAATATTTCTGAGTTTTGAATTTAAGTCTCACTGAAAGCTGTGTCTTACACTGACAGTTAGAATCGTCAGCCCCTACAGGCTCCTTTCAAGAATGCTGTTCTAAATCCTGAAGTCTTGACATTTTTAATCAGTTAAATCAGTGCTTAAAAGCACAAATCAGTGCTTGAAAGCACAAAGAGAATATAATTAAATCTAAGATGATTGAAACACTACCATTTTAATATCAGGTTGTTTCATATGTTTAAATACTATCTATCTCCCCTACCACCACCAAAAGGAGCAAGTGACATCCATTTCTAAGATCACATACTCCTGTTTAGTGTCAGGATGTTTACAGATACTGTATAATGTACATGTACAGATATTAGTGCTGCAAGATCTCACACCTGTCATGAGATGATTTTAGTGGAAAACTGAGAAACTTACACATATACTCAAGTGGCTTGCAGGCTCACCCACCATGGTAGAGGTGGGTTTAATCCCAGTAAAATCAAGGAAGCTGCATATTTTCATCTCAAATCTGAACCGACTCACACAGCCTTTCAAACCGGTACAAGAACACAAGAATTTTTATCAGCAACTTTGTGGAGTTTAATGAAATTAATTTCCTAGTCACACTAACTCCTTCAATTTGTTTCAAGGTCTAATATAGGAACCATATGGAGAGAGGCACAGAAAGATAAATAGGCATTGAATGCCATTACTCACCATCTACTTAGGCAAGCTGTGCTGAGCTGAACAAGGGATGGGTCACAGCTCCAACGACATTCGCAGGTCAGAGCCTGTCTAAGACCCAATGTGGAGTACAACAGCTGTTAGGGAACACATGGGAAGATTTTCCTGGGGTTACTGTGCAAGCTGAGGACAGCAAGCGATCAACTTGTGAGGGAGGAGCAGTGGATGAAGAGAAGTAAGTGCCTGAGAAGTGAAAGCCTGTGTTGAGAGAAAGGGTAAAAGGTGAATGAGTTTTACAGGGATAGATGGTAAAGGCATACGTGATACGTTAGTACAAGATGCTGGCATGCAGATTATTATTGCAATACAAAGCCCTGCATTTACTAAGAGTTGGACATTTTGCCCTAGGTTTCATAACCTTATAATGTAATATTATTCCAACGGGTGTTTTATCAGTAAGACCCTGTCTCTGCATAAATTATAAAAACATAAATGTATGTTAAATCATATGGCATGTGTTTACTGAAGATTTATAGATTAACTTATCCACTGTAGAGCTGTGTTCTCAGAGAACCTGCCCTGCACTTCCCTGCACCTGCAGAGAGCTGGGAATGGGAGGATAATTATGAGCATTGAGAGCCTAAGCCAGATGTTCCAGGAATGGAGAAATTTCATCTTTGGTTGGCTGGCCCCTAAAGGCAGGAAAACAGAAAAAGGAAATGTCCGTGTTTGAGCTGGCATGTGCCATGCAAATCCTTGCCTAGTCAGCGCCAGGCCCCTGCTGCTGGCAGCCGGCCGCCCTTGTGCTCTTTGCCTGGGGTTATTACCACAGACCAGGCAAGTCCAAAGCGAAACAGAATGTACAGGGAAGCCTGAAGTGTTAAGGGAAATATGGTTGTGAAATAGGAGGACATGCAAATGAAAGGAGTACAAGCCCTATATGATATACTAGCCACACATTATACAATGCATTGCTTCAAAAAGATTAGGTGGCATTTCTTTGCTTAATTAGATTTCAGCATTTTAGGGTTTTGTCAGAAGAAATATGTAAGAAAATAGCAGGTATGTTTATGTCATGTATCTTCATATTTTGTTACCAAGATGATTCATATTTTTGTTTTTAAGGCAAAAGGAACTAAATAAAAGTTAGCCCCTATCTGTTAAATGAGCAGCTTTGGACTTATGCTTGTCCCAGTGCTGGAAACATCCATTTTCACTTCCTGTCAGCATATTAAGCAGCCCTGCTTACAATTTAGAGCAAGAATTTCCACCTCAAGACAGCAGCCTTGATTCTTAAAATTATGTATTGTAAATTGAGAAACAAAATATATTCTAAATCATAGATTTCAAACACATTTTATTCAATTCATTCTTTTAATTTTCTTTTCAGAAGAGCAACTTGGACACACAGTTTGTTTAATAATAATAGATTAATCTTTGTCAGCCACTTCCAATTCCTCTTAATTCATGCAAAACTATCAACATGTCCATGGACTGCAGCGCTTGATTTCAGAGAGGAATGAAGGAAGAAGGAAAGCATTAGGGCAAATGCAAACTGGAATATCTCAACTGAATTATACAGAGAGGTATTGTAAGATTAAAATAACACTCAGAATGAATGAAAATAGCTGATGATACAGTAGTGACAGGCACAGAAATGAGACTGTTCAGTTAATTTTTGGTTGGTATGTGTTCTGATAGAATTCACACTTTTCCACTCTGATGTGAAAAATGAGAACTTTATTTTCTATTCTTATCTGATGAAACATCACCAAGCTATCACAGTGCAAGTTCTATGATGCAACTATCCAGCCTTTGGGTGAAGAAAGACCCTTCTATCCCAATTTGGGCAACCTCTTGGGTCTTGACTGTGGAATATGATGCTGAAGCTGTGTCTGGAGTCCATCCAACACCATGTCCCCATCCATATGTCCCTTCACTTCTCAGGCATATCCTGCACTCCGCACAGTTGAAGAAAGGCTTAGAGGATGGCCTTACAAGCTGATGTCACTTGTCTCTCCATGAGATTCTTCCTCTGCTCAAGGAGGAGGTTGATGAACTGCCTTGCAGAACTTGAGCATTTACCAAGGGCCGCTGCTGTGGTCAACAGGAGAACTGCATATTCTCCAGCAAGGCTGTGGTGCCCAGGAGGGCAGCTGAAGGCACACAAAGGTGTCAATGAGAGAGGCAATACCTTAAATACCTTTGTTTTCATTGTTCACAGGCTTAATTTAACCAAATGAACAAATGGGTTGTCTACCAGTACTGTTGTTAGTAGTTGTAGTGGGCTAGGGGCTTTTTGAGAAGTCTTTGTTGTTGTTATCTTAAAGTAAAAAAAAAAGGAAAAAGAGCAGAATCAAAAGTTTTGGGGAGGCAGCAAAGATCAACAGAGGCCATTTCTTTGCACTCTACTATTCTACAGGTCCAAAAGAGGTGAGCAAACCTTGGCGTGGAGAGTTCAGCCCTTCCGGACTGTGCACTGGATTCAAGCCTAAAGACAAATAAAACTGTGAGTTGTGAGGTAGTTTTGATTTCATCCTGCAGTCAGCAGCTGGCTCTGAAGCATAATCAAAAATTGTCCAAGCCTATCAGAGTTGTTTTAAGACAATCTCTAAAAGGAATCTGAGCCATTTCTAATTCATAATGAAGTCTTAATCTGAACAAGTTTTGTACACAGCTGACACTGATCTGAACACAAGTGATTAAAAAAAAAAAAGATATATCAGTCTCAAGAGTGACAGAATAGTTTACCTGCAAAGCAAGAAACATGCAGCAGTGATGGATCAGGAAGCTATTAACTAGTCACTGTTGGTTTAGGAGGCTGAATTTGGCATCTGCTACCATATATTATTGCCTTTATTTTAAGCATAATGTAAAAATGGAAGCTTTTAAGAGTTTACTGTGGATTGAAGCCCCACTTAAGTGCAATATGGTACTTGAGCAAACAAAATGTGAGAGTACACACATGCTCTGGATATCTTTGTTATCTTATGGAACAACTGAGGAAACTTTGCTAGAGCACTGAGAAATTAGACATTGTTTCCTACTTAGTGAACGTGTTTTACTGAATGATGGTAGTTAAAATATCCCTCCAGTAACAGTAATCTATTTGCATTCCAAAGCATGCTCACAGATATGTGTAATGGGACACAGGCTATTAAGACAGATACTGCAGTAGGTGTTAATTCAAAGTTTAAATCACAAAAATCTATAATACAAAGACAAAACTATTTTAAAGCATTGCATTTGTTAAGCTAATGGATTAATATGCCAACTGGGACTTGCTGCTGACAGGTCCACCTCATTATATTCAGATACACTGGCACAACTGAATCTACTGGGATTCTAAAAATCTCTGAGAATGTTCAAAGTGACACTTGGGATATCAGGAGTGAATTTCAGCCAGGTCTTTCATATGCCCATTTGCTGCTCTGTGTTTTTGGCTCCAAGTGCATGCCAAGATCAAATTCCCAGACTTTCTCAGTGCCCGAGCAAATATTGTTAAACCCAGATTTGGAACATTCATGAAACAGACACAGCACGTTACTGTACACATTTGCTGTCACACAAACACAAGACAGTGGGTCGTGAACCAAGGGTGGTTTGCAGAGCCTTGCAGTGCTTTGAAGCATCCTATGTCATGAGCAGCAAAATTGCATCTCATCAGGAACGTGCCATGAGATATTCACAAATTATAACTTTATCCTGGGGAGGTTAATCTTCTGAAAATCCTCCAACAACCTTGGAGGGGGGAAGACAAAGGTTTCTCTAGGCAGCAATTTAGTGACTAGATCACAGTCCACCTCTAAATAGCTCTTTAGAGGAAACTCTCTCCACCCCAGTTTACTGTGGAAAAAGCTTACAGTGTGGACCTTGGTTCAGTTAATACAAACTAGTAGAAAGCTAGGCTACAATTTGCATTTCAAATCACCATTTCCCTCTCCCTCCACTCCCTACTGTAAGCTGATGTGGCCCATGTTATTTTAACTGGTAGATGATAGCAGATAAAACTGTAGTGGAACAGAACACACAGGAGTTATGGCAGGCTGTTCTTGTAAAAAGAACAAAAGAAAGACAAAATGAGTTCTACCTCAGAGTGTGCTTTATGGGGCTTTAACAGTTCCTCCATGGCTGAGGCCAGCATCAGGAGAGAAAGCTCAGAACTTCTCAAGCGTCCTTTTTCTCTTCTTTTTTTCTCCTATTTCCTTCTCTCTCTTAGTTACAGGCTTGGCTTTATCTTACTAAAATTACTTGTCTAGCTTAGTGTCTTAAAACACAAAGTGGGATTTACGGTGCTTCATCAACTTAAACTGAAGATCCAGGAGGTGGAAAAAAGGGAGGGAAAGCAAACAAACAAAAAGAAAAAAAAAGGAGAAAAGATTCACATGATAGAGTATACTGAAGAGGACACACCCGTATAGGTTCTCAGCTAATATTTCTTAGGTAACATCATTTAGGAACTGAAATATAGATACTCCTGGAGAACAATTACAGCTGTGGTGATATTCAAGGTCTTGTTTTTCTTCCATACGCAAAAGCAAAAAGGAAAACTCTGAAAATTAACAAATAGAGTTCCAGGCTCCAAAGCAGCACTACTTTCAGAAAATACAATCCATTTATCCTGCACTTTGCATGAAGAAAAGATTTCTAAGCACAATATTTGGAGCATACATCCCCAAGAGATTTTTTCATCAGACTACTTATAAATTAATACCTTCTTTATTAAAGGGAAGGAATTTTTATCCAGTGTCTAAATTTCCCCCCCACCAAGATAAGAGTTTTGATTCTGAAAATGTTTGACAAATTACCTTATTCAGGGCAAATACATCCATTAAGAGAATAATTGCCTTAAAAATATGGAAGTGCTACATCTTGCCTTTGTTAAATAGATGTAACTGGAACACCAAATAATATATGACCTGATACTTTTAAAACCTGTTCTTATCATTCACTAACAGTGCATAATAGGAATATTTGTCATTTAAATGCAATATTGCAGCATTATTTAATTTTCATATTTGGTAAGTAGCTGACTACAGATATGCACATACAAATTCATGTGAATAGTAATAATAAAATGAGCTTACACACAATAGTGATATAATGTGAAGATATGTATCTTCACATAAGAACACTTTGGCAGTATTTTAGAATGAGTTTTGAAAATGAAATATTGAGGGAAGAAGGAGGAAAGATATCACTCCTGGCTACTTAAAAATAAATAAGATTTTGAGACACATGGCCACTGTTGCCATTTTGCCTCTTAATATTTTATGTAAACCAAATGCTTTTGAAGACACTGGCCAAAATCCAATCTATCATAAACTAAAAATCATATAGGCCATTCAATTTTTAACATATTCTTTCAATGCTTAGTTCCCTGTCTTGCAAATGCATATGGGCAGGCTTTCTGAACTGCACACTTGACTGGATCAAGATAAAAATATTTACATGCCTACGTATACATAGATGTACGTATGTGTATATACACATATATACAAATATATGTGTGCCTTGGTAGATTATACATATAAACTCATTCCAGCTACAATTTCAGTAAGCATAAACTGGGACCTCAGTGAAAATGGAGTGACAAGGATATTTAGACTTTGACAAAACAGAACAAACACTAATGGTTTGCATTATCCATATTTCTGATTTAAACCTCAGCTTTTTTTAGGATGGACAAGCTATGAATTTATGATCCGTGTGATCAGATTTGGCTATACCATATCTTTCACATTATTAAAGCTTGCTTTCAAAATTGGTGCTATTTGTTTGACATACTGATTAGCGTAATTTGCATTAAAGTTTCTGAGTATTTGGAGGATGTGAAGAGGTTAAGAATTTTATTGCTGCTTCAACAAGATGAAGAAGTTGGGCAGTTGTTTTCTTCTATATTAGAACAGAATTATCCTGCTAAGTTATGAAACTCTGTGTCACTCTATATGCGTTTTAAATTCAGTAGCCCTTTAATGTTTCTTTTAAGAGGAAATTCAAGTTGAATGCTGCCTATGAAAATTTTATCTCTGGGAAGTTCTCAAAGACTGTTCTGAAGTTCATCTCTCAGATTAAGAAAGAGTATTTTAATTAAACTCTTTTCCCATGTTCACCATTCATAAGAACTCCACATGGCACTAAGGGATCTTTCTAGAAACAACCAGAAGTTGATTTTGAAACGGTTTACATTTAATGTTTAAGCTTACAATACAGAAGGGAGGGATGCTCTTAATAATAAAAATCCTGTAAAATTACAGAATTTGTTATTCTGAGAGAGTGATTAGCTGTTGAAATTAAAGGCAACTAAACACAGAATAACCACCAGAGCTAGGAAAGTGATAGTTATTTCTGATATGTTTTAGAAAAATAAAATACATGCAGTATAATGTAGAGATAGATCTTTGCTAAAATTGGGACTCCACAAAAGTGCTTAGGCCTACTGAATTAAGTTTTCTCTGTTATAGACAGGCATGTACAGAATAAGAAAACACTTAGCTAATATGAGAATTGAGCACATACAAAATGGATTTTTCTGGGCAGAGACAGTATTACTAGCATCCTTACACTGACACATATTCTTAAGCATTACATGTAATTGGACCTTTCAAAGTATTTGGAAGTATAGGAAAAAAACTTCTACAAAATAACTGAACAAAGGGAAAGAGGAACTGTGAACTAAATTTACCTATAATTAGAGAAATAATG
The DNA here is from genome assembly GCF_034315485.1 of Pezoporus occidentalis. NCBI lineage: Eukaryota > Metazoa > Chordata > Aves > Psittaciformes > Psittacidae > Pezoporus > Pezoporus occidentalis. The sequence goes on along the minus strand of NW_026913748.1, from coordinate 11,167,444 downwards.
ATACTTCACATTTAATAATGTGCATTGTTCTGCTACTCTCTCTAGAGAGTGTACAGACTTTTAGTTTGAAGTCAAAGACTGTTTTGTCTCTTGCAAAAGAATTTGTTGGGAAAACTCCTAATAAACAGTTAAAGGTCATTAAAGGAGAATATATAAACAAAATAGAGTAAGTGGCATAAGAAGAAACACCTCTTTTTTTTTTTGACATTTTATAATCTTAAACCACTGGAAGGATTTCCGCATGGAAATGTTAATGAAAAATTGGTACTCCAGGTTTCCATCATTCCTCTAAAATAATGGGGGGTTGGGGAAGAAGGAAAGGAAGTTGTCAGTGAGGGAAAACAACATAAAATGAGTTTAGTTGAATTTGAATTTTCACCAGAAAGACCATTCTTTTGTTGAGAATACAATCGGCTCTGGTGATAAGAAAATAGCACAAATTTTATGCAAACTATCAAAAGAGAATGAAGACTAAGCTAATTATTACTATAAATCAACTATAAAGTGCCAAGAAGCTTCCAATCATTTAGAAAGAGTTCTTACACTTTGGGGTTAGCATATCCCAGCTCTAATTTACCATTGAAATGGCGTACAGATGCCAGTAATTCCAGGATTAGGCATAGTCCCTGAACAAGAACAACAGGGAATACAATTTATTATTGCATTTGATAGCCAAAGTCAGAAGGTTTAGGAAAAAAACAAAAAAAAAACAAACAAAAAAAGATATATACTGGCAGTTATAGCTTCTTTAAATTAGGAATATTCCCTGTGGTTGAACCATCCCAGGAGACCTTGTAATTGCTTGCCTTACATGACTAATCTTCTTGCTAAAGGAAAATCAATGGGCCACCTAATTCAACAAAATTGTAACAGCAATCAAGAAAACCTACCAGATGTGGTGATGAATATGGTATATGGCTCTTTTGCAACCTCCTGAAATGCCCACTGTTGGTCAACAAATTATATGCATATATATATATATGAAAACAACAATTTTTATATTTTTATATATAACACAATTTGCTTGGTACAAGCATGATGCCATTCTCCAAGTGACTACACAGAAATGTCTCATGAATAGGGAAGGGTGGAAAATGTGCTTGTGATACAGTTTTGATTGCAAAATTTCAGTGGAATGAGTAATAATAAACATGGTTTTCCCCTGTAGCATGAGGAAAAAATATGATCTAGAATATCAGAACTCTTTCAGGAATTTGTTCCAATCAGCTAGGTGAATGATAACCTAAGAAATGTCAGCAGAAGGCAGCATCTTTATTATATTATTCAACAAATTTCAGCAAATATGTCTAAACACAGAAAAAGCCATTAGGCCTCTTGCTGTAGTGCAATCAAAGAATTAGGGTTAATTCTTTGTTCAGCAGTAACTAATACAAAATTATTGTAGGGAAGATATACCGCAGGTATAAATATATGAATGTCTTATTTTACAACAACCCTTGTAAGATAACTGAGTGTATTGAAGGTGAGTTATAACACACAAAAAGTGGAAAAGTGTGTCATGGGTTTTGTTTTCACTTTCGTTTTATGATTTGATTTCCCTGCTGGCTAAGTCGTCACAAGCTTGGTTTTTCTTGGCTTCTCTTTGAAATAATCTTTCTACAGCTATATATTTCCTTTACCTCTCATGTAGCTATAAAATAGTTATTTGAACTGGTGAGACATTCCAGCTCACAGATGTCCTGACACAGATCCCACCAGTGCTGGCTGTGAAGGCTGTAAATATACGTGGTCACATGTGAGCTTCGCAGAACAGGATCAAAGGCCAGAAGAGGTTTTCACAATGCCTGAAAGGAAAATATGTGTGAAAAGTGACTTTACATAGCTCTGTCAGAAGGTATTTAATTTGTTAGCAGCACAGGCAGGATACGTTGCTTCAAATAATACAATTTAAAAAGACAAACCAATATTAAATGATTCTGTTTGAGCAAGTGACACAAGCAGAAAGCTGTAGAGCAAAGCAGGTGAACACCTCTCCATTCAAAAGGAAACAGCATTAAAGGCACAGGGGAGGAGGAGACACAGCTGGTGAGGTGCAACACAGGGAGAAGTGTAAAAGCAGAGGAGCAGCAGCATCTCTGGGAAGGGTTATGACCACAGGACCCACTGCTAGAAAGTTCTTCTGTGAACTTTCGGAATAAGCGACTGTCACTGAGAGATGTTATTTCTCTTATAATTTGCTTCTAGGAACAGTATCCAAATCTATATGTGCAGGCAAGTAGATAGGTTTATTCCTTGGCTTTTTGTCCAGACACATTATTATAATTTGGGTATTTGGACTAGAGCTTGCAAAATATACATAATTTTCAAATCTGGAACTTTATTTCAGGCATAACTTGGTTATATTTAAAATTTGGTTTAATCAGTTGGAAATTGAAATGCCTGTAACCTATATTTTCCGTAACAATTTTTGTTACTTGGTTTCTAAAAGGAGCCATTAGAAGAATGATTTCTGCAGGAAGTTTCTTCAGGAAAAGGTTGCCATATAGTACTGCTGCCAATTGCTGAAAAGACTACACCTGCCTCCAGTGCCTGTCGGGTTTTGGCCATCATCAAATTAAACAGGCCACGGGTCTGATTTGATAGAGTGGTTCCCATGCCTATAAAATCTCACCAGGTTTCAGTTCATCTCAGCAACCCTCCACCTTTTCTCTTTCCACTCCCCAAGAAATCAAATTCCCATGTTTTAGCTTTCTGCAATGAATCCAGTTCAAATACTCACAAATACCTAATTACTGGAATTACATAATGCCTATTGCAATTTCTTTGTGTCATTATTCAGCAGGAAGATTCGTACTTTTTTGTTGTTTTGGTAATAATCACTTAGTTCTGTGGAGAGGCAGCTGTGTGCTGGCAGTCAGACCCCGTGTCAGTCCTGCGCCTTGCTAGTGTTAGCACACAATGTGTCGGGGTCATGGTACAAAGTGAAGTTGCCTCATTAGCATCTCTTGACCGAAAAGGGATAAAACTTAAAATGAATCCATCTGTTTGCAGTACTGCTTTGTTTATACTTTCTAATACTGGGGTTTGGCAGGCCCAAGCACTATTTGTTCATCACTGTTGTCACTTATCCATTCATCTAGCCACAGAATTTTGAATATGAGTGTTCACTTAGGCAAAATTTTCTCTGCATATTTGTCTTTTTTGGATACAAATGCCAAATATTTATTTGAAAATAAAATCCTGAACACCAGTCATGTGAAAGAGGCTGGGAAGGAAAGGGAATAAGGTACGTTTGATGGCACTCAAACTGTAGTTTCTGTCAACAGATCACACTTTTTTGTGTGTGTGTAATGATCTTTCATTGCTGCACTGGGAACCTCTCCCTTATCCTGGGAAAGAGCAAGACATCTTGGCACCTGTTTGCAGTTTGCGTATTTGGCAGTGGTTTTATTCTTAGACATATGCAAATCTCTGCTATAATCTGCAGAAAGGAATCCCTTTGAGACCCAAATCAAGGAAGAAGAGAATTGCAAGGTGGATGGACACACATAAAGTAGTGGATGAACCACTGGCAGCTGCTTAGAATGGAGATGTGCATTATGAAAGGGCAAGCAAAGGGATGGTAAATGCAATATGTACATTGCATAGTCTCTCCACAAAGGCAGAGAATAGTAGCAGTGGGGAGTGCTTGCTGCAAAATTGCTTTCAGAGGTTACAGAGCAATGACTGTGCCAATCAAGGGCTTCAGTGACTTTACAGTTGGGGTGAAGATGATAGTTTCAGTCATAGTTATTAGAGTTAGTGTGTACAGAAAACATAGCTTAATTATCTAATTAAAAATGTCTAAACAGATAATGGGATTGCTGAAATGATGGCTAGAAGTTCTTCAGTCACCAAATGCATGGTAAACTATTTTTTGCCCTGAAAATTTGTGTCATACAAAGGTCAGAAGGGACAAAATAATGAGGAAAGATTAAAGTAATAGTCTTTAGAAGTCACAAATTCCTCACGGGATGTTGTTTGATTTAAAGTCTGAGGTGTCTAAGCCTAAATATTTGTTTATTTAGCTATAACTGACACTTCATTTGCAGAAATAGTTGTGAGTATTTTAATAACTGTAGTGTAAAACTAGACTTGTAGTCCACAGTCTTTAATTTCTTCACATTAACCTTCTTAAAATGTCATCTTTGTTCACCACAGTAAATCTAGCATTCTTATATTCAAAGTAGTTAGGAAAGACTCACTCTGAGGGGAGTATCTTTAGTAATAGCTTCTATCATTCTCAGCAGAAAAAAACATTGCATTTATGATGCTTTATATCATACATAATTTGGGGACTGGAAGGTTTTGGCTGGCAAGAAAAGAGATTCCTCATTTTAAAGTAAACTTTTATTTACATAACCTCTACTCAAGTCAAAGACTATTTCAATGCATCTGTGAAATTACATAGCACTGATGTAGTTGCACAGATTCAGAAATAGATTCTATTATGACTTAGTAAATAGTTGTAGCTGGATCATCTACTAACTAATCAAGAGATAATGAGTGCAGTCATATTTGAAAAATCATAAGAAATTGAAGTTATTTGTTAGAAAAGTGAGGTACTGTGAATAGAAATAAACTTGAAAGTAATAGAATAAAGGTTAGAATATGTTTATTTAAATAAATAAAATAGCAGAGTGAATAATCTTTCACTTGCAGAAGGATACATATAGGCATTGTATAATAATTGCATTTTTCAATTTTAGTTACATTCAAATGAGAAGCTGCAGAATCAAAACATAACAGAATTGTAAGTAAAAAACACATCTACATAAGAAACTCATTGTTTTATCTATTGTAATTTAATTCTGAGGAAAGTGTTTTCAGCATCATCACAGCACTTCAGAGGTCACAAGCACGTTATCAGAGTTATTGGAATCTTCATCTTTAAATGAAGCTTCTCCAGTGTTTCAGAAGCCACAGCATTTGGTCAAAGAAGTTGCATTACATTTATGCTAACTTTCACTTTGCTGCAACATTACAGTGTTTGGACCAACAGTTTTTTTCCATTGCATGGGATAACCTCCTTGAAGCCTTCCCATCATCTAAACAGACAAGGCTGGTGGAAAGTAGAATAAAGAATTGATCTTGATCCTATTTTCTCAAACATTTGAAGAATATTAGTCCTTCTGGTAGCTGGCAAATATTTCCTTCTCTGCTGGAGAGACTCCAATTCTCCCACTTATTCTTTGAAGCCTGTAATAATTTTTAGTTTTTATTTCGTAGAAAATAGCTTAAATAAAAAAAATAGAAAAATCACCTCCTCTAAGCTCTCTCAATCCTTTTCTCAAAGTAAATATTTTTATTTATTCAACCAGGAATTCTAAAGGTCCATTCAGTTCTATATTACAAAGTGCTGTGACTGTTTTCAAAATAGCATCTCTCTATAGCTGCCTTTAGCATTCCAGCTGTACTGACCAATAATACAATATTAAGATTGCAAGATTGAGAACTCAGACAAAAATGTAAAAAGCCAAAAAAAACCCCAAACTAAAGGAAAATAAAATGCTGCTTCTCAGATTTCATCTAAGCCAGTTGAGAGATCTTAATATATTCCACTATAAACCTTAGGAATTAAAAAAAAAAGGTAATCTTTCTGGCCTGAGACACTAGTCAAAATTTACAGCTTTGAGAGATTATTTATATTAAAGGGAGAATTTGAGGGTTACAATACACTTGGCAAAATGCATCCAACTTTTTTTCCTGGCTTTCTACTTTCAACACAGAGAGTTAGCAAGCTATAACTGGTCTCTTCGTTTACAGCAGGACCATCCATAAAGCTCTGGTGTGACCTACACACAGACTAATGCTTTTGGCAGTATATCAATCCCCTCAGCACTTTTTGTTACATTAAGGGCACTTGGTCATCCCTCCAGTTGAGATTCTAAATATACTTTACCCATTAGTTGGCTTTAACGCAAACTACAGTTCTCTTTGTTTCTGGTCTGCCTGTCGTCAACCATTTCTCCCTAGAGTATAGATCTGCTGCATGTAGGCTGTCTGGTTCAGTTCAGCTACTATTCTTTACCAGGCATTTAAAACGTCTATATCATTACAGTGGTACATAGTAAAATAGTATGAAATGGATTGGTTTAGGGCTCAGCAGTCTTTTATTAATAAGCACAGTCATTAAATTTAATCTTTTACTGTTAAACTAATGAAAGAGACATTTAAAATTGAGTCAACAAAGAGCTATAATGAACCATTAGACTTAGAAATTACCTGGCTTTCCATTCAATACCCCTTTAAAGTACAAAATTTCACATTGGAAAAGTTCAGTAGCTCTGTGCAACTGTCCACAGAGACCTTCAAACATTTAGATTCTCAGTTATTATAACATAGAGCATATTATAAGATTTAAATCTAATAATTGATCATTTTTTAACATTTTCTTTTTTTGCAGGTGGATGTAGTTTGAGAACAGTACCTGGAAATTGTGAATCTGATTTAGCTTCTATATAAAGCCTCAGCACTTAGTAACATTGTATACCCCATTTTCCTGTTAGGCAAAGATATTTTCACTCAGTGCACAGGAGATTATGAAGAGGTGTCATTTCATATTTCAGTGTCTTTGGAGATATCTGTAGATTGGTATTTTTGGTTTGTAAGCCATCTTATGGTTCTCTGTCAATGGAGAACCTAAGATCATCCTTCATTCCTTAAAGGAATAGGTGAAATTAAACATTACAGTTTTCATCATTCAGCTGACATGCTCTCTCCCCCCAGCAAATCCTTTCATTAGCTTAGAACCACGGTAGTGAAGCTTTGTCTGTTTTACTTGAATCCCGACTAGACATTTTGCGGGTCAAACACAGCTCTTTTTTTGAGAGACAAAAAGAGAAAACCCATGTTTTTCTTTCAATCTTTTAGAAACTTTAAGTGAAACCTAATTTCTGGCTATACCACTTCTCAAATGTAAATTACATTTCATAGCTTACTGACTCCCACCTCCCTGCTCTAAGACTTCACAGCAGCTGCCTTTCTTAACTCATTTTATTAAGTCTTTCAAATTTAAATAAAGGAAAAACATGGTTTCTGTGTCTTGGATGCTGGCATTTGTCTCTGACCCAGATGGAGGGAAATTTCCCATTTAAAGTTATATTTATAGAGTTAAGAATTTTAATCTATATAACCTGCTTCAGCACCACTGATCTACCCTATTTTTCTCATCTAATTTGGACTCTAGACTAAATTTCAGTGACATTTTGGGTTTTTCTACATTAGCTCAGCCAGTTACAGCTGTTGTCTATATTCTTTTCTTGATGGTTGTGTATCCTAACCCTGTTAGATATAGTACTACAGCTTTATCATAAGGGTTAAATCTCCCTCAGTTTAGCTCATGTGGGAAGTCCCACTTTGAAGTCACTGGAACTAATTGTGTGTATAAAGTAAGCATGATACAATACATATAATCCAAAGGTGCTTAATGTGCAGTAAGCTGTCCTACTTTTGGTAGGATTGTCCTACATTTCAGGAAGGCATTTTGCTTTCTTCCTCTATAATACTAAATTGGCCAAATATCCTACTTTTTGTCATTACATCTTACTTTTCTTTCCTTCAGGGGAAATAAGGAAGATAAAGCATACAGCAAATATGCAGAACATTTTTCCAGGCTATTGTGTAGTGTTACTTCTGTATTTCTTTTTTTGTTGTTGTTGTTATTGTTCGTTTTTTTTTCACTCAACATTCATCTCAGCACCAGAAATATAACATTAAGGGCAGACTTCGCTTCAGTATTGCCTTGCATTTAAATTAACAGATTAATTTATTAAGCTGGATTGAGCCCAGGACAGGTACAGATATATGTAAGCTTGATTTGTTACTGCAGCAAGAAAGGTTAAAGGATTTTTTTGTGGTCATACTAGTCCTTCATAGAAAAAAAGTACAGGTCATAATTACTATGCCGTTCCCTATATTGCCTCTATTTCATAATTTTATTTTAAGACCTAGAATGACATGAGGCAAGGTTTACTACGATGTCCATTGGGGTTTTGTACATATATTTTACAAGAGAGTTTTGTAACTAATACAGTAAAGACAAATGAATCAGGCTATAAATAAGAAAAAAATTATTAGGTAATCACAGTTAACCACAAACACAGTTAAACAATCAGGAATTATTTTCTATTCCAAAGTATGCACATATCATGGACTGATATGAATAAATGACTCAAATCACTAGTAGTTGTGATGAAAACAAGGTGTTGACAAAGTCAACCTGACCATAATATGAGGGCTGAACATTTCTGTAACTTCTCCCTGGTACTCTGCCTCTGTTCCTTTGATTCTGGATTCCTAAAGTTCAGCTTTGTTTCCAAAACAACCTTCTTTTTTAACAGAAAGTTGATTTTAAAGTCCATTGAGCCTGGGTTTTTCTTTCAAAATGCCCACAAGAAGTGGTCCCAAATGACCCTTTAGCTGGGCAAGACAGACCTTTCATAGTTCCTCCCACTTGTACACATTCACATTCCTCCTTCCCACTCTCACACCAGAAGATGGTCCTCACGAGGGTTCTACTCCTGCCTGAGACACATACTGGTACCCTCTTACTGCTCAGGTGTGTATAATGTCTGAACTTCTGCATGTCATGACACAGTCTATGCATAGAGGACAAAGCTTTTGTGTTGAACCTGCTTGAATGTGTGGTAAAATTAACACAAAGTTTTTGCCCATGTTTACAGCAAGCATTTTCGCTGAAATTGTATCAGTTTTAAATGTGACTGGATGAAGGATTGGAATGAAACCATTTAGTCTTTCTTCATTGTGGTGTGAAAGAAAATCCCTTGTCTCATTTGTCATGTGTATCTGGATCATAAATTTTCATCATTCCTCTTTCACTCTGAATTATAAGAGTTCTCTTTGTTGACTATTATTGCAAAAAGGAGAACGTATGTGAGGACACATAATGATGTAGGATCACTGTCTTTAGAGTGTAGAATTGTGGACACTGAAGCTAAGTGCTTAATCCTTACTTGCTGAAGCAAAGAGCTCTCCTCCCAGAATTTAAGCTAGTACGTCTTCACATTACAAAAAGTTGCTGCAAACAGGGAAAGAAAGGACTTTAGTATATTATAACATGATGCAGAGAAGCAAAATGAACCATGTTTGCCCAGTTCTTAAGCTAACCTCTGCCAAAACCACACTGCTGTGACTATAATTGTCTTCATTGTATATAATAGATTTATGAAGAAAAATTAAGATATTGAAATGTTCAACAAACAAAGCAACAATAAAACTATGAAAGCTTGGAAAAATCCAGCTGGGATGTTCCCTAATTTCTTTGCATATAAATTTACCAAGTGCCAACCTTAATTTTTTCCCTCAATTTTACTAAGTTACTTCCAATGCCTGAGAAAGGTGCCAGCTTGATATCTCTTGGTTTTAAGTTCATTTATTGTCCATTTCTTGGAAATGTACAATAGCCAGACACAGACTTTTCCCATCCTATGTCAGCACTGTATTACGGTTGTGGACAAGAAGGATCTGTTTAAGAGATAACTGTCTGGATTCTTTTAATGCTCTCCTTGCAGAAGCTTATGATAAGCAGAAACTTTAATTAGCTCATTTGCTCATTGGCTTCTTTGTAGGAAACAGTGCTTATTACAAAATTACTGATACCTGGGCATATTTACAACAAAACAGGCTAGCAGACCTATTTCACAAAGATCCAGAGCCATTGTCAGAAAATGGAAAGTTCTGCTACCAATGAACTGGGCTGGATGTGAACCACTGACCTGTATCACACTCTTCATGGTTTTGTGTCATATTACCAGTACCCTTAGGCAGCCAACTTCTAATATGATTTCTAAGCAACCTGACCGAAGCATTTGCTGCTTTGTAGACTTCTGTTGTTAAAAGTATATCAAGTAAGGTACAAATTCTCATCCATGAGCTACATCCTTTATCCTTGACAACTATTAAATTTTGCACTTACTGTAAGAATAGAGAAGCCTTTTGCCCTTTTGCTGTACATGGCCATAGTTAAAGTACATGTAGGAACATTCTTCCTACCAGAAACTTTCACTCAGCTGTCTTAATTAAATTGTTTACCCACAGCAATTGTTGAGAGCTCAACCATTTTGGTATGGCAGATAGACAAAGTGTTCCTAACAAGTCACTGAAATTCCCATTTCTCAGCAGGGGTTTATGTAGAAATTCAGCCTGAAGTTCAGAAGAAGGCTGCCCACAGAGGTGGTGATCAATTATTCACTTATGACTAATCATAGAATCATAGAATCAATCTCTTTCTCTAACAAAGACTAATATATATTCTAATAATACACAATTACTATTAATTTGCTTTTAGACCTCACTATGTTATTGGTGAACGCCATTAAAGATAAAGCGTGTGACCAGATACAAATTAACATACTAGCACCCTTTACAACACACATTCACAGAAAGGGACTGCTGCAGTCAGCAACAGGGGAGCTCAAGGCCAGCTTTTTCATTTATGTCTTCAGACAGGACTTTTTCGCCAACTTGAATCCCTCTTATTCAACCTAAGCCACTTCCATTATGAATTCAGCCTCATGTTTCATAGACCCACCTCAGCCAGAAATAATTGTGCCTGCAAAATGAGTGATGGGAGCCATCCACAGCAAGCATATTCAGGACCTGTGAACCTGTGACAGGCAGCCACTGAACTGCCATTCACCCTAAGAGGATTCTTCTCAAAAGAACCCCTAACACAACAAAGCCACCCTGCCTTTAAGGGTGCTTGACATAAACAGCACCTCCCAGCTCTTCCTGTGACTGGTCAGAGAAGCTTCACAAACCCCTTCAGTGCTACTCACATTCCACAGAAACAATGTGGCTTCCCTGTGTTGACTGGGCATCCCCACTGGGTGTTTCTCTGAAGACAGGGATGGTACAGTGGGTGCTGTGGGTGTTTCAGGGTTGCTTGGTGCATTAATAGACTCTGAAGTAACCTGACAGATTGGTGTTTCCTAGCGGATCCACTAGCCTCTGATACACAATACTCTGAGATTCTTTCCTGAATCCTACCATGTCAGGGGGCACCTTACAGCCTTAGCCAGAAACATCAGAATGGTTGCACACCCCATCTCCTGTGCTGCCTGCGTACCTGGCAGAGTCACCACAGTATTTCCACTAGAAAAGCATTTGTAGCAACACAGCCTCCCTGACACAATAGGTCTAATTGCTGTTACAGCCCTTTGCACTTAGCAGAGCACCTGCCATATATTTATCTTGACAGTCTTTATCAAAAAATGGCTACACAAGAAGAAAGGTACCATAAATGAGCCATTTCGATTCACAAAAGTGATAGTAAAGGCTTGCCAAATGCTTCCAATCCCACTAGGCTCTTCCCCCCCCCCCCCCCCGTCAGTAATCTGTTATTTAGGCAGCTTGCAAAAATTGACCAGCACATTACAGTTTTAGCACCACGTTAGAAAGAATTTATCTAGGAATGGATAATGGAAAGGAGCCAGAATAAACACAGGTGGAAGTAGCTGCTTTTACAGACTCCTTTCCCTAGTCTCACAGAAGATGTGCACACTCCAGCTGCCAAACAGAAATCCAGCTGTAGTATCCGCTCCCTTCTCACAGACGTAGGGGCACTCTGAAGGTTCCTCATCTGAAGCCCAGAAGTGAGCAGAATAGATGATAACGGCAAAACTAGCAGTTTTGTAGCAGTTGCTGTTTTTCCTTACACCTCCCTGACTTGGCTTATTGCTCAGCAGCTACACTCCTGCTTCTCTACTAGGAGCATTTTTTGTCAGCTGAACAGGAATTCCGTAGCTGATCACTGACATCTCACACCATACCTGATCTCACCTTCATTTTGTGTTTGTCTAAGTTCTAATACAAGCTTTCTTGCAGTCCTTAACAGACCTGTGACATATGTGGCAACTTTAGGATTTTTTTCCCCTTAGTTTTATCTTTGCTGCTGACTTCCTGTATGTGCAGCTAAGCTACAGAGTTGTACTGCGTGATCATTGTGTATTACAAATTTGTTGGACTTCTGAAAGGTGTCCAAGATTAATTGCTACTGCAGAATTTACCAGAAAGTACTGTTATAGAGGTATACATCTCTGGGTATTCAAACACTTTTAATCCAGAAGAAATATTGTCAAAAAGCAGAAGACTTTATAGTGCTGTACCTCTCCAGGCACACAAGGAGGGCTCTTGGAGCAGAGTTGCTTCCAGAGAGTGGCCTACTCTTTTCACTGAAACTTGGAAAAAAAAAAGGGTGGGGGCAGGTAGGGATGTGGGAACAAATTTATCTGCGTATTGTCTGATTTTACCTATGTGTTGGTAGCCTAGTCAACATAGCATATACTCAGACTTTGTAATTGTTTTATTCTCCTTCAGCAGGAAACCAGCTTTTCAAACCTGTCACTGTTTCTCAGGGAAACATGAGATTTCTAAAACGCTCTGAAATCCTCAGATGAAAAAAACAAAGCACCTTATAAAGGCCTCTGTGAATCCTGCAGCCCAGCCTTGTATCGTTCATTTAGCAGGGTTGTGTCTTTTGTGATCATGAAGCGACGAAAGCTCATTGAATGCTTCAGTGTTCCAGAAGGCCTAGGGCCAAATGCCACAGCCCACAAAGTGGTCAGTCTTGGCAGGAGAGATGCTCTGGTGTAGCACATCTCTTGGACTGCCCCTATCTTGAAGTGCTCCAAGGGAGGCTTGTCAACAGTTCCAAACTACTCCCCTGGTTGGACCTTGAGAAAAATTGCAATGGTACTTGTGCTTAGGATTTCCATGTTAGTGCAGTGAGGGTCAGTTTGCATTTTTTGTGTAAGCCTCTCTGAATCCAAACTGGCAAAGGTGAACAAGTCCTCTATTTTACTTTTCATTCCCTTATTAAATGGTAATATTAAGCATTGATCTGTATGTCACACATTTGTCAGCTAGGTCTTTAGAGAAAGAACCTCCTATTTTTATTACATTTCTGTTCAGTAGGCTATCCTGTCCTCTTACTTCAGTAAGGCTACTTGCAGATGAAGACAAAAGTCTGTAACTCCATTTAAGCATCTAACTCCCCTTAATGGTGCTGTCTAACTGCCCTTCAAGACCTGGTCCCTGGCAATACTGCCATGTAAAACTTTAGGGTACTAATCAAGGATTCCTTTCTGCCATAGTTACTCCTGTTTTACTCCTGCCTTACTCCTGTCTCTAATTTTCTCATGCCCTAAGTTTCCATTTGATGTGGACCAGGCTTGTAGACCGGGTGCAATCACAGTAAAATACGTGGGCTAGATCTATTATTGTATATCTCTACAAAGCCAGCAAATTGGTAATGTAATCAATAAAAAGACTGCAATTAAAGAGTTGACAGGTGTAAATGTTATCTATCATGCAGTGATTGATAATTGTGGTGATTGTTAATACAATCTTTCCTCTACAACAAAATGCCTGTTGTAGATCTCCACAAATATCACACTTTAGATAATAACTTTATAGAGGCTTTTAGCTATTTTTTATCTGTTTTTCCAGCATAAGAGTCATTAAAAACTGTGCTCATTTCTTGAAACTACTTTAACTCTCTGGCAAAAATAAAATATAATAAAAATAAACTAAGAACACATTCATGCAACACTCCATAACTCTGTAAACTATACTTCTTTTGAAAGTGTGACTAGAGCAAAGAGAGAAAAGAGGTCATAATCCAGTTTGGCATATAAAGAGTACATGTTTATAACTTTGAAAACAATTGCACAAGTTAAATGAGACTGAAGATAAGACAGTAAAAATGCACCCAAAATAGCCACTAATCCATCATTTTGAACATGTATTTGTATGGGCAAGGTAGATAATGTGATAGCTCTTATTGGAACAAGAATATTTTAGAATGTTCAAGCTGGAGGTCCCAGAAATTCATTTTCTGGATGTGGTATTGCATGAAGATTAGATTATTCTTGGTTCAATAAAAGATATCATGTTATCTGTGCTGCCTTAAGTTGACAATTCTTGCTCTTGAACCAATAGAGCTACATTTATCCTTTGCATACCAACAGATATTAAAATTTTCCATTAATTAGACCAAACCTTACAGTATTTAAAACAATTGTTTGGAAAAAAAAAAAACCCAACCCAGTAGTGAAGCACACTTAACTGGCAATTTTACACAGACATTCAAGGCTGACTCAGAGTCAGACAGTTTCACAGCTAACAAAACACCCCACTGAAATCCAAGAGAAATGAAGGTCTGATTTTAATTTGTCAGAACCACAGAATACAACTTAACCCATTTTCTAAAACTTTGTCCCTCATTTTTCTGTTTAAATTAAACTCTATACTAAGCAGTAAATCCAGAAAAAAGGTCTGGATGGGTGCATGGAAGAAATGCAACAAAAATTTTTGGTTGTTGTGAATGTGTCTTTTGTCAAAATATGATTTTGGTTTTGATACATAAAGCCCTGGAATTTGGAGATTGCTGATCTACTGATTTGTCTACTTGGTAGACTACCATCACCTACTACTATCTTTTTATTGAGATGGTCTGTCTGAGAATTCAGAAGCCTTGATACTCCTCTGCAGTTTCACTGTGGATTTCACTTCCTCCTCAGGGCCAGGAATTTGGGCTCAAGGATGCATTTGAATTCCCATACACTGAAGACTTAACTGACTGCCTAATGGGGTTAGATTCACGTTTTATTCTACGGGATAGAAAATGGCCTTAACAATTCAGCCCAGCTAATTAAAAATCTGGTGGATGAAATAGGCCATAAGAACTTGGCAAACACATTAATAATCAGGCTGTATAATCCATGAGCTACATCATCAGTAAGAATTACAGGATTGTACTTTACGGTTTTTCCTTTAAGATAGCATCGAGAGAAGTAACTTTAGTGCTTCAAGTTACAGGCATATTTTAGCTCAGCTTTGCTCATGCTAGGTTGACTTGTATTATGTAGTTCTATGTCCTTCTATAAACAACTAACAGCTATATAGGTTTACATTAAATATTTCAATAATATCATGCTAGGAGGCTGCATTCAATTCTTCAAGAAGTCAGAAAGCTTCAGCTGCAGCTCTCTTAAGATGCCTGCTCTTATAGAATTGCCTACACTCTAGCCACGTGGCAACAAGGGATTTTTCTTTCTAAGTGCACTCTTATGAGAAATGTAGAGTACAGTGTTGAAAAGTTTGACAGCACAAACACATCAGGACTCTTTCCTCACCACTCAAACCACAGAGTAATTTAGCTATATAAGAAGGCCAGACACATTATTATAATGGGGTCCTAAGAGGAACGTGGCCAAACCACACTTGATTTTGATTCAGCTAAGCTAATCAAGAACTTCCTTAGTATCCTTTGTGCCATGGTTTAAAAGACAGCAAAACCTGACTAGCGGAACAAGAAACAAAAATTCTTACATAAAACTAGTCCAGAAATGCTCGGAACAATGTTTAGACACTATGAAGAAGTAATTTCTTCTATAACTTCTTTAAATTGACTTTATAAATCTGTTTTTCAGTAGAAGTAACAGACATAGGGAACCCAAGAGGAACTTACATGTATACACATATTCATGCAATGTTTGCCCTTTTTTGGGTAAATGGGGCACTTCTAGTGGCCCTGGATAGATCTTGATTAATGATTGGCAGTGAGTTCAAATGCAGTAAGTACTATAACAAGGCCGAGGAGGAGGATGGTGCTTCCCCAAGCTATGAATAGCCGTAATTCTTTGGTGTCATGACAAATAAGATATTTTTACAGAATCTTTGTACTCTCAAAATCAGAACAATGGAAGCAACCAAGCCAATAGGGAAAACAAGTGAATGGAAACTTTAACTGTAACCTTTATTAATTTCAAAATATTCTTACAACAATTATGTTTTGTATGGAGAGGGAAAATTTTATCATTGTCTTGTTTTAGCTCCAGGAGATGGATTAGAGTCTTAACCTTTGGGCTGGGAGAACATCAAGCCTTCTTCCTGGAACTGGGAGTCCATCTCTTGGCAAAGTCAACTCAAATTCTCATTCTTAAAGAGTAAACGTAGGTAATATGCCTGCAGGCACAAGGAAAACAGTTAATGTTACTGTGCAAGGATCATTGCAACTTGCCTGAAGAGGGTTGGGAGTTAAGTTCATTTGTTTTCCTATGCTTTACTTCATTTTTTATGTCCTTTTTTACATATGACACACAAGGGTAAAAAAGAATAACATCCACCCTGGGCTGTTAGCTAGGTTAGACCTGTTGAAACCAGTACATCAGGCTTATAGGGTAATCCTATCAGTTGTCATTTATGTAGACCAACACAGTGGGGGCACTGAGACACGCTGCCATTAAAATTAATGTATATTTGCTAACAAAAGGTGAACGTCACCATTCAGAAGGTTGACTGCAGTGCTTTCTCAGGAGAGCAGTGCCTCTGGGAGGAACAGAACCCTCCCATGCTCCTAAGCTGAGGGAACTCATTGCTGTGTGTCCCAGGCCTGGCTAGATCTGTCACCCTCTTTGTTGTAGTCACAGTCTCTTCAGCTCTCTGAATAGTCACTACTAATCAAGTTTTCTACCCCAGCCCTGTTTTCAGCAACCAGCAGGAAAACAGCAAGCATCCAGGAGTACTAGTACTGCTAGTGCCTTTTACTCATATAATTAAGAGCATAAATCACAGAATCTCAGGCTGCACATTGAAGTAGGATATGGCCACCATCTTTTGTAGAGCTAGATAGGTAGCAAAATCTCTACTCATGGCATAAAAAAGGAAAGAACAGGCAGACTCAGATTTTGATTCCTCTTGGGGTCTAATCTTGGGGATCAAACATGATGAGCCATTACATTAAGAACTTCTTACTGAAGTTTCTAACTTCAGTGAAGTTTCCACTAAAATGGGAAAGTCTTCAGCCCTTTGGGCCACTCTTTTACTGGAGCTAAAAGCATTTAAAAATGGCTGAAAGCACATATGAAATTTATAGACAGGATGTACCCTCTGACTTGCTTTTATTTCTTTTCTTTTTCCAATTTTAAGTCCACTGTCCTGCTTTTACCATCCTGTATCTTCAAAAAAAAAAAAAAAGTCGGTGGTTTTTTTTTCTTGCTTCTACTCTACTTCTAGCAGTTTCACTGACAGTACGTTTGTGTGTTTGCTGTTATTATGAGAAGTAGCTTTTTCTATCAAGTCGCAGCTTCTCAGTCTTTGTCACTTTCATAACTAGTATTGACAAAAGATACCAACACACTATAAATAAAAAGGGAATTGTGTCTCCCTGCCTTTCACTAATTCTTTGGGCTTCAGCTGGATTTCCTTCCTCAGCTACTACTATCACTGAGGTGAACAAATAAAAAGACACAGGAATGAGAATTTCAGAACACAAAAAAAACAACCCAAAACCAAAACACTTTTAAACTTCCTTCAGTTTTCATAACCATTTCTTAGAAAGCGACCAAACACAGTGTTAATTTTTGCACAGTTCCATGCTTCCCTATAATAATCACGCTGTACAGAGTTTGGACTTTTACTGCCAAGAGTATATTGTTTTGCAATCCAGTATTTCGGCAGTTTGTACTGACCTTGAACATCACGATCAGTAGGAACACCAGTTCATTTCACTTTTGCATACATTTTCAGTCACAGACTCTTATCATATATATAACGCTTACTACACAGAGCCTTTTATTACAAGCTGCCCTAGTGAGCCAGCTTTCAAAGGTTGCTTGACTGCTCCTCAAAGTCATGATCACACTAAAGTGGAGGATTGTAAAGCAGGTAAACTGAAGTGCCCTGTCATTTAAAGAGCATTCTTTTCAAATGCATCTCTGAAAGTTTAATAAAAGGAAGATCTACTCATTTCAGGCTACAGCTTTTTTGAGAAAACAATCAGGAAATATGTGATGCCTACTTAACACCTTATGAATATTGTCTAATTTATCAATTAATTGTACAAACAACACTGCAGAGTTAATACTCTTTAAAAAAATTGCCATGAAACAGGAAATTGAATTCTCAAAGTTGCACTAATACAAATTAGTGGACTGCAGCCAGCGGAACTAGCTCATGGGAAAAGGATGCATCATTTGCACAGCAAGTTTCTTGGGTACAAACACAGGATGCCTCCTCTGCTCTCTCCAGCCTGGAGCACAATGAATATCTCAATAAAACTTCATGTTGCTGTGATCCCACACACTGCAGACAGTTGCTGGCTTAACTCACTAGTCTACCGAGTCAACTAATTTATGTTATCTCTAGATCCAGTGTCTGAAAGTGCCCTCTCGGATTTTCACATACCATCATCTAGGAGTGCCCAAGATGATGACCCATCATCCTTCACTCAGCCTCATGACTCCCATCTCCTTTATTTGCATTTCATATGATAACATGAATCTTTAGGTAGACTTTGACCTTTCGACTTCTCTCTTGAGCAAGAGCACAGGATCCAATTCTTCCACTAGTTACACCCAAACAATTCCATTTATATCAGAAAAGCTTACTCTAGAGTTAATGGGAAGTGACTGCTAAATTTGACCCTTAATTTTATCAGCATTGTAGAATAGTTCGAAAAACAAGAAACAGGACAACATCAAACAGATCTGATAGTAAGTTGCTAACATTTACCACCATCAGGAAAAGAGGGCTTTATACTGGAAAGTGAATGAAGCCATCAGACCAGTTCACAGGTTATAATCACCATGACACTGAAAAAAAGCATATCAGAGCATTAGCCTGGCATTCCCTGTAGGAAGAACTGGCAGTGGTAAGTGGTAGCAGATCTCCATTACAATCAATAGCTTGGGCTAGCATAATCACCTTTTGCTAAGCATGTTTGTGAAGTGCAGTAGAAGTTAATATTCAGTGAAAGTTCAACAGCCATCATGGATTCAGCATATTAGTCCAGTGAGAAATTTTCCTGATGAAACACCAGATAGCTAGCGTCAGCCACATCTTATTGTACATTTTAACATAGGCCACCATTGTACAGCAGATACAGTAGAGACTGAACTTCTGCTGCCCTTTTTATGTAGACCACCGTTAGCAACAGTTATCAATCCCCTATAAGCATTGCAATGGGAGTACTGAAGCCTCTCTACACACTCATTGACATGCCGATGCATGAGCCTGGTTTGCAGCATCACAGTGCCATACTGTGAATCCAGTGATGTCCACAAATGAATGTTCATGGAAAAACAGCACATAGCTGACACAGTGCATCCACCAGTCCAAGCAAGCATCACTGCAAGAGGTATCCTCAGGTTTAGAGCATCAAATGGATGCTCTGAATTTCTAAAGCTGGAAACAGTGAGAGCTGTAGGTTATGCTACTTCAGCTGAATGAACTAAACTCCAGCTAGACTTACAACTACATTCATTTATTCTCTGTGAAGTTATGATAGCGATAAAAAAACTCCAAAATATATAAAACATGTTCATTGGCATTTTAATGACGTCAGATGTGCAGCTAATTGTCTTCAACAAAGAAACTAGTGCAGCTCACAGACTCAGCTAGAGTGAGGTTCCTTCACTTGTGCCTTGCTTACCCAAATTCCCTGCAGTCTCGCCTTTCACACTTTAACACTTGCTCTCTGTGCAGAGATTAATTCAATTCTAGGAAATATATCAATGTTCTTAAAAGATTACTAAAAAACCACCAAGCCCAAGGCCTTAAAAATATTTTTGGTAGCTCTGTCTTCAAATAACGTATGATCCTTCAGTACACAAATACCTTTCCTCCACCTGTTTTTTTGAAAGGATAATCTTACTTCCCCTCATAGGATTGATTTTCCATTATTTTAACTTAAGTCTCAAATTAGTCATGCAAAAAAAATTATATATAATTATATACAAACTAACAGTAAATTCTTTGAGTTGCCACGTACATAAGTGTTACCTGCATAGAAACAGTGATGAGTTCAGCTGACTCTTCTTGCGGTTTCTTAAAGCTTCCATGGCAGGATAGCTCAAAAGCTACATATGTAGAGCACTTGCCTGAGCCATAAAAAAATTAATCTATGCAGAACTTGCTCAATTTTATCTGCTTCTAAAAAGTCCAAAACTTAGACCAGATTTAAATAAAATAAAGAGGGTATTACATAACATAGGTAGAATCCAGGTATACTATACTAAGTGAAGTTCAATTCTGCAATTAAAAACTGCAACTCAGACTCCAGTTCTGGAAGGGATAAAGTCAAGCCTTTGGATATGTAATATCTTTTGGTAAATCAAGCTGTCTTGCATCACAACAGCTTGCTACCCATTGCCATAAAAATCATATTTTCCCAGCAATTTAAGGATCATCTCACAATACTCCATGCAGGGTAGGATGCAGGGAAATATTTTAACATAAAAAATTTCTTCCCTTTTACAGAGATTCACACAGAAGAACCGCAAATGAGAAAGGACTCAATTCTGGCCTAGTGCAATAAACTGCACCTGCCTGTGTCAATTCTGAAAACACCCAGAAACAGAGTAAAATTTACTCACTGCTATTCTACTCAACTATATAGACAGTGATTGGTGGTACAGCTACTTAACAGAGAAGTCTGCATTAAAATTTAGAGTGATAAAAAGTGTTCAAACTATCCTAATTAGAATTAAAAAAAAAAAAACATAGAGCAAAGCATCATAGTTATAATTAATCCACTATTACATCACAAAGCTTTGTGCTCCAGACATTTAGTTCAGAGAGGTAATGAGCATGCACAGCTCTGACTTCCTTGGAAGCAGTGGATATTCAGTACCAGGCAGAAATAGTCCAAGAAGATGAAATTGAAAAGAGCAACCAGTCTGTTATTATGTAAGGAGTTGCGGGACTGGAAATGGTTTATACAACTTGTATTTACTTTGAATCCCTGAAATCTGTCATCACCTAAAAGGAAATGATTTTACAAAATGTTACGCTACATCGGTTTAGAATCTCATCGACCTATGATATAAATTCTGTATAAATGCTGATGGTTTTCTCTTTGTTTGTTTTCATTTTGTTTTCTTTTGTCTGCTTTTTGGGGTTTTTTTGTTTGTTTTTTTGCAGTAGCTTCTTTTCTTCATTTTTGATTCATAAGCAGTGGATTTCAGGACCTAACTATAAAAGAGAGACAAGTCCTGACTGTCTTCCCACACACAGGAGACATTAGCAAAACTCATAGCAAAATACAGTCTATATCAAAAATAAAAAGCCCAGAATAAGTATGTAGTAATAACAGATTCCAAGTACTACAAACAGTACCTTGCAGAGAATTCAGAGTTGTTTATAAAACATAAAACATTGCAACACAAACTTCTTTTCTACACAGTAAGAGACCTTATAACATGATTATGATTCTTTGCATCTAGATTTCCAGGTACTTTTAAAAAAATGGGGCTATCTACATTTTATAAGTGAGAGAACAGAGACAGAAGGCACCTGGATCAAAGTCTCACAGCGCATTAATGGCAGAACCTGAAACTTATTTTATACCTCTTGATTTTCAGAGATGTCTCACTGAATTTGAGGCTTTTTGAAAATAGGATAGATTCCTTACAAATTAATTTAGGAAGTTCAGCATCTGTTAACAGATTTACTTAATTGAAAAATGGCCACATTAAAGTTCCCCAAAGTTGCCTTGAACACTTTTTTTAGAGCAGGCATGCTCAAGGAAAGTCCCAGAATATTTCTAATAAACAGAAGATGAAATAAAGACTGTGATAGCCCTGAGAATGGTAGAAAGTAAGAAAACCAAAATGCAGCAGCTGAAATATAAATCAACTGCCTACAGTGTTCGGGGCTGAAACCATTTTTTTTCTGATAGCTTCAGAGGAGACTGTGAGTCATGGCAACTTTTTTCATCGATTCTCCAAATGAATAGTTTTCCAAGACTTCAATCATACTGTACGGGAATATGCTTCATATCCTGTCTTTGCTGGAGGAACGCCTGTTTTTTGTGGGTGCTTAACCTGGGTTGGCTACATCGATTTTAAAGAACAGTCAAATCTGTCATTTGAAGTAAGCTCTCAGTAGAAATTCAAGTCTGTGGGAGAATCTGAGCTTGAATTCAGTGGTTTACTTAGCTAAAAATCCAATAAATTTGTTTCACTGTTGTTTTAATCCAGGTTAATATACCCTCATTTATCTGTCGGCCAAATATATTGCTGATATCAAGGTACGTAAATATCATTGGGTACCGTAATATGTACGCATGAGATAAACTCGGTACCATTTTGAGTTACATGCTAATAATATCAAGATAAACCCAGGCCCTGTTTACTGCTGGCACAGCCATTATTTAAGTTTTTCATTTTGTTTCTATCTGTGCCCGAGGCCTGTTTTGGGTAATTCATAAGCTTGTTCCAGAAGACAAACTTCATCTCAAAGGCTGCTTTATTTGGGAATTCCATCTGCACCTCAGGGATAAAAACATACTGATGCCGGTAGATAGAAAAATCTATAGATTATAATCCTAAATTATTCACAGTAGCCACTGGGTCCATTTTCCCAGACTTCTTATGCAACAACAAAACAAAGTTGTCTCATTTGTGTGAAAAATCAGTCTCCAATAATATCATCTTTGTTATTATCAAGTTTACAGGGACCATCATTCGAAAGAAAGGGATCATTTATAGAGGTTGAGTAAGAAGCCAAGTATAACTAAAATTTGTTTTGCAGTACATGATCCACTACAGTTTAGGGAAAGTTGCAGAAAATCAGGTTGCGTTTAAAGAGCAAACATTTTTTGTTGTTTTTTTTTTTTTTTAATGTATTTATGATGTGCTGGAAGGCCAGCAGCAAGTCACAGAAAACTCATTTTTAATAACCGCAGTATACCTAGGAATTTCAGTTATGCTGATTGGTTTGTTGCAAGCAGACTGGTAACATAGCCCATTTTTAAGATTGCATAATACTTCTGATTTATAGGATCTTGTTTGATGTCCAGAAAAGTCATAAAGAATTAAAGCCTCTGAGACTGAGGTTCTCTGAGCTCATGGTATGGCTCAGGCTGAATTTGTTTGGACATTTTTAACCAAAATGATTTGGTCCTCTGTAGGCATGAGATTAGAGAGCTATATTTTGTTACTTGGCTCTTTCCGCTCCCCACCTGTTATTAAATAAATAAATAAATAAATCAGGTGACACTTCCTCAGGTCATTTTAGTGTTTTGAAGCATTCATAACATTTTGAAATGCTGAGAATAACATTTGGAAGGAAGTGGTCTAAGGCACACCGTTTCATCCGCTTGAACTCAGCTCTAATTCAGCCATGTTAAAAGCACTTGAAAAAACAGTTTGCACATTCTCAGCAGAATTTTCTTCAATTTTGCAGTGAAGACTCCTCCAAAGATGTCAGCATCGATCACATGATCAACATTCCCAGCTGCTGGAGAATAAGCACCTGTGGTGGGTTGACCCTGACTTTGAGCTGGCTGGTATTGGCTCTATCAGACACAGGGAAAACTTCTAGCAGCTTCTCACAGAAGCCACCCCTGTAGCTCCCCCAGCTAACCAAAACCTTGTCATGCAATCTCAATACAACACCTGAAGAGAAAGTGCAAATGTTGTCCCCTGTGCTCTCCATTCCCACATTATGGCCCTATGAGCAAGTAGCCATTTCACTGAGTGTAACACAGGAAAGAGATTTCAGGGCAGGAAAAGAGAGGATTGGGCAAGGACCAGAGACAGCTAGGACAAAGAGGAGAAAAGACATCAGGGCAAGCCAGGAGACCATGCTTTCCATGTGATTGAGTAGACCACTGAAGAGAAAGAATTTCTGGTGTTTCAATAATCCCTCAGTCTGAGAGCCAGGGAAGGAGCAGACTATAATTTGCTTCTGAAACACTGAACTGTTTGTGCTGCAGAAAAAGCCTCTGCTTTCTGAAATGAAATATTGTTAGGTTTTGGATGGACAAAAAATGCAGGTTTTGGGTGCTAAGGGAAAAGGTGGAGGGAAGATGTGTCAGCTTGGATTTGAATGAAAAAAATGCTGAAGCTCAAGAAAATATTCATGTGTTTGGAACATTGTTTCTTGGCTGGGTCTGGTATGGAAACGGAGTTCTGCAGGAAGAAAAGGCAAGTGAAAGCTAACCAAAACCTGGATTTTAAGACTGTGTCTGTCAAAGGCTGAGTAATTGTTAAAAATAAAAATTTTAGCAGCAATTAATTCTGTGCTTTGGTTTAAAGGACATCAAATGTATGACTGCAAAAATCCTAGCTATCAGTTACATAAGGAGCTAGGCAATGAAATTACAACACTGTGATACAACAGCCAGGAACCTGAAAAAATGCAGGCATGCCATATGAAAAACTAGTGTGTAATTTCAACTCAAGCCTACCTTGGGCTTCATTTTTTCTGGGTATCAGATGGGAATCTTGTCAGCCCCTCATCTCATGGGATTGGTGTGAAGCTAGAAGGCCTTCAGACATTCAGTGATGGGCACTGCCAAAAGAGCAAAAGGGGAAATAATTAATTCTTTCTTCAGACAGGGTTTTTGTAATGGGTAAATTTGTAATGGGTAAATTTGTAATGGGTAAATTTGTAATTTTGTGCCTTATGACAAACAATGAAGTTAATAAAAGGTTATTAGATGATCACCATCTATTTTGTGCACCAAATGAAACAGGAGTCTTGTTAGAAAAAAAGTATAAGATCATAATTAAAACCTGCCTTATGTATGGCAAAAAGACCAAATTAAAACTGTGTAGGCAGGAGTGCAGAAGCAGGGAATTATTTAATGGATTCTTCATTTTTCAAGCTTAATAAGGATATTTCTTTAAAACCTCACTTACTGTTAGCATCTTAAAATCTACAATGAGGAAATGGTTAGTTTCTCGATGCACAGCTACAGCCTTTTTCGTCTGATTTAGCTCTTCAAGTGACTATGCAGAGCCAAAGCTAGGTCATGTTGTAATGATGAGCACAGACTTACATAAAGTGTGTATTCCCAATCGTATGCAACCTAATTGCATCTCTTATAGATCACTCGAAAATGCCTGACTCTACACTGATACTTTAACAAGGTCATAGTCAGCTCCTCCCATTCCGGTAAGGTACAGCATACCTCAGAGGTGCTCTTAACTTCCATAGTATTCTTAACAAAAGGTGTCAAAGTAACTTCTGTTTATTAAATGAGCCTTTCCACCTCTTTTGAAGGTAACTTTTTTTTCCAAATATTAAAAGCATGACTGGCTGAAGGATGTTTACATCTTCCATGAAAGGATGATGAATTTTGTCATAAATGCTTAGAGGCTCCTTTAAGGTTTCCAGAGTTAAAACAAAAGAAAACAAAAAACCCATAACCTTCTCGACTACAGAACATTCACAGGAATTACTTTACCTGCATTGTAAATATATCCACCTCTGGATTTTAAACGACTGTTTAAAATTTCACATAAATATCACAGAAACAGAGCTGGAAGAAAAGGAAATTACTGTGCCTAACTGCAGACAACTGGAAAGACAGAATATAATTAACCAAGATGCAATCTTCCCTCTACCCTAAGACTGCCACACCAAAACTAAAAGAAAGAGAGAGAAAAAAAATAAAGAAAAAAAAAAGAAATGCAATGAGATGCTTATATTTCCAGAAACAGACAGGACTTCAGATTTTCCCTATCACTCTAAACACTGCAACTCTAGCAAGAAAGTTTTCTGACGCACAAATTCATTATGAGCTTTAGAACAGCCGCTATTACAAATGCAAGAAGGAAATAACTTGTATTTTTGCTTTGACAGATTTGTTAGATCTAATCCAAGAAAGTGAGTAATAGAACACATTCTCTAGTGTTAGAGAAAGGCAAAATTTGGTCCTTAACCAGACTTCAATGAATCCATTTTTCATTGTTCATCTCTTTCTAAACTAGACGTAGGGATGGCTTCAAACTTCTCCCATTTTAAAAGCGAACTTCCTCCACAAAAAAATCCTCTACAAAACAGGAAAATAAACAGAAACCCAAATAAATAAGTCTGATGTTAACTCACTTTCTTCTTACAGTGAAGATTTTTTTTTTTACATTGTCTCATTTCAATCAGATTATTAGAAACTAGAATTAATCTAAATCACTATCTCAAGATTTGGAAGAACCCAAAAAAACACAGAGCTAAAACTGTTCCATAATGAAGGGGCATGAAGTCAGCACATAATCATAGAAAGAGTCAGGTTTACAGCTATGAAGCTTACTCATGTCTGAGTTTAAAGCAAAACAAGACAAGACAGAATACTTCAGAGCTGATGGGAAACCAGACCTTGGATTTTTCTCAGTTTGCTCTTCTGTGCAAAACAAATCAAGCTAAATGAACAAGCAGCTTTTAAAATGATACCTTGTATATAGTCACAGATGAATACAATAGGCTTGAATATTGCTACATCAAATTAAATGAAGGACTGAACTTTTTCAAAATGTATTTTCCAGCTTAGGCTAGAGCAAGGAAACTCAAGAGACTGCTACATGACAGATGTTTAAAGAATTTAAAGAATGACAGACAGAATTTAAAGAATAACTGCCCTGTAAATTACAGTATTTCTTCATCCTGTATTCCATAATCAGTTTCAGTTCTGGTAATCTGCTTTCAAGAGCACATTATGGAGGAGTATGTCATTGATCAACTGTTTGTTCTGCAGAAATAACCTTATTTCACCTTCCATGAACCTGATCCTAATAATAAAAGGAAGGGTAAATGGGAGCTTCAGGTTATCAACTCCTGAGTAGCAATCATAGAATCATAGAATAGAATAGTTAGGGTTGGAAAGGACCTTAAGGTCATCTAGTTCCAACCCCCCTGCCGTGGGGGTTGACATTTCGTGTATGTCATCTTAAGACCTGGGCATTTCTGTCTGTTGTATCCTAAAATATCTCTGGAGTAGTCTATGACAAAGGCACAGCACAGACAGTCGACGAAACCACCCAGGATGCAAACTGCAGCAGTGAAGTCTATAGAGTAAGAGACTATGGGAAAAGAAACCCCTTGCTACTGATTTATAACAGTTCAATACTTACTATTTTGTTTCCTCATTTACACTTAAATAAGGACACCTAGGCTAAGACAGTGTAAATTATTTCCAAAATAATGAAAAAGCAAATCAAGGGAAGGCTTCTAGCAGAGGAATTAAAAACCATCCTGGTTCCATGTATTGGCAGAGTATGGTCGTTTTTGTAGAGTTCAAGAAGTTGATCAGAAATATTAACATAAAAGATTAACTTAACTCTGTGTGATAACCTGTTTCATAAACAATGACTGGAAATTTTTCTAGGGTCAGATGCAATTGATTTTACCAATTGTTTTATATAAACTTGTCAACTTACATAAACTTGTCAAACCCAACTGTTTTATATAAACTTGTCAATTTCTTTCAGCATGAACTGTACACCTGAGATTTTAATAAACAACATTAAAGATGAGATTCGTGATGTTTTCAACTTATAAAATTCATTCTAGTGGTGTTCTAACATGTAAACATAACTGTGTAGATTCCAAGCATAGTAAGAAAGAAAATGATATGTATTAATTATGCTGTTCTGTTAAATTTTAATTTCTTTAGTCTCTACTTCTTAAGTCTAAATTATTGGGGAAAAAGTCAGTACAAAAGTATCCATAATACCCATAAGATGATAGTAATAATATGGAATGGAGTGTAGATAAGGTCATTTTTTAAATTATTTGAAGTTATTTAATCACCTGAATGGAACTTTGAACTTTTGTATCTACTGATTTTTCTTGATATTATCATAGTCTGGCATGTTTTCCAAATGGAGCAAATAATGTTTTGGAGCTTGGTTTCAAGAGAAGAGAGTACATTTTGTAAACTTGATGTAGATCATATACTAACACAGGAAAATAAAGAACGCAGGAAGCTTCAGATACCTTCAGAGTATTATGTCTTGACAGTTCTAAGGTATAGTTCTTCAAAGGGTAATAGACATGTCTGTGTGAATGAAATTTGCAAGACTGAACCCTTAGACCCCCAAACTTGATAATACTTCTGAATGACTTTGCACATGGGATTACTCTTCTTGATCTCATCTGAGCACTCTCGACAGACTGCACAGGAAAAAGTCCAATGGAGTCATCCTTCAAATGCACAAGTCTATCCAAGATCACTGCACTGATTTGCAATCTGGGAAATGCCTTGAATTGACCTTCCATTTAAACTTCTGAGGAGCTTCAATATTCAATTAATCTAGTAAACTACAGAATCTCTATTTTTTATGCAAGAATAATTCCCACTCCATAGTCCCAGATGTTTTCCTGGATGTAATTTCAACATGGTGTATCTTATTCAATGCCTTTGATTAAATTTGTAATACATTTAAAAGTCAGTGAGTCCAATCGAGTGCAAAGAGACGTGAAAATGAAATGATTCATGCAATGAGAATTAAATCTTACACTGCCTTGTCACCTATTATTTTATGGATGGATTTAATTTACAACTTAAGCTTCTGTCACACATTACCAGAGACACAGACTAGAAAACACACTGTACACTCATTAAATGTGCATTTTGAATGCAGAAATCTTATGATACATTTTTTAAACAAATATCATAGGTTCTGTGGTGAAGCCATAAATACTCATTCCTTCTTGAAAAGTAAGAAAATGCATAAAACTAGTACTCCAAGGATTTTGTAGAAATACCATAATTCAAATTTGCAAAGATCCCTTACAAGAACTAATTTGGCAGTAGACTAAAGGGCTGTCCTTGAAGAAAGAAGCAGCCCTTTTTTCCAAAACATCTTGATAGCATGCTCAAGTAAATTTTCAAAGCAGAAAAGTTGTCAGTAAATTGAGGACTAAGCAAATACAGTAGGCCAAACCTTAAGTCTCTATAAGTTGACAACAACAGAACAAGGTTGGTGTCAGTGAAACAGAGCTGAAGTATACTGACTAAAGATATAATTCAGTATATGAGGAAAACAAGTTGGAATGACATGGACAGGACAGTAAGAGCAGTTTCCCACTACATTTGCCTTCCTTCTCCATCAGAGTATCTGATTCAAATAAAAGAAGCTCCCGCATTTACTTCTGTTTCTTAATGTGGTGTGCTTGCCCTGTATGAACAAAAGAATTACAAGAGTTAGAGAAAGATAAAACTCATGTACAACAAACCTAGCTCTTGCCTGATGATACACCAGAACAAATGCTGCATCCAAAATTCAGCCTGAGGATGGCAGGCGCGCATATGTGTGTGCTTTAGGTGGTAGTGCAATGTTGCGTGTGTCCTACATCATCTGTGCACACCTTTGGGCTCTTCAGTTCTTTTATCCCGGTATGTTTTGGAAGAAGGCACTTACCAGAGGTGTCAGATGAATAGCCCTCTCTATAAAACAAGTCCTGCCTGCAAAGTTTCAGGTCAACTTCTGAAAGTGCCTGTAGCACTGTGTTGCCTTACTGGCTCTGAAGGGACAGTCCTGAGGCTGGAAGCTTCCCTTCAGAGACAGTTAAGGCTAACTGGATTTTGTGGTCAGGCCATCTGGCCACTAGAATGACATAATCTACCCTTTTCATGCTGTCAGTCAGGAGGAATCTCTCTTGCTCTGAGGAGAAAAGAGGGGAGAATAAGGAGCTGGGATGAAAGACCAGCTGGTTAATTAACTTAAATGCTCACTGACATATACAAACTGTCCTCAGTTTCATCTCTTCTTAGGTTTATTTACACATGCTATCTTCATCACAGGTAGAATAATGGAAAATAACACAATGCTGATAATAACAAAAGACAGAAAATAAACACTCAAACGTTTACACATCATCTATTTGAAATGTCATGTTAGAAAGGCGGAGCCATTAAATTAGTTTTTGCAATGATCTTTGGTGCTGCTTGTAGGGTTAACTGGTAATAGGAACAATGCTAAATTACTAAAACATCACCACACATTTTATGCATGTTTCTAGGCTGACGGGAAATAAGTTACACAGGCAATCTTCATATCTGTGATCCTTTGAGCAACAGCTATTTTGATAATACTTGGAAGTCCTTGCACTAACTTCAATTCTGTACCAATTCTGGATTGCAAAACTAATTTTGCACAGGATTTTTTTTCTTTGAATAACATAACAAGTACAAATTTAACACAAACTTTCCTGAGTTATGACACTTCTAGATTTCATTTTGGTTGAACTATGTATTCTGCCCTGAAATAAAGGTCGTCACAAAGAGGCAGCATTGGACAATACAGAGATGTGAGACTCCCAAAATAATTACACTGACAATAATTTTCTGTTTTCTTTTGTTATTACTGTGACTGTATTTGCTTGATCACAGGCTTTTCCTCTTCTCAAATTAAAATTCTCTTAATCTTAATAGGGTGACAAGCATGTGTTTGCAACCTTGGAGTCTATTGTCTCGGGAAAAGTTTATGTGGACTAAGTTGGCTCTTTTTATTAAAAAGAAAAAAGTCTTTATGCGACAAACTTATTATGAAAAAGTACAGGAGTAGCAGAGCCCAAATAGCTGTATTTTTAAGTACAAATATCTGTAATCCTAAAAAAACACAGAAAGTGGAAGATATCTAGCTTTGGCAGACTTAAATCCAGAACAGAGATCATAGCTAAGAGATTCATGAGAATTTTAGGAGCTACTATCCCATTCCTGAAAAATTAGCATTCCTAAGTAAAAATTTACAGGCGTCTGGTATATATACTCATCTCTTAATTAGTGATTTTCATTCCTGCCTCTTTTCTAGAAAAAAAAGCTAAAAGCAGAGAACCCGGGAGGTCAGGTAACTACACAGACCCTAAGCACTGCAGGGTGAATGTGCTACTCCCTGCCCTCTCTACCTAATGCTAATAACTGCCACATGAAAAGCACCAGAAGAAAAGTCAGCAAAAACTCTATCAGCCCTCAAGCTATGCTTTCCACGTGTGCATTTCTGCAGTTTCTAATCACGTTGTTTCATTGTTTTACTAGCTTTGAGGGTTCGTTGTGATATGCATGATATTTGTTTAATCTTAAAGCCTCAACAGCTGCAATCAGGAAGACCAGCATTTTCATTTTTGAAGAAGGACCCATTACTCTTCATCATAACACAGAGCATCAGAATGATTCAGAAACAGAAAAGAAAAAAAAAGAAGTGTTTTTTTTTTCAGGGTAATTTCACTGTTTGAACAGGAAGGAGGAGGGGAAGCCAGTCTTCAGCTTGAGATTTATTTTAATCTAGGGGCAAGCAGCACATTTCTGCTACTGTTCAGAAGAAACACAGTTGTTCTTGCTACGAGTAAGCTGTTGCAGAAAAGGATGCTGTTTCCAAGTGGATGAAGTTTCCTCAGAACTACTGCAAATTTGAGAAACAAAGGTATGTATATATATGTGGTATTTATTTGCATAAAAAATGTTTGGATCTGAACGTTGAAAAACATTATGAAACTTCAAGATAATTCCTGTTTATGAAAGTCAGATTTACATGGGCAATTTTGCACATTTCATTTGATTAATCATCACTTCAGATATGTGCAAATGAAACTAAGCATTAGAAACCAAGATTGCTGTCAGAAAGAATCTACAGCTTTGCTTTGACTGCAGTATATTTTCATTATTCATCCATATATAATTTCTTCAATGGCTTCTGGGTTAGAGAGGCAGCAAATTCATTTCTGAGGTTTCTGGCTCACATCCTCAGAAAACACGTGGCATATACTTCTGCTATTTCACATTCCAAGAAGATGCATTCAGAGCTAGATGATAATGGAAGAACCATGTAGGAAAAAATCTTAACCTGGGGAATTTAGAGGTCAAAAAGAAATAATCTATGAAATTCTCCTGGGCCAAACTCTTTGCTGGTGTAAGAAAGGGAAAGCATGTCCACTGATTACAGCAGAATTGCAACAAGCTACACTGGGGGGGAAAAATAGCCTAACCAAAACAACCCACTAATAAATAAATACAGTTAGCACAGTGGCCTCTGAGAACAGCTGCTGAAACAGAGAGCACTGTGCCCTTTCTCATGTCCTAAGCAGACAAAAATATATACCTCTGTTTTACACCACAGCTACCCATACCTAAATGTGAAAATAGGGGGTGAAAGGTGAAGAAATAGATTTAAATATGTGTGTCTGAAGAAGTCTGGGTCATTAATGTGTAGAGATTTATTTAAAATATTTTTTTGTTTTCTACTAGGTTTGGTAATGCCCTCATGGTCCGTCCTCAAAAGAGTCTGAAAGACACCAACATGCGCAAGAAGGCAACAAACGAGAGCAGTATTGATTAGACTATTAAGTGCAAACAAAAGTAATTTATTCCCATTTCTTTCCAGATGACTTAAACAAGAAATCCTTAACCAAAGAAAGACATGTTCTCTCTGTCTCCTCCTTGAAAGTAATACAAAGAAGATGAGGTGAAATGGCATCTCATCCGCTTTTTGATTCCAGACTGAACCACATGTTTTGGCACAGGGACTTCACTACCTGAGGTTTTGAGCACTGGCAGCAGATTTCAAGGATGGCCCAGTGGGCTCAGAAGACCACCTAACTTCTCCACCATGAGGCATATCCTATTGAAAGCACACAAAGGTCAACTTGATACCTTCTTCTCTCCACCAGGCTCTATGGTACCCACTTTTTAGTCCTGTTATTTTTATCCCTCAAAAAAAACAGAACTTCTATCTTAAAAAGTTACTCATCTAACTTGTATTCATGTGTCCCTTCAAGCAAATCTTTTTCTGGCTTGT
The DNA here is from genome assembly GCF_034315485.1 of Pezoporus occidentalis. Lineage (NCBI taxonomy): Eukaryota > Metazoa > Chordata > Aves > Psittaciformes > Psittacidae > Pezoporus > Pezoporus occidentalis. Next base: position 11,134,901 of record NW_026913748.1, on the reverse strand, counting down.
TCAGAAAAAGCAGCCTGGATAATTTGTGACACGACCAGCATGCCCTTTCATTTATCCTAGCTACACTCCAAAGAAGTTCTGCTGATTAAAACAGCAAAGCCTCAGGGTCATGACCCCTTTCCTTGTCCTAAAATAAGTTTTCAGAAACCAGCACTGTGCCTGACTTTTTTTTATAAAATAAAGAGTTTCAACTGAAAATGGAATATCTACCTCCGGGCAAGTGCTCTTCAGTTACTAACAGATTAAACTGGAGACTAACGGAGGCAGAGGAAAGAGCTATTACTTTTTACTGTGATTCTACACTGAAAATTACACTCCTCAAGAAAGACAGGCCCCTACAACTATTTCTTCGGTACCGATACTTTTGTGTACCTCTGTCATAGCTAAAGAAAATCTGGAATCAGCTTTCCAAAGTAGCACAACACAAAAGAGTGTTCCTTCTTATATTTCTTACGTATTGAGAGATATTAAACTAATATTTAACAGATAGAAGCATCATAACCTGAGACTTTTTGGAGCACAATAGTAGAAATCTAAGCAATTATTTCTAATGTGACTTATTTTCTTGAAGCAGCTAGTTTAACTGCTGATATTAATTAACTTTGGCCCACAGCAGCTTCTTTCTTGTGCTGAGGGATGTATAAACATAGCTTCTTGTCTGACTTGAAAGACTCCAGGCAACCTGAAGCTTAAAGAGACATTCCTCCCACTAGATCTATGCCATTTACACCCTATACTTCCCTAGTACTCAGGAGTTATTAATCCATTCTTGAAACACAGGTCATGAACATGGCTAAAAGTAGACTAGCTTCAAGAGAAGCATCAGGAGTTAATTTTGACAAAGGTATTTATCAGTTGAACAGTATTTAACAGCTGAAAGATGATTTTCAAATATATAGAGCTAAAGCATATAAATTCACATTTTTCTCCTTAATGAAAGAACTCATTTAACAAGCTCAGCAGATTTTGAGAAACCTAATTACACTCCAGGTCCAGATAGCACTGGATATTTTGGATTAGGAAAGTTTAATGTAGTTGAACATAAAATGGACCAAGCAGGTGGTTTTTATTAAGATTGCTGATGTCATGTGTTACTTGGAAGCCACACAAAGCAAGCAGGGAACATTGTGAAATGAAGTTAACGAGAGGGTCACACACACTGTAGCTTCTGTAAGCTGAGTTTGCAGCATGCCATAAAGGTTTCTTGCCTTCCTCCCGAGTCTCTTTTCCACACTTCCCATTTGTCCAAATCAACCTTTGTTCAAAGCCTCCTTCCCCCTTCCCAGAGATGCTGTGTCTTCCACATCTTTTTCTCTTCTACTGTACCAGTTAATATGCAAAATCTCTACCCATTCACTTGCACTGTCCCATTCCACAGCAGTGAGTCCTCTCCCATACGGCACAGCACCTTCTCATCTCTGGCAGAGCAGGATCCTACAGATGTACCTTGCAGAAACTTCTGTTGTTGCAGATCCCCCCTCCAGTCCACACCCAACCACTTAATACCTCCTTACTGGCCTTGAACTTGCCCTAGTATTTCTTCTTTCTTAGCAGCTGAATCTCCACTTTTTTTCTGGTCTGCAAGCAGTAGAGAAATTTGCTTTTGAGCAACCCATTTACCTCCAATAACAGCCGTTTTTTACCTTGGCTCTATGTACTCCTGTTCACTCTGTCTGTCCCTGCTGGTATTTGAACTGATGTCTCTCCTTACCAGGATATTCTAACTCCACAAATTACTTGTACACACTTTCTGACATCTCCCTTTTTCTCCTCCATTTCCCACCACCAACACTTTCTTAGGAAGCAGTCCATCAACATAACAACATATGAAACAATTGTGAAAAGGAGATAGCATTTCTACTCTGCTGTACAGGAACCTTTAAGCAGGTCTTTGACATGAAAGGCCCGTAGGAGCTACATGTATCTCCCACTTTCTCTTATTATTTTTCTGTGAAATCAACAAGGTTTTGACTAGCAAAACCTGTAACTTTCTCTAACATTTTAAAAACAATAGGATATGATGCTGGTTTACAGACATACAGATAAATTCCATTGGGTTGAGTCTGTGTCCTCTTGAGCTAAGCCAAAAAAACAGAACAGAAGTTCTCCTCAAATAATTCCACTACAGCTGCAATGTAAAATAGGACCCTGCTCAGTTCCAAAACACAGACAGTGAGGTTTCTGAAAGTGCACTTACATAAGACTTGAAGAGAAAGAAAAAAAAATGGCCTCTATTGCCACAGAAAAATTATGGACTCAGTCAGAGATCAATGTGATCAGACAAAAGCCATTTATTATAAAGCATCAATCCTTTTTATACTGTTTCTCTACCTCAGCTTACAATAGCTTGCTGTATTATAATCGGATACATTTTCTTGTAATACACCGCAACTACAGTTACATTTACAATAGCTCGCTGTATAATATTTGGATACATCCTCGCTATAGTATAATTAGATACATGTTCAATAGCTTGTTGTATGATGATTGAATACATATACAATAGCTCAGTATACTATGCTTTGATACGTATTCCTGCAGCACACAGCAACTAGTAACAATAAGCATATGAGAACTTAACCTTTAAAATTTGCTAACAGTCCACTATTTTGTATCTTAGCACAGTCCAGTTTCTTCTTATCTTGCTTGCACTGCTACTTTTGCTACTGCTACTTTTGCTTCTTTACTCACGTCCTACTTCATCCTTGGTTCATGTCAAGCTCCTCGTAGGCACTTGCTGACTTGGGAATGTGGCCATTCTTTGCTGAAAATCCATCCACACTCTATCCCACGATCAAAGCTGACAATTAAGCCATGCTGAATTTTGCATGCAACTGGTTTCCTGGCTCCAGTTGCAGGTTTTTGTGTTTACTAGGCTTTGTATTTACAGTTCTGTGTAAGTCAGACCCAGACCCAATCATCTGCAAAACCTGGGGGTGAGAATTATATTTAGTGTTCTTTACCATTCCATTTCATAGATGGAGAATAATTGCAAACTTTAAATCAGACACATCTCTCAACTCAAGTTATGGGGTTTTATTCTCAGACCTCTCTCTGTTTTCTTATTTTAATTAACAGCAAGAAGTTCATTACCATTATTTCTTTTGCTTATAACAGTAAATGAAATAATAACATTATTTAGAATTTTTTTTTGAACTGGCAAACAAAAAGAAGAAAACCAACCCAAAACACAACAAAAAAACTGGAGCTGTGCAGTTCAGAGACATTTTGTTCCAAACAGACTTTTCCAGTCTGTCCTTTATAAAGCAAAGACTGTCTGTCAAAAGTAACATAGAGCTGTTCTTCGAAAATCAAAGGCCATTCATAGGATCCCTCATCCTGTACTACTGAACTCGGTGACACCTATACATATACTTCAAATTGACCAAATTGACTGTGCTTTATAATGAAGAAGAGACTGTTGCATAGCTTAATATTAAGTGCAGTTCCAATTTTAAAGCTGTACTACAAGACACATTTTGAAGTATAATTTCATTTGTACATTTGCATTTACAATTATTCCTTTTTCTTCAGCTTCAAGAGAAGACATGCAAACATCCTGTGCTCTGGGCACATATGATATTTCTGTGAACTGGCAACAGCAGGTATCCCGCTAAAATATTTCTGATGATATCTTAAGTGAAAAAAAGCCCATGAGACCAGAAGAAATTTTCCAAAGTCCACAGATGCTCATAGGCCTTCTCAAATCAGAAGAATCCCAACTTCAGCATTTCTATCTAAAGCTGGTATGCAGAGGGTTAGGCTATTATCAAATTATATAGGAGCTTTGAGAGCATATCTCAGAATCTGCTGAAAACCTGAGAGTTAGCAAATTTAATGGCATTATGATCAGGAAAGATTTCAGCTAATAACTATCTGTTTCCAAATATATTTAAGACATAGTCTGAAGCAGAAAGGCCTACAATAGTCAGATTCTCAGATGAGAGAGGCATGATTAAAGGGTGGGGATCTGGCAGCCAAATGTGAAGGCCACATACCAACTGCAGCCAAATTCAAATAAAAGAAAGCTGTCCTGGCTGCTGCTTGATTATTGTCACCCAAGCATAGCTGCAGACCTGGTTGTGTTCCCAAGCTACAAACACATACAAGTAAACACTCCTGAACAGAGAGACACAAATTCAATTTTATTCTAATTTTCAGCCTATCAAGATTAGGCAGATGTTCTCCAAGAGACTGGGATGAAACCATCCAAGAAAGAAAGCAAACAATGAATTCAACCATAGATGAAATATCTCTACTGCTTTCTTACTGGCCTTGGAGCCATCTCAGTGTGTAAATGCAAAGGAAGACAAAATGAAGCCCCAATAAAGGGCCTGATTAGAGCACACGTGAAGAATAAGACTTCAAAAACCCCAAACCTCTTGAACACTATTCTCTAGAAAGTACAAAGAATGAAAGCACTTCACATTGACTATATATTCTTCCCAGTCCTGAGAAACAAGTTAATGTCCTTTTGAGGTCAGAGGTAAGACAAATGACAGCTCTAATACTACCATCAGGATTTTAAAAGCACGTTAGAACATCACTCACCACTCGTACAGCACCTGGACTGCTATCTAGATTGTCTGGGCCAAGAAGTGCAAGAATCACAACTGAAAATTGTTCATGAGCTTCAACAGTAATTAAATACTGGCATCCAGAGAAGGACCACAAAGACGGGAGGGCTGAAGCACGACTCCCATGAAAAAAATCTGAGAGATTTGCTCTTGTTCAGCCTGGAGAAGAGAAAGCTCCGGGGACACCTTATAGCAGTCTTCCCATATCTAAAGGGGGCCTACAAGAAATCTAGATAGAGACTTCTTACAAGGGCATGTGGTGAAGGAGAAGGGGCAGGCTTTAAGCTGACAGAACACCTTTAAATTAGACATCAGGAAAAAATTCATTACTATGAGGGTGGAGAGGCACTGGAACAGGTTGTCTAAAGAACCTGTGGATGCCCCATCCCTTGAAGTGTTCAAGGCCAGCTTGAACAGAGCTTTGAGCGACCTGGTCTAGAGGAAGGAGTCCCTGCCACCTCCATGGCAGGGGGATTGGAACTGGATGATCTTTAAAGTCCCTTCCAACCCAAACTATTCTATAACTCTGTGATAAAATAGCACCTGACTTGACTGTCAACATGCTGCAACCTTTTCATGAGCAACAGCTGTACCTGTGTTCCCTGAAGACAAGCTAAGTTTCCTAAAAGAAGGGAGAAATGGCTGCTGATCAGTATTATCAAGTTTCTCCTTTTCCGATGTTCTCAGAGGGTGCGCCCCTGTGAAGCCAGAGCTTGGATCAAGCCCAAAGACTCATAATTTTGCCAAAGCCACCTTTGTCTATTTTGTAATAAGCACTACTCATTGGTGAAAATTAGCTTTTAAAAAAAAATCAGTACGCATTCTGGCATCTTCCTGAAAAGAATGAGACCGTAAAGAATCAGAAGGAAAGGTGTAAAAGAGAAAGCAAAAACACTCTCCAAAAAAGCACATCAAATGATCACACATGCAGTTATTTCACTTTTGCCTCTAGTAATTGATTTTAATTGTCGTCTATATGATCTGTGTTTCTTCCTCTTTCTCAATTAACTGCTGAAGTTGCATCACCATAAAAGTAGCTGCTCCTTAGATATGTGAAAGTCAGTGCAATGGGATGAGATATGGCAATGCCTAAAACTATTTTATTAATCCAATTATCTTTTATTATGTTCTGAATTTACTTGCAATATAACTCTTTGAAGATGTTTAGCTTTCAGACAGCACAGTTTACTTAGCTGTCTGTTTTATCTTTTATATATTTATATTCTGATAATCACTACATGCATATAAATTACTCTGATGCATCTTGCAAATGGGCTTCAGCCACATGTTCTGCTGAAGCCTTCAAGACAGTCACTAGATGAGTTACAGTCTACAGCAGATGCGTACTTGGGCTTTGCCAATATAAGTGTTCCTTATGACACAGGCATATTAATTTCTGTTTACCTCATGGCTGAAAGTCTCATTTAATATTAACCCTTGTTTGGGTCCTACTAGTTAGATGTAGAGAGCATGTCTGTTTTAGTAGGTTGGGTTTTTTTTCTCAGAGGTAGCTGCTCTCACTGACATTAAGCTTATCTAGCCAAGGCTTGTAGTTTATACTAAAAATCAGTATAAATCTACAGTTATCATATAAAAGAAAGAAAGAAAAATAGTAGGAGACCTAGCCACTTTCCCATTCCATTGAAATTTGCCTGTAGGTTGTCAAACTCATGTTGGGTTTGTCATGCATGAAGTTCATGGCAGCCAAAATTCATAAAATCTATCTTTCTCTTGCTACAGGAATGGTACCAACTAGCTATGCTACCTAAGGCATGTTACCAGACCTCTCATATACTAGAAACGGAATTACTTCTTGAGGCGAATACTATTTTAAGAATCGGGCAGAAATATTCTGCTGAGTAGCTCCTGTAACAAAAAAAAATGTTGCATCCCCCAAACTGAAATTTTCTGCAATGAAAGTTGGTTAGTTTAGGGTTTTGTTGTTGGTTTTGTTTGGTTGTGTTGTGATTGGTTTTGGTTGGTTGGTTGGTTGTGGATGTTTTGGTTTGGGGTTTTGGTGGGGTTTTTGTGGTTATTTTGAGGGGTTTTCTGTTTTGTCGTTGTTGGGTTTTTTTTTTGTTGGTTTGTTTTCTTTTGTTGTTTTTTTTAATAAATGTTTGGGAAAATGAAACTTATTTGTTCAGCCTTAAAATGAACAATATGTTTTTTTTTCAGACCTGAAATGTTTGTTCACTTACATTTCCTTTCTGATGCAGAAATCCCTTTCAAAGTTGGCATTTGCATCTGGCTAACTTCTGCTATGATACGAAAGCTGACATCTACAAGGATTCAAATTAGATGCAAGGGACCAAGCTGCAAACACATTAACCAGACTCATCTTGGGAGACAAATTCTAGACAACAGCTATGATAAATGGCAGTGGTTATTTTATTTATACCCCCAGTGTTCATATGGGGTTGCTCAACCTTTATGATGACTGAATTTCCTCCACACCTTGTTTCTATCTTACTATGGGAACAACAACAACAACAAAAAGGCATTTTAATTATATAAGTTTTACCAGGGTATCTTTATTACTAGAAGGAACTGGAAGACTTATGCATCTATAAGCAAAATATGACCAAGGATTTTTGGAGTTATTTCAGGATGTATCGATTTTCCCCAGATGTCATTTGAAGATCTTGAAAATACTGGCTATGTAATTAATTTGGCTACATGGTATATTGCATAGATGCTACTGAGGGAAACACATTTTTCTAAAGAAAGTGCTAATTTACTGTTTTAGATGTTCTTTTTTTTTTTTTTGAAAAACCACAAACCAATATTAAAAAACAAAACAACCCAGCAAAAAGAGCACAGCAAGATCCTTTCTCAAACTGAGCTGAAGCATTAAAAAGTCACTTTTAATATTCCTCATTTCTTCTGGAAGCATCAGCTAGTGTCTTTTGCCTTAGGAACTCTGCTTTTATGTTTTCCAAGGCTGGATGGAAAAATATCATTCTTTTTAGGTCACATATTATGTGGTTTCTTATCCAGTAATGTCCTGTTCAAAATTTAGCTAGTTCTCCTTTTGACATTAGGATGCTGGTGTCCTGAATCTGTACCAGCAAACTCAGATGAAATCAGCAGCCATTCCTTAGCCTTAATGGTTTTACTATGTAAATATCTATGTTTGGTTTGGATTCCTTAATATGCACAAAGCTCATAGAAGTGGTACTGCATATCAGAATTATTGCATACATTATTTCATGACACTGTTGCCACCTCACTTTCAATTTATTTAATCTGCTTAGCAACAATAAAGATATTCTGTCCTGTAGATGATAACTGCAATAGGCAGTTCATACTCAGCTGACCTGGCTGGCAGCTGTACCAGGCTCATTGCATTACTTCAGTTCTGTCTCCTCTGTCAAACAGATACCTCAAGCAGCCTTTTGTAAAATGTCACACCACTTAAAGAGCTTGTTGTCATGTTTCAGAAAGCTTGCCCTTTAATGTGCTTATTATATTTCTGCAATGGTATTTCGGGGTGCATCTTATCGCTATTTCTTTTATGTCTGAATATTAAATTGTGTCTTTTCCCGTCTTCTGTCCTATTGCCTTGGTTTTCATGTCTCTAGTTACTTCCCATTACGGCTAATAGTTCCACAGGATAGATTCTAATTGAATTATCAAGCTTTAATACAAAAAAAAAAAAAGCAAAAAAAAGAAGCCCACAACCAAAAAAAAAAAAAACCATACCCCCCCCCAAACCCTCAAAGAAACAAGCAAAAGAATTGTCGTTGTTTAAGCCCAGCCGGCAATCCAGAAACCATGCAGCCATTCACTCACTCCCCCCCCCAACACACACCCCTTCTCTCCCCACTCCTGAAGGGATGGGGAGGAGAATCGAAAGAATGTAACTTCCATGAGTTGAGATAAGAACAGTCCAGTAACTAAGGTATAACACAAACCAATACTGCTCCACCAATAGTAATAATGATAAGGGAGATCACAAGGGAAGAGAATACAGCTGCTGACCACACACCGACCGATACCCAGCCTGACCTGAACAGTGATTTAGCCCTTCTGGGTAACTCTCCAGTTAATATACTGGGCATGACGTGCTGTGGTATGGAATACCTCTTTGGTCAGTTTGTGTCAGGTGTCCTGTCTCTGTTTCCTCCCGGCTTCTCCTCTTCCCTGGCAGAGCATGAGACTCAGAAAGTCCTTGGTCAGACTAAACATTACTGAGCAGCAACTAAAAACATTGGTGTTATCAGTGCTGTTCCCAGGCTGAAAGTCAAAACCACAGCACTGCACCAGCTACTAAGAAGGAGAAAAAATGACTGCTACTGCTGAACCCAGGACAAGAACAGAGAAACTTATCCCAGTGAACAAACCTCATTTCCACTTTCCTTGGGCTTAGGCAATAGTGCCTTTCAATGTAGTTTAGAAGGAAACCCTCCAGTTAAAGACAACTAATTTGAAGCCAGCCCTTTCCCCAAAATCTAAGAGTTAAACCATTAGAATTTTTCTACTCCTTCTAGGCCAAAATGCAATTCAAAGTTCTGTTTAAGACTGAAAGCTGGGAAATACGACTCTATTTGCCCTCAGCAACGTGTGCTGTTTCGTTCCCAAGAGGGCTCGGATACTTGAACACATCTTTAAAAGAAGCTATTTACCCTGTTACAGGCATGATCAGACAAACGTCTCTCAGTGGTACCTCTTTGGGTACCAGCCTCTTGGTAAATTCACAGTTCAAGCTGACTGCTCAGATGTGATAATTTTGATACTGGGATTATCCTGCTGGAGTAGTTTGCAGGGGAAAGAAAAATGAGTAAGAACCACCATCCAACAAAAGACACAAAATAACCCTGCTTCAAAAGCAGTCAAACTGCCAGGGAACTCTTTCAGTCTTCTGAAGATTTGTCACATGTGTACACACATATGCCAGCTATTCTTGACCAAGTTTTGGAAATATAACAAAAGTAAACATTTGAACTGCCTAGACATTATATCTGCTTAGTATTGCCATCAGTGCCACTGAAAGCACCACTATGCAATGCAGTCACAAGAGCTGACACCCTGGGAGGAAGGATCAGGATAGTCCCATCTTATGTTTCCATCTTATATCCTTCTAAATAGTAAAAAATAAAATCATAAAGATTTGCTTTCTTTTGGAGCATTCTGGAGTGCAGGAGTTACATCCCAATATCTTCAGGCTTTGAAAACAGCAAACTGAATTTTATTTTCAAGTCCTGAAATAAATAGATCTTTCAATACAAGAAAGAGCTGTATATTTCTAAATGGTCCACCTTGCATGAGCTCTCTAATCATTCAGTTCACCACACGGTTCATTGTAGTTAACGTTGCTCAATACCTTCTATACCTAGCGCAATATCTTTGCTGCTGCTAAAGCTGTAAAGGTGCTACCATATTTTGCTTGATTTTACTTCCTTTTTTTTAATTAATTATTTTAACATTCCAAGTACTAGTGTAACCCAATAACCACTACCATAATCTTCACTGGATTTCATTTTGAGTGCATGTTCTTGCATATAACTTTGAAGAAATAGCCAAAACCTTTCATAATATGTCCTGCATATTAGCAGCTTGAATTCCTTTCTTGGGATTTTGGACCCCATTGATCTTCCATATCGCCGGTTATTCCTATATTTGTAGAGTTTGGGTTGGTTTGTTTTAATAACAAATAATACAGAAAACAGTATCATCTGAAGCTTTTACAAAAGTAAAGTAGTTACCAGGAATATTCCATAGAGCAGCTTAGTCTACCCATGAGTTCTGTAGGCCTTCAACTGAGCCAATGGTATGAGCAGGGACATTTGACTTGCCTGAGGTAGCAATTCACATTAACAGGCTCTAGGTCTTAACTCTACCTGATGTTTCAGACATATTCTATCAGTCTGTTACAACTTCATTTTAATAGATGCTAAGCAGTTTTACAGTATCAGGAGTCCAAAAGCATGTAACAGAACAACTAAAGTGGCTAAAGATTAACAAGCAGGAACTGAACTGCAGTGCCCTGTGTTTAATCACTTTGGTAACAAGTCCTGTGTGAAAAATACCCACAGACAAATTTGCTGCATTCCATGAAATTTGAAGAAAATAAAACCAGAGAAAACTTACAAGAAACATACTATTCATAAAAAGAGCAGTCTTAAAGAATTCTGACTTTTTTTTTTTTGCCTCCAAACAGGATGCATTTTTCTGTGAAAAATAATAAGGAAAATAATTTTCTCTAAAAATGTTACCAATTAAAAAAGCTAATAATTCACCACACTGTAGTCAAATGTGTCAGTAGAAATCTTACTAGAAATAGTCCACCACACTCTTACTCACCAACTCAGATACCTTCAGATATTTCTTCTGGCTTCCTTCCCTCTCTAGGTGGCAACTTCATTTTCTTGATCATAAACTAGCTATTCCTTTTCCTAGTAAGCTAACTGGATAGATATCCATATTCTGCACTGTACAGTATACTGTGTTGCAGTGCTGAGCTAGAAGCCTTTCATTTGCAGAGAAATCACTCATTTGCTAAACAATTAAGAATATTCATGTGTTCCACACCATGCTTCTGTTGCTATTTCCACCATCTTGAGATGGCAACAAAACACTTTAATCTCATATTTACTTGGTCCAATCACCATGAAAAATACATGATCAGATATCTCATCCTAAACAATAAATCTGATATTTAAATATCTCAGGGGATAGCATAGCTGAAATTTGTCTGAGACTTTCAATTCCTAGCATGTACCTAACAACTACTGTAATTACTGTCACCATTAGAGGAAACCTTTGTTAAAGGTGGTTTATCTTATCAATCGTAGTTATTGCCTAGTAATTTTTCTCTTGAATATGAAATACACACAAGAAACTTCTGTTTTTAAGAATTCTCTGTGATGTAAAGATAAAACACCTTTGGTTTAAAATTCAGGTATGTAAAATATGATTTTTAAGATCAAAACCTCACAAAAACAGATGTTATATAAAAAATGGAAACACCTTCATAATGAATAAACTGTGATCTATAGGTGTCGGATGGTAAGAAAAGTGCACAAATCCTGGAATACAGAGGGTTAAATCACCATATGCTATCAGCTTGAACAAAAGGCTGTTTAATATGTCCTCCTCCAGTCAAATGAGAAAAAGAAATATGAAGAAAATGTAGCAAATGATACTGTGAAACAAACTTGCTGCATCTATCTTTGAGGCACTGCTTTTCCCTGGAAATTAGCTCTGCAGGAATTGATTTTTAATGGAATTATAAAGCTGCTAAGCTAACCAAAAGATAACCCTACCCAGCACTCCACTAGGGATTAGAGCTGCCCCCAAATTGATGCTGATCATGTTCCATCAAGTAAGTGTACAAAACCACAGTGTATTTCTAATCCCCAAGCAAATTTCTCAGTAGTAAATTTTCTGCAATAATTTGAAAAGTTACTGTAATTCTTCACCCTGGAAAAAAGTACCCTTGGTTGCAAGGTATACTCTTGGAGTTTGCCAATCATGTCTAAGTGAAATGAAATCAGAATATCCATTAGAATAACTTACTTATCAAGTAGTTGTTTGGATTTTAAATATATGTAACCGGCTATTGAGTGCTGACTTGTGATAATCAAATGAAACTAAAATATGAAGTACCTTCAACACAAAATTTGACTGGCCACCCTATTTTCCTTCCTAACATTCTTCCCCATGAATGAGCTTGAGAGAAACATTGATGCACTCTAACTTCTACTTAACTGAGCAAGATTATAAGCTGGTACAATCAAGAAGAAACATTTACTAAGATAATGTTTCTCTAATCAGAGTGGAGATAAAAGTACCGTTGACTCTGTGAGAAACCTTTACTTACACAAGAGGCTTGGTTCATTCCTCTTCAGCCTCACAGAGTCATATTTACAAGAGATACATGCTATACAATTTGGGGAAATTTTCAGTACTGTTAGTAGTTCTGGGGTATTGCTTCTGTTCTCCAATAAAGAGCAGGCTTGAACTGTGTTGAGCACTAGACGTACGGAATAAGGTACTGCTGCCCGAAGGTTTACAGTTTAAAAGAGTATTGTGTCTTGGTAGCTCACATTTGGCTGATCTTTGAAAACCACATTCCTTATGCCTGAAGTAAGGACCTCTTGATCCAGGTCTTCTCACCAATGGGAATGGGCGAAGGAAACCAGATTGTAATAGAGGCAAGGAAGGACCATAAAGCCCTGCTGGTAGTGTTCTGCCCATTACTGACATAGCAGATATCTAGCTATTCAAGTGTTGAAAGGTGATTTTCTACAGTCTGCAAAGTGGCTGATGTACAGGAAGGAAGGGATATACACAAGACAGAAACAATATTTTTTGCAGCAGGCTCTCCTTTCAGTTGAAGGTATAACCAAAACTTGACCTCTATGATTCCCATTTAAAATTTGCTCTTAACTCCAAGGAGAGAGCTGTGCGCAAAAGGAAAGGAATCAGCAAGGGTCAAGCTGATTAAATGAGTGACCAGTACTGAAATATGCCTCTTTTCTGTCAGCATATATGGACTTAAAAGGCTTTTGAAGATGTGCCCACTGTCATACACGTGACTACCCACAAAAAGGAAAAACAGGATGATTTTTCAGAATTTTTTAAAGATGTGAAAAGAAAAAAAGTCTGCTTAAGAAAATAGTTGATAATATGTTTTTACAGTTCATATCAATGTGTACACGTTTTCCTTTAGTGAACAGGTTTATTGGTTTTGGCTGCACTCTTTGACTATTAAGAAGGTAGTTACTACACTAATTTTTGGCAGTGATTTAGTAAGAGGTGGTTACTTTAAAAATTGAACTTCAAGCACTTAAAGCACTGAGGCAGGCAGAGAAACAAATTTACTTAAACTCAAAGAACATTATGGGAGTAGTTTATATTAGTTACAGCTGCTACAGCAGTTAAGGCATGGAATTTTGTTTACAACTCCTGCAATTTCTGACAAATTCACAGGAATCTAATTCCAAATAAAAAGCTGAAAAGCAATAATTACACATTTTAAATAAGCCTAATTAAGGTCATTAGAAATAGTTTGGAACAGGTGCCCAACATACACAACGATGAGATAATTCTGGTATATGGAAGGAGCAAAGACATTAAAGGGAACAGCAAATTATTGGGCTAAGTGCTGTATGAATATATGGGAAGACAAGACATAGCATATGCTTCAGCAAGTGCATATGTGAAAATTATACATCTCAGGGTTAAAAACTGCTCTAAAATCACCTTTTGTTTTGAAAACATATTTCATATTGTTTGAATGCACACATTGAAGCATATTGTTACTAATAATTTCCTTCTGGAAGGCATCAAACAGCTTTCCCACAGGCAGAATTTGAATTGTGGCTCTGGAATAGGTGCACTGTAAGAAAATGTTTGCACTATAAATGCTTCCATGACATTTATGGCTGAGGCTCTGAAATCCCTTTTAATCAATTCAGAATGCTGTTGTGAGGTAGAATAGCAATTATTTTACATACAGACATATAAGAGTAAGTTAAAAGAACTGTTGAGATTTAAAAAGAAAAATAAAAAAAAAAAACACACAGAAAAACCAAATCAAAACAAAAAAAACACACAAACCCCCTCAAAAAGACTCTGAAAATAAAAATACTGAGACTTCATCAGCTGAACTTGGGGGGACAGTCTAGCCCACACCTCCTGAGTTTTCTCAAGAAACGTCTGAGAAATGTAGCTGTCAAAATCTAAGTCTAAACAAGGAAAATAAGGACCCATTTCTCAAAGGAGCAGGTGTACTGGAACAGGCTTCCCAGGGAAGTGTTCAGAAACCATGTAGATGAGGCCCTTGGCATCATGGTTTAGTGGTTGTCTCGACAGTCCCGGGGCAATGTTTGGACCTGATGATCTTAAAGGTCTTTTCCAGCCTAGTTGATTCTATGATTCAGTGACAGTGGACATGTGAGAGGTAGTCATTGCCTTCTCTGTCCCAGTCTCTACCAACAAGGTCTTCCAGGTCTCTGCAGACAAGGTTCAAGGAGGAAAGGAAATACCAGCAGTGGGTGCAGACTGAGTAAGAGGTTAATTGTGAGAAGTTGACTTATATCAGTCTTAGTCTGAGGGTATTGAGGAAACTGGCTAGTGTCACAGTGAGATCCACATTTATTGTCTTTCAAAGGTGGAGATCAGGGGAGGTCCTGGTGAGTAGAGAAAAAAAAAAACAACTTTTACCCTTCCTCAAAAAAAGAACGGTACTTTGGGTCCTCCTTTTTGGGGTCTTTCAAAAGAATGAATCAGGGAACTATAGGCTCATCAGCTTCACTTCAGTCCCTGAAAAAATCAGAAGTACTCTGAGAAACCACTTCTGAACAGATGAAAGAGAAGCAAGTGATTTGGAACAGTCAGTATGGATTTAACAAGGGTAAGTCATAGCTGACCAGCCTGATTGACTTTCAATAATAAAATTACTGGATTTGTGGATGAAGAAATCACAGTGGATGTCTCTGATCTGCACTCAAGTCCAAAGGACTTCCCTACCCTCCTGCATTCTGGCAGCTAATTCACCAGTGTCAAAAAGATGGTCATAGGCCAGCATGAGCCAGTTGCTCCCTGGAGGCTGGAGCTATAGGGGGTCCCACTAGGCTGGCCAGGCAGGGTCTGTCCCACCACCCCAACCAGGAGCAGGGCAGCTGGGGCATTGGAGACAGACCCAGACCCAGGCATGCGGTACATTCCTGGGGACGGGCTGATGACAGGAAAGTCCCATAGCTGGGCAGGGTTGTGGGAAACTGGAGACTAGCCCTGCTGTGACATCGCTGCAGCAGGGGTTGATTGTCCCAAGGGGCTGAAACTGGGTCCTGAGCCATGGGGTACTCCCAGGTGCATGGGAAGTGGTGTCAGACCCCCTCAGTGCCCTGGGACAATTGTCCTTCCAAAATCAAATATAACTGGAAAGCCTTATCCCCCTTTACACCTCTCAGATAACATTGCTGCCTGTCAGAGCATTTTCCTTCTTCTCCTCCTCCTCCTCTTCTCGAGGGGAACACAGTCCCAAGGACTCAAACATAGTGGAGATGCTCTGTGGAGGCCTCCACTTCAGGCAGGACTGACTGATTCTTTCCTACTGAATCTCCTTCTCTAATAAAAGGCCATGCATGTTCAAACATCACAGCTACCAGAAACACAGAGAGCACATAAGAGCAATAAAAGAAACCAGAGGTGAAAAAACACAGGCTAAGGAGGGTATAAACATCTGTGGTACTGATTGTTCCCATCTGGGGGGATGGTGAAGCTGCAGTGTTGGTACTGAGGTGCTGATGGATTCTCCTCTGAACCAGCTTCTTTCTAGAGCCATATACACCGCTTACTGGGTTTTTAACCTGGCTTCACAAGTAACAAAGCCGAACTACTTCACATTTTTACATTTCTTTCAGAACACCATAAAGTCACCTCTCTGCTTTTGGCAAAATGTAAATTGTTGCTCTCACCTAACCTCACCTTGCAAGAACGCTACAGCGATATTGAGACCTCTTACTCATCAGCCAGCTATGTCACCTCTGGAGACGAGAGAGGAGTGGGAGCATAAAACAATTTTGGAACATTAAAAAAAAAGTGGCTCATTAACTAGGAGCTAGTGTGTGGGACCTACTCAGCAAGCACTCAGATTGTCATCAGGATGTATACTATGTGCTGACATTACATAAGGTTAAGGATGCAAAGTAAAGCACTAAAGAGTTAGGAACTACACTGATGTAGTTATGATGATTTGCTTGGAGCAAATTTGTCCTGGTGTAATCCTAGAAACATACAAAGGAAGTGCCATTAGGGAAAAAAGAAAAAGCAACCCCATACTATTTTTCTAATAGCTGATCATCTTCGGTATCTGAGATATTTGGGGGGAAAAGTACTATTTTCTAGGAAGAAGTATGAATTAGCATCAATGAAAAATATGAATAAGTACATGTGTGGGAGACTGCATTTAAAACATTCCATTGCTTCTACAAATTAGAGTGGCATTAAGTGGTTCTCTGCTATGCAAGTGGACAGTATTTTTCAGGCAATTATTATTCAAATTTAAACAGGGGAAGGTGAGGTTAGATATAAGGAAGTTCTTTACTGTGAGGGTGGTGAGGCACTGGAACAGGTTGCCCAAAGAAGTTGTGGCTGCCCCATCCTTGGCAGTGCTCAAGGCCAGGTTGGACAGAGTCTTGGGCAACATGGTCTAGAGTGAGGTATCCCTGCCTATAGGAGAGGGGTTGGACCTAGATGATTTTAAGGTCCTTTCCAACCCTAACCATTCTATGATTTTATGAAAACACATTTCAATTACATCCATATTGTGTTTACCTACGATACAGATGTGGAATACACACAGCATTCTAACATCTGTATTATACACTTTCTAAACTCACTATTGCCTTGTTTCTTGATAACAGATTGTAGAATAATCTCGGTTGAAAGCTACTTGCTTAAACTAAACTAGAAATATTACCTTCTTAGAATATCCATTAAAACAACACATTTTGTGAAGACACCATTTTAATTTTATTTTTAGAGAGCTGTTTGAATAGATTTGATTTGCTTTTCTCTCCCAGTGATTCTATAGGCAATGTTCTATTTCACAGTCAACATTCAGAAAATAACTCTCCATTTGAGACATAGAGGGGAAGAGACAGTTCTGTTCAGATGGCTAAACTATGGAAAAACATTACAGAAAAAAATATAGAAATCATAATCTGCAGTGGGCTACATTTATACAAATATATATGTCTATATTTGAGACAGTCACCTAGACGTCCCAGTGGAAAGTGTTTCTAAGGTGTAAATCATTTCATCCTTAAATAAGTATCTACAATGGATTAAATAAGGCAGTCCTAGTACTAAATGCCTTCCTCTCTCCTTCTCCATTTATTATAAACAAACAGAATAAGGGTTCAAAAGTGAATACTTCCCATAATATCTAATCCTAAAGTATTCTGGCCGTAGGATTTCTATGATGTTAGTTCTAGCCAAAACTTTTTAGATTTAAAAATAAAAATCAATTGGATTGACCTCCAAAGTTTAGAGACACTTCCACCAGAGATTTACCCATCTTGTTTGACTAAACCAAATGCCCTATCTCTGCATCACTGCTTTCTGAAAGTGGGTCAATTTTCTTCCTCAAAACCATGGTAATTCCTTTGCTTCCAACTGTGGGATCTCAGCTTGCTAATGAAGACCTTATTTATGGGAACCTTGCACTTTTGTGCACAACGTAGGAAAACAGCAAAGCAGAAAAATGTAGAAACAGTTTAATACTCACTTAGGCAGGTAGAACACTGCCTAAGAAAACAGACCTGATCCACAGATTTAGGATTCAAGTTTTGTCAGAGGTTTTGGGCATTCAGATTAGGGATTTTAGTCTATGATCTTCTCAAGATCCTAACTCAGAAACAATGCTCTGGTTGCTGTACCTCAGCCCTGAGGCTGCAGGAGTCAGGGAATACTTTCACTCTGTGCCAGTGGGAAACTCTCAACATTCAAGCTTATTCACACTATTGGCTGAGTGCTTGCACATATTCTCCTTCTTATCTCACTTCAAAGGATACAGTACCCAAAAGTTCTGGTCTTCTCTCTTGGTCCTACTGAACATTCCCTGGGCACTGTTCAGGTCTTCTCAAGATATCAGGTACAACCACCCTCTAGATGACAGACAGTAAACCAAAGCATTCAGTCTACTACTGAATATATATCTAGTTTCACAATCCAAGCCTGAAAAAGTATCATTCTCAGCACATTGGTACTGGACCTGATTTTGCTGCTGTCACATCATAAGGTACTGGGTGGAAACCATACATTCAAATAGACACAGTCTGTCACATATGAACATAAACACTCTATTCTGGAGATCATACACTAATGTGTGATGCCTTTCAGGCCCTGTGGAGATGGAATGACATTTGGTATTTATAAGGAGGCACCAGCACACTAGAGGACAAGACCCAAAGCCCAGAATTTCTCCCTATTTACATTTACTAAAGCAGTAGTGTGGCATAAGCACAGAGTAGGTAGTCCTGTCTCCATGGGTTCCAAATATGTTATGTAAGAGGAAAATATTTTTGTTTTAGAATCATAGAATCATAGAATAGTTAGGGTTGGAAAGGACCTTAAGATCATCTAGTTCCAACCCCCCTGCCATGGGCAGGGACACCTCACACTAAATCATGTCACCCAAGGCTCTGTCCCACTTGGCCTTGAACACTGCCAGGGATGGAGTATTCATAACTTCATTCAGCAGCCCATTCCAGTGCCTCACCACCCTCACAGTAAAGAACTTCTTTCTTATATCTAATCTAGACTTACCCTATTTTCTTTATTCAGTTCCTAATGCACTACATTTCTAACTAGCTGGATTCACCACTCTTTTTCTTCGTGAAGATGGGGCCAAAAACCTTCCAAAAAGTAGCCATTTTGAATTGGTCTTCTTCAGTTTTATGTGAAAACTGTATTTTTTATGTTTTTTAAAACACGGCTAAGCTACCCCACAGATCATGCTCACTTTGCAACACATTGCATTGAGACCCACAGTCTGTCTGGCCACACTTCATGTGATCTCACTCTTAGTGTCAAATAGGGAAGACTTCAGGTGACAAAAAGTCACAGAATGCAGGTCACTGCAGGCAGGAAGGCAAAGGCAGAAGAGTGGTATTAGGCAGAATGTTAGATAGGAAAGTGTAGTGCAAGGCTGTGTCAAATTAAAAAGACATAGCTTATTTTGAGTTTTTTACTCAGAAGCATCTTGTTACAATAGTGGGAAGAGAATGTTCCCTTGGGAACAGCAATGCGCTCTTCTTCCACTGCAGCAGCAAAATTGCTTTGGTTTAAGTACCAGGCAAAATATTTTAGTAAGAGATAAACAGAAAGATCTGCTCAGGAAAAAACAGTGAAAACAGTGAAGATACCCAGATAAGAAATAGATACAACATAAGCAGGGATAAGAAACCCAAAATGAGGCACCTAGGTACATAGTTAGAAACCTGAATAAGTACCAGGTTTTTCAGAGGTGCTGGAGACCTGTGCCTCCCTGCTGTTCATGGACTTAACAAGATTTCCAATTCCCTTGCCTGTGGGATCGTTCTTGTCAGTGTGAGACATTCACGTATTTGTCATACTGTCTGCACCTGCCTGAGGCAAGCCAGCCCTGTGCCGAAGTAGGACAGCAATGTTAATGCAATCATAGGTACCAGCTAACAAGTATTCTGACCTATACCATAACACACCAGCTTGAATAAATGCCTCCTGAGCCAGCTTGTGCCTGGATAGCTCTAGCTGTGAGTAAAAAGGATACATGACCACTTGTATGTATCCAGGTAAATAGGACTCCAAGCACAATGTTGTTATGGAGACCTCATGCCTGACACCATCCTATGGTACATGTACCTTGAATCCCCAGACAAGCGGATCCAATCTTCCCCTCCTCAGCCATCTAGCCACTTAGTTAGGTATATTCTCCTGGTGACAACCATGCCTTGTACCACAGCTGTAAATCTTTCGTTTCTAATTAGATTTTTGAGGGACAATATGACAGAGAAAAAGCATCAGCCTTCTTAAGGAATTTCTGAGCCACAGACAGTTCACACTCAAAAACGACAAGAAATCTGCAGATCTAAGAGTGCTGACAAAGTCCCAGACTTGCTCTTTGCCTGCCATGGCATCTGCTATAAACACTGAGTTTGATTAGCAAACCTTCCATTTTTTCCCCTTGCAGAGTTCTTTTTCCCCTATTTCAATTTAACAAGACTGGAGCTTCCCAGAGAAGGTCTCAAAATGTAACAAGTGACACAAAAACTTACAAACTGTCTTCCCATGTGTGAAACACTTGGATGTATCCAGTCCAAGGCAGAATGACTGTGCAAAAGCTGAAGTATGAGTGGGCAACTGCACTCTGCCAGGAACTCAGGGAAGACACCTTTCTGTCCTCCTTCAGAGAGAAAACATGATCTGTGCCTTGGCACTGCCAAGAAAGCTGTCAACTACAGACATAGCTTAATCAGATTTTGAGAGCTCTTAGGGTGTGTAATGGGGCCTTTAATTTGCCTTCCCTTTCAAAGAAGGCATGAAATCAGCAGGCGCTTGCTGTGTGTGTATCAGGGGATTATCACAAAGAATTGGAAAGAGTCAACACGCTTGCAAGCACTGCCATCGCTCTCTGTACATTTTGCTTAGCAGGCAATAGGCAAGGATCTGAACTTGAACAAGTATTCTAAATTTCAACATTGGTCAACGCCAGCAACAGGTCTAGAGATGAATATTTTTACTAACCACAAAACTTCATTCCTGGTAGTAAAAGTATGTAATACCCTCTGTAAAGCGTGACACTTTTACATTATGTAAAATTCCAGTATTTACAGGGTGCCTATGCAGCATGGGGTTGTATAAACGATTCCTTGTTTTGCTAAGGATATTATTACACCGTATACACAGCACAGTAGGGCTGAAACTAGTTCAAAACTACTGTGTATGGGTTTCTTTTTTCCTTCCTGACTTACAAGCCATATAAATTGTACTGTTGTTAATTAAAAAAGTCTGCAAATTATTATCTATCCTTCTTAGAAAAATAATTAATTACCTGCTTTTTTTTCCTTGAGGAAAAAATAAACTGATGTCTATTGTTTCTTTGCTTGTTTTGGGATTTGTTCTCTTGAAATGACATAAGGCATAATATTTGTTCAAGTTAGTTGTGAAATAAGGGAGGCCAAGCTGCTAACCAAAATAAAAAGCAAAGGGGTTGTCTAGTTTGTAGCCTGAAATGGGCAGAGGAAAGTATTTTCTTTTTGATTTGTCCAGAGGGCCTTTTGTGAAGGAGAGAGCTTGAGAGGCAGAATTTTTTGGTGTTGTGTTTTTTAGTTTGGTTTTGGTGGGTTTTTTTGGGGGGAGGGAGTGGTTGCTTCTTTTTTCCCTGAAGAGAGTAGATTTCTTAGAGAATTTTTTTCAAGTTACAGCATTATCTGTTTCAATATCTTATTATTTGGAGTTTCAAAGCCAAAGCCCAAAGGAAAATCAGCTTCAAAGCTATCCTTGTGGAGTATTTTCATACTGTAATATACTTCATAGCTAAGATATATTAACCCTTCTTCCAGTGTGTCAATCCATGGCAATGAAGTGTGGTGGTTTTTTGAACAAAAGTGCTACCACGCTAAAACACATTAAATTCAGAACTCTGAATTTTATTTGATAGCCAAAAAGGACAGTATTTAGTGGACATTAAGTGCCATGCCTGCATGCTTAAGGTTTTACAGTAAGATGTCTATTGCAGGTCAGCAGTCTAACAACCATAATTGCTTGAAGCACTGGATGATGGAAAGAGCATTTAGGCTATGTTCTTTCCCATACAAATGTGTCTTGGACATGCTGGCCTCCAGGTTCATGTGCCACTTTTTCCTATGTCGTGATGTTGGTATTTACAGTACGCTAGACACCGCTCACAGAATTTAAAAAAAAAAAAAGAAAAAAAGTTATTCATTATCTAAGTGAGATCAGAAGGGCAAAAGAAGGGCAACAAAGAGGTGAAAAGAAGACTTCTGACAGGAACTGGCTTTCAGGAATGACTTGGCACTATTTTGAAATATTTTATTAAAAGTATATTCTTCCAGTTACTGTGGGATAACTGCACAAGGCAGCACTGTGCGAAACACTTTTCATTTTTCTTCCAAGAAGAAAGTTTTAGAAGGGGAGGCAATAATTCCTAACATGCCTTATTCCCCTTAAATCTCCATAACATCACTGTTACAAAAACATTAGATATATTGTTTTAAGTGAAACACTGGTGTGTTAAAATATTAAATAAGGTTGTTATGAATTTTTGGAACAGGACACAAACTTTTACATGACAGACACCTCTTCCTCAAAAATTGAATGCATTCCAGACTCTTGGAGTAGAAAACAAAGAACCAGCTCAGAACTGCTAGGAAGTAATGAGGCAAGAAACGTTTGAAAGGGAAAGTCCTGGCTTCTTGTCGTGGTTTAAACCCAGTCAGGTAATTCGTTCGCTCACTTCCCCCCCTTTTCTTGCCCTCCCCCTGCTCCCGGAGGGACGGAGAGGAGAATCGAAAAGAATGCAACTCCCACGGGTTGAGATAAGAACAGTTTAGTAACTAAGGTATAACACAAATCACTACTGCTACCACCAATGATAATAATGATAAAGGAAATAACAAGGGAAGAGAATACACCATCTCACCACCAGCCGACCAACAACTCGCCCCCCCCAGCCTGACCAAGCTCCGACCGATACCTCCTCCAACCCTGCAGTCTCCCAGCCCTTCCGGCTAACTCCCAGTTACATCCTGGGCATGATGTGCTGTGGTATGGAATACCTCTTTGGTCAGTTTGGGTCAGGTGTCCTGTCTCTGCTTCCTCCTGGCTCCCCCTCCTCCCTGGCAGAGCATGAGGCTCACAAAGTCCTTGGCCAAACCAAAACATCCTCGTTATCAGCTCTGTTCCCGAGCTGAAAGTCAAAACACTGCACTGCACCAGCTACCAAGAAGGGGAAAAATGACTGCTACTGCTGAACCCAGGACACTTCTAAAAAATCATAGGGCGGTGGGGGGGGGGGGTGGGGGGGTGTTGAGGAAGAAGGGAAGAAGTCATTTTCTGAAGGACTAATGGGCTGCAAGGTAGCTACCACAAAAGTTTGTAAAAGCTGGGTTAGGGACAGATTGTACTGTAAAGGAAATCTTTCTGAAAGTCTTTAGTATTTCAACTGCACATAATGTAAGGGGTAAGATGGATTTGGTACTGGTATAAACAAAATCCTGCAAATAACACTCAAATAAACATCCTGAGAACTTTTTCCTTATTATGCTGTGGTGCGTGAAATATCTTAACTCTGTTAGCTGTAAATCAAATCCACCACATCATCACTGCAGGGGAGTCAAGCCTCCCTTTTGCAACAGGTCAGAAGGGATTCAGTGTGAAAGGAAAATTCTGGAATAGTATAGACAGAGGTAGTGTTTGAGTGATCTATATATGTGTGCACATCTGTAGCTATCTGACTTTAAATGCTGAAAAAGGTGGGGTTTTGTCTAAATTTTAAATGTGCAAATTTTATCTTATTTTTCATTCCAGTCAGATTAAGGTAGTAGAAAATACCATTCAGAACAGCAAATGCAAACATTTGGCTTCTAATTAAGCATACTAATTTAAGTTCACAGCTTTTCTTTAAGCCCACCTTTGAAAGTACTCAGAGTCAGGAAACTATTGCCTCTGTAAAAAACATTTTGGAAAACAAACACAGTGACCTTATATCCCATCTGCCTCCAATCACAATGCACAGTAGCTGCCAGCTCTGTGCCTATTGATTTTCTGCCCTCATCTCTTCATCTTCTCCATCAACTGCATCAGACACTCATTACCCTTAGAATTTTGAGTGCTCTTGGGTGAGTTCAGCACCCATTGCCATCTCTCTCCTTTCTCCAGAGTAATACAATGGGAAATTTACCACCCAGCAGTTCTGCACTCATGGGATCATGTTTGCCTCCAGGTTGCTGTCAAGGCAGTAAGCATGGATCCTTTCATTTAATATTCCCGCTCCTTCTTTTTTTCCTGGAAAAATTAACTAAATCTACAGAGGTAAAGCCATGAATTATTATCTGACATCTCAGTTAAGCTGTACATGATCTGCAATGTCCTTGTTCTAATACTGAGTATGTACAGGGAAAAAGAATAACAGAACCCTAGCTTTCTAGACACACCAAGGTATTCTTAAGTGGTAGCATTTTTTTTGGGAGATGACAATACAATTTGGGCAGCTATTTCCACATCACTGAATCTTTTAGATTCTTTCACCATTTTAGTAAAGGTCTTTCACCATATCCTTGTACTGGGTCATCAGTTGACTGTCATTTTATTAATTACTTTATTTTGATCCTTTCTTGTTACTCATGACAATGCTAAAATTAGATGTTTTACGCTAAACACCCTCATTTCACCACAAATGAGGTATGGAAGACACAACCATAGTAAAAGATACACTACTATTATGGTGTTTTTACCTGCCCTAAGCCTGCTTGAGAGGCTATGAGAGTAGACAGCATACGTTTAAAGTTTTGTGAACTTTCTGTACTTCTGAGTTTGAAGAAAAAAAAACAAACAAAACAAAACCCCAAACAAAACACAACCAATGGCCCCATCTCGTCTTTCACAAGTAGCCTAATGCAGCTATGCAGCTTGAATGTGAAACTCGTGTTTTGGCTGGTGTTATGAATTCCTTAAATCTCACAATTTTGCTATATAGTTTTATTGTCCCTTTTACTCTCAGATAGAAATTCACCATAGCTTGAAGGAAAATGGAGAGTTATCTTCTTCCTAGATCAACACCCCTTAAGTGTAGAGGCCTCAGCCCTAGCCACCTTCCTCAATTAACTCAGACATCAGATATGTTTCTAGACTGTGTATTTCTTGAAGTTTATGGAGAGGGGGCCATGAGTCGCTTTTAAATATTACCTATGCATCTTCCATACTTCCTTCTGTCTCTTCACTGAACATTAAGCAGTATATGCCAATATCAAATGTTTATTATTTCCTCCACCTTGAAGCCCAAACACATAAAAAGGGCCAATATGAAGCAGAAATCACTACCCATTACCACATGTAGTTCTTCCAAAGGACCTTCACACTTGGCCTGTCAGAAAGACTAACAACAGTCTTACAGGGTTTGAGTTGGAAGGGACCTTAAAGATCCTCTATTTCCAACCCCCCTGCCATGGGCAGGGACACCTTCTACAAGACCAGGTTGCTTAAAGCCACATCCAGCCTGGCCTTGAACACTGCCAGGGAGAGGGAACCCAAACCTTCTCTGGGCAACGTACCCCAACCCAAGTGCAGGACCTTGCACCTGCCTTGTTAAACTTTGTAAGGTTCACATGAGCCCACTCCTCAAGCCTAGCAGGGTCCCTCTGGATGGTATCTCTTCCTTCCAGCATATCAACTGCACCACACAGCTTGGTGTCACCAGCACACTTACTGAGGTTTGTTGTGGTTTAAGCCAGCCGGCAACCCAGAACCACACAGTCACTCACTCACTCCCCCCCTATTCTCCCCCCACTCCCAAAGGGGTGAGGAGGAGAATCTGCTGAACCTAGGACAGGCTGTACTCAATCCCACTGTCTATGCCACTGACAAAGATGCACTTGTTAAATAGTGCTGGTCCCCATACTGACTACTGAGAAATGCCACTCACCACTGATCTCCACTTGAACATAAACCCATTGGCTGCAACTCTAAATGCAGCCATCCAGCCAAATCCTTAACCACCGAGTGGTCCTGTCAAATCAATGTCTTTCTAGACTAGAGACAAGGATTTCATGTGGGACAGTGTCAAATGTTCACTTGAGCAGCTGTTCAATGCCCTTTTAACACTTCTATATGACTTATGTCTCACAAAGCTCCTGACAAAAGCATTTTCATCTGGTATGCCTAATGACATCCTCCCACTCCACACAGCCTCCTTCAACTTCATCTAAGCCCTTTTAATTTTCATCTTTTATGTTGCCACTACAATAAAATTGAGGACCATAGCAGTAGCTGAGCCAAAGTCTATTACAGTCTATTGAGTTCTTCCATTGAATAGGCTTTGACTAGACTTTAGACTCTATGCTTCATTTCTCTGTATTTTGCAATTAAGAAGTTAATTAAATAATCCTAGATAGATAAAAGCTGTATCCAGGCAACATATGAATTGACATTAGTTAGTACATCCCACACATTACTTGTAAAATGTGCTCTTTGTCTACTACAGGGCAATTAGTTAGTATGTCTGAGAATGCCAGATGATAGTTTAGTAATCTGAGAGCATGAGAAAGGAAATTGGTGGCTAACCAAATAACCATCATCATGTTTTTTAATACACTATGATAAAGTTGTATTTAAGTCTTACAACAGAAATCGTCTTCTTGAGCTTTACAACACATGTAAAAAAGGAAATTAAAACAAGGGGCAATAAGAGCATGGCCTGGAATACCAATTTCAGTTTAGTCTTAAGAGTTGGAGCTAATGTTGGAGCTAATGTCACATCATGGTTCATTCTACAGGAAAAGTCAACATGGAGAAGAAAAGAATTTAACCTTACAGGACATCTTCCTGCCTCTCTAGGGTTTCTGATGCTCATCACTCTGGTATGTGCCTTCAGCTGGAACAAAAAGCATTCTCTGTTTTGAAGATCATAAAAGCCTTGATGGACTATACACAAGTAATTCCAGGTTCTTATTAAAAACAGACTTTTTTTTTTAAAGAAGGCAGAAAAATTGCAGCAATCCTCCATCATTCCTCATGAGGAGACATCTTTCTATTCTATTTGCTGCAACAGAAAGTGTATTTCTTGTTCTTAGTGTCATTGAGCAATCACAGAATGGTGACAGTGAAAACAGTAAGGCATCCAGTTTGAAATGCAACCACAGAAACTTTTCTGTCATATCAGAAGAAAATCTTAAGTAATTAATGTCTTAAGAAAAATGGTTCCAAACTAAACAAACTTATTCCTTCAACACTGCCACATATTTGCGACACCCTGAGAGCCACCTTTACAGTTACTCACAAAAAATCTGAATGCTCCTTACTAATTAACAAAAGCAGGCAGCATAGAAAGACAATCTAAAGCAGTATAAATCATCTCCCAAAGAAGTCCAACAAGTCAGAAGATACAGAGGAGTAGCTGTACAACAGCCAGCAGAGATGGAAGATAAGAAGTGGTATTTCAGCAAACAATACTAGCCAGCCAAAACGGAACAATTATGTACTGAACTGACATGAAAGAGCTGTTTTAAAAATGCTGCCAGTTTGTATAAAAGGAAAGGTGAAATAGAGTAGTTTCCCTGTGGCTCTGCTCTAAGTACATGTTGCACACAATACTTTTTTTTTGAGCACCTTCATGTTACATTTAACACATCTGTAAGAGTACAGAATTGTTTATTAACTTTTAATATTTCTGTATATAATATTTTTCATATTAATTCAAAACACTTCAATCTCTGTTACAGAAAGGATGAGTTTATAATAGCTCCTAGGAATGAAATGAATCTTGTGTCTTAAACTTCCCAGCTGATGTCCAATGCAGGTAGTGAGAACAGCCTCTTAATACAAAGTTATCTCCAGGTGCCATACAAACTGAACATTGAATATCTGCTATTCAGCATTTTAGGCCCAGTTCTCAGGATCTGAAACTCTTAGCAAAAGCATTGCTGCCAGTACTTAAAACATAATCATTATTCTCACACATACTCACATACTACAGTAAACCCATTTTTGATACACATTAAGTGGAGGGCAAAGAAACCACAGTAAAAGTAATAAATGTAATGAATAATCCATAATTTAGCTACCAAAACTACTGGAATATTTCAAATCTATGAATAGGAGGAAAACACAGCAGAAAGGATGATGAACTGTTCACTACAGGTCAACCAGAACCTCCTCTAAATAAAAGATTGTAGTTGCCACAATTTTCTACCCTTCCTCCCCCCCCCCCCCCCCCATCTGCTTGGTGGAAGAGAAAGAGATGAAGAGGCAGTGTTGGGAGGTTTTAGTTAACATTATTCCATGAGCTGGCCTATGAAGCATCTCAAGTAATCTGATATACCTAAAGTTGCATTTTACTTATTCCACCAGCAACACAATGTACAGTTTATGGGGTCCCTCAGCAGCTCCATTTTTTCAGGCCTATAAGAGTCCTGAGATACATCTGCAGTAAACATTAACCAGCTCCACATCAGAAATCTGTGCTGTCAGCTTATGGCAATGAACCCAGTTAAATGCACTCTGCTGAGATGAATACAAACCCATATATTCATTCATTTGAATACAAACCAAAACACCCACCAACCAAAAAAAAACCCAAATCCATATTTTCTTACATAGGATCAATCACATTAAAGCATTAGAAAAAGAATCAATCTGTTCTTAGTCAGATAAATATGTTCTTGCTTACCTTATCTGGCTTAGCCAACAGTAAGAAAAACTCACTCTAGGCAAATAAAGATTCACATGGCTGTGCACATCTAAGGTAGTGCTGTGGTAGCCCTCTGGTTGAGTATGGTATGTGCCCACTGGTTCCAATGTTAGGCACAAAACCAAGCTACAGTCTTGGGATCCAAATCCTAAATAATTTGGACCTACTTTACTGTTTTTAAGCTATGTACCAAGTTATTTCTATCAACAAAGGTCAGTTTGGCTATAGAATTTTCTTGCAAAGTAACTTTAATTCCTTAATTTCTGTCTATTCATGTTACTGTTTGTTCTCCATCTCTCTAATTATGCCTGAGGAGTTGGACTTGAGTGCACTGAATTAACAAATTTTACATCAAATTCTTACTTTCCCAAAAAGCTCTGCTACATATTCCCAGGATCAGACAATCACTCCTTTATATTTTGAGTATTACAGAATATCTCTGTGAGCCAAGCTATACTAAAATCAGTTTAAAAAAATGACTTAAAGTTCTTCCCATATCAACAGGCATTTAAGTGGCAGGGGGTTAGGCAGGAAATATGGCATTATGCGCATAGGCAGCAATTGTACCAAATTGCTGTTCTTGTTAAGAAATAAATTTATTCCTTGTTATAGGTTTATTTGTTTGTTGGTTTGTTTGGGGTTTTTTAAATAATTAAAGGAAAAAAGCCCTTAGTGTGATTTTATGTAGGAAGTTGCATTTTTTCCCACACTGGAAAAATGAATCAGATTCTGTGTTTGTTTTATAGACGTAAACTGACATAAAAAGATAGCTTGTTTATCCACTGAGAATCCAAACAAAGCTTACTGTAAATACTTAGAACAGTTTCAATAACTGATCAGGAGCTGAACATCAAGAGGCTTTGTTTGATTGCATGTTTAAGGGAGGCTTAGGTGATGTCCAAACAGGTCCAACCAGAGCTTCTCATCAGGCAAGTAACGATTTCATTCATCCCTGGACAGCACACAAGGCGGCCCTTCTGCCCCAGACTTCCCTTAATCTAGCACAAAACTGGTCAAGAACTTATGTAAGGCATTATCTTAATCAATTTTCATACTGTGACTTGATGTTACAGTGATAAATTTATGGAAGACTTCCATCTACCCTCTAACAATAGCAAGAAACAGTGGGCTTGCAGTCCCCTTCACCTCTGTTCTGAGTGAATGCAGGAGCTATAGTCACAAAGAGTTCCAGCCTATGACGTTTCTCAAGTCTGTGGCTGCTTATGTCCATGGTGTCATAATTCATCATAAAGAATTAATGATTTGCACTAGCCTAGCTTTTTCTGTATAGGTCTTGTCTACCTCTGTTTTCTCTGTAGTCACTAGTTTGCCAGTAAATGTTTAGTTACAGGGTACTTCCTTATTAAGTTTGGGGAGTATTAATAGATTTCTTATCTTTTTTTTTTTTGTTGCATTGAATGTTAAAACTACAGTTGTTCAAGCTTCAGTCACTTCAAGAAAGAGTTGCTTTTCTTGGCTTATTTTGGCAGCTTAGTTTCACCACATAGCCAAGTCATGGACACAGAAAGAGTGGTTCAGTCTACACAGCATGCTAAATGTTAGCCTCGCAATCTTAGTTTCACACTAACAGAAAACAAGAACAAATCTGTTAAACCTGTCAGGTTTACAATCTGGAAATGTTAATGGTTGATATGGAATATAAAGCATTTTATTGGAAATGAATTGCACTTGAGGAATGCAAGACATCTCTAATCCTGGAAAATAAACCTTCCTAGAATGAAGGCAATAGACTTTCAAATAAGCAAAATAATAAAGACTATATAAAAAAAAAAAAGAAGGGGGGGGAGAGGCAAATAAAAAAGAAATGGGCCTATTATCTTAATTTTGAACCATTTTCTTTTGGTTCAAATTCAGTAGACAGTTTGTCTACGATCTCAGTATGAGCAGGATCAGCTCTTTTGTGTTGAAGTTTATGAAGTTGCATACCCCCCCTCCTTGCCTGATTTTGTGTCCATGTTTCTGTGTTTCTTTTCTAGTTTTTCAGAACCCTTTTCTGGGTTTTGACTGGAGACAAATCATCATAACATTCTGTTAAAACAACAACTTGTCTTTGGTTAAATGCTCTGTAAACTATAAAAAGAACTCAAATATACTGCAAGCAATCACACACCCTCCTTCACTGACAGGTCCTCTAAACGATACTTACGGGCTGCATGTTTCAACTAATCTGTGCCCATAGGATCGTTGGCCCCAATCAAGCTGCACTCTCAGGTTTTCGGATCTGGCCTAGCACACCCTGAAAATAATTCTTACCACCTCACCAATTTTCCATCATCACAAATAGACAAATTTGGTGTTGGGAAAGTTCTTGAGCACTTCAGTGTTTTAAATCCTATACAGCATTTGGAAAACAAACAAACAAACAAACAAACAAAACAAAAAAAAAAACCAAACCCCACAGAACAACAAACAAACAAAAAAACTTTTCAGGCACTAAGGATTTTGTGTCTTGATGGAAGCCAACAGGGCATGATCTTTTAGATCACTGGGGAGCATTTTATTCACTTTATGAACTCACCTGCTTAAAACTGAGAATTCACCTTAGTCACCCATATCTATCCTTTCTACCACTGCCATTTCTGTGATGGCATTGCTACTTTACACTGCTGCTACACTAACAGGAGAAAATACTCAGTTCCAGTGTTATTACTTGCGATGACAATTATTCCACTCTGAGTCTCCTTATTTTTGCCCACAGCTTCTTTTTGTACCCAAGAGGCATACGGTGCCCATCAGTGGGAAAGCCACTGGTGTGTAATGCAGGGTGGCCTGGGTTAGAGCTCTGTATTCCCTTGGAATTAAATCAAGTAAAAAACTGTGCCATTTCTGCAAAAGTTCACAGGAGTGCACACACTATTGCAGGCTTCTTGGCAGGGTGGCAGGCAGGCTTCTGCAGTCCTGTACATTCCTGGGAACATTATTTTTTTAAAGGGTGGTAGAATCTCAGTCCTTCTTTCCAAGTCTGTGACTGGGGCTCCCAGAGCAGATGTGCCTGGCTTTCATATGGCTGTGCAGATTAAAATGTTTCCGATCTTTAGAGTACACAATCAGGATGAAGTATAATCACAGGCTTTTCTCTTAGACAATCTATCTCAGACATGCATGAAAATGCAGGGTGCAGGAGGGGGAAAGCAAGGAGGGGAGGGGAATGGACGTATGCATAGAAGAGGGACGTGAGAAAACATTGCCAAGGCCAGCAGGGCAAATGTCCCTAGTGTGCTAAAAAAATTAAGTGTTGTTCTCATCCTGACCCCATTGGCTACGTGCTCTGCCTATTCCAGGAAACAGAGCAAGGCCAGGACACAGACTGAGAGCTGGGCTACAATCATCTGCACCTCCTTACTCTTGGCATGTTCCCTGGCACAGCTATGGCTCCTTTGAAGGCTTACTCTCCTGGTCAGTGCTTGGCCTTAGTTCAGGTGACAGGTCATGCAAGGCATGGCTCATGGTTAGCAGCCTGGATGTAGCCACCTTAACTGGGGTAGCCAAAGCCAGAAGGCATGAGGAAGAATGAGAACTTAAATGCACAGGCCTAAGCCATACTATGTTGTGCTACTTGACCAGGTCATATCCATTTTTTAAATGGTACAGATATAACCATTACTAATGTAAGGAGACGCCAGATGTCATACATTATTGTAGCTAAATATACACAGTTAAACAAATATAAAAGCCCATCCATACATGTCATAAAAAGAGAAATATTCCTGGGGTGTGGTCTTCTGTCCCTACACTAAACCAACCTGCTCGCAGCGATGGTGTCATGCCTCTGTTGGCTCCAAGCTAGCTCAGATACTGTGAATCCCTACCCCTGACATCAGAATTAAATAATAAAGGGTGACAAAGCCTTTTCAGAGAAGACTTCCTTTTTTTCCAGGGTCTAGTTAAGGCCTGACCCTCCAGCACCTGTGAGGCATTCTCTATTAAGGAGTTGTATGGCATCTCAGCAAAGGCACCAGAAGAGAAACTGGCTCTTTTATATATGTGCAAATAGCCTGTGTGACAAGAAAGTGACAGAGGGATTATCTTCCAGCTTTCCTTTTTCCCAACAGATGATATTGAATTGCACACTCTATATTTTCTCGTTAATGTGCAGGGCTTTGAAAGCCTTGCCGAAGGATTTACTGTGAAATGTATACCTTTATTTAGAGGATTACTCACAGGTGGTGAATTGACTGAAATCTTACCATGCTGCTGTACAGTGCTATTCAGAACAGCAATCTTGGCATAAATTTTTCTTTAGATTTTGCAGAGATCTTTTTCATGTTTGTTTTCACAAGGTGTTTTATCCTGATTTGCCAACTCAAAACATACTTCTTACTCATTGTATTCCTTGCAAAAGCATTGTTTGGCTGGTAAATTAAAAAGGCTGTGCTTAAAAATAATATCTAACCAAAGCCTATTGGCCCTTCTAAAAAGACTTCAAGCTTTGAAATATATGTTTTATTTATAGAATGTCCCTCGGAAATCAGGCCAGGAAGTTGCAGCTGCTGAAAAGTTAGATGTTCTGTTTAATTTTTAAACAAAATTCTAAACAACATATTCTAGTATAAAGAAGGCTTTTATGAATCATGAGTCATTTTCTGTTGATGGTATGATTGGTATCTCACATAACTTATTACTTCCCTGTCCTGCCCCCACTCCTCCTATTGAAAGTATCTAACAGTCTATCTTTGCTATTTATAACACACCTAAATAGACTGATAACCACAGAGAAGAGAGACTGTGTTCGAAGTTGCCATTCAAAAGGTCTTTCTGACACTAGCTACTTCCTCATAACTTACCATATTCCACAGTCTCATGCTACTACTAAAAGTTAAGTATAAGTTAAGTATACCAACTTAAGCAAGTATACCATTTCACAAATTTTGGATATTTTCCCTATATGTTGTATTTTCAAAACATAAAATACATTATTATTTCAATCCTGTAAATTACTTTTTACACTGAAATATCTCAGCAGAGCCATCTTTTTTTTGAGTCTTAATACCACATTTTCAGACAGGTATTTATTCTTCATTCCTTCACATTATTGCCTCTCTGCTAGTTGCCTTTTACCTCAGGACACTACATTTCTTGTGCTTTTCATAAATATATTTCCTAAGAATCATCATTTGATGCAGATATGGAATTCTTAGCCCATTCTTAGTCCAAAGTGGCTGCATAAACACAACAGAACAAACTCTGTGAAAATTCAAAGAGTTGGAATAAAGCAAGTGATATGCTGCTACTTTCCACATTGCAATTATTATGACAGCATCTAGATTTAAAGTCAGATTTTAATACGTTGAAAATAAACCAGGTAGCAACACAATATAAATGCAATTTAACAACTGCAAGACACAAGTATTTGGGCTGACAAGTTCATCATAAAACTATCTTGACTCCAATGCCTGATTTATGAATTAGATCTTGCTTGTATATGGTGAGTGTAGCAGTTGAAATAAGTGAAAAGAGGGCCGTGTGCACAGCCTGTCATTTAGGCTGTTTGTATAAATAATGATGTATAATTTCATCAGAAAGAAACCAGCCCTGTGTCTTAATGAAAAATAATGTTCATTTATTACCTGCAACATTGAAAATAGGAACTAGTTTTAAGTAGGTATATTCTTAAGAAAAGGTTCTTGCTTTAAGAAGCTTACCTCCAAAAATAGTGGCAATTTTGATAGCTCCAGTTACTGGCATGTTCTGTCAGCATCTTCTTCCTGTGACTGCAGCAAACCTGCAGTCTGTTCCAAATGTTTCCTTTGCAAACTCGGGAATCCAGAAGAATTACTTTGGAAGTCTACTGTCCTGATAGGAAGCACTTACTAGCTAGTAAAGCAACACAGAGAGAGACTGAGTGAAAGTAAAGGATGCCTTACTTTCACATATCCATGCAGAAGGGAGAGATGAGCTATTACTTTCACAGATGTCACTGTCTTAGGCATCACCCTTACTTTCACCTATCCCTGCAAGCATACCCAAACACACAGACATTAAAATAATATGGACATACCCTACTATACCAAAATGAAGTGGTCTTCCCTCAGAGTACCATTTTTTGTCCTCCTAGATGAAAATACAGAGGAGAAAAAAGCTTCTGATCCTTTGGCTAAAGACATCTTGAATCAGTTATAGCAAGCAACATACCCACAAGTGGTAGGAAATGTCACAGGCACAGATGTAAGGCCTATAACAGAAATTATCTAATAATCCAGTTATGGTTAGCCTAGCTTGTTTCATTTGTTTAGCATTACACAGTTGTGTGCTTTAACTCTTACTACTATATGTATTTCTGTAACTAACAGTAGCAAGAAAGAGTTATTTGTGAATAATGAAGTATCAATCACTCCAGCAAAAAAAAAAGACTTTTCTTTGAGGAACACAGGCACAGTGTGATAGCAGAGGAGGAACAATGTGGAGGAGTTGCATGTACAGGGTGGTATAGGAGCAAGACTACAGGATGATTCCAGGGCTACAAACCACTCTGCCACAGTCATTTAAAGAACTGGACAAATATTATTTTAGGGTGTAAAAAAGTACTCAGTATATATAAAATATCTATGGTAAATTTGGATGTAACACAGAACTGCAGATCAAAGAAAAAGCAGGGAGTAGAGCCCATTGACAAACATAAAAATGACCACATGTGGAAACTGAAAAAAAAAAACAAAACAGAGGAAGAAACAACCTCCACCCTCCATCTGGTAAAGGACTTGGGCTGCTGACCACTTGCCAAGCCCTGTGACCTTGCCAAACCGAAGCCTTTAATCCTAGGACCCATGGGGACAGTGGAAAGGTAAGCATAGCATCAGAGAAAAGGATAGATACTGTAAGGTTTCTATGTACATTAACTCCATATAATTGCAACCATAAGTATTAGTATCACTGTAACTCAGCCAATAAATATTTGATTAGACTGCTAGGAATTAGATTGACAAATGAACTTTGCATATAAGGTATAATTCCTCTGCCCTTAACAAAAGGTTGAGTGAGGCAAACTAGTGGGAATTCAAGCAGCTGTTCTGTAATTAGGATACAACAAAAAGGTAACCCACACAAGAGAAGGGAAGAGGCCCAAGAGTGCAGATCTGCAAACAACTTCCTGCAAGAAAACCTGTTTGCCTTACCTTTTCCTTTTTTTTTAAAAAAAAATGGTGCATTAAGGAAAAGAGGTTGTTTCTAATAAGGCATGAGATCAGTTACATTAATATAGGTAAACAAACTGAAGAAATTGAAAACTGTGGTTGCAGAGATCATTAACAGCCTTATTAGATGGCCCAGCATCCTATGATTTTAAGAAGCTGCAGTAATGAGCAGTTTTAGAAGCCATGATTGAGTGTCTGTCTTCAAGAAGCTCTGGAGAGCATCACTGGTCTCAACTTTGCTACGCTAATAGCTCTCTTGTGAGTGTGCAAAATACCAGGGATGCTCAGGAAATGCGTTCAGCACCAGAGAGAGGAGAGAAGGCTGTGCTCTGCAGAGGAGAGTGCAGCTTCAACAGATCTCACATTCCTATACATGGGAAGTATATCAAGAAGGGTATATAGCTCAGCAAAAGTAGGAGAGTAGAAGACAGACTCGATTTATCTCAGCTTTTCGGAAGGAGCAAATGCATAGCTCTAAACATTGTGCTCAGGTCTGGAACCTGAAAAGCAAGCTTGCAGCATTCAAGCATGCAAACTGATTTGTCCTGATCACCTTGTAAGTTGTTTTTTCCACTTTGGAAAATGAAATGCACAGAACCATAACAGTTCAGCATCAGAGCTCCTCAGCTACAACAAAACATCTTAGCAACAAAGGAAGCAAGTGAGTATCTTAAATGCTTTGTCTTTTTCTTGCTTATTATGGAAGGATAGAAGCAGCAGAAATGGGCTTGACACTTATATATGTGTAAGGGATTTTAAAGTGGCTTTGGCAGTGCAATGTACCCGTTTTGAAGGACCAATGAGCAGCTAAAACGACAAATTCCTACAAACCAAGTATGATTTGAGAACATTTTAGCACCCTGAAGACACTCTTTTTTTCTCTACCTAAAGTTAAAGTAAACTTTTCATTATTTTTCCCATAAGCTCCTAGCAGTTCTTTAGTTAATATTTAGGAAGTACTGTCCAGGGTGAGGCATATCAATTTAGCATCCTTCTTGAAGGGCACCCAAAGCACACTCTTAGTCTGCTCCCATTCTTCTACTTCTATACTCATTAGTAAGGA
Source organism: Pezoporus occidentalis (assembly GCF_034315485.1). Classification (NCBI taxonomy): domain Eukaryota; kingdom Metazoa; phylum Chordata; class Aves; order Psittaciformes; family Psittacidae; genus Pezoporus; species Pezoporus occidentalis. The sequence goes on along the minus strand of NW_026913748.1, from coordinate 11,098,190 downwards.
TTCTTAATTTTGTTAATTTGCTCTTAATGACACTGCACTGATGTGCATGAATGTTACGTAAATCCTATAGGCATTGATCTCTCTTTCCAGGCAAACAGAAAGAATTATTGAGTCACACTGAATAGAAACCATCATACCGCATAGCAGACTATCTATTAGCTTTCTGAAAATTTTGGGTTAAAGAAGGGCTCAAGTGGGTTAAGATTAATTTTTTTTTTTTCCCTAAAAAGACTGTGAAATAAACAACAGCTAGATGCTTTTATTTTTTCCTTCATTTTTGAGGGGAGTATGATCATTACAGAAAATTTAAAAAACAAAAAACAAAACAAAAGCCTAAGCAAATCAAAAAATCCCATAATTAACCAAACAACCCTGAAAAGAACTTAAAGTTCTTGATTAATTTAATTGTTTAATGGAAAGGTTGGGATTTTTCCCCCAGGTGATTATATGCTGTATTATTACCTACATTAAATTTTCTTGTTGTTGCAATCTGCTTGCTAATAAAAATAATGAGTTTGAGGGACAATTAAATGCCCCATTTTCTTGTTATATCATTTCCACCTCCCCAAACCTCTTAAACACAAAAAAGTTTACGAACTGTTCAGCATGAAAATAAAATAATCACCTCCTGCTAGCAGAAATATCACTACTTAATTAACAAGCCAGTGGGAAAAAAAAATTGTTATTTCATAATTTTTTATAACCAAATATCTAAAAACTGACTTAAAAGTTAGACAACCTTAAGCCTTTACAATCTCCATACAAAACCCTTTTAATATCATGCAGAGACTGCAAATGTCCTCCAAAAATCTAACTAAAAGCATTTCAAAATATTTACACAATACAAACAGAAACAGCCAACAGGTAGATGGGATACAAGTTACAGACCCTCCAAATAGTTTTTCATTGCAAAGATACAAAAAAAAACCAAAAAAATGAATAAAGATGGCAGTGTTCAAGGCCAGGTTGGACAGAGCCTTGGGTGACATGGCTTAATGTGTGGGGTCCCTGCCCATGGCAGGGGGGCTGGAACTAGATGATCTTAAGGTCCTCTCCAACCCAAGCCATTCTATGATTCTATGGTGCTTTACCAATTAGCAATTTCTGTGAAGATGGTAAAAGCCTAATAAATTAAAATCAAAATGTATTTTCTTCTTTTTTTCCCCCCTCCATGGACAACCCAGTGTACATCTGTAGGTACTGAACTAAAACCAGAGCATATCCATTGGATGTATGGAGGGTGCTGAGAACATGCATAGGAGCAAAAAAAGATTTCAATAATTTCCTTCCATCATCTTTGTTAGAAGTAATTTCATGTTGATCTATACTGCAGTAAAGACAGTTTATTGTTTCAGTGCCTATTGCACCTCCACAGAAGGCAGTCTCAGATATGGTCATGACTATGGTGCTCCAAGTAGGTCTTCACAATGAATTTTCATCAGGATTTTATGATACTGAATTTACTGGAATAATTTTCACCAACATGTAAGCAAGAGCAAAAATCCATTATTGACCACAATGTTTAAAATCAGCAAGGTGATCTTATAAGCACTAATTATTGCTGTGATTTTTGAATTTCAATAGTAATTTTAGCTATTGTTCCCCCTTACTAGGCCTACTCTTGCTAACTTCCAGCTCCAGCTTAGCCTAACATCTGCTTCCCCCTTTTCAGCTTCACCAGTCTTCCATAGTCAGACTAGTACTCTGCATTCTCTGCATGTTTTTGCCTTCCTACATCTTTCCTTTTTCCTAGTTTAGCCAGACAAATCCACCCTCCAGGGGAACAGAATTCTATACCTGTTCTTCCAGCTGTTCCTCCTCCTGTTATTATTCCCTTATCCCCTCCAGCTGTTATCCCCTCCAGCTGGCTGATGCAATGCCTCAAGCAATCCCTTACTTCCTCAGTATCATGACTTTCTTTCGAGAACGTGCAGAAAGAATGTGTTATTTCACTATTCCCACCTTCCTTCTCTCTCATATATTTTTTTTTCATCTGTATTCTAAGTTCATCCATTATTATAAAGGATAGAAGTTTCTAAAATGAAGGAAAACTGTAACCTTCATGTAAATCACAAGGCTCTTGGAGGGGTCTTTGAAAATACAGTTGAGCCAATGATAAATATTGGAAGTTGTAACATTAGGAAGACAAATTATGCTTCAGAGTCCTGCAATACATTGGATTACGTTTGGGAAGTCATTAGAGGAAGCCTAGAGACAAAGTTTTGGAAGATTCTCATTTGTCAGTGTATTCTGGGAAACACGACGCATAGCTCTTATAAATCATTTTGATAGTCAAAGAAAAAGTTATTTGATCTAGTGCAGAATTATGCATAAAATACTGTTTCTAGAGTCTACAATTTTATAAAAAGGAGGTGGCAGGTCTGCAAAGAAAACTTGAGAAGTTAGGAGAAACATTAACTGTAAAGCAAAAAATGCATAACTGACGGATTCTGATGGAAATACACTTCATGAATCAAGAATTCTGTGTCTTAGGAACACGGCCCATTGCATAGTAGTTGTGAGATACACCAAGAGCTAGCTTACCATAGCAAAAACTAACTCAGTTTTTGGAAGGCACACTCTTCAGTGAAAAAAAAAGAAATATATGGGTGTTAAAAGCTTTAGAATGTTATGTGCTACTTGGTCTACATAAATTTCATTATTGTAGAGTTAGCCTCACTTTTGTGTTTTCTTTCACCACTTGATGAGAAACACAGAATCATTCAGGTAAAAAGGGATACCTGGAGGCCTCCTAATCTAGCCTGCTGCTCAAAGATGCAGCAGGTTCATCAGGGCCATAGTCACGTTTTAATATCTCTACGGATGGAGAGTCTAGGTCCCTGTTGCAGTATCTAACAACCCCCACAGCTGAAAGGTTTTTATTTCTGTAGAGGATTCGGAGCTTGCTGTTGATTCAACAGACTCCTGATTTGACCATTCTTCATATCAATACAAAATTCTCAAAACTGTAAGTATTTGGGCTACTTGAATAACGTAAATTTCATAAAATTTTTTTCATTGTGTATGACTGAGATGAACGTACTGCTGAAATATTGTTTAAACTATGTGTTGCTATCTCTGCAATTTATAAGTAAATCCAATGTCAATTATGTTTTTTGAAGCATCTTTCAAACACTATATTAGGAAAGAATACAGTCCTACAATATACAGTTTATAGGGGGAAGATCCTTAGAAGCTGTAGACTACAAACACATTATTTTACATCAGATAGCACTAGATTCAATAAACTTCTCTAAAGACTACCAAAGTGATTTATAAACATGAAAATGGCATAATCTACACATATTCTTTGTATATGCCTCCTGAAAATACAAAAAACTTTATCTCCAACTTTCCAGCAAATTCATAGGCACTCATAAGAACATAACAATGAAAAAAAAAACTTCTTTTCTTTTTACATCAACTGTATTCATAACTCTTGAGAAAATTTGCTCTAACAGCATTCCCATTTTATGTATACACTCCATCAATTTCTCCACTGTCTGCTCTACCAACTAACCTTAACATTTAAAGGTAGGATAAAGTAAACCATTCTTGTACCCCTTTAAACATCTAACTAACCTTTAACTTGTATTAAAATCAAGTTTTCAAAAGTCTCATCTCAAGTTTGTATAAAGTAAACATTCACTTTATGAAAAGAAGCATTTAGGCCTTGGCTACTCAGAAGATTGCAGGCAGACTGTTGTCTGCCCTGAACCAGGTATGAGCAGCTTGCCCTGCAGAACTGAAGCCTTGGCAGGCAGACCCTTCAACAAGAGATCTTTTCCAAAGAAAATAAAGCTGCTCCCTAGCTCCTTCTCAAATCCCAGACACCATTTAGTGGCTATGCACTTACATGATGGTTGTACAAAGGCTGTCCAGAGCTAAAAACCAGAAAGACCATAGGTACAGGGGCCCTTTATGGCACTTGACATCAATATTGGAAAGCCTAGGGAAGATGCCTGATAGAAGTCTGAAAGGAGGTGGGATAAAGGGGGCTGGGATACTTGGAGGCTCTTTAGGCTATGATGCAAACAGTTTCCTCCAGAGAAAGTGGAAAAGGATTTAGGAGAGTTAGGATATACAATGCTGAGTACACAGGCACAGAAACAGTTTCAGTCTGTCATTTGTGTCTTCTCACAGATGCTTTGGGTACTGTGCTGAACCTCAGTATCTTAGTATTAAATTGTTGGAAGATATATAGAGCCCACTCTTTTAAAACCAAGTCCTTGTCCACACTCCCCGTTTCCACCTACTGTGCAAGAGCAGCACTTTTATGGGCAGAAAGTCTCATGGAGTGCCTTAGAAACTTCATGTCTGCTATGCTGCCACGTATTGCTAATAAAGTGCCTTCATACATGCATCTTTGTTTTACATCTACTTTAAAATTCTTAATTGTGCAGTCCTGATGAGAATGGACCAGGTGCCTCTGTCTTCCCCAGTGAGTGCTGTTGCTGTTTTTGTTCCACTTGACACCTACCTATTCCTAAAAACAGATGAAAGATCTCAATGAAGATTATCAATATCTGTTGCCACAGTTACAAGTATAGAGATTAGAGGTGGGCTTGAAGCACAGAATTTAAAGTATTTTGAAACCCACAGAAGGGATTGTGTTTGAAACTGCCCATTTATGAAGTAGAAATAATTATGTCTTTCTGTATCCCACACCTTTAAACACAGAAAACCTGTCTGACAGAAAATTGAGGCTGAGAGATTAAATAGTGAAAACCAATGACTCTCTCAGTTAGTTTGGGTATATTGCACATAAGCAACAGATGTTCTCGTTTTATTTGTCACATGCTCATAGCTACTCAAATGATATTATATCCTTGAGATAAGCATGCGAACAATGGTTCTTTTAATAAACCATTTCTTTGGCATGCTTAAAAATCTTTGCCCTTACTGTAAGCAGTTTTAAAGCAATTTAACAAAACTAAGGAGAGTACTACTGGCACAATTTTGTCCTGCACAGGAGCATAATCAGCTACTCTAAAAATCACCAATGGTGCAGTGAAATGAGGGAGACAGAGATTGAGATTGGAAGACTTAATGCATTTTAATGTCTAACCAAGAAATGACAAGGCTTAGAACTAACACTCTAGTACCTAAGAAAAACTAAGAAGGTGCTAAGAACTTCTAATTCACCACAGTATACTGTATCTGCCTGGGAGTATGAATTAGTAGCTCTTACTGGAGACTACAGGAACACACTGTACCCAGATTTCAGGTACTGTGGTCTGGGTGACTGACTCACTCCATTATCACCTCACATCTTTCATTTAATAACTATAGTTGTAGGTGCAACTTCATTACAGTGAAAGCAGATGCTCCCAACTCTGTTACGGATAAGCTGTCTAACCTATGGGAAGCAGAAGGCTGTTTTGACTGCACATAAGGAAACTAAAATAGTTACCTCCTATAGTTACCCTCATCCCCCAGATAAAGCCCCATCAAAACATTTTAGGATATAATAGCAATCCCCCCAAATGGCAACAGCTCAGAGAAACTGGTACAACCATGCTGAAAGAATGAACTCAGACAGGTTTAACAAAGTCAAAAAGTTTTGAAAATTGTTTCAGAAGCAAGAAAGATTGGCAGTTTGAAATTTGTGATATAAAACCAGTATCTAGCTAGGCAAGAAAATTTGCCTAAATTACTGCCGTCAAACAATTAGATCAGTTTTTGATGCAGGATAAAACCTTGGAAAAAACATAACTGCCCATAGCTCCCTTCCATTACCTTCCACCCCTGAAGGCAAACCAGCACATTCACAATTGCAACTCTTCTGCTTCCAGGACACGCAGGCTATTTTTCTTTGAGGTGCTAACAAGCTTCTAGTGACAGTATTTACACCTAATGCAGAAGCTAACCTCAGCTTTACACAAGACAGTAATTTATTTAGCACATCTGTCATGTAGGCTCTTAATCATCTGTGGATAGTTTTGAATATAGTGTGCTTTCGTTTGCAAGTCCTACAAAGTCAAACCTTGGTGTAAGGAAGCTCAGCTCTGCTTCTTTTTGTCTATTGATAGCTTTTAATTAAAAAAAAAAAAAAGTGCATTTACTTTATACCAATTTAAAAGCTGTAAAGTAACACAGGTATAATCAAGAGCAAATGTGGTAGCAAGGGCATCGTAACCAGTAAACAGGACTCAAGACTACTAGCTGAACATGCAGGCCTGAGAAGAAGGTTGTCTTGTTTTCAAGCTTGTAAATAGAATGGTTTAACGCTTCAAAGACTGTTTAGGCAGAGCTAATAGATTTCTAGATTGCCTTCTTGCTTTCTCCTCTAAAGTTGCTATTGCAACAAAGATTTGGTAACAGACAGATGTCTGTTGTTTTGGAAGTGCAGGTTATTGAATGTTTTCATCTGCTCTGACTTTGAGCTTCCCTTGTATTTGCTATGTTTCCTTCTGTTCCTTCTCTCTCTCCTTTATGCTGTAAGCTTTGCGTAAAGACCATCATCTCTCATGCAAGTGACCAGTAAAAGTTTGTCACATACATAGCTGCACACCTGCAGAAAAAAAAATTTCCAGCACATAAAGCCAGAAGTCTTCTGACTTGATATAAATAACCACAATAACAACAAAGCCCCTTCCACCCTCATTAACTATTGATTCACAAAGTTTTAGTGTTTCAGTTCAGCAAAGAAAACTCAGATGCACTAGTGAAACCAGCAGCATACCTCCAGTTCTACAGATTCTTTGCTCTGAGAGTTTTCTGCTAGCATCTTCAAGAATGACAGAGTACTGAATTGCACATTGTAAGGCAAAGTGGTAAAAGGGAGAACAATGAGTATGATTTTTTAATAATTATTATTATCAGTTCATAATGATGTGCTGGCTCCTCAGAGCTTATGCAGGCAAATTTGTGATTAACAGGTCTTCAGCTGAGTGAAAAATACATACCTTTCTTCTGTCTATGCCTGACTAAACTAAAGCCCAAACATAAAGCCTTTGTAACATGCCTGTTGATACCAGTTCATTTATCAGGAAAGATAGAAAGGGATCTGACTGAGCAGTAATATTTACTTCATCCACAAAGACTCTTTGCTTGTAATGACTTCATCATCTAATTTTCTACATCCCCTGTGCTGATATCTGAAGAATCTCTCTTGCTTGCTTTGTTTGCCTACTGTTTGGCCCAGAATCTGTTTGAACAGAGCTGGACTGTAAATGCCATCATCGCAAATCTAGCATTTAGCTGGCACTAGGGAGAGAAGAGGTTCTATTTATAGCTCTTCTGGGCAGCATTAGCTGTGCTTTGGCTCTCACCATCCTTGAGAAAAACTTCACAGGAATATTCTTTTTACTTCTGATAAGCTATGACAAGGCTTAAAGGTTTGTCAGGATGTTCTTCTCATCTCCTCCCTTCACCTCTAGTATATTGGAATTGCTTGAACGTATATACAAATAAAAAGCATTAGAAGCAGCTGCATCTTCTGAATGGAAATCAGACAGAGTTCAAGCAAATAAGATGCTTGCAATACAAGTGTCTTATCAGATGAAATATAAGCATGAAATCACACAGGTTTCAAGCAAATAAGGTGCAAATAAGATAACATTCTGAAGCTGATAAACACTGTGAAAACCTAGCAAAAATCTAACAAAGTCTCTTGGACACTATGAGTCCTTAAATTACCCTTTTATTTTTTTTTTTTTTTACATTTTTTTTTGTTCTCTCTAGCCCCTATTCATCTGTATTGAAAGAGAACTTTTTTCTTCTCAAGTAATGAGTAAAAAGCAGCTTAACTAGAAGACCTGTGGACTCGTAGACATTTAAGCAGAAATTTCTGGGTGCCAGTTCTGACTGGGAGCAGAAAGGTACATTGAGTTTTACTGTTATTAAAATATTGTACAAATCTTGAGTGAATACACTGAGCAACAACTTGCAGTGTGAGACAGTAGAGATGGATGTGCACATATGATCATGATATTCATGTCATTGAAAGTGTACCCGTTACCTGCTGAATTTTATTAATATCCTTTAAAATATGAAGTGCATAAATTGCATCCATAGTGACACTTGGAGCACTAAGAATCACAAGAAATATTGGTACAGTTCTTTGGATAAGAACTCCTCAACAAAAGTGTTTCTAACTTGACCACTGTCAGGTGATGTATGCCATATAACCTCTTCCCGGGGTGGTCAAATACCAGTAACAATTAGGAAGTAGGCACTCAGCTACTGCAAGACAGTGAAACTCCTCAGAAAACAAAGAATTGCTAATTTAATCAAGAGATCGATTCACCTACTGTGTACTATAGCCTACATGAATGCCAGACTTAAAGATTTGCTTTTAAATACTCTTTTCTTTAGAGAACCTGAATAAACTTTTTAGTTATACCTTGCCATGTTAATTCTGTGCTGATGGTTGAATAAATGACTGCTTCTTGCCAAGACAGCCTTGTAAAAGCAGCTGTTGAAATCAAGTGGTTCCTCCCTGCCTATTTTTAAGATTTAAGTAAACAGTGTTTTATCAACAAAGCAGCCTTATTTGAGAGTTTTAGTCTGAGCTGCAACAAATTGAAGACAACCATCTCAAATGTTCTAAGACTAGTTTCAGGGCAAGTAGAAAAATAGCATGTAGTGAAGTGGGGCACCCAGCTATCACTCCATTTTAACTCTAAGTTAAATACTGTGTACACAGGCAGCATGCTAATCACAAATCCTTGTTAAACTCTGGCTAATAATTACACTTTGTACTTATTCAGAGCCTTTCATTTGATCATCTCAGAGCCCTCTGCAAACAGAAATTCATTTTCACAACATCATAGGAGTAGCTATGCAATTACTAAAGATCTCTGGGGTAGAAACGGACCCTCTGCCTGTATAGCAAGCCAGTACTCAACACCCTTACTTAGAGGTAAAGGAAGATGCAATAGCACTGCTCTAGACTGTAGGAATCCGTAGTTTCAGCTGCATGGGAGGTTTTAGGTTAAAAGTAACGTAGTGAAAATGAAGCGATACTTTCCTTGTGTTCTTTTCATAACAAAAACCTAATTATTTCTCATAACTAAAGGTCATACTCTTAAAACAGTGACACAAAAGCATCCCACACAGCAAAAAACAGACCAGAAAAAGTTTGAAGCGCAAATATTAGGAAGGCAAATAAGCTATCTTAATCTGATAAACTGCTTTTGGTAACAAATTAGAACAGTTGTTTCATGTTTGTAGATATTTTTTTATGGATTGTTCTTGCACTTTAGGGCACTGGCTCAAGATTTCAGGCTTGTGGCGGAAAGTGTGTTTAACAATTTTCTAATGTTTTTGCTTAAAAAAAGTAAAAACAATGATGCAGTGACTACAGCAAAAGGTAACTTACCTCTTCTTCATTGGAATCAGTAAAGAAATGCCACAAGGTGATTATCCAGTATAAAACAAATTATGTATCAGTTTGTACATGAATAGCAACATGAAAGCTCTCCACATAATCAGCAATGCTGATGGCACATGCTCAACTACATTAAAAACTAGCAATGTAAGAAACTGAAATCCAGATTAAGATTTCCTCTCTGAAAACACTTTATAGAAATAACTTCTCCAGAAATTCATATGCATATTAACACAGGCACTGATTACCTCCTAGTTCAACAGTTATCAATGTCAAAGGACACATCTAGTTTTCATGTTGTCATCGCCAGGTTTTTAACAAGAGGGGCATGGAAGATAACCACTGAAATAAGGGACATGATGGAAAACAGTCAGATGAGCACAGTTTCCTTTGCTTTCATTCACTAGAGGAATTTGCAGGTATCAAGATCCTTGCTGCAGTGAGGATAACAGAAGTGAGTTTAAGCTCCTCTTGTGTTCCTGCTGTTAAGATCAGTTTATGCTGGTCTGGTCTTTCATATTTCATAGAAAACCCCGCAGTCATCTTTAAACTTTGCAAACTGCCAAGAACATAGAAGCACTGGTCTAGCAAACAGGCCCCAACCTTCTACCAGAATGGGCACTATGAAGTAAGTTGGCATTAGAAATATTAACAGGCCTTTACAAACAAAATGAACAAGTAAACTGGAGGCTGAAGCATGCAAAGCTGAGTGATAATACCATATGTTCATGATGCCTTCAGGAATTTTACTATAGTTTTCAATCCATGTATTTTCTTCCAACTTCCTCTTTGAGACTTCACTTTAGCCCTTAGTACATCTACTTGCCTTATTTCTCTTTTCTCCTATTCCCTGCTGGGTTTGCTTCTGTGCTTCCCTTCCTATGTTTTTCTCTATTGTTCTTTTTTCCTAATCAATGATCTCCTTCCATTTTTACTAAGCACCATCTACTTAAAATTTAAACAAATTAAGTAAACCAAATCAAATTAAATAAACCAAATAATAAAAAAACAAACCCTGCTCTCCCTATGTAATGTTTGTTTTGTGTGTTTATTACAATCCACTGCTTTGCTTTCTGTAATATTTAAACTGTGAAGTCTTCAGCCATTGACTGTCTCAGTCTGTTTATACAGAATGTAGTGAAAAAAAAATCTTATTCCTAAATGGCATCAAGGTTTTCCCATATTAAAGATAATTAGTCATATTGCTGGTGGTTAATACGCCAACAGCTCAGCTATAAGCAAGATGTCTTGGCATATAGAGGGGAACAAAACCAAAGAAAAGTAACATAGTCATTAACAGTAATTAATGCAAAGTAGATATTCTAAACAACACCCACCCTAAAAAAAAACTCACATCACCACAAAAAAAAAACTCCAACAAAAGCTCCTACTATTAAAGTTAGTTCCTTTCTCAGAAATTTCCCATCCAAAGCATTATAAATTATGCCTGTTTTGAGCTGAAGTTCCAAGAAGTTTGAATCAGTTTTACATCTTCCAGCAGCTAATGAAGACTGGGTACGGGTAGACAAAACATTCTGCTGTTATCTCAGTAGTCAGAAAAAACAAACAGAATATTTTATAGCTTAAAATAGTTCATCCACAAAGCATTTTTAATACCATGTGACTGTGCTGGAAAAAAAAATATCCTAAATTAATTTGTCATTTTATTTTGAAGTATATAGATGGCTCCTCTGCCATTTATCAAAACACTAAACTCATTTTTCATTGGACATACAAGCAGCTGGGTATGTACATTGTTAAATGTCACTGAATATGCAGTATTTTTAGAAAAGCCACCTTAATGGGCAAGAAAACACTCCTTTTGTGTGTCATCAGCCTTTTAAACAAATGTGAACAGAGCATTCAAAGCTGTGGATTCTGGCCAGGTAAAATAACAATTCTACATTCTGAGAGAAATGCCTGTTAGAGCTGTCGGAGTATGGCAGGGCTCATAGGTATTGCAGCACTGATGGCAGCACATTGGCTTCCACTGGGCACTGTGCTCTGCAGCACACACGATACTGGGAGTGCAGTGCCTCTGCACCCCTGCTCCCAGGTCTGTAGCAAACCGTATCCCAGCTTTAGTTCTCCTTTACTGTGCTGTGTGCTTGTGTACATACATTTATTCCTACAGAAATTCAACAATTTTACCTGAAAAATCAAACACACGGGTGCAGTGGTAAATGCAAGGCAGAACTTACCAGTGCAGACATCTACTGCACTACTGTGGCCAACACATTTGTAGGCCTCCAGCCAACTTTTCCCCGCATGGTACAGTGCAACAAAGTCAGCACTAGTTCTGGAACCTCCTCTGTGAACTTTGCTGCACAGTATTTGTTGATATTTCAGCTTGCTGAGCTTAGCAGTAAGGCACTAAATGTTCTTATCACCCACTAGAATATCTATACTTTATTCTGCAAATTACAGAATGGAACCATAAACCATGTTCCTTTCCAAGTGAAATTAACACAGGATGTGATGTTATCATTTAGAGCCATATCAAAGCAAATAAGAAATAAGGTCTGGTGAGCCTTCAGTAAGACATTAATACCAAGCCAGTAAACCAGCCAATTCAGAAAGAAACAATTTGCAGAGAATCAAGAGGAATCAAAGAGAGGGAAAACATAAAATCTCTGCTTTGTCTATAAACATCAGAATTTCCTTTGCAGACTTTTGTAATTAAATTTGCTTTTTAAAAGACAATAATTTCCCCTAGTCCAGGAGTATCTATTCTCTCTTACATCCAGTGTATTTTCTTCCAAGTTTATCTATCCCCTAATGCTGCTGGAAAGATTTTCCCATTATATTTAAGTCCATGCTGAGATAGTACAGAGACTTTTACCTGTGTACTGTAGACAGGGAAATGAGAAACAGGGAGGCTAGATGGCTTGCTTGTTAGCATAGAAATAATTTGAATGAAAGAGGGAACTGGACACAGGTTTACAAGTCCAAACCCCAACCAACACGACAGCCTTAGTTGTGATCCCAGGACACCACACTTTACTTTTCCTATCCAAGTAAAGACCAGGCAGGTAAGCCCTGCTGATAGATCTCCAAATGGGCCAATCAATCACAACAAGTGTCCACCATATCTGAAGTGACCACCTCCTGTGACCTTCTCCACTGTCACCTTGAGAGGCCTCATACAAGCATCTTACTTCCCATAGCCAGAGACCTCACTGACACCATACTCTACTTTTCCCCATGAGTCCCACAGCACATGCTGTCCTCAACTGTGTTTCATGCAGCATCTCATCTTTCCTCTGTAGCTCCAATTCTGCTGCATGCTGGATTTGTTTTTCTTAAGGTATAAATTGGGACTTATGTAGTTGCTCTGTCTAGATATCTGGGTAACCCAGTAAATTGATTAACCATTGGTACTAACCATTGCTGAGGTACAGATTAGCAGTTCTATGGGCATGTCACTCACCCCCTTTCATCAGTGTCCTGGGTTCAGCAGTAGCAATCATTTTTCCCCTTCTTGGTAGCTGGTGCAGTGCAGTGTTTTGACTTTCAGCTCAGGAACAGAGCTGATAACAAGGATGTTTAGGTTTGGCCAAGGACTTTGTGAGCCTCATGCTCTGCCAGGGAGGAGGGGAAGCCAGGAGGAAGTAGAGACAGGACACCTGATGACCAAAGAGGTATTCCAACCACAGCACGTCATGCCCAGGATGTAACTGGGAGTTACCAAGGGCTGGGAGACTGCAGGGTTGGAGGAGGTACGGTCGGAGCTTGGTTGGGCCGGGGGGGCGAGTTATCGGTCGGCTGGTGGTGAGATGATGGATTCTCTTCCCTTGTTATTTCCTTTATCATTATTATCATTGGTGGTAGCAGTAGTGATTTGTGTTATACCTTAGTTACTAAACTGTTCTTATCTCAACCTGTGGGAGTTGCATTCTTTTCGATTCTCCTCTCCGTCCCTCCGGGAGCAGGGGGAGGGCAAGAAAGGGGGGGAAGTGAGCGAACGAATTACCTGACTGGGTTTAAACCACGACAATCAGGTACTTCTGATCAGCCTCAATAGAACAAGGTATGTAAACACTCCATGTCTCAACTTTGATTCACACTTATGCCTTTATACCATTTATTTCTAGAAGAGATTTGACTGCCCTAGACAACTATTTAAAACTGACATTTTATGCAGCATAGGCCTCTGGTATTTTTGACCTTAATATTTTAAAGTGCAGGACATAAACAAGGCAGCCAAAGTGGCCTGTGGAATTTTTTTTAAATGTTATATTCTGCTGTTAATCTGATTCGATTGTCCTGGTGATTTCATCTATCCCTTGATGTCACAAGTGTTTTCACTTTTTTTTTTTATCTACTTGTTCTGCTCTGCCGAAACATACTGTACAGCCAGCTAATATGATTATTGTTTTCAGTATGAACCAAAGGTAGAAGCCTTTCTGATAAATCTGTGCAAGGCAAAATCATGGCTTTGAGGATATAGCTGTGCAAGTCTAGTCCAAATCCTATCCAAAATCATGGCTTTGAGGATATAGCTGTGCAAGTCTAGTCCAAATCCTATCTCTCAGAGCATAGGTGCATTTGAAAAATTTATATAGCTGGCTTTGCAGTTTTATAATATGTGAAGATCTATGACTGTATGCTAAATCAAGTGCAGGGTATAACGTTCTCCAGGGAAGGTTACAGACCTACTTGTGGAAAGAGCTATGTTTTCCTTCTCCAGTGGCTGATGGTTGAGGAAGGTTCCTTCATGCCACTTGACATATACACAGCAGATGCAATAAAGACTGCATTGGACAGTGGGGAGAAGCATACCCAGTAATAGCATCCACTATTGTTTTTTTGTAAATAAGAAACATGTATCTTCCTCAACAACATCTGCTGGACAATAGCAGATGCTGGACACCACCACAAAAATAAAAATCTCTACTTCTCTGCAAGCTTTTAAACCATCCTTCAAAATGAAAATTTTTCCTCAACAAATCTCTGTTAGAAGGTACAGTCCTTATTAAATCTTTGTTAGGTTGTGGGGTTTTTTTTTGTTTCCTTAAAAAGATGAGAAAAAACTGTAGCATCTCAGCAATATCTAAACAACTTGCTTTAGCGTTCCTCTTAGATCTATAGGTCTTTCCTCTATAAGAATTGAGTACAATGTGAATTTAGACCTGCTGTAGTTAAGCACACTCTCCTGAGTGTGCTCCACCACACATGTTATCTCAGAGAGTTTCTGGGAAGTGGCAGTTGAAAATACACTAAAAAAAAAAGGGGGGGGAGGGCAGGGAAGGAGGAAATGACAATGATGCTCTACACAAAGCTCTTGCACAGAGTCAAAGTCTGCATTTCTTTTGAAAAGAGTAAGGGAAAAGAGTAAGGAAGAGGGTAAATGTTAAATAGGACTTATGACCAGAAGGCAGCACTATGCCCATCTAATCTGACTGCCTGAATAACACAGACCAGTATTTCAGAAATGGCTGTGCCCAAAAGATATTTGTACCAAGGATTTTATTTCCAAAATATCTGGGACAAAAAGCAAACATTAAAGGAACATTTAGGCTAGAAGTGATTATACTGTAACTGGAGTTGCTTTCATGTTTCTTGCTGCAACTGTTTCACTAATGGCAAATCATCTTTAATTAGAGTTGAGGACTATAAAGAGTAGAGCATAGCAATGTTAATTCTCTCTTTCTTTACAGAAGCACTCTGGGATGCAGTGTGCCAATTACAGCTTGATTGGGGTTTTCTAATGAAATTATTTCTTTTGTCAGAAACTGTTGACATATGAAGAGCAAAACTTTTCATGGAACAGTACCAGGCACAGACAAGTTGCAACAAGAAAAATGGAATTACCATTTCGAAAAAAAACCCAAATCCACAACAAAACCCTGCAAAAAACAGTCACAGAGACCAAATGAGAGGCATAGCAAAAGAAAAACAGTGACAGAGAAGTCCAGTGCTTGAGGCTCATTACATGAGCAAGTTTCAGTTCCACTTTTTTTGCTCAAAAGTGACTGTATCACAGAATTCACTTTAATGCCCCTTACTAGTGGGCTGCTCCATTTCTTTTACTGTGGATCTTTTATTCTGTATATACAGCTAAGGTACATTTTGCCTCAGTGCCCAGTTGCCACAGAATAATCATTTACCTTGGACATTACATCTCTGATGTATATTTCTTTATATAAAATGGGACAGTTTTTTAAAGATTTTTTTTATTTAATAAAGATGCCAAAGAAACCAGTTGACCTTGGCACTCACCCTAGACAAAGCAGACTCAGGTTCAAGTCTTTATTCTTGATCTCTTGTTCTTCCTCCTCTTCCATCCTTTTCTTCACTAACATAAAATAAATAAAGGTAACAAGCATGGTTTTATCAGAGTCATGAACTGAATTCCACCCACCGACCTCCCCCACTTCAATCAAGCAGTAAATTGGTTTTGTGCCAAGCCCTGCTTTCTCTAGTTTTGTTTGGCTAGAGCAATACTGCACTTGCTTTGCTTGCTCCAAGTTCCTAAGTTACAGCCGCAGGAAAAACTTCTGACAGAAATTCTAATATGGGACTCAAAAAACCTCAGTGCAAAGTTTCACACTTAATTTCAGCTGCAAATTAAAAACTCAGGCTTGAATTTTGCATATCCCATCTGAGCCCAGGTCTGTGCTCACTCAATCCTCCATCTAATTGATTTTAGAAGTCTGGAAAACCTTCTCTTCCAATAATCTCTGCTGGGTCATGCAGAAAGGGAACTTTGCAAGTATGATTTAAAGAAAACAAAACAAAACCCCACCCAAAACAAACAAACAAAAAACCAAACCAAATCCCCTCCAAACCAAACAATAAACAGCTAAAAAAACAAGACCATGAAACCCAAAACAAACCCTTCCCCCCCAGCCTCATCTCTAATTCATGTTTTGAATAAAGCAATTTAAATCCTTTAGAGCTGGGATTTTGGAGGCAACCACTGCTGTATTGGAAATCATGTGCATTCAAGCAGAAGACATTTGTTTTTCCTTGGATGCTTATCCTTTCCCAAATGATGGATTTGCAAAAAGTGCAGCTGCAATGGCTGCTAGATTGTTTTTTTGCCTTTAACTGATTTCTAACTTCCACAGGTTTAATTATTATTAACTATATGATTTATGCCTTCTTGAAGCACATAACTCTCTCTTGACAGTTTCATGACCAGTTGCAGGGTCAAGGAGGAATCTCATCTATTGGCTTATTGTAAGATAAACCTCAAATGTCTAAAGGTCTCATTTTACATAGGGGAGCCAACTTCTGGTAGACAGTAATTGAGGGGGGAGGATGTCACATGGTTTCCTAAGGTTGCTGAATATTTCAACAGGTAGTTTTATGGGAGAAGGACTTTGATAAGTTGGCAGTGGCCAACTTGAGGTTTTGTTTTGTTACCAGTGCAAGTGGAAGGTGATTCTTGAAATGCAATGATTTGGAAAGCAAAGATGAAAAATATCATGCATTTTTGTGCAGTGTATTCAGTTAAACAGGGAGTACATGAACATTAATGGAACTACCTGACTATGAAGAGACAATCTCTTAGGATCCAGAACACAGTGCCACAGGACAAAAGATGCAAAAAAGAACCAACAACTTGTGATTAGGGTGCTATGATGAAAACAGACATGGCCTCAGCTGCTTTTTCATTCATGTATCTCCTATGAAGTGCAAGTCAGTTGAACCAAAATACATTAAAGCACAAACATCTTTGCCTGAAGTTCAAGCAATGTGCAAGGCACTCAAGTTGGTATAGGGATGCAGTGTTGCGCTTGTGCCAAAACATGGCACTTCAGAAGCAGTTCAGCAAGAGCTGGTTTGCTATACAGAGATTTGCTGGTGTCCTGGGTTCAGCAGTAGCAGTCATGTTTTTTTTTTCCTTTGTGTTAGCTGGTGCAGTGCTGTGTTTTGACTTCCAGCCTGAGAACAGTGTTGGTGAAGCCGATGTTTTCAGTTGTTTCTAAGTGATGTTTACCCTGACCAAGGACTTTGTGAGGCTCATGCTCTGCCAGGGAGGAGGGGAAGCCAGGAGGAAGCAGAGACGGGGCACCTGACCCGGGCTAGCCAGGGAGGTATTCCATACCACAGCACGTCATGCCCGAGGTGGGGGGTGACTGGGAGTTACCCGGAAGGACACGGGCTTCCGGGTGGAACTCATTTTCTTGGCCAGTGGTATCGTATTCTCTTCCCTTGTTATTTTCCCTTATCATTGTTGTAGTTGATAGTAGCGGTGGTGATTTGTGTTGTACATTGGTTGCTGGACTGTTCTTGTCTCAACCCATGGGAGTTGCACTTTTTCGATCCTCCTCCCCGTTCCTCTGGGAGTGGGGAAGGGAGAACCCCGGTGGGGGGGGGACACACACGGACCTCGATTGTTGTCAGCTCGGCACCACTCACTGGGAGTGAGTGAACAAGTTACCTGACTGGGTTTAAACCACGACAGCTGGTACCCAAAAAGCTAAAGATGTTCATGTATTCCTTTTTTTCCAGGCTGCTGCTTTTATTGTTTCTGAGCTTACCTAACTTCACATTAAAGACCTGTCTCAGTTATGAGCTCTAAAAACATTCACAAGCTAGGAAGAAATAAACCCACAGAAGGAACCTCTTTTAAGGATACAAAACAGTGGGGAGAAAGAGATTTGAAACAACACTCACAGTGATGCAGGTGTGCAGGGATAGGGAGAAGAGGGTGACATTCTGCCTATTAGTACAACATGACATAAGAATGACATTGAGAACACCAGTCACACAGAGGCATGGTGAAGTTAGGCAGCCTAACCCACTGCAACATTCTAGTAAGGGGATAAGGATGAGATTTAATAATCTGGCTGAGATGAATAATGATCAGATTCCTCCAAGACTGGTGATTCACCAGTGACTTCAGTGGATTTAAGTTCAGGCTGCTGCCCTGCCTTGACCCTATTACAACCCCAATTTATTCATTATTTCTCCAATAAGGCTTGTGCCATCCCATAGCAAAACAGAGAAGATATCATACAGAAAATTCATTATTAGTTTTGTTGCTGAATTTATTTTCGGTTGGATCAGTCCAATTGTCTTCTTCACCATATAGATGTTATAATCAACACAAAGGGGGATCTATGGCTAGGGATGGCAGAAACCCATCATTTTTATTGATAGGCCCCAGGCACGTGAGTTTAAAGTGAATGTGAAACTGTGCACTCCAAGGGAAATACATAGGTAGCTGTTAAGAATTAGGTGGTCTGGAAAACCCTTCCTGCACAGCTTTTGTTTTCAAGGGCTGAGCCAGCTGTCTTGGGAAAGATGATCACAGGTTCTCAGTCATAAGACCGTCAGAGAACATACAGAAAGCAACAACTAGGTTGTTGTGCTCATTTGTGTCGTGCCAGAGAGAATGTGCCTGTCACTGCCTTGAAGGAGCGCAAACAGGTTTTCTGACAAGGAAATAAGACATGCTTTGAGCGCAGTTGTTTCATTTGCTTATTTGAGGGGGTCAAGTCTGAACACGTATTGACTAGCTAGACACTGAGCAAGCTGTGTGGGTCTGCTGGGGTGTTACTGTATTTGAGGAAGGATTATGCAGCACTGAGAAACCAAGTGATTCTTCTCAGACAGCTTTCATAGGCTTGTTCTGTTTTCTCCAGGTTATAAGGTTGTTTTGCAGCCTGGGTTATTGACGTCAGCAAGTCACATACATTCAGACTCGAATCTTTCCTAACAATGTTTTTATGCACCTGTGAGCAAGTAGCACATGCAAACACTAAGAAACAATGGTGAAAGAGGCTCTCATTGCCAGCATGAGGACAGATGAAAGCATGGCCCCTGAGGAAAAGTTGAGTAACAAAAACACTTGACAGAGGCATTTGACACGAACTGCAGCTTACAAATACATAAAACCTAAGCAAAGAGAAAAGTAGTGTTGTTTTGTGGTTTTTTATAATGGAGGAAGACGTTATGAGCTTCAAGCTCTGGGAAGGGCAATTAAGCGCTGACACAGGAATAAAGCTTTCTAACAGCCAGGACAGTGGAGCATGGGACAAGTTTACTGAAACAGACTGAGGACTTTTCTTTAAGAATATGTAAGACAATTCTGTCATGAACAATTTAGACTATCTGGAAGGAAAAGCAAGGATGAGGATTTCTAAGACTCCAAGGTAGTCGTCAATATATTTGAATAGAAGCCATTAAAGTATCATGGTCAGCATCACCCTGTAGCTTATATCCTGGCATAGAGCACAGTCAGCTTCAGATTGTGATAAGGACTATTTTCACTGTGATTTTAGGCATTCCATAGCTCTGCCTCATTTACCACAGTGAAACAAAATTCACTATCTTGCATCAAAAAAAAAACAAACAATCCCAAACCCCCAAAACAACCCCCCAAAACCAAACAAACAAAAAGAACCAAACCCCAATGTTACTGTTACTTGTCACAGCTGGTATTCTGAATGTTTACTATATATTTCTTTAAAAATGAAAACAAAACCAACCAATAACAACAAATGAAGTCCAACAAAACCTCTCCTCATCATCCTAAGTTTTATATTGCTTTTTCCTGGTTCATGCCAAATTAATCTTCTGAGGCCTAATGGCACAAAGGGTAACTTCTACTGTTCGGTCTAAAAATTGTGAAGTACAACTTCTTTCCAAAAAGCGGCTTTTGGAATATTTTATATATTACTATCCGATGTGTAGGATACTTGTTATCACATGTCCAACATCCTCTGTCTGGATGAGACTGGAAAGAGAATGAGTAATCCTGAACTGCATTCTTAGCTTTAGTAATAGTCCAGACAAAGGGAGGCATTTGAGACACAAGCCCAAAGGCTGCAAAGCAGGGCAAACCAGTTTCAATATGTGAAACTCACTGGCAGCAGGACTCTGTGGACTATACTAGGATTTGTTCTACTGAAGAACCTAGTCAGGGTCACTTGACCATTTAAAAAATTTAAATCAGAAGCATAAAGTTGACAGGAGGAATGACAGAATCAAGGAAAAAGAAAATCCAGAAGAGAAACACATGCTGTGACCTTATTGTTTCATTTAGATCTCATCTATTCCTAATTGACTTATTAGAAACTTGCAAAAATCTGTGTTATGCATCTCAGCTGTGTTGAATATCTGGCAGAAAACCATAATGCTCAAAAGGTGGAAAAATCTTCAGAAACATGCATGTTAGGTGAGGGAAAGGCTTATGTCAAAGTTCACCATCTTTAAAATAACAAAGAGGCTACAGTCATTAACTATTTACCAGACACTGCTGGTGCTGGTCTAAGACAAGGGAAACTTGAGAGTGAATATATCAAAGAACAAGTGTGCTGAGGAATGTCCTACAGGAAGCAAAGAATAAGTGACTTTATTTTGGTCAAGATACCAATTATTGGTAAAATAACAGGTTTGAACATATTTAGGCCTGAAAATAATAATTTCCTCAATTCCTTACTAAAAAGGAGCATTTAGGGTTAAAAAAAAGAATTAAAAAAAAAAGAAGAAAAGATTGATGAATGCCTGATTTCAAGCAAATCCTCATTGTTGCACGTTATTTCTCATCTGCCTTCTGAAGTTCATATAAACCAAAACATGCAAAACAAAACAAACCCATAAAACACCTATGGTTATGCTGATCAGAACAAATTGCTGACATTTTTTCTACTATATCAATATCGCCTCTAAAACCAAACCAAACTGTTTTGATGTTTGTTATGGGAATGGTGCTGCTACAAGGATTTACATACATTTTCCCTCTGGCTCCAAAACAGCCTTGCTGGAATCAACAATATACAGACACAACACAACTGATACTCTAATTTCACAGGAATCAATTGCACATCTAAAACCAGACTGTTACATACTTGGATACAGATGAAGAAAAATCTGAAAGAAGTCTTTCTATTCTTTTAACCAATACATATTTTAAAAAAGAAAAAAAAAGTAATAATATTGAGTGCATTCACCTCAAAGTGGATAGATTATTATTGTGAGTTAAGCAAAAAATATTGATACAGATAATATTTTCCAGATGTAGAAGAAAATGCAAAAGACTCTATCTTCTAAAGAAAACACAGTGCTGTGGACAAGCTGAGTAACTTCTGTACATTTTGAGAACATGGTTTAATGTGACTGAAATAAAAATATATGCGAAGAAATAGTTTTGGGAGTAAACTTTTGTTCTGCTAGGGCAAAGCAACGGATATTTATTTTCAGCAGTTACAGTTCAGAAGATGTAACTCATACATGATCTCAAAATGCAAATTAGTCTGTGATCATTAAAACAGTAAGGGAAAAATATCTACCTCTACAGTGCAAGAGTATACCAAAAATTGATTTGAAATAGTGAGCAGCAGACATTAATTAAATTGAGTAGACCAGTGATAAGTAAGCTCTCTGTGCCTAAAGCATTTCCAGATATTTAATATCCACTTAGTTTATATGAGAATTTCAATACTTAAGACAAATTAGCTTTGTGACAACTTTAACAGATGACTATTCTTTGCTGGAAGCAGAGACATTGCAGGCAGCCAGGTAGTTCACAGAAACAATGTTCCCATGGTCAGACAATATCAGGAGCCTGATTATTCCGATAAAGTTGAGCCACAAACAATAGTATTCCCCCTCCTCAAATATACCACTTACTTTTAAAAATAATTGTCCAAGTTAAAATGAAGTCTTTTCCAGTTTTTATGTAAGTTCTAGAAACTCAAAATCTGTGGTTATTGTTGTCAGCATTTCTTGGTGCAGAAGTGTTTGTAAATTAGGTGTTTGGAAACATATTTGGCTATATGTTGGCTATATTTTTTGTTATGAAATTATTTTAACTGTGAAAATTGTTACATATTTGATATTTAAAATTGCATATGGTTCTTTTTAAATTTATTTTGGTTACACTGACTCAAAGATTGGTAATTTCATGTTGCTAAAATATTAAATTATCTGAAATTATAACTGGTGACATAGAGCACAATTAACCAAAAGGTAAGATTTTTGCATACTTGTATATGAAATATGAATATATTTTATATATATGTTCATAACCAACACAAATATGTAAAAAAAAAAATCTTCCTGAAAATTTACTTCCAGATTGTGGAATAACAGAACAGGGAGAAGCAGAAGCTTATGTTGTACTAATGTTAAGAAGTGGCAGCACGTACCCTTTTGATAGTAATCAACCACTTGTGGGTAAAATTCATAGTACTGTGTTTGGATAAGAGGAATAAGAGGTTTTAGATTTATTCTTCCCAGTACTCCAAATCACCATCACCATTCAAAAGGACCATGTTGTAGTATGTTATTATACCAGTAATAATTATAATAATTTGCATTCCTGTATCATTTTCCTTGCTGAAGGATTCATAAGTGCCTCTAATTTACATGCAGCCTGCACACTTCTTTTTCATGCTCTCAGGCATGACAAAAAGAGGAGAAATATCAACACTGATAAGAATATAATCACATAGAAACAAGTAGATTCCAGTTTAGGACTATGGTCTGTCACTGGATGCCATATGTGTTAGCAACACGGTCCCATTTTGGGTTAGCAATGACCCACTGTTTAAGTTCAGATTGATTATTTTTGAGTGAAAACTGTCTGAAAATGAAATTCAGGGAAGACTCATACTTTATCCAGAAAAAAAGAACTGTAATGAGCAGCTGGGGGAAAAATGAAATAGTTACCTACTTACTTAGGTCTTACTGCTGCTTTGGAAATGGGTGAACGTCTTATTTCTCCTGTTTTAGGACTGAGCATAAGCAGTAAATTCTGGGAAGTAAGTAAGAAAGAATAAATAATTGGTCAAGTGCTGTACCTTTCATTAAAAAATATTTTAAAGAGAAGTAAAGAGTTTGGGAAAATAGATTATCAAAGTTCACCAATATAATTTAAGATTATGTGAATATAACTGCTAAATGCACATTGTTCAAGAGGTCGTTCTATGTGGATCCAACTGTTCAGTGTTTTAAGAAGTTTCAGTTCAAACCTGAAGGACAACATTTCTAAAATGAATTAAGATGAAAAGCAAACACTTCTTTAACTTGATCATGAACATAGTGCCCTGAAGAAAAGTTTGAATAGGGAAGCAAGTCCAGAGGAGGCCGTGAAGATGATCAGAAGGCTGGAGCACCTCTGCTATGGAGACATGCTGAGAGATTTGGAGTTACGCAGTCTGGAGAACAGAAGGGTCCAGGGAGACCTTACGGCAACCTTCCAATAAATAAAGGGGCCTGCAAGGAATCTGGAGAGGGACTTTTTTTTTTTTTTTTTTACAAGTGCAAGTAGTGACAGGACAAGGGGGGGTGGCTTTAAACAGAAAGAGGGTAGATTTTGATGAGATATCAAAGAAAAAGTCATTCACCATGTGAGGGCGTTGAGACACAGGAACAGGTTGCCCAGAGAAGTTGTAGATGACCCATCCCTGGAGGGGTTCAAGGCCAGGTTGGATGGTGCTTTGAGCAACCTGGTGTAGTGTAAGAGGGTTGGAACTAGCTGATTTTTAGAGTTTCTTCCAACCCAACCCATTCCATGATTCTAGGACTCCATTCTATGAACTAAACAAAGCAAAAAAATCTCCTTAAACAGAGATTTCAGCTGAAGATTTCCAACTCAAAAGAAAAAAAAAAAAAAAAAAAAAACCCTAACCCACCCCAAACAAAAACGAAACAAAACAAAACAAAGGAAAACACAAACCCAAAACATTTGACATTGAGCAATAAAAGAAAAGCATATGAGGTCAATGAAAAACTTAACATGAGCCAACAATGTGCGCTTGCAGCCCAGAAAGCCAGCCATATCCTGGGCTGCATCAAAAAGAGAGTGACCAGCAGGTTGAAGGAGGTGATCCTGCCCCTCTACTCTGCTCTTGTGAGACCTCACTTGGAGTATTGTGTGCAGTTCTGGCGTCCTCAACATAAAAAGGACATGGAACTGTTGGAACAAGTCCAGAGAGGGGCCACGAGGATGATCAGGGGACTGGAGCACCGAGCATCTCCCTTATGAAGACAGGCTGAGGAAGTTGGGGCTGTTCAGCCTGGAGAAGAGAAGACTGTGTGGAGACCTCATAGCAGCCTTCCAGTACCTGAAAGGGGACTATAGGGATGCTGGGGAGGGACTTTTCATTAGGGACTGTAGTGATAGGACAAGGGGTAACGGGTTAAAACTTAAACAGGGGAAGTTTAGATTGGATATAAGGAGGAGGTTCTTTACTGTAAAGGGTGGTGAGGGACTGGAACGGGTTGCCCAAGGAAGCTGTGAATGCTCCATCCCTAGCAGTGCTCAAGTCCAGGTTGGACAGAGCCTTGTGTGACATGGTTTAGTGTGAGGTGTCCCTGCCCATGGCAGGGGGATTGGAACTAGATGATCTTAAGGTCCTTTCCAACCCTAACTATTCTATGAATGCTGCAAGTCCAAGAAAGGTGTATGGCACCTTATTTGACTGCCAGTAGCCTCAAGTTCCTTTATTCCTTCTCTGGAAAGTAATTCCTAAATCACAATTTAAAAGGTCAAATCTACTTCTTGTTATCCAAAGAAATTCATTCCTCCCTAGCTGAAATATACATCCTGCACATTCCAGTGGCTTGGTGCTTTCACCTGCATCAAAGAAGTGAGAGCAGGATGTAACAGGCATAACCACTGCTCTACAGGTTTCAGACCAGTGCACTTCAAAATATAATATTAATAAAAAAAATCGGAAATTATGTACCCTGGAAGCAACTTGTCTGATTACTGCACAGTGGTAATTAGAGCTGCTTCAAAGCTACAGTATTCCTGTATTTTTAATACATATATACATATTGTAGACATTAGGGATGGTCACTTGGTGTCACCTGCTGCTGTCAGTAAATGGCTGGGTCATTGCCACCCTCCAGCAAACATTGTCCCTCTGCACCAGTCAGCTTCACAGAGCCCTATGATAAACACAGGTGGCACTGATGTATAGGTACCTGAGGCACAGGTATCAAAACAGCAATACACGAAAATGGCAGCAGCTGATTAGAGTAGTAGTAGCGAAATCCTGTTCTGGAAGGCAGAAGAAAGGATACTTTTTTCTGAAGTGCTCAAAACAGGTGCATTTTACAAAGCTTTAAGTGTTTTCATACTTTCCTTTGTGCAAATGTAGCTGAAAATGCTTTGAAGATGAGTTTTGCTTTTAAATGTCCTGAAAGTCATTTTCAAAGGTATAGTGACCATCCCTAATGTCTACAATATGTATATATGTATTAAAAATACAGGAATACTGGAACTGAAACTCCTAAAAATGATGATAATGCCAAGGTACTTTCACAGGAAGTTCTGCTTACAAGTTGCCATTTCTGTACAGTCGTATTGAAACGAGTATGGTGTTCTACACTTCGAACGATTCATCACTTCATATTTGACTAATTTTTGGTTTTGTATTTGTAGTTTATTGTTATTTATTCAACCTAGCTGGCTTAATTAAAAAACTCATTTTTAATTCAGCACTATTTAAAACTACTTATTCAGGTCATTATAACAACAAGAAGAAAATGATAAGACAAAGACAAGTAGCCTAACAGCCCACAATAATTGGATCCAATTCACAAACACAGCAGCAATCTAAGTAATTTCAAGAATTTTAGAAAACTTGAAAGACTATTTTTTTTTTTCTTCTAACAATTTTAGAAAACTTAAAAGGCTATTTTTCATCTGACAAGAATAAAGCATGAAAATTTGGCTTTCAAATCACTTTTTTTTTTTTTGGAGTCCAGCAATACTGACAGCTCCTATCAGCTGCAGTCTTATGGCTTAAGGAATATGCAGCAGCACTTGCTTAGTCTTTCATTCATTTAAATGAACAGGGGAAGTTTAGGTTAGATATAAGGAAGAAGTTTTTTCCTGTGAGGGTGGTGAGGCACTGGAACAGGTTGCCCAAGGAAGCTGTAAATGCTCCATCCCTGGCAGTGTTCAAGGCCGGTTTGGACAGAGCCTTGTGTGACATGGTCTAGTGTGAGGTGTCTCTGCCCACGGCAGGGGGGTTGGAACTAGATGATCTTAAGGTCCTTTCCAACCCTAACTATTCTATGGTTCTATCCTTCTATCATATGAAGGAAAAGTAATGTAGCCATTACTCAAAGTGTGGATGAACCATGTATTTGCATGTTGCCACAGTGACATCTTCCATTTTGGTCAGCAACAGGAAATGAGAGGAAAAGCAAAAGCTTGACAAATTAAAAAAGCATATGAAGCAGGATAGAGGAAGAAATAAATCGTCAGATCCCAGCTTCCAGGCTACAAGCCTTGAAGCACTATAATAAACCAGCAAGCCCCACATGGTTTCTAGTGTTTTCAGAAGTCTTGGAAACACTCATGCAAGGTTCCTGAGTTTTTCTTGAAAAGACAGCAAAAGAGCTTTCCTCCTCCTCAAGAGAAGCTTAAATGCTCAGATTGCCCCTGATGAAACATTCAGATAAATGTGATACTTTTTAGTTTTTATCACATGGCTTTGGAGCAAGGTGTATTTGTTAAACAGGACTCTGAGGCCATGGGAAATTCACCTGTCTACTGAAAAATCAAATCATGTTATGGCATCTCAGTCAACATGGCTCTGTTTCATTAAGCCATGAATTTTGCTTTCCTAATGGGAGTGTTTGCTGCCCAAAGGAGGTCTCATCTGTAAGGAAAGTGCACATACAGACAGCAAAAGGCCCAATTAGTCAGGTTTAGCAAGTCAAAATGGGGATGGGAAACCATACACATCTTCCCTCTTGTTGCTGTTTTCTAACTCTACTCCAGACTACTGGAGGTAATTTACTGTAGTGTACTATAAAATAGCTTATCAAAGACATTTAATCATATACACATGAACTAGTTACTTTCTGGTTTAGCTAAATCAACATGCAGATCCTTACAGAAGGACCATGGAAGGGAGTTTCTTGTGATCTCAGATTCCTGTGGTGCCTGTCTGAACGCATCAGGCTGAATTATCTCTATATAAGCATACTGAACAACTTGGTATTTGAAGACTGGTGAAAGAGTTGGACAAAGCCCTTTCATCCAGCCCATTAGCTCTTGGCACACACTGAATAGGATTGCGCATCTCACAATGAGTATCAAGCATCAATTTATAGGATCAGCAATCAGCTGAGTATTCCAAGAATGTATGCCACAGAGTCGTGTTAATAAACATTATTATGGCAAGCAAATTTGAAGGTTCACAGAGGCTGCAGAAAATTAATAAAATATTTGTCTATTGTCTGGAAGCAAGGAATAAACTAATACCAGTCACTAACACTGAAAGTTCAAAATATATGCTACCCCAGTCAGGCTAGTGAAAGAACCCAAGATCAGTAAAGTTTCACTTCTGTGATTCCCCAAAAATGGATTATGTTTCTTTACAAAGGACAGCTTTAAACCAAAATTTAGAGCCAAGCACTTTGTCATGTGGAATTGGAATAGGTTTAGGAAAAAACTAGCTGTCAGTAGTATTTAAAATTCTGCCAACAGCCAAGAGAAAAAAATAGGACCAACAGGCATGCAAGTTACAGGCCAATCTAAAGAAAAATCCTGGCTCTAGAAGCACTTTTAAGCAACAGAGGAGGAAAAAGGATTATGTATAGAGAAGTGTTTAAAGATAAAGCAAATGAAAACAGAAGGCTAAATTATTGTCCTCATTCACAGGAAATCCATGGCAGACCCAAAAACAGAAGCTGAAATTCTTGTTTTCCCTCCAGCCTTTTGCTCTGAGGAGATAGCATTTTTTAAAACAGATTGTTTTATGAACTGTATCCAATTTTGCTATCCAGTATGTCCTATAGAAGTGGTTTATTAAACTAAAACACCTTGAAAGCTAGCAGGCTCTTATGATTTCCAGTAAGTTTCAGCATATTTCTTGTATTTAAATATACAATAATCATTACATTACATAGTAAAATAGTAGGGACTGCAACTTACTGCATTTAATGAAACACACACACATACTCCACATTTTGTTATTTTTGTTATAAGTAAAATAGGAACTACCTACATTATTAAAGTTCACTGAACACTGTTTCCCATTACTTCCAAAATTACTAAACTAACTGTTCTGGTTAAAAGCTTCCAGGCTCATTTTCTGCCTCAGACTGATTTTTTGCTTTAGCTTAATGGAAGGGAAAATGTAAGGTTTCAGCCAAAATGGTTCAATCATTACTAAAAATTAGAGCAAAAGAAAATGAGGTTTATTTTTTCTTTAAGAACAGCCTACTTACCTTTTTCCAAAAAGTAGATACTGTTCTTATGCTTAGGAGCAGCAATTCTGACACAGGAAAAAAAGGCAGCTATTTACATTCATCATTTATTCACCCTCTGAAGATTCACCCAATTTGGCCAGATTATAGCCAGTTGAAAATTCCCAGTTAATAGAAGCTTAAAAGAAATTTGTTTCATTTTACCAAATCAGTTTCTTAAATAATCACTCCCCACTAGACATTTTGCAGGTGAGGGCACAGGAATGCAGTACTGTTGATGTATTAAGCTTTATTCACCTCACCTGAAAGCTTTGGATCTTTGACAACCACCTTTTTTGCACCTCAGAATTTGACTTGGTTAAACCTGATGTAAATAGAGAAGAATGAAAACTGTGTCAAAGGGGTGAAGGCAGGTATTGAGACTAAAGAGGAAAACAACACCTGGATATTAGCATGTCAATTTAGAAACTAATCAGACAGGAATGGCTCAGTAAAGAGACTCTGATTGAGACAGAGAAGACCGGGAATTGTAGCTGTGGGAGAAAATGAAATGAGTTGAAGATGGATTAAGGGAAGTTGGAGTTTACTTGATAAATAAACTGAGGCATAGTAGTAATTCCCATGTATGGTCATTCATGTTCAGTAAATATTAATCCAAACTGTAACAGGTACAGACAAAGTCCTTCAGAATAAGGAAGGAAATAGAAAGTCTATTTTAAAAGAAAACAGCAAAGTCTTGAATTGTCTAGGCTATGAAAAAGTTATTTTAAGGGATATGTCTGTAAATATTTTGCTACTAAGAGCTATTAAATGTATAGGACAAATTGAAACCTGAGTGTATATACCAGCTGCAAATAAATGTAGGCTATAAATTATTCATCAACTGTTGGAAAGAAGAAATCCTGAAACAGCCTTTCAAGTGGATTAGATAGGAAAAAAAGCAACGTATATATAACATGAGGTTTTGATAACTGGAGATTGGCATAAGTGACTCTGACAGTCACTGTTCTAAAAGAAAAAAATAGTGAGGTGTATCAGAGCGCACAGGAATAATACTGAAAAGCACCAGAAATGGGGACAGGTAGAGGTGGAGTTTGGCATGGCAGAGGTCAGTGATATGCTACTAATTGCAGTCTGAAAAAGTGTATTGACTTTGTGAAGACAGAGAATGGCGGCAGGAGTCAGTGAAGAGCAAGGTCAATGCTCATAATGTCTGGAGAAAGGAATGTGGCATGCAGAAATTGAAGATTTTTTAAGCAGGTACTCTGACATGAGAAAGTCTAGATTTCCCTGCTGGATTATACTGGATGCAGAGCTGGGCATCTTCCTCCAGATTTAAGACATAAAGGCAAAGTAGAAGGAAAACTCAGATAGCAATTGCATATGATGCTAAGGAATCTTCAGAATGTTTCTGGGCAATTTCTAGGCAAAAGACAAGAGAAATAACTGTGAAGAGCCTTCAGGATGGCAATAAGGCATTTATGTTTAGTGAAAGAAGATAGGTGCGATCAGCAAAAGGTTGAAAGTGAAAAGGAAAAAGAGGCCTAATTACATATCTATGTTTCCTTTTAAAGTCATGAGCACTGTTGTTTCAAAACCCCACTCAGCCTTCAGAAAATACTAAACACCTTTCCTTGACTGTACAAACAGATCTCAGAAGATCTGCATGTATATCTACAATTTTATTAAGAGGAAAGGATCACAGAACTGATTTGTGAAAATGCATCTATGAATAAACATTATGCTTGTACAACATAAAGCAAAACTTAAAAGATCATTTAGCTGTCATCTGTTGCCGAAGAACTCTTGTTAGTTATCCTGGTGGGCTTCTCCAATGTCAGTTATTCCTTCCACAGCCCTTGATACCACCTTCCTTCTCTGCTGCTCTTCCTTCATGGTTCAGTGACAGGTGTTAGTGGAATCCCTCATTTTCTACTGCAAATGCCCACCTGCAACTTCTAGCAACGTTGCTCTCTGTCTAGATTTGAACTGGTACATGGCACATGCTGTTTGTGTTTCTTAAAAACTGTGTCACCATTCTGCTACCCTTTTGCTCCCCTAGTTCAGTCCTAGCTCAGTGCCATATGCCCCAGCTATCGTGTCACCTGAAGGATGGGCATTGTCAGTGCAAGTGTATTGCACACAGTTGCCTTTACCAGCACGCTGAGAGGCAATAGACAGGTTTGTTGCATGACTACAGTGCATTCAGCACAACATACTGTGCCTGTGGCTACTTTTTGGGTCCAGGTGACTATCAGGAGGCAATGCACAGGACTGCTTCAAACAGTTCTTGTCCTTCTTAGTTTTTACCACACCAGAGCAGCCTAACTCACTTCTATGGTCCTAAAAAGAGAGAAGTAACTTCTTGGGTAACCTCAGAAAAAAAAAAAACAAACCCACAAAACAAAACAAAAAAAAACAAACCTAAAACAACAAAACCAAGCAATCCCAAACAAAATCCATGTGCCTCACTGTCAGTACAAATCAAAATCCTGCAGTCTCACATTTATGATTTGGCCATCAGATTCATGTGTAGTATGAGATCCAGAAGGAGAGAAAAAACCCGCAATACCTTTCTTAAACCTCACAAATCTTAAAAGACTGTACTATTCCCATACCAGGTGCTGAATTCCCAAATGTCTGGGGAGTCAGAAATGAGGAGAAA
Source organism: Pezoporus occidentalis (assembly GCF_034315485.1). Lineage (NCBI taxonomy): Eukaryota > Metazoa > Chordata > Aves > Psittaciformes > Psittacidae > Pezoporus > Pezoporus occidentalis. Next base: position 11,067,057 of record NW_026913748.1, on the reverse strand, counting down.
GGCCATGGTGATGGTTCATAGGTGCTTCTACCCTGAGAAGAGCTGTTTTGTGCCTTTGTTGCACTTATTTTATATTTACTTTTAGAGAGGCAGGGATAAGTGTGATAGTTTACATCCTGCCTCATCAGGAACCTCTTTCTGCAGGTACAGCAAGTACTTAGACTGTGTGAGAGCTTGAAAACATATTTTCTTTCTTATCCTTACATTTTTTAATCATTAGCAATCAGCATCAGTATGTCATTAACAATTCAGTTAATATGCATATTCAGTTTTCCCAAGTGTTTGGTTGTGATTAGATAGTATCTTGAGCCTTTTTGTGTACGCATTTTTTTGATTTGGATGATTGTGTCCCATGACCCATCCAAGGTCTTCAAAAGTATTTCTGATGTGGGCTGCTCTGAATAGTGTATTCAATGGATTTTCATGGATCTTGCATGAAAACTGGCTGGAGAGCCATACAGCAGGCAGAATAAATAAGAAATTTGGATCTGATTACAGCTCACGTGGGTGGCCAATTTTCTAGAGAAAGCCAAGTCTAAATCCCAGAACTGAACAAGATCAGGCTTTAGGCAATTATGGATTTGGCCATTGCACAGTCTCTCAGAATCAGTTGGAAAGATGTTGAGCTTTGCCTGAATTCTTCCCTTGCACTCTAGAAAGATTTCTCAGCATTTAAATACCAGATATAAATTTAATCAGAAGAAGCACAGGTAAAGAGAACCTGCAAATGTAGCTACAGAGACCTCCAGTGTGAAAGCTCAATTTACAATCTGTAATAATGAATTCTTGCTTAATAAACAGCTTATGGAAGGGATCAGACAGAGGCAGCCCAAGAACTACTCTGAATATTGGCAAGTTCACAGCACACTAAATGTTAAGTCAAAGGAAACACAACAATGTTATCTAAAACACACAAAGGGCATAAACTGATACGGATAATGGCAAATAGGCTATATAAATAATCTTAAGAAGATGTTATTAAAAGCCAACACTTCTGCACAGCCAATGAAAAGTGGGATACAGTGTTGTTTGCTATTTCCCTTTCAATTGGACTATAATGGAAACTACTTATTTCCCTACTCTTTCCCTGAACATCAAAACAGAGATTTCACTAGGACAAAATAGCTTATAAATGATGTTGGTAGTCACAATGTAGTGCTTATTGCTTATCTGAACCCACACATCTGAGTGCTAATAAGCACTCCCTGCCCTGTAACCCAACATGAATGGCAAGAGAAAATGAGTAGCAAGTTGCCCCAACACCTCCACCGCAGGCTGCTGAAAGGAGCAGCAGTTCATATTTCATGGTGAGGTTTTCTTGGGTGCTCTACCTTCCCTAAATTCTTTGAAAAGCAGAATTCTGACACCAACATCTTAATACTCCTCACTATTGTCTTCTTGCCACTAGAGGAAATTCTTAGCATGAGCACCCTCATCATATCTCCCTAGGGAGAAATGTAGGCATTGTAGGAGACAGTTATTGTTTGAACCCAACTATGTTAGATACTGTAAATGAAAAAGAAAGAGAGATAGAGGTATTTCTGTTACGAAGACGTTGCAGAATTTTAAAACACTTTCTCCAACAGCCATAACAAGAGAAGAGATTCAGTCCTTTGCCACTGCTTCTGAAAAACAGCAATGAAGCAATACAAACTGTTCCCCAATTTTCCCTGCCTTTAATGTCCTTTCCATGAAACTTAGCCCTCCAGGGTCCAAGTTACATTTCCATAAGATAGAAAACCTTGGCATTAATTACTATTTCACAAGTAACTCTCAGTACCATTGACTGGACAAAAACGGATGTACAAGTCCCAAGAGAATGTTTCCAGGAACTGGAAACAATTCTTATTCAAAGTCTAGTATAGAAGCTTAGTTCTGTTCATTGTCATTCATCTTCTAGAGCAAATATAATGAGCATTAATCTTTTCTTACAGCGACAGAAACAAACATAAATTGGTTGATATTAGTAGAGCTACTTCTGGAATAAGATTCAAATCAAGACCAGTCTTCACTCTTCATGTATAACAAAGTATTCCTTCTTTTGCAGTACGACATAGCTACAACACGGCAATTTTCATCTGTGATGTGTGAATTTTAACGATGATTATTTACACAAATTGAGATCTTTCCCCTTTCGTGACTGACACACAGCAACAGTACAGCTAACAGCAAGAGATTAATTTCCTCTTTTCTCACTCAGAAGTCAATTGCTATAGGAAAAAGAAATGCTACTTCTAAGAGGGCCATGCAGAGAAGAAAAACTGTGGGGTGTGCTGCTGGTTTGATGGATTTTATATTTTTTTTTTTTAACATGCCAAAACAAAATGCAATTGCTCTTCTGTTCATGGATTTTTATTAATAAACAGCTGATGATGCTGCTGGCACCTTGCTTCTGTTATTGAGATGAGTCCTTCCAACTTCTAACTGTGCTGATGTTTTCTCTTGGGAAGGGATAGGGTCTGCAAGAGTTCCATTAGACTAAAAGAGAAACATCTGCTTGGATTATGGAGCAATATATTGGCCAAGCAATAGGTTAACTGCAGCTGGTCAGCTCTGCCCTATCTTGTATGTGTCATGGAGATCAAAATGAATTAGCATTTACTGGTTTTCAGTGAATTCTTCTAAGGAGATATGATTCAGATTCAGAAGATGAGTATGTTGGCCATTTTCCTTTAATATAGCATTGAGTTACAAGAGTACATTTTCCAGAAAGACAATACTGTTGAACTATGAAGAAGGCACAGAGGCAAGCTGTTACTGCTTTTTTTTTTTTTTTTTGACTAGACATGGAATTCTAAGTGACTGCATTCAAAACCAGGCTAGAAAACTACCAGGGTGGACTACCTTAGGGCAACTAAGATGATTAAGGGAGTGGAGCATCTCCCTTATGAGGAAAGACTGAGGGAGCTGGGTCTCTATAGTTTGGAGAAGAGGAGACTGAGGGGTGACCTTATAAGTGTCTATAAATATATAAAGGGGGAGTGTCACGAGGATGGAGCCAGGCTCTACTCAGTGGCAAACAGTGATAGGACAGGGGGTAATGGGTACAAACTGGAACACAAGAGGTTCCACTTAAACTTGAGAAGAAACTTCTTCTCAGTGAGGGTGACGGAACACTGGAACAGGCTGCCCAGGGAGGTTGTGGAGTCTCCTTCCCTGGAGACATTCAAAACCCGCCTGGACACATTCCTGTGTAACATTATCTAGGTGTTCCTGCTCCAGCAGGGGGATTGGACTAGATGATCTTTCGAGGTCCCTTCCAATCTCTAGCATACTGTGATACTGTGATACCTGAATGTTGTTTTGGCTCTAAAACACACTGGTGGTCACTAGTTGTAGCATTGAAAAATAGCATTGTCAATAAATAAAAAAAGTTCTGCTCACGTGATTTGGAATCACCTCTACATCATGAGGTGCTTAATAGTTTCTGTTCCACATAGAAAACTATGACACAGTCTCTGCTTCCTATGAAAGATTAGTCAGACTTAAATGTGTTTTTTTCCAAGGAGATTATTTCTAACTTCATGGAAAAGGCAGCCCTTAAAGTACTAGCTATGAGGATTCACGATTTTTAATTCCATAATTCATAATTCAAAAATGTACTATTCCATTTTATAACAGCGAAACTCACTTAAAAAAAAAAAAACAGCTCTGTAAAAAAGGAGCTTGATTAATTTCTCTGTTACATTGCTTTTCACTCCATCATTTACACTAATAGTACAACCCAGACTGGTTAAGCTGATGTTACCTGCTTAACATAGGTTGTTTTAACATAATTAATTGTCAAATCTTAACGTTTCTGGATATATCTGCAGTACATTGACAGTGTAGGTTAATTGGGATAAAAGAGAGCGGGGAGATAAAAAAATTCTTGTATCTGTAAGTTTGCTCTGCACTGGCTGTGTGTCTTAACCTGCAACCCAAACAGAGGCATATTTATTTTGCTACATATGTATGCTTTTATAAGGTGTTTTGGGATTCACTGGTATGGAAAAAAATATTATTACCTGCATGGCTTTTTTCCAAAACTTACAGAAGAGAGAAATTTCTTGTGGAGTGCAAATGTGAATTTCCATACACTGCCATCAAAATACTTTTTTTTTTTAATATAGAGCTTCAAGGATTTTCTGACTTCTTCCTCCCTGTAGATATAATAGCAGCATGTTATTTCAGGCCTGCCATATGCAACTTTCACACCCAAATCAGTCTTCCTTAATTTTGTGTCAAATGACACAAAGACTATAGTACTAAAACAGACCCTCCTCTTTTCACTCTGTGAAATTTATAGGCCCACTAGGAACAGCAACAGAGGTATAATAAACTAGCAGTGCAAATACACACACATTTTACAGAAGAAAGTTTTATAAGCAGAAAAAGCAATCAAAACGACCCATTATAAAAAGACACTTTGCGAGTCAATCCAGTAGAGACAAGAAAAGCCCTCTGATCAATGGCGGAAAGAAACACCAGCACTTGCATTCATACTTTTCTTGTTGCTAGTGGTGTCAAGAAGCAAAATTATCACTTTGTTATTGTTTTTAAGATTAATATTAATCTACCGTAATTTTTTTAAATATTACTTCTAGCAGATTGAGAATTGTAACACCCCCACCATCTGCTCTAAACTCAACACTTGGATGGCTTAGTTTTAAAACCTTGAACAGCTATCAGCTTCTATGTCAGACTACAGGATATGTTTTATAGTCTTCAATTTCAGAACCTCAGTTAAAGATGTTTTGGATTATATTTCAGGTTTCAGTGCATTTGCTCATGTTTGTCAGCATCCTATTATATATGTTTTATACCAAATCTTCTCTTTTGATTCTATCACTTCTTACAATATTTTTTCTTTCTTTTGTTTTGTCAAAGATACAGATGGTTCCAATTAATGTCTACTTTAATTTATCTTAATAAAGCCAGTATACTGCTTTTAAGGAGTGTGGTACAAACCTATACTGTTACTGACTGTGAGGCCCTGCCCATCCCTTACCACTTTTGAAGCTTCAGACTATGTTGTTTTAGATGATAACCATCCTTGAATTTCCCCTGAATTTGTGAATGACTCAAGGCAAAAAATTCAGGAGACAGGACATAACTCTTTTCTTTTACATGTATCAAGAGACTGGTATTAATTCTGGAAAGGATATCTGTAAGCTAAGAGTAAAAAAAAAAAAAAAAAAAAAATAGAAAAAAAAGAACCACATTTAAAAAAGCATGTTTTAGTAAAGAAATATGATTTTTTGCTAGCATTACCTTGGTATGAGGGAGACATATTATACTATCCAGCTGGAAGAAGCAACTGCTGTTCTGTAACAAGGGTAACCCTGAAAACACCAAAAACATTTGGAAGCAAATTTCCATTGAGTAATGTGGCATTTGAATTAGGGGTTTGGTTGTCTTTCTTCTTCTCATACAACTCAATCCAACCCATTCAATCCAGTGGATGTCAGAGAGGGCACTCTCACACACTACAATAAAAAATGGTTTACCCTCTACGGACTCCAGCCATAATCATCTAACAGTTTTTTCTCGACATGCATGTAAGGAAACTCTGGTTGACAATTTAGATATTGTCCAAGTAAAAAGTGAGTGAAGGATTCTGACAAATTCAGCTTGGGTTTATTCTTCTTTATTTTTTTTAATTTTAGTTTTTTAAAACTCTTGAGAATCATGAACAGAACACTGAAAGCTACTTTGTAAAAAACTCAACAAGACTCAAAGATTTGGCCAAGATAGAATAGTTTCATTCCTATCATCAGGTTTTCTATTATTTGTGCTTTTGAATGGGTTTTTTTAGGCCGGAAGAAGCATTATGATGTCAATTTTATGCAGAGATGGAGTGCTGCGAAGAGATTTGCCCAAGTCCTCACAGAAAACTATCTTCAGGACTGCGAATGCAGATGGTAAAACTCAACTTTTCTCCAAGAAACATTTCTCTGCTGTTAATAAAAATTTGGAAATTGGCATCATGCACCAATCTTGATTTCATTTCCTGTTGGAAAAACACAGGCAAATCATGCTACTAGCAAAAGTTCTTGGAAAATTAATGAAACCATAAATCACATACACGCCTGAAAAACAAACTGATAAAAATCCTAGGAAGATTAAAAAAGTGTGAGTTTACAGGAAAAACGTTTCTGAGAACAGAAGGTACTTTGGTGTTTTGCAGCAATTTGTTTATAACCAGAAATGGATATCATAGAATATTATTATTGGATTCTAGATGCTGTGTTCACACTCCTTGGATGGCATTCTCTGGCAGGCAGATCTACGCAGTGGTCGGAGAGTGTCAGTGCAGCATAGATGCTAGCAAATGTGAGTGAGTGCAGAGTTGTTCATATGCCACCTTCGTTGGAGTGCAAATCATACTAGCCTGGTGGGAAGCACCAAGACCCAAGCAAGCTAGGGAATGGTGTTGCATGCTGGAGTCACCCCAACTGTAGATTAAGAGATCCACAGAGGTCAGCTTGATGGAGATGACTTGGAGCACTTAAAAAGCAAGATAATCAGGTGTAGGAGGCCATTCTGGAGTAGTCTGAAAGCATAAGGCACATTTCACTTGGGATAGCAGTAGAATGTGGGTAGCATTCCCCACTGAATTTTTACACAGTTGGTGTTGCATTAAGCTGTTTGCTTATAAACAACACAATTAGGTAATAATTAGATGTTGAGATGTGAGTAGTTGCTAGCACCAAAGAGAATCAGCTTTCATTTCTGTAAGAGTAAGGTCTGGCACCTAGAAAAGCTGCACATAAGTGGAACATAAAATCCACAGCCTGTCAAATCCAAAACTATTTCTTGCCAAGATATTCAGCTTCATGGGAAAAAAAACCCAACACATTTTTTAAAGGTGCATTCAGATATAAAAACTAAAATTATCCTAGTAGCCAAAAGACAGAATATTTTGAAGCTCAGACCACTTACTTCAATGCTACATTTGCAATTCTAGTATAAAATGTATAAATTTTGTATACATTTTATGATATATATATATAATATATATACAATGTATACATTGTATAATATATAAATTGTATACATTTTTGCAATCTCATAGGATTTCCTTCTGGTTTAGAGCTGCTTAAAATTTAAAGAGATATACCTTTAAATCTTCAACTAAATATCACAAATTCCATTGGTGCATAAATATTATAAAAATGCACACTGCACAAATACAAGTAGGCAGGATACTCCCCAAATAAAACTATTACTTCCTGTTCATGAAATAAAGCAAAAGCCAAAGGATAAATGTAAAACATGGACTATGTAGCAATAATGACAAAATTCATAGAATCAGAATGGTTTGGGTTGGAAGGGACCTTGAAATCGTCTTAGTTCCAGTCCCCCTGCCATGAGCAAGGACACCTTCTGCTAGACCAGGTTGCTCAAAGTTCTTGGTCTCTCATGAGTAGTCTTAGGAATTCAATTAATTTTAATTGTGGGGCAAAATATATTTATGTGACTTGCAGCTACAGTATTTTGCCTCAAGGATGTGAGACAAAATACACAGCAGTCAGTGGAAAGATTGTAGCTGGCTTTAATGGGCTTTGGACAGGGTCCATAACGTGTGAGGCATATTCATTGACATTAGCCAACTCCAGTCAACTTTGTAAAGACTCTTTGTCTTTGGAGGGACTGTAGACCTAGGTCTAAAAATCATTTATGATTAATATAAAAGATGAAGACCTTGCTGAAATGCATGCCAAGAAGAGACACATGCACAAAAAAATCTCTAAGAGCCTGCAAATCTTCAGGTACCAAATGTCAGGGGGGATCTGCATGGCTCCCAAGTGCTAAATTCCATCAAGCAGCACAATAAAAATGTTTTACTCCAGCAATTCTGTGTGATGCATGAGCCCTCTCTTTTAACAGGTGAAGACCAACAAGTTCTTTTGATGACCAACATCAAAAGAAGTTGGTCCAGCTTTCAAATAAAAATATGGCTGTTAGGGTTAATAAATTTATTCTGCCATAAATATGCAGATTATAGTTAGGAGAATGAAAGAGCAAACAAGTATTGGAAAACCTAAATGTTAGAAACATATATATCACTTACTTTTCAATTCACATTGTCAACATTTCAGAATCACAGTAACTGTGTCTGTAAAACTGTTAATGTTTAGCACAAAATTGGAGTTTGTTTCCCTATGCTGTAGCAATAGTTCTGTGGCAATTCACCTCCAGAATTTGCACTCCAGGTGTTTTTCTTCAGTTTTGTTACCATTTACTTTAAAAAATGCAATGATTTGTCAGAAGCATCATTGTGTACTGCTCTGAAGTCCAAGGATTTTTATTTTCGTAGAGACCAAGAACACCCACAAAGTATCAAACTGAACAAATCAGAAGAAGCATATGGCAAGAATCCAAAAATACAGTCAAGAAAATGTGCAAAATAGATTTACTTAAAAGGAAAATGATACTAAGATCAGTTCCAGTTCAATGCAAATCTTTCTAAATAGGCAGTTAAAAGCTGGCTCAGGTATTTTATGAGGAAATTCATGTCTTACTATATCCCACGATGAATTTTATTTACAAGAGGTATAACATCCCAGAAAGGTATTTTTGAAGGAATTCCTCAGTTTTCTTCTGCACAATATTGTTCATGTAACCAACATTCATTCTGCTGTGTGAAGAAAAGTAATAGAGCAGAAAAGTGAAGCTTCTCTCCATCATTCAGTTCTAACACGCTTCTGTCATTGACAAACCTATATTTTAGTCACATACTTAATAGTTAAAATATGCATCTCAGTGTCTTCCCACATGCAAGTCATAAAGCAACCCAAAAACCTGAACTGAAAGAAAGCAATTAATAAGCTGCCTATCCCTGGCTGTCAGCTATTTGTCCAGGTGCTTAAAGTGCCATATCTGAGCACTCCACAAAGATTAATGTGGTTTTTTAACACCTCTGTTCAGAAGTGCAGATGCAATCCAAGGAAAAGCAAACTGCTCACACCAAGTCAAGAAAGCTTGTCGGGGTGAAAATTGAGCACAGGTCTCCGAGCCCCAGATGTGGTGCCTCAATGATTCTCTCTGGATGGCCATTTCTCTCTGTCTGACCCTTTTCCTCATCTCAACAGGAAGATTCTGCAAAATTCAACAAAAATCATAGTAAAAATGAGCAGTTGCAGTCCCTAACCAGTAAGTTCTGCAGCAGGATTAATAATACCACATACTAATGCATGGTTAGAGTGTGTTTTTACTGCTATTCCCATCAGTAACCATCAGTTATGGCTGGTAAATTACAATGTAAACCACCTGTTCTATTTAAGAATGTATTTTCCTTTCCCTACCTTCACTCCCTTCAAAAACACAAAAAATCCAAAATAAAATAAGTTTCAACTGCTACTGAAGTAGGCATTCATTCAATTAAAATCAAGAAGTAACTGAGAAAAGTTTAAGAGCCCTAAGGAAACAAGGTTATTAGCAAACCCATACCTTCACCTGTCCTTGAGAATTCTCAGAATTGCCAGTTTAAACCTCGGACTTCACAGAGAGGTACCTGGCAGAAGAAATTCAAACTGGTCAAGTAATAGACACATGAAGCAAAAGCCAGGATGGTCAGACTCTGCTTTCATTCATCTGCTAACATTCCATTTTAATGCTAGGAATTCACTGGATCCCACTGCGCCATATCTTTTTCAGAGATTATTTTTATGTTTCTATTGACACTGGGTTACTTTATTAAATTCTAAAATTGCAAAATACATAAATAACAAGTTCTTAATTCTGTCAGTCATTTCAAAGGTACAGAGGGAGGATATAATGTGCCTTACTGCACTTATAATTGTGCTTTTAAGGTTTTCACAGATTTCCTTCCTGAAAATATGATGCATTCCTTTTTTTAAATTTTGCAGTTTTTTTCAGAAGAGGAATAAACAGACAGAAGAGAGAAACTGAGGAATTTTTATGATGAAGAAGAACATTCTAAGCATTTTAGGATTCTTATGCTGGTAATTTCTGTCTCTCACATCACCTCTTTGTCACATCCTCCCTGTACCTGGGCTTTGATATTTTGAGAAATGCAAATATAACTAGGAAAGCAACTGCATGAAAATTAACAGAAGTTAGATGTTAAGACTTAGCTGCCATTTGGGCAAATAATTCCATCCTTCTATAAAGTATGAGTTTACATCTCTTCAAACAACAGGCTTACAAAAGGAGCAGTTTTATTGTTCCACCTCACCTTAAGCTTAAAAACTGCCCCCCTACGGCAGCAGGATGAAGACAAGAATTTAGGATGCTTTTTAAAAATAAGAGATTGAAGTGGGCCTGCTGGTATATCTCATCCTCTCTCTGCAACTGTAGGCAAACACATAATCCCTTTCTTAAACAGTAGTTTATGAAATCCTGTGTTAGCTAAATTAGGATTTGTGTTTTATAAGATTAGCATTTTTGTTTTTCCTAATGGAAAACAGTTTCATTACATTAATCTTCCCTATTGTCACATATTGTCTTTTAGTTTTCAGTTAATTTTTAATTCTGGCCCATGTACATTCATGTCTGTTCACACTGGTGAAAGCAAGAGAGACATGAATGCTAACCAGTTAACACACTGGTAGTTAGGACACTCATGCTTGATCAGGCCTGCAATCTGAATATGAGTTATCACATTTTATGCAAACACTCTAACCTCTGGGTTAGCAACTTTTCTAGGACAGGCATCCCCAGCTCCCAGCCCCGGTTCTAGTCCCACCAAATTCTGCCTTAGACTCAAAGTATCTGTGTTGTTGAAAGTTTTATTAAAGCTGGAATATTTCAGAGAAAAACTTCATGGTTCAGATCAATTGCCACTTTCCAACACACATATAAACCATTTCAGAACCTCATTCATTACATAATTAAATTTTTAAAGGTACCTCAGGGAATAAGTGGAGTCCAGTCATGTTTTCAGGGAGATCTCCAAGATTACTGATTTACTGTGGTTATATTCCCAAGTAGCATGCAGCATTCTACAGGCTATGATTTGCTGAGCAACTGAAAGTATATTTGTTTACACCTTTATTTTCAGCCAGTCCATATGAGCAAGATCAAACATTGCTGCCATCTTTTGACTAAAGTACACTTAGCTCTCTAAAGGGCAAGGAAACATTGGGTCATAACTGACAAATACAAGCATTAGGCAAATTATTTATTTGTGCAAAGAGGAGAACACATCTCTTTTTAATAAAGAAGAGCCAGGAGACTGTAAAGACCCTATTAACTTTATGCACTAGCTTTAATCAGATACTGGACTGCGTTTAGTGCTGAATTTTCCTCACATCTTTTTCAATCAAGTGAAAACCGAAAGTATCATGAAGGTGCTTCTGCCTGGGAGACTGGATTGGGTATCTTTAAAGCAAAACAATCTGCCCCTTTTCCAGTATTGCTCACAGTTGCTTTTCTCAAAAACAAGAGTGTGCATGGGAAGAACTGTGACTCTGTGAAGTTAGGGCTAGGTCTCAGAAACATAATCCAACCCCAAAATGCCTGGTGAGCTATAGGGAGGTGATGATTAATTTCTGTGGAAGTTTATAAGTCATGAAGGGCTGAGGATTATTTCCTCTTTGCTAAAGGTCAGCTTTTACACAACCTATTCGCAATGAGCTCCGTTTAGTGTTGTGAGCAAGCATAACTCAAGTGCACCACAGGAGCAAGCAGAAGTAGATACTCAGTGTGAACACTCCACTGAGACAACAAGCAACTTTCAACTAAACAGTTACAAAGGTCTTGTGCAGTAATTTCCCTTTAAACAAGCTTACACCATGATCAGGGAACGTCAAATTTCAGAGGAAGTTTGTTTTTGCAAGCTGTTGAATGTGATAGGGTGTTTTTCTTTAAATCATAAATCTGCTGACTTTTGCGGAAGCTTTTGGAAACTATGAAACATGCAATTGTTTGTGAGGGGTTTGCTGAAAAATGCCTGATAGTTATCTTTGAATTATTAGTCTAACTAAACAAGAGGGGTTGAATAGCTGTTGGATAGATATTTTTCAGGGAAATACCTGGTTGTGCCTGCATCATCCATCTATACTTCCCAGCTCTCCTCAAAGCCCAACAACAAAAGCTGCTTTGGGCCTCACTGAACTACTTGGATAACAGTAAGGGATTTAAATGCATTATAAATATACTGTGAGGAATCTCTGCAAGTATGGAGTTAAAATAAGTCCCTTGCCTAGTCCAAAACCCTACAGTGAATGATAGCTTTGGCTTATCTCTAGAAAGGCAATTTAGGGCTTCTCTCTGACTCCCAGCATCCCTTAAATGGTCACTGCAAGACCAGAAGTGCTGAACTTTTCATACTTTAATGGCAGCCTTATACAAAGGAAAAGTGGATTCAGACTTGAGAAGAAAGGGACAGAAGATCTAAAGAGCATGTAGGACTTCTCCCCCCCCACCTCCCACCCCTACATATTACAGGATTTTTCTTCAGTGTTACTGATGGAATTAGGGTTTTTTCCTCAGGGATAAAAATCACCTCAGCAGAAAGAGTCAGTGGACAAAAATGATACAGCTTTCCAAATCTACATAAATCTCAAGGGTTTAATTTTTTTCTTCACCTTCAATTATTCCTATTACCAATTAATCCAAAGAAATTACAATCATTGGCCTATCCTTATCTGACATTAGCTTGTACCAAGCTTAATGTGCTTTATAAGCATGAGCTCTGGCTCACAGCTGCTGTGGAACAGGCAAGCTGGTTTTATGCTCCTTTAACTGAAAGGGAAGTTAAAGCAAAAGAGAAATTATATACCTGATGATAATCTCCCAAAACCCAAAGAAACATTGTCTGATATCTCAGAATGGAAGGACAACTGGAAAGGAAAGCACAAGAAAGGTAAGAAAGTGGGGTTTGATTCGCCTCTCCAAAACTGTGCTAAGGACTCTGGGATAAGCAGAGAAAAGGACATGTCAACATGGGTTATTTCTAATTTTTTTCAGAGAGCAGTCAGGTTGGGAAACCACAATATGTTCTTTTCAGAAAAAAAAAACAAAACAACAAACAAACAAATCATTATGCTAGGTTCTGATTAAAGAAAATTAGTAGAAACTTGAATTTCATTTCAGAGTTTCCGCTTTTCTATACTGATGAGGATGATGCTTGGTTGTGTTATAAATTTAACGTAACTTATGAGAAAATTCAATAGGCTAAGCATGCCAATGGTAGTTTCTATAGGAAACAGCAAGCAAGAAACCATGTAACTATTACCACATCTGATCAATTTGAAGCTTCCAGACTGACCACAGCAAGGTCACATGAGGAGGACAAGTACCAAATGGATGCCTCACAATTTCTAGTGACAGGCTTGCTTTTACCTGGTTGTTCACCACACCTATTGCTTTCAGTCCCATTGAAATAAGGGTGGAAAAGACCCTTCTCTAGACAAATAATCTGTTATTTCTTGGACAACTTTTATTGTCAGTTATAAATCAGAATAAGCAATTGTTTCCAGTATCTTCTGTTTTCAAATGTTTTTTTATGAACTTTGATATAAACTCTATTATTTTCAGTGTAGACCAACAACAGATTAAAATTAAATGCATATGCAATAAGTCATTTTGTAATGTTACAAAAATAATATATTTGAATTAGTCTAACTAGTTCCTATGAAGTGACCTAAAACTTTGTCCAGGATTTATAACTTCTATAAATTGGCAGTGGTAGGAGTTAGCTGAAAAATATGAAACAATTGAATGCTAGTGTTAAAAACATTTAATACTATATTTTTCATTTCTTTTAAACGAGCATGGCTATAGATTTCCTGCAGGAGACATTATTTCCCACACAGTACAGAAATTACCTCTGGGACTTCATTTTACTCCAGACAAAGCATGAATTCTTTTGCAGTGCATGTGAATTTCTCTGCGTGTGAGTGCTATTTATCATGCAATAGGTTATTTAGCCTCCTGCAGTTTACAAATAATAGACGGAAGTTCTTATTACTTCACTACAATGGTAGCTTTCTAAAGTAGAGAAGTAAACCAATTTGCAGTTTGAAATAGGGACCAGTATTTCATTGACTACTTTTGTCAGACCAGGACAAGGAATACTCTTTTTTTCTCTTTTTTTTTGGGGGGGGGAGGGTGGTGGGGGGAAGGATAAAAGTGCTGTGTCATAATGAAATAAGATGATCCTAAATGGTAAAGAGGTTATGGCAGAGGCAACAACTTTAATCAGTGTAATGCTTATAAATGTATTTCATTATTGATGCTACACTTGTAAGGTATAAGCTATCATATAGAAAGAAATGAGTTGTTCAGTTTCTGCTGCCTCTCACCCACTGCTACCTATGACAAAACTTATGAAAAGATGGTATTATTTTGCCAAACCAGAGGCTGGGTCACAGGGTTCATGTTTATGGCTCTGTCACCAGGTTAATCGGTTGACTTCAGTGTGTTTATCATAACTGCATTAGTAAAATTGTGACATTAACATTTCTTCTCCTCTTTCTTCTTTTTGTTCAGATTGCCAGCTCTTCCCAACAGTCTCCCATAGAAATGACCTCCTGTTTGCATACATAGAATTTCATTTAAATGGCTGAGAGAAGTAGAAAAGAACAGGCTGCATAGTTAGAATGAAGCTCTTTGTAAATACGGAGAATTTTGCCTAAGTTTTCTTGCTCATCAATCAGAACAAAAAAAAATCATCCAAAACTTCTGCAAGTGCTGCTACTGATAAAATAATGATGATAATGAAAAAGTATCAGCTTCCCAGGGAGAAATTACTACAGAATTTCAACAAGAAAAAAGGTTCAAATGAAACATTAGGGTTTCTTGAGGTTTAGTATATCTCTATCTGGCTCTTCTAAAGAAAGCACGTAGCTTGAACTTGTAATTTTGGCTTCTTTTGTGCCACCACTATTTTAAATGATTAGATTACATACAATACCAATTTTAAAGAATGAACTGCAATGAAATGTGAAATTTTTCAGATTTTTTGTCAATTTAGGAATTTCTAAAATTTTGCATTTCCCATCAGAAATTCTGTTTACTGGCCAAGATTTTAGCTTCCTTTTTTGGCCCATGGGTCCAGACAATGGAAAAACTCCTGAAAGTCATAATGGACTGACTGAAAAGTGAGAGATTAAAAAAACAATACCAAAAGAGATCACAAACAAAAACTGCAATGTAAATATATTGAGACATGTGCAAATTGCCTGATAACTGTCACTATTTCTTTCCATTAAGGGCCTAGCATGGGAATTTTAGAGTAGTGTAAGAATATCCTTCAGTGTGAAGGCTCTTGATAAAGAGCACAAATATGGCACCAACAGCTTGCAAAACCTGCTAATTGTACATTAAGATTGCCATTTTTTCACACTGGTTTGACCACTGTGTCATCACCTACCTTAGTCAGATAAAAACTTTCCCAGGACACTTCTACAATAATGAATTACAGAAATGATGAAGGCACAGTCATAAATCCACCACGGAACAACATCATGCTCCTTTCCCATTGGCTATCAGAAACAGCTGTTGAAACAGATGTAATGTAAACTGTGTCTCTGTCACACATACTTTTAGGATGTGATGTACTGGCCAAAGAAGGATACAGATTTGTTTATCATAAAAAAGAGACAAGAATACTGACCTTGAAGATCAGATTAAGTATAAAGTGGCCTAAAATAACAAACAAAATGTATGCCATATCTATGCCTCAAGATTGTACATGAAATTCATGAGCAATTCCGGAGATGCTGATCCTCAAAAAACGTATTGAGAATCCAGATGCCAAGAATATCCCAAAGGAATTTTGGATATTCAACACCTTTCAGGATCACTCTGATGAAAAAAAAAAAAAGAAAATCAGAATGCTCCATTAGATTGTGTGAAAGGGCTTAATACTGATAGCTGGCTGTGCTTTATCTTGATTTTAAAGGGCTAATTTCTGGAGCAATAAAGACTTACCCTCAGTTGAGGAGGAGAAGGTTAGGAAACACTTAAACAAATGGACCATACACAAGTCCATGGGACCTGATGGGATGCAACCATGAGAGCTGAGAGAGCTGCCTGATGTTTTGTTTCTATATTGTCTGTTAGACCCAGATAAGCAGTGTCTATTTTCTCTAAATACTTGCATGAGGTTTTTCATTTATTTTTTCAGCCTGCTTTGTGATCCTCCCATATTCAGTTTGTAAGTAAAATAACGCATCTGAGTTTAATTAGTGCAAATTTTAATCTCAAGTTTAAATACTAATGGAAAACAAATTTGAAATCTTGCTTCCACAAGCAGTTTCTCTAGAAACATAGGATCAAAATTATGTTTGCCTAGTCAGGGATATACAAATCTTAGAGATAGTGATCAGTCATAATCCATAAACATAGCTTGAATTCCACCCCTTTAAGATTAAAAAGGCTGACATGCCAAAAAATAAAATTCACCCAAAGTAGATGTAGCTTTCTATTCCTTTAGGAAAGAACCCCATAGGAGCTGCTTTTGTGTATTACTTACACCTTATGAAGCTGCAGATTCATTAACTAATTAATATCTGCCCAATACTAGGCATAAAGAAAATATGCATCTTATTGCACATTTTTTATATCTATAAAAGTTGAGTGACTCACCCTGGCTACACACAAAACAATGGCAAACCTACTCAGAAACATATAGTGTCTAATCTAATAAGTCACATCTATATCTTTTTGAACTTCATTAATAAATCAGCATTATGATCACTGAATAATAAAGATTGGATTGCAATAGCCATATCTGCACTGTTGTCAACTTCCTAACTATAATCAAAGTTCAAAGACCTTTCCAAACATCTACATTCACTCTAATGTGTATTTTGAGTTAACCAAAATTTATCCCCATAAAAAGAAAATTCCTATTTTCAAGACTTATGAGACACTTACTTACACAGTGATAAGATTTGTGCTAACCCACTGCACAGCAGTGTATCTTACTCTTGACGACCTCAAGGGCATGTGTTATATTTCAGAAATCCCAAGACTTCGGTGGTTGATTCAATCACAAGCCTTATCTCTTTTGAAATCAGTGGCAACATAAAGAGAGATATACTTATTTTTTTAAGCCACATGTATTACTTAGAGAAAAAACACATTTGATAACATTGTAGAAAACTGGGAGAGAAGATAAATGATATTTTTTCCTTTGAAATTCCTTGGTATTAATATGAATGGTGTGAAAAAGAAACAGTCTTATGAAAAGAAATAGCACATAGCAAGCTATTGAGACTTTTATATCAAGGAATGCAAGCTCTGTATCAATCACTCCATAGCCTCTGTTTTGAGTGATGCCAAAACTTCCTGAATGTTGCGTATCTGCTTCACATTTTACATACTATTAAAATTCTGGGCACAGGAAATAAGTCAAAATGGGAGAAACGAACAGTGTTCAAGGATATCAATAGTTTTATGTTGATTTGATTTACACAGTACAAAGGCAATACAAAACAATATGTACTGATCATCAGGTTTCAAAAGAAATAAGCAGGAACTCATGCCACAGGCATAAGAATGTACTGTAGGCATGCTCTTTCAGTAGATTTTATTGTAGTCCAACATTTAATGTATATAACAGTACAGCTAGTCAGAACTGATACAAAGCTCAAGGAAACTTAAAATATAGTTCAGAAATGTGATTATTATAGTTCCCACAGTTGGACAATATTTTGATTGCCTATGTTGCTTCATAAAAGAAATAAATGATATTTCAGGAATCATTCTACAATGTTTTGCTAGTAAATATCTAAAAAGGCACTAGAAGAATAATTACAGCCCATACTTCATCTTTCAGAGTTGCAAATGATAGAACTACATGTGTCAGGTACAGTTTGTCCCACCATTATAATATTTCAAGCCTTAAGTTCAGATTTACCTGCTTTATTAAGTAGATCACATTTACTTGATTTGCATTTAGCATTTTACTCTCAAAGATGACAGTGTTTCTCTGATAAACCATGAATTACAACATCTCTTAGAAGTGGGTAGCTAAGTACTCCAGTTCTATAGATCTATAAGCTTAAAGAAAGTAAAGAAAGGGCCACATGACTAACAAGAAGCAGGGAATGACTCCTGTAGAGATCAAAATGGACTGCAAGAACCAGACCTCTCAGTCTGAGTTCTAACACGTTATCCAATGCTGGCAGTCTGCAGACTTTTTCTAAGGAATACAGAGTGGTCAAAAATAATTAAAAATATGCTGCCAGCTTTTCTAAATTCTACAGGTTTCTACCTCTACCATCAACCTAAACTTTAAAAGTTGCCAGTTTGAAGAACATTGAAATACAGTTAGCTGGGTTTTTGACCTTGAAGTCTGTCATGTATTTTATTTTAAATCATTGATATCCATCTTCACAGAAGTTGGTCTGTTGAACTGTTTAGCTTCCAGGTTTCGTAAAAAAAACTTTAATTTTTAAGAGCAAGTGTGAAGCTACATATAAAACTGAGGTAAGTGGGGATCTTTGAAACTTGTAAAGAGAAAGTCTTCAAAATGACAATGTTTATTGACCAGGAGAGGAAGACTTTCAGAATGAATCCAAGTCAGCTGGTGAAAAATACGCTGATTATACAATGTAACTTGTGATTGGAGGACCTGGACTGAATGATGTCCTACATTTAAGTTAAGAAGAGACAAGATCAGCTGTTTAGTGGGAAAGAGGAAGGGAAAGGTTGCAGTTCATTATCGACTACGACCAAAATTCTTGAAGACCTGTGCCTATCTAAGCTTACAGATTGTCACGCAAGCTGCACAAGTACAGTTGTAAGCAGAGATTTTTTTTTACGATACTAAGCTAAGAAGCCTTAAAATTTGATAATTTACTCCTGCTTCCATATTGTGTAGGTTCATACAAACTAAGTCAGATCCCATTTAGGGTCCTTCTGGACTGGCAAGATAGATAGGACTGAAAGGACTAGAGGAAGAATCAGGCTCCAAATGTTAGCTTGGATTTCAGTAAACATTTAACTTGTTAAGAGTATATTACCCTGTAATAAAAGATGTGAATAGTTCATGGAAACACTCCCAAAATGCATTTGTAGACCAGGTACTTTCAGTATTGATAACAATGCAGCCATCGGAGTGTAGAGCACAGCTTCTTCAGCAGGTTTTCCAGGCTTCACAGAGCTCTAGATTATCAGACCCAAGGTATTTGGTTTAAAGCCAGAAATGAGATACATTTACATCCAACTACAGTATAGACACAACCATATAAAGGAGAAACAGAACCTGTGCAATTCAGTATGTTCAAACAAGCCCAAAATCTCAAGAAAATGTACAATGGTATCTTTCATGATGGAACTGTCAATGCTTTCACAGGGTACGAGCTTGTAAAAGCAAGCATACAGGTTAAACACCAGAAAAAGAACTCTATCCATGATAGCCTCAATGATAAATCCTCTAGCTCAAAGCCCCACTGAAATAATGGATAAATTATGTTGTTAAATTGAAATTACTGTTGGACATGGTGGTCAATTATTCCCCAGATTCCCAATGGATTACAGTTTTCCAGTGAAACTGCTATTTCTTCAGAAGAGATGGTAGAAATGTGCATTCTGCAGTTTAAATGCATTGAAATTGATGCCAAGAAAAACAGTCGTGCCTGGCTGATATTTGAGATAATTTGGCAAGTTATGGAAGTTTTACAGTACACCCCAATTTATTGCTGTATGTACAAAATTATCCCATAAGACAAAAGCTATGTTAAACTGTAACATCTATATTTTATGCAGAAGAATAAAAGGTGACAAGGAAACAGAACATTTTTCAGTATTAAAATGCAGGATGAGAAACTATTTTCTGCCAGAGTGCAACCATTGGAATGCTTTTGTGGTAGAGAACTTTTTGTTTTGGTAAGTTTTAAAGCCTGTAGGTCATCTGGAGACTGTTTCCAGCTCAGGAAGTTTTTGAGCATGTGGTTAGACCACAAAGTGATCTAAAACACTTTAAGAAAACATGGTTTCCTTTTCCTCCTAAATTTCTTTATGTCACATTTGTCAACAAACATATTACTGCACAAATGGCATGTGATCCCACAGCAAACTGCCTTTAGGAGTTGAGATTCTGCCTGTCAAGCTAATCTAAGACTATCCTAAACTACATATTCTTCTCAATGGCCAACACATACCCTATCATGAAGCTACATAAGCTTCCTTACTAGACTGCTCTGAAACAGTGTTATTAACCTAATAATTGATGACACACAGAAGGCAGAGCATTGTTTAATGAAGCTAAAAATCAGTGAAAGGCTCCTTGACTTTTCCACCAGCAGTGACAGAATCAGAATTGTTTCATGAACACAAGGACAAGTAGAACACTCTGTACCGCAGGCGGCGGGAGAGAATTTTTTAATCCCTTAATCTGACCAAAACTCAGGAAATTTAAGAAAGACTTGACCTATTTTAGGAAAGACTGTCAGTATGTTAAGTATTTTAAGGAGCAGAAAGCAAGAAAGCTTTTCCTATAGTCTCAAAACAACTTGGACTTCAGACACCTTCTATACTCACTGTCCCTGGTGAAAATCCATTTCCCTAAAGTCAGCTATTCCAAAATTATAAGCAGGGCTTCAAAAAATTGTGGGCTTTTAAAAATGCTAAGACTGTAAGAAAAACATCATTGAATACTGAGGTCATGGAAGCTGGCACTGCTAGTGTTGATGTACTGCTTTCAGTCTGAAGGAGGGCAGGCAGACTGAAGGAGTACATGTTCCTGTTGGCCTGATTGCCATCTGGTTCAGCTTCTGAGACAAATTCTTCTCTCAAATTAGCTCCTCTAATTTGCAAAAAAAAAAATTCAAAACAAGTCATAATTGAACCATAACATTAAAACTACTAATGCTATATTTCTAAGCATAAATATAATTTCTTTCAACAAAGAGATAAACAGAATAATAGTAATTTGTGTTTGCATATCTATTTATACCTATTAGTCGTTACACTAGCTGTTGCTTCTTATAGTCACTCAAAGTAATGATAGATTCACATTATAAAATACAACCTAATTCCAGTATAGAAATTTAGTTAATATGATGCAAGTTACCAAACTAAGATGTCCATACAATCCAAATACAGAGTATTAAAATTTTTCTGTTCGAAACAGACAATAGAACATCAACAATTCACAGAAACAGAAAACACAGGCACTGAGTACACAAATGTATTTTACATCTAACTAGCTAATAATTTGATGGATCCCAGATGCTGCAGAAAAGCAAAATCGTAACTCTGCAACCTCTTTGAAACAGATATATATTATTTAAATTTATGCCTGTAATTACAATGTGGTGGACAGGGTATGAGTTTCAGACAGTACTACACACAACAGAACCTATAGACCTGTCAGTACCCTGCCCCACTGGTCAAAAATGAAAGGTACTCTAATAATTACTGTGAGAAAGTAAGACTTTCACAGAATAGCCTACAAGAAAAACAGCAAAGCAAAACAAAATACCTTTTTTTTTGTCCAAAATACATCAATTATAAAGCATCCTGAACGAGGAGCTGAACTCCTGCATTCACTCAGGGCGTTCTGAGAACTCTCACAGAGTAATCTTCACATTGGAGCTATGTAAACAAATAAAATCCATAAACCACTTCAGACCTGACAGAGCTATATGGCACAGCAAAAGGTATGAGGAAGGTCAGTGAAATATTCATTCATACTCAAAGCCTAGCAGTGATAAGGCAGGGCATAGAAAGCAGGGCAGTGGGGATTCCCACAGACAGTGGGAATGAGGGCGGAAGACCTGTAAGAAGGGAAAGGCTCCAGATATTCTGAAGGTGACAAAACTTGGAGACATCTGCCATGTCCTCTGGCTACAGCATGAAATGTATTTAGAGGAAGACCAGGGTTTTCTAATATTTTATGTTTGCATTAAGCTATTTGGGATTACCTTTTGTTTCATGTAGCTATAAAAATGATGGGTCTTTTCTCCTTATCCCAGTTTTGGATTTGTTCCTAACACAGTGTTGATAATAGAGGGATGTTTTAATTACTGCTGAGCAGTGCTTACACAGAATCAAGGCCTTTTCTGCTCCTCACACCACCCTGACACTGAGTAGGCTAGGGGTGCACAGGAAGCTGGGATAGGACACAATTGGGACAGTTGACCCCAGCTGACCAAAAGGATATGGGATATCATATAGTATCATGCTCAGCAGTATAATCTGGAGAAAGAAGATGACTGGGTGGCATTCATAGTGATGGTGTTTGTATTCCCAAGTAACTGCTATATATGATGGAGCCCTGCTTTGCTGGAGACAGCTGAACACCTGCCTGCTGATGGGAAGTGGTGAATGAATTCATTGTTTTGATTTGGCTTTATGTACAGCTTTTGTTTTATCTATAGAACACACAGCTTCTCTCACTTTTACCCTTCCAGTTCTCTCTCCTGTCCCACAAGGGAGGAGTGAGCGAGCAACTGTATGGTGTTTAGTTGCTGGCTAGGGTTAAACTACAAAAGGGTTTTTCTCATTTAGCCTATTCTAGTAAATTAAATAATACCATGTGACAACAAATCTAAGACCACTTTTCTTTTAAGACTCCCCCACCAGAACAATGTGCTTTTAGCTGTGCTTCTAAGCAGATACCTGCAAAGGCATCATTTCCTCAAGTACAGTTCACAAATGTTCTCAAAGTATCTTTGCATCACATTTGGCACTCAGATAGCTACAGAAGTCACCACTCCTAACCTCCCTCTTCCTCTTCTGCCAGGGGTTACCATAATCCCAGCAAGGATGAGGCTGAATGGAACATGCATTATACTATTGGAGTCCAGGGTTTATTAACTGAAAATCACAAGTTACATTGATAAATCAAAAAGCAAATTGCAGACACTGAGGGGATGCTACATGTCACATTCAGATTTCCTGTTTGAAGGAACATCTGGAAGACAGGCCCTGGGCACATACTGTTGTAAACCACTGCAACTACCCCTGCAAAGCTACCACCTTGAAAAACAGCAGCTCAGGCAGCACTCTTCATGCAGCTGAAGAGGTGAAGAATTTGAATGCAACCCCTAGGCCTGCCGGAGATGCTGGGTATACCCAGGAGACTGGCAAACACTAAGTGCCACACCATCACCACTGTACCGCTTGCAGTGCTGCAGGGTTTGACTAGTTTAAAGCAGCACTGAATACAGGAACATTACAGTGTGACTGACAGAAAACGTAAAAACACAGAGGACACACAAAATGTAGGTCTCATAAATAAGGGAGGGTTGAGATTACCTATGTCACATGGGAAACACCAGAAATTCAACTGACCCATGAAGATGCTCTCAGTCACTTGTCATCATGTTTCAGAGGGGATGGAAAGAGTAAAGTTGCTTCTCAGCAACTTTCTACTCATTGTCCAAGCATCAACTGCTACTGCTGTGCAAAACACTGCACATCTTCCTTTCCAGTGATGCCTGAAGATCAAAATCCCTAACTTCTGTGTACCTTCCCAAGAGCTGGTCAAACTATGGGTTATCAATGAAAGAAAAAAAAACAAAAGTAGGAAATGTCGGAGTCAAAATGTAGGGAACTAGAAAAAATAAAATATAAAAATTAAAAATATATGGAAATACCAGTGATTCGTCATCATTGCTGCATTTTCTAGTTTACAGGTTTTGCTAAAAAGTCTCTAGGTAGTAGCAGAATTCATGTTCAAAAGGTATCATTTGTAGCCTGCATATGTAAGTCAAAGTATATGAGTGTGTGTTTATGTATATATTTGTAGGGTGATTTGGGCTGAGAATTTGAATTAAACTTGATAGAAAAAAATATATAAATTCTTCCATAATCCAGGACTCAATGTTTCTTCCATCTTTTACTCATGCCATTTTAGCTGGGGAAACTCATATCATCTATTCTTATTGTAATTAGACAGGTCCACTAGTTACTTCACTTTGTTCCAATAAGTACTCTACATCATTTCTAAAAACAGTTTAAAAAGCAAAGCCTTTCTAGACCTAAACCTGCCTACAGACTCACTCTGAAGCTGTCACAGGAGATTCTTTGTCGCAAGGTCAGAAACTTCATTCACAGTGGTTATCTATCTCATCAGCAGGATTACATGTATTTTTTTGTGTTATACACATGCTCAAGTCTATTGTACAATGTGCAAACCCAACATTAAACCTTCCACGAGAAGGGAAGAAAAAAAGACCTCTTCTGAGGTGAAAATGATAAAAGAGATGGATTAGCTAAAAGGTTTATTGGCAGTCTAATATATATACACTACTAGCCTAGTTTAAGCACTTGTTCATGTCACCATTCTTAAAAAAAAACCTCTTACCAGAAATGATCAATTTTGAGGCTATGTATAAAGCCTTCAATGGAGAGGAAAATACTTGCATATCATGCTCCACTTTTACTGGAATTCTAGCCATGAAATATAAGACATGTTCTAATTCAGCCCGTGCACAGACACTTGCAGGGAATGATTAAGATGGCAGTTTAAGAATACAGTGTAAGGCTTTTAAGTTTACCTTATATTATGGCATTTAGTTTAGTTCTGTGTATATGTAATTTTAAGAATCTTTATTATTGCAGAGTTGGATCTGGAATATAAAGCACTGGTGGCTTTTATGAGCCTGTCTGAACTATCCAAACAAAAAAAAATCCTTGTAGCAGGCAGGTTTAAGACAGTACTACTCATGAATTTTAATGAATAGGCCAGCTCACACATGTAATGCAGAACTGTGCTGAATGGACTCACAAGTGTTTTAATTTGTTACCACTGGCTGAATTCTGAGGAAAGATGGAGTAGTTGAGACATATGCTTTAGATCAGGGTGATGTACATTTTCTTCTCACATCTACAGTAGCTTGTTCTGGCTATAGTACTGTGTGTAGAATACAGATGACCAGGAAACAAAGGTAGCCAAGTCTACCTATATCTAAGGACTATTTCACAGTCATTTTTGCCTTTCCTTTTTTTTTTTTCTTCCATACTTTTAAATTGTAACAGAACAGTAACTGATGAAAGTATTCCTTTTGGGTATTGCAGCCAAACGATTTCAAATGGAAACAAATGCCCATACAGTGGATGTCCCATTCATCTCTCTCTTTCAAATGCCAGGTCATTTCTTGGCCTTCAGGGTTCTTTCAATAGTATAGCTCCAGAAAATCAAGTAAGTTAAAATCCCATTGTTCTTTGTTCTGCAGGGTTTTAGAAGTACACAAGGACATATTTCTAAGGCTCCAGAAAAATTTTGTTATACATCCATGAAATGAGATACCTATGAAATACTGACCCCCAACTTAAAAGTCTGCTATTTTGTTACAGAAAAAAAAAGTGGTTTCCACCTTCCTGAGTGCCTCATTGTTTCCTTCCTTGTCCTGCCCTCCTTCCTGCTTCCCTAAAATGCTACCTCACCTGTGACATGTCTGATTCTGAACTACTAAACCTGTGTGCATACACATACATGCACACACATGCGTGAACAATCTTCATTGTTCATAAAGGAATGTGGTTTTTTTCTAAGAACAGGCTTGAGAATATTTCGAGTCTCTTACAACTGACCCTGTGTCCTGACTGTTGTGGCTTTTAGATCATGGTCACTGGCCAAACTCAGAGATCAA
The DNA here is from genome assembly GCF_034315485.1 of Pezoporus occidentalis. NCBI lineage: Eukaryota > Metazoa > Chordata > Aves > Psittaciformes > Psittacidae > Pezoporus > Pezoporus occidentalis. The sequence goes on along the minus strand of NW_026913748.1, from coordinate 11,041,552 downwards.
ATTGTAATTTTATGAGGCTAATCCTTTTTTCTTCTTGTCTGCAGCTGTCATGTTCTCCAAAGGTACAGAAAATGCTGTAAGTAGCTAAACCTGAGAAGAAAATAGGTCGTGCCAATGTTTTCTAAAGCGATACGGAAGAAGCGCTCTGTAAGGATTTCCATGAAAAAATAATAAAAAAAATTAAAAAAAAAATACAAACATATTTTTTTAAATGGTCTGGGCTCTTTTTTTTTTTTTCAGATTTCTCTGATTATAATCCTATAGCAAAATATGCAGACTGCTTTATTTCCCTTTGATCAGGGCCAAACTTATTTCAAGAGTACACTTAACTCAGACCATGTAGACTCCAGGCTCACAGTTGGATTAATCTGAATGTCTGTCCTTGTTCCAGCCAGCCATAGCAGTCTGGAGATGAACAAATGATCAAGACTGAGCCCCACACAGTAGTACCCCCCTGTGGTAGCCCCACTGACTGAGCCCCACACAGTGGTACCACTTACTGGATATGGCGAGGCTACTGGATAACCTGCCTGGGACAGATATGACCTCTGCAGAAAAGATTTTCCTCTTCATTCACTTCTCCATTCACTGGGGTACGTCTTTCCTCTAGGAGGGGCAGCTACTGCTGAGAAACCAGACGCTGTCTATGGGCTGACTCAGTCTGACTTTCCTGTGACTAAAGGAAGCCCAGTTCTGGCAATCATACCCCATGCTACAGGGGACATGGACCAGAAGGAGCTGTCAAGTCAGATATTGGCAGCCTGCTGTAGGACTCAGCAGCACATCAGAGACAGCCCTAGGATGCAGTGATGTGACCTCTCAGGAGTTAGCATGTCTTGCTTGTGAAAGTCTCTTCTGGATCACCTTCCTCATAGCACAACATATGCATGTCTGTGGTCTTGATCGTAAGAGGATTTGGGCATGCCGCTTGGAGGGTGTGAAAAGCAGATCCTATGAATGTGTGTCAAAAGCCAGTTGTCCCAGAAATGGGCAAGGAGTTTCCTGAACTAGTTGCTAGGGAACTAGCTTAGGTGTGGTTTGCAAGACAGTGGCAACATTACACAATGTGAGTTCATTTATCTTTTAAGTCAATTCTTCTCATGCAGTTTCATCTTGTCATTAACTGGTTTTGATTTCAAATCTCCTTGCAGCTGCATTTTCCTCTGAAAATAAAGTCAGGTACACATCTGACAGGTAGCTTATGCTTGCATAATCTTAGAAGTAAGCTGTGGTGGTAGAGATGTAAGTCAGGCTGGATGTCTTAGGTGTGGGGGCAGGAGAGAGGATGCATATCTTAGTAAGCCATCCATTGAACCCTAAGTACTGTGTAAACTAGTCTACATGGGCCACACTATCTCTGTGTGCCACTATCTGTCATGTTAATTACTGGTGGAAGACAAAAGAATGTATATGAAAGATGTCAGCAAAACGTATTTTTTGCCTGTTATCAAGTGGGAGTAGAGTTTGAGAAAAAAACTTCAGGCAATACAGACACAGCTTCCTGGACAGACCACTCAAGGTTGCTAGGGAAATTAACTGAAAACAACACAGACATAAGCTCACTAAACTTGCCTGCTTTTGATGATTAGGTTATTTTCAATCTCTCAAGAGATCCCATCCCACTTAAATGCGACATGATAAGACACATCCAATGATACTGTGAGAGCAGTCACGTCTGGAATAGCACGCAACACATACTTGCCTTTCCTTCCCAGTTTGAGATTTGCGATGCCTGTGACCTTCACAGGCCATGCTTTGTAGGCAGTGAAGGGGAGGAGCAAGCTGAGACACAGTGAGTTTCCCTGAACCACAGGAAGAGATGAGCTCTGGCACTGCTGAGAGTTACATAGACTGATTTTGCCAGAAGCCAGATAAGAAGAGAAGTAACCTTCCAGGAGGTTATGACAGAGGGAAAAGAAACATCTGTGACAACTAGTCCTTCCTTACATGAACATTGTAGCAGCTCAGCTATTTCTGGTTACAGGTAAGGCGGTACAAACCCCTGTGGAAGGATTGACCCTATTCTGGAAAAGACACTCAACTGACAAGCAGTGGTGAAGTGACTGACCCATAGCATCCCACTGCTGCCACTCTTTCTGATGGAAGAAATTTTTCTGTGATTGAGTTTCTGGAGTTCAGACTGGCTTTGTTCATATTCCTCAAAGCTACGTCATTGGAAGCTGACCTCTACAAGCTGCATCTTCTTGGCACTGGCAGCAATCAATGCCCAGGATTCATTCGGTATCATTTGTAAATGAACGTGCTGAATTCAGAGTCCAGCAGCTCTAGTCTGTCAGGTCTGTCAGCTACCTTCCTTCTCCCGTCTCCCTTCTATCCCTCTTCAAAAGTAGACTTTTATTTGCAATGCACCTTTCCACAGCTGTAGAGTAGAGAAAGATTAGTGAAATAACACATACAGTTCCTGTTATATGGATACAAAACTGTTACAGAAGAAAGAATAGATGGTGCAAGCTGGCTTTTAGCCAAAAACTGAAATCTTGAGACTGGATACCTTGCCTGGGACTTCACTAAGTGTGGGGGGGGAAGAGATTGAAGTCAAAACAAGATGTCTGCCTAGCAATCCTCGCCAACCACAATGTGCCCTCTTGGAAATGGAAATTAATATGCCAGTGAATCATATCTCTGCTGATGGGACCTCTGCTGACAAGCCAGTGAAAAGTACATCAAGTTGAACAAAGAATCCAAGAACCAACACCACTGCATTCAGGTCACTGACTAAATAAAATCACAAAAAGGCAATGGAACAAACAGTGGTGGTTTACGTATACTCGTGCTGGTGAGCTATAGGACAGCAGTGGAGATAAAACTAAAGACAAGAACAAACCAGTGACAGTGAATATAACCCAGTCTGGGTCACTATCATGATGACCCAGAAAAATCCTCAGCCATCTGTTGATATATCACAACGTCGCGAGATGAAATGCCCAAGTACCCAACACAATGAAGGCAGCAGTTACAAGATTAAAACAAGATGCTACTTTTACAGAGTCCAAGCAAATCTACTGATGTTGTAAATCTGGTTGTTTAAAAGAAACCTGTATCAATTAATCCTATATCCCTCATCATGCTCAGTTATAAAGGATTCCTCCAGCAGGCAGTATCTAGCAGCTTTTCCAAAAAGAGGCCATGATATACAATCCAATCCATACGCACTCTTAGCTAAGTGAACTTTTCTTTCCACCCTGCTGAACATTCAACATGTACTGAATGTAAGTTCTGCAATAAATCAAGGCAATTAAAAATAGTTAACAGTTGTGTTTACATGAGAACAAGAATTTTGAGATAATTATTCTGAAAGTTGGGAGCGCAACCAAGCAATCTGTCTAATTAGCTTTAAAATTACTTCTGCTTTTCAAAGTCAGGTTGGAAAGGATTTGAGGGACTTGAATTTCAGAAAGTGCTGCTCAAATACTTAAGCTTTAACACCAGTCTGAAAGTTCAGTATGTGCCACAAACCATTGGAATAATAATGATGGTGATAATAAAACTTTGATAGCAGCCATCTGCCCATTCCAGACAGTTGAATCATTTCCAGTGCTCCCTGAGAGCCAGCACTGACATGGATTTTTATACACTATATCACAGACAGTATATGTAGGGTCTGCAGTCAAGACCTTTCTGTAATGACGTCAAAGAGGTTGTGCAGCCAGCTTTTAAAATCGCTGCAGGCTTGTCCTAATGACATTAGGATATAACAAATGAGGAAAGGAAGATATGTATATCAGAGTTACAATAACAAGCAGGGACAGCACTCTTAGCTTTAGAGGCAGCACTTAGGTTATTCTCCATAGAGCTGCTCTCCAAAGGTTACGTCAGTGGAGGGGTTGGGTTGTGAATTCCATGACGAAGGGGCATAACTCAGCTGGAGGACTCTTTAGTGTGAAGCCTGGAAAAAATTAAAGGAAAAGGTATTAGAATCATTAAAATAGAACTTAGCAAGCTGTAAAGAGAAGAAACATTAGTAAGATGTTTCAGCATCTGTTTGTACAGATAGGAATCAAGTACGCTGTTAAGAACAGTCCATAAGACCTAGCTAAGGAGTTTTTTTCCAAAAGCAAACTAAAACGCTCAAAATAACAGAGCAAAATATTGTATGTGCACTTATAGACTACTGGCAGAGATGTAAAAGTAGGCTTGTTTCAGTCCTGTTGATAGCTTAGGTACAGCCACATTTACAGGTGACTGTCTCTGAGTTGGACCTTTGCAGGTACAGAACAGAGGCATGCAGTAACCAGCTTTTCCCCTACAGTCTCCTAGAAGCCTAAAAGCTGCATCTCTTCTCTGATGCACCTCAACCTGTCAGCACTCTTGATAAGCTGGGAAGCTTACATCAGGTATTTATAAGAGGGATGCAAGAAAGCCCATTTCTTAGTAGATGGCAGAGAAATAGCAGAATGTGAGTCCAGTTGCAGGTTTTATAGGAGTTAATTTAAATCAGGACAGTTTTCAGGAAACTTTGATGGTCAATTTTGTATTCTTAAAGTTCAAACTAATAAGTGGTTGACAGACTTTTAACAAGAAGCATACTTGTATGCCTTTGTGGGTGAAAAAAACCAAACATACTGTACCATAATTTACCAGTACTTGTGAAATATGCTGTAGATCAGTTCCTATTGCAAACAGGTACTCTGTTCATTGCATAAAATATAATTCTTGGAATGCTGCCATTTAAACTGAGTAAATACTCATATTCATGTAAATGAGACTACTACTATTTGAATGACATATGTTAATAAATCTGTGTTATTTTCTTTACCTCTAAAATATCCTGTTATTTAGCCATTCATGCTAATAGCATAATGTGCACATTGAGTTTCTTTATACCCTTATTTATTTTTTCCTTTATATTTTCACTCTAGTTAGCAGTACTTGAGGTATTCCAGATGTACCATTCCAAATAGGTACGCAGCTTAGCATAATTACACTTATCTATAATTATCAAAATTAAAAAGCTAACGATTTATTCTCTGTACCTCTATTTTTATCTTATTTTCTGGAAACCATTAAAAAGAACACCAATGAAAAAAAAAATGTAAGAGTTAAGTTTGGTAATGTTTTCAATCTTTGCTTGTAACTATCTAACTGCGTAATAGAAACAGGGGTATTTTTCACTTACTGTGGATTGTTAGTGTTGAAAGGTGCATTTGGAGGACATTTAAAAGTTCTGAATCTTTAGATCTCGGCAATGAAGAACAAAGGCATTACCACATTTGAAGGCATCAGGTATTCTCAGGTACTGTATTTCAGTGTATAAGGAGGTTGGGGGGAATCTATCTTCTGGATGATAACAGATCAGATTGGAAAGGTGCAGTGTGGGTTGGCAGCAACAGGAGGACTGGGGGCAACAGGGGACCTCTGGACCAGCAGCAGCACAGCCTCAGGCATGGGGCACCTCCCTGGGGATAGGCAGGGCTGTGTGGGGCTGGAGTGAAGACTGGTCCTGCTTCTGTGCCACTGCAGCAGGGGCTGACAGCCTCAAGGGGTTGAAAAGCTTGGGGGAGTGAAGTCAAGTCCTGGGCTGTGAGTAGGGTTGAGGAAGTCCCAGAGGGTGGGCAGGACCTGTCAGGCTCCTCAGGGCCCTGTCAGAAGTACTTGAATTCTCTTGCATAGCTTTGATTTTGTGGAAAACAGATTCAATACCAGTTGCTTTGCAGAGAATTTATTCTACCAAAGGATACAAGCCATGCTAAATCAAATGTGCATCCTTGCAGCACTCTGCAAGCGTTAGTAAATACCTAACCCAAGTCAAATCATAGTACCACATGATAATCTTCATGAAACTTGGACATACTGCTCAGCTGCCATTTCTGTGGTTTGATCTGCATTCTTCCCTGCTGGTGTCTGTACAGCACTCATGTGCTTCCCCTGTAGACTTTTCAATTTTACTTCTTTATCATCCAAAATAGTCATAGTTTCGTTTGTTACTTTTAATCAAGAGTGGTGATCACCTCTGATATTTGCTACACAACAACAGCCATGTTACCCGAATCACAGAATCGTAGAATTATAGAATAGTTTGGATTGGAAGGGACCTTAAAGATCACTTAGTTTCAACCCCTCTGACGTGGGCATGGACACTTTCCACTAGACCAGGTTGCTCAAAGTCACATTCAGCCTGGCCTTGAACCCTGCCAGGGATGGGGCATCCATAACTTCTCAGGGCAACCTACCGCAGTACATTGCCTTTCCTCATGGAAAGGTAATGTAAAAATACCTGCAAAAATCAGAAAATAAATAAATAAACCTAAAGACACAATCTTCCTGGGATCACATTATTGCAAGTGTTTTCCTGTCCTCCTCTAGTTTAGTTATTACTAGCTGTTCTTCATCTATAAATTCTCATTCAAACACTTTGCCATGCTGGTGGCAGTATTGTGTATAGAAGATAAGTAGCAAAACATCTTCTGTTCCTTGTGCTTTTTACATGTTTTCTCTGATTTTAGTCATATGATGCACTAAGACAAGCAACTCAGAAAAGCTTTAAGCCCTCAGAGTCTGTTACTTTTTGTAAGGCAGTAAACCTAGATTGATCTCTGAGATAAACTAAAGCAATGGAAACTTCTATGAGAAGTAATGACTCTGATGGAAATAATTGTTCAAATCAGGTGAAGATATAGAAGGAGACAAACACAAAAAAATTAGAAATATCAGGCTTCAGGGCTTCAGTTCCAGCAAAAGATTATCCCAAATCTCTGTGGGGAAATGAAGAACAGCTGAGGATCAACAGTGTGTGTGCTTGGTGCCACTGCTACATGAGGCCTGAGGTCAGAATCAGCTGGGCATAACACAGACCAGAAAGTCTCCTGTTTCAGTGGTTGTTCTGAATCTCTTCCAACCCTTTGTTGAACTCGATAAAGTGGTAGAAAGGATGAGCAAATGCTTCCATGATGATACTTCCACTAATTCTCTTAAAAAAGACTCACTTGATATTGGTCTCCAAGGACAGAGATAAACCATCAATTGCAGTACAAAGGACTTAGCAATCTACTTGGCTACTGGACTTCTTGTCACTTTACTGTCAAGTTTCCCAGATGTTCACACAGTGTGTCTGAAACTTTTGCTATCCCAGCTGCCAGACTTTTTTCTCAAATTAAAGAGGGAAAGGAACTGAAGGGATTAGGCATTCTGAACAGAGAAAACACCAGGGCAGAAACATAAACACAGAAAGTGAATGGTGCCTTCACTGACCTGAGAAATATTAAAAAAAAAACAGTATCACATGTTTCAACAATTTATTGTAACCAAATGTATTGATGCTACAATTCTGCTCCCAGATTATTCACATAGTACCCTAGATTCATGGCACAGAGGCCAAAGACTGTCTCATGAGATGTAACAGACTGGAAATAGAGGATACATATTAATTTCAAAATTTTTGGGGAAGATGGGAAGAAGGGGAAAAAAGATTCTGATCTTTAGAACTAAGCCTTGTAAGACTTATGCGTTACACAGAGGTCATTTTTTCCATATTAGAGAGATTGATTTAGATATTTGACTACTCAGATTTGAATACTCACCTTTCTTATGGGCACAGATTTTTTTATAGATCAGGGGTGGACTTAATATCCCTTGAATAAAAACCCTATTAAAAAAGAAAGTGGAAAAGTGGCTGCAAGACTTTCCACTTCAGGTGTTAATAGGATACCTGGAGAAAAAGTCTGATAACAGTAAATATGAATCAAGTAATATGAAACAAGATGCAATTTTTGTAGCTAAAATATCCCCCTAATCATAATTTTCATAAATAATCATGCGATGTGATCATTGTTCTTTTGTTTTTGTGCCCATTTAAGATTCTGGTTTCTGTGCTGGAATCCACCACCTGCTAGGATGAATTCCATAAAAGAAAAAAAGAGAATTCTAGAAACATGGATAATGTATAGGGATGGAATTGCTCATATGACCTTATTCAGCACATGTGAACATGACACAAGCAGATGTTGTTATGTTCATATTTTTACTATGCAAAAAAGCATATTTTCGTATATCACATCTGATGAAAAGCATAGCTTATTTCCCAATTTCAGAAACTCATTTATGATCTTCCACTATCCAAAACCATAATAAATATGAAAAATTAAACTCCTGTCAGGTGGAGTAATGACATTCTAATGACAATTATAAATTTTGGAATCTACATAGCTCTTTTCAATTGTCACAGCACTTTTCCATGTAAAACAACAGTTAACCTCTCTTTTTGTTCACAGATTTTCAATAAACAGCTTTTATTTCAAATCAGTACCAACACCACAGAACTCTCACAACTCTGTGCACTGAACTTATAATAACAGGAATGATTCTAATGTCATTATTTCTCCTTTTTTATATCCCACTTTATATCTTCTCACTTCCCTGACCATCAATAAATTACTGCTGTTTTTTTTTCCTATTTGCCCTGCAAGTCATTGATTTAAAAAATATTAAATCAGATTCAAAAACAAATCAGATGAAAGAATATTCTGTCATACAAAACAGAGGAGAGAATTCAACTCATGCAAACAAAAGCAAGCTTCTTAAAGCTTAATTGCACTGAATTAATCTTGTTTTAGTAGGTGAAGAATCCCACAAAGAGAAAAGATAACAAAGGTCGCCTAACATACTTTTGCAAAACTTGTTTCAACCTGTAGAGCCATATCATATTGTTCCATTAATTGGACAGAATTTCTTTGCACAATAGAATACATGAATTGTTTGTTTTACCAGGAGGCCCTTCTTTTCATTGACTTTTCATGGACCACATCCAAAAGCAAGCCTTTGTGTGCGTAAAGGTACAAGATTCATACCTTCCTTCTTTTATGATTTACCTTCGCACTTTTAAAATACATGATTGACTGAGTCCATTCAGTGGGACCATTTAGGCTTTAATGTCATGAGGTATAATTATCTATCTTTACATATGGACAACCTCAAATGGAAGTCCATGTCAATCTTATCTAATATTAACAGTCTCAGTCTTAGTCATCTAGGCTATTTCAATGCCCGAGAAAATATAAAAAGCTTGCCCAGGGAAGAATTAATTCAAAAGTGAGATCAGTGGCTGAGAAAGGATGAATGATACTCTGAAGGGTCCCCTGGCTACAATGTGATTTTAGGCATCCAGCTTAAACTACACAACTTTAGCTCCTAAGCAGCTGAATCTAGATGAAACGAGTAACAGCCACAGGTCAATTGGAGCAGAGAGGGAAAAATATTACAGCATCTAATTTTAGGCAGCTAACCTGAGGTGGTCATAGTGTCAGTGAAGCTTCCCATGAGCTTAGTTTTCAGAATTAACACTGGAGGCTCAGCTGTGTACGCGGATGTCACTAAATTCAGACAGTAACTTACACAACTATGACATTATGGTTTCTCTTAATAAAGAGGTCTCTCTCCATCACCAAACCCCAGAACACAGGGTTAACACCTTCCAGTACAGGCATCCTTCCAAGATGCAGTGCTTTGCAATATTATCTCCCAAAAGGCTCAACTGAAGACCTATTTGACTTTTAGGGTATGCAAGGATATTTTCAGTTGCAGTATTAAAGAGAAAAAAAGGAGTGAATTTAAAAAAAAAGGAATTCCATTCCCAGTTTCAAAATTTTGAATAAATCTACAAAAAGGGACATCATTATCATCATTATCACCATTATCACCACCATAAGCAGTTGTTGAATGATGGAGTAAAAATATTTCCAGAACATGTTATCTTGAGAACTTCTGCCAATATGCTGCAGGAGGAAATTCAGAATGACAAACTGAAGAACTGAAGGTCTGAGAAGGCAGGGAAATATTTCATAGGGGTAACTACATGACTCTCATCTTGTGTTGAAAAAATGAACAGAAGAGAGGAAAGACTGTCCAAGTTCTGCAGCAAAGACACAGAGGCTGTCCTTGCCATTCAAGCTGCATATCAAGAGGGCTACACTGCTTTGAAAAAGTCATGCAATGTAACAAGATGTGCAATCAGTGTAAAACCACAATTGCAATCTATCTTTCTAGGTTATTTAGGTCCATCAGTAGTTACCCAGTCCTAGGCACCACACTTCAAGAGAGAAGTGGGCCAAGCGAAGAAGCTCTGGATAGAGAACCAAATATAAATATAAGCAAAGAAAACAGGTGAGAGAAGGCTGAAGAAAATGGGGTTGCTCCAGCTAAAGTAGAAAAAGAAATCCAAAATAAAACAAAACCTGAGAGAAGACATGACAAATACGTTCAGTTATAGAAAAAGCTGTAAAAAAGAAGAGAGTTACTTTTTTTTCATGGCTCTAGTTTATAGCTTTGAATAACAGTGAAAAAAAAAGAAAACCTAGGTAAAATCATGAAGTAACTGTATTTAGGGAGTTCCCATTTTTGGAGGTCTTAACAAGTTGGACAATGTTGACAAAAGATGAGAAAAACAGATGGATGAGACAATCTTTTGCAGTCAGTAAAGTCATTTAGATCCCTTTGGTTTCATAATTTTATAACATCTAATAAGAGGATCTAAACTAGGAGTAGTGGGCATGGTGAGATAAGGTCAGCACAAGATTTTTCCCCAGAAAATGCTGGGGAAAGCATTTGGCTGACTGACTGAAACTGCAGCTCCCAAGATTCATTGGTTAGGGGTATTTTTTAGCATTATGATACTGGAATAGATCATACACCATGAAAATAATTCATCTTATCTAATCAAAGTCAATCTGCAATTCTTTATCTCTTCACCAACTATATATAAATAGCCAGTTCTGGAAGTGCTTCAAAAAAACCCGTTGAACATATTGGCCCATATTATGATAAAATCCAGATGCGTACCACCTACTTCTCAACACCTTTACAAAAAAGGGAGGAACCGCATGGACGTACAGCATGCTCCAGCCAGCTCTGAATGCTTGCTGCATCAGGACCCCAGGGCATGCCATGAAGCACTCCTGGGCTTCAGTGAGGACATATGGCCAGCCTGGTGTAATACATCAGATGGGTAGCAGCTTTGGCATTTGGAATGATTTTTCTGAACTCCTACTCTTTTTATCACCTCCAGTGAATCAGTGGCAAAAATTGTGCATGCATTCGCTGAATCGTTCTTATGCTAAACTCACCTGAGGTACACATAGAGTTACTTATTTTGAGAGATTATTCTCACATTTTCTTCATTTTACAATTTTTCATATCATTTTCTTTACAAGGTAACACAAGTATTTACTGCAAATATAACAAAAAAGGGGAAAAAAATTGTATTACCCACTATTAGCAAAGACAGTTGTAGCATGCATGCTTTTTTGTGGACAAAAATATTTACATAGAGATATCCGTATATCTTATAGGAAACTTTATATCACAATCATCAAAATGAAAAAGGGTAATAAACTAGTTGTAAAACTAACTTCATTTTCTCTTCTAAAGACAAAAACGTTTCAGGGGCAGGACACTCTCTCAGTGAACTTTCTGACTTTACTATTCCTTTCTTGCTTTCATATGTTCCAAATTATATAAAGAAGAAAACCCACTAATTTATAATTAAAGCAAAAATATTAATGACTCGTCCCATATTTTCAAAGGCAATAACCTTCTAATATTTGGCAAGTTATGGTGAGGCTACGTAAACCAGACTTCCAGTATGGCATAATTCAGATAAACAGATGCATATTAGTTCTCAAAACACTTCATAGATGAAGTTTGGTGAAAAGAAAAAAATGACTGACAGATTTGCTGTCTGTATACTGTGTTTCCTGGAAGGTTACAGTGACTATTTTTTAACTCCCATCATAAGAAATCACTAATATTAGATATCCTTTTTTAAAAGCACATAATTGAATTAGAAATAATTTTAAGCAGTTGCATTCTCTGGTTTTGATAAAGGTTCAGCCGTTCGATAAATGCAAATTACCAGTTTCTGGGACTGAATGATCAAGAACGAAACTAAGGGGACATTCCTTCTACAGAGGTAATTTTAGCTGTGGAAAGTTAATGGCAGAATTATAGGTTAATTTTCTTTTTATATACAATTTTATTGAGTAAATTGAACCTTATGCCCTTTGTCATAATGGGAAACATCAATAAACTGAGGGAAATTTCATTCCACTTATGCACTGAAGATTGTTGTAAGAGTTCATGTTACTCAGCTTAGATACAGCTTTATAGCATTTGGTAGTTTTGCCTGGTTTGTTAATCTTATGTCAGGCAAAAGAGACCATTTCTCATTAACATTTTATAGACTGTACTTTAAATATGTTAGTCAAAAGTAAGTTAGCAAGCTAAACTCAGAGGAAGCAGAAGGTGAGTTCCTGGTAGGAACCAAGGTTAACACTTAGGGAGCCTCTAAAGTTAGTACAGGTTCAATGACAATTGTCAGAAGTTTCTCACAACCACCAAATTATCTTCTTAGTAGCCCAGACCCCAGAAGTATTGCTTTTCATCACCCTTCCTTCCTCCTCCAACATAAAATCATAGAATAGTTAGGGTTGGAAAGGACCGTAAGATCATCTAGTTCCATCTAGTAGGAACCTAAACCTTAGGACTCAAGTAGGTCTGGCCAAAAAAGATATGCCACCAAAGGAGAAACTGCATTGAGAAACTCAGGCTTAAAGGTTTCTCAAAGGCTTTGAACAGGTGCAGAGTGTTTTTGGTGGTTTCCAGCAGAAGCATTCTGCCCCTGGCACAAAACAGCCATACAGCAGGGCTTTGCAGTGTATATCCATTTCAGTGGACACCAGACCCACCAAAGCAGCAATGTGTCTCTACAGCAAATTGCATCCTAGAAAGCCAGTGTAATTTTTTTTTTCTTCAACTGTTAGCTCAACAACAAAATGTAAGAAGTCTGTCGTCTTAGTATGTTTCATGCCTTTCACACATTCCTGTCACCCAGGTCCTGACTGCCCTGACAACTTCATCTTTCTTCTTCTAGATATCTTTCTCAACACCTCACTGTTTCTGTTGATCCCATCCACTTTAAAGCTACAGAAGGTATTAAACGATATATTAAATTATTGAATTAATGCAAAGTTTTCACATCATTAGTCTTCTTGTTATGTGTTCTCTCTCTTCTCCTAACGTGCTTGAGAAGCATGACACAAACAGGCAGTCAACAGTAAGTGAACATGACTTTTGGAGTGTCACCAACATAATACAAAAAATCCTCCACGAATGAGGCTCTCCTGTACCTTGGGTTGCTGCTGTAGCAGTAAGGTGAGGAATGAATATTCATTAGTTCACTAACTTTTTCTGCATCAAGAGAAAACACTCCTGCATGTACCAACAGAGCATCACAAATGGCCTCTCCTTTTGTGCATATGCCAATAGGTAATACAGTCATCTGTCTCTGCAGTCACTTCTGCTGTGATCTTTCTATATATAGCTTCACACTTTGGAAATTTTCCTTCTAAAAACTCCAATGAACTTGAAGAAGCTCATCAATAAGTATTGAAGGAATAATATAATTTGGTCCAGCTTCCCAGGTTCTTGCAATTCTGAGTTGGTTTATTCTGCAAATATAAATGAAGTAAAATGGGAGAGATGACTTTACAGCTTTTTGTTACCTGTATCACAATTTTCAGACGCAGCAGGGTTCAGAGAACTGTTGTTCTGCTTGACCTGTCCCAAATTTATCTCATCTGGGCAGATTCCAGTAGTTGGACAAGAGCAACTATGCTGACTTATAAGGAATTAAGCCTATTAAAATTCTTTTTAAATGTCTCTGACTGCCTGAGCCATTTGATTAGACTATTTCCCTGGAAAAGGCATAATACAGTAGAAACAGTTCAAATCAGATTGCTTTTATGAAAGCCCTTTAATGCAGTAATTGGTTGTGCAAATAGTTGAGAAACAGCAGAGAATGTTGAAATAAAGGTTCATGGTGACAACAAAAATCATTTCAAGCTCTTTTGCGTAGAAACCTATAACACCCAGGAAATTCTTTCAAAAGAAAAGGCCAGTGAATTGAATTCTTGGCCATGTCCCAAGGAAACACTTTTGTTATTGATGGCTGACACATTCAGCTGTGACCATCAAAGCAGTGATTCCAGAGCATCATATGCAATGTCAGGTCAATGTTTGTAGGTGCACTTTGAATTTGATACAGATAATGTAGCTAAAACCAAAATAATCTGCTGACAGATCAGATGGCTGGGTTAAAAATTATTTCAATTCTATTCAGTTATTCTGTGGCCAACCCCTTCTTCCCCACCCAGCCAAGGACTCATGCCAAGCACTGGACAGATCGCTGGCAGCCATCTTCAAGACATGGTTGGCTTGAAAAGATATGGGAGGAATTCCAGCACTGAGAATTCAGCGGCAGGTGGAAGAGCACAATCTGGCATATGAAATGGCAGTCATCTCCACACATTGGCATTTATAATCTATTTTTCTGGCTCACAAAAAGTTGTGTGATCATAAGAACCTAGTGTAACACTCAATTACTCCATACAAACAACTCTATCAATGCATTCACAGCAACATGACTGAAGCTGTTGGCCTGCCTTTGAATTAAATCCTTAGAAGTGGCAAGCTCTTAATTGATTTGTATTTTGTTCAGTTGGTGTCAGCATTCCTCAACAGAAGAAAAAGGTGTTTCCATTCCATCTCTTAATGAATGGCTGTGGCTCCAAAACCACAGAAAGACACATAGCTAGTAATCAGCAACAGCCTCTGTTCATTGTAATAGATGAATGTGGAGTTAGACAGCAGTTATTTAATATTTTTGAATGTCTCTATGTGCTGGCAAATTCCTCTCTAAGGTTCCCCCTTTTTAACAGGTAGTAAGGCAATTTAATGATTTCTGACTTTCATGGTTTAGTACTGATTAGAGAAATCAGGTCACTTCCCTTGACCTGATTTCACTTTCGTCAATAAAACCCAGTGCATGTTCGACCTTGTAAAAGCTCACTGTTGATTCATGTCCAGTTTGTTGCACTAGGACCCACAGGTCTTTTTTTTTGTAAACCTGACTTCCAACCGTTTGGTCTCCAATCTGTACAGTTGTGTGGAGTTTTTCTGTGTAGAGGAAGGACTTCTATTTGCCTTTGTTGAATTTATCTCCAGATGCATCATTGCCATTTATTTTGTTGCCACAGCACAAGAAAACAGCATTGATTTATTTAGTTGCATATTCACCCTATTTAACTCAAACCACTTAAATTCACCTAGAACGTTTTGAGTTACTTACTTAGCAAATTTAGGCTCAGCTGACTCTATTACCAGCACACTAGTGAAGGATGTTGTGATGATTATAATTCTGGAAAACACTCCCTGAAGTTCTCGCTACAGTTCAAATGCCAATTTAGAGATACCTGATTTGGGAATCTCTTAAAAAATTCTAATCATCTGGCAACATGAATGTTAATTATCATCTACTAATACACTAGGCAAGGTGCAGCAGTACTGGAGAGATTCTTCCTTCAGCAAATAGTAGATACAGAAATAGTTCAAATGCTTTGCTCACACAGCACTCATGATCCCCACAAATCCCCATAATACCATTAAGCTTATTAGATGTCACTGCCAATGTAGAGAGTAGTCTTTGGGTGACCAGTTAAAGAAATCCCTGTTCAGCGAGGTCTTCACCATTCTTAAGGTATAGGAATGGGATGTTGCTGGCCTTTATAGTGATTATATACAGGTGGAATAATGCTGGCAGTTCCTGACAGCCTCATAGTTGTCAAGAAAATGTTTCAAGGATTTGGTAACATGGAAAACCTTGGAAAAATTGCTGAGGAATGCCTTGGAATTTGGTTCCCAAGAGCATGCAGAAGTTCCTGTCCACAGGCTCTTGCATTAAATGACTGAAATAATGAAAGGCAACATTTCATAGAAAGTACCATCAGAACTTTCTTTTCATAACTGGTTACCATGTTGATAGCCTAACTACTGTAGTGTTGAAGACTCTGTAACCAACTTGATATTATAGGAGGGTAATAAGGAAAAACTGACAGAATGCATCTTCATTGACAACAGATATCCCAGAATGTCATCTTCTATTTTGCACCCATGTAAAAAAAACAGCCAGTTCAAACATTTCAGACACTCCAATCCCTTCCTCTCAGTATTCTGAACCTTCTGATGTTTCTCCACTTTCTTGTCAAATGAAATAGGAAATAGCTGTTGGTTTGGTACCTGCAGACAGGAATTTTTGCTATGGTCCTTTTGCTTCAGACTGTTGGCATTTGATTGACAGTTGACTGACAGACTTGTCTTACAGGGTTTGGTTTTTTGTTTTTCTTGTATAGAATTCAGGATCTTTAAATATATATAATTCTTGTTTCTCATTTCCTATACCATGATGTTAAGCTCCTAATGTTTTGGTATGTTGGTGAATGAAGACAATACTTTCAGTTTTGAAAGGCGACATTCATATTTCTTCATCATCTGTCAGTTCAGTACATATTCAGGCTGACTCAGTGATTAGGCCCTTTTGTCTGCAATCATAAACATCAGAGATTGATTTAGCAAAGAGATGCCACTGAAATGCTTTGTCTCGACCTTAGCTTCAAAACACTGAAGTTAAAATGCTTAGCAACAAAACATGGCTCAGTAATGAAGGCAATGAAGCTTCCTAATTTCCGTTTGTGAAATTGAAGTCTCTGGACAATGAAAAATGGTATAGGCAATAAAGGAGCCTTTAGCAAGATTATTATTTGGGTCTTAAGCACAGCAGGACCACAGTGACAGTGTAATGGCAAATATCTTAGCTATTTTTGTCTGAGACTGCCTGTCTCTCCAAGATAACATGAGCATCCTCATGATTAAGATTCCCACAGTGCTGGCTGACTTAAGGCACACTCCTCAGCATGTCTCCACCAATGCCATGTCAAGTTCTAGATGAAATGTCATCCAGATCCCTCATAAAGGACTTTCCCCAGAAATCTTACCAGCTGTACTGAAGCTAATGACTTTTATTTCTAGAGCTCATCCATATGCTTCCCATGACCTGTAAATGAGGAATTGTGTGTGTGCAATTAGCAGCAAATGAGCCTAACTCTCTTATCACCAGCAAGGTGACCAGCAGCACAGAGACGGGGCCTCCTCTAACTTCACAACTGCTGCTAATACACAGAGAGACTGAGAGGACCCAGGTCTGGCACACTCTTTCTACAGACTGTGATACAATATCTTGGGGGTACAGGGCTGCCTTTCCATAAAGCCCACCTGGCGTAGAGGTCAGGGTGTCCTCTCGTGCACAGTGAAGGCTCTTTAAGTCTTTGACTCCTCTTTACTGAGGTTACAGATTAGCTGGGCTTCTCACAGGAACAGCAGTACTTCTGTTTCATGCCTATATCTCTGGAGTAAAAGCCAACAAAAATAAGTATTGTTCTCCAAACCGGAAAACAAAATGTTTTCAGAAGAGCAAAAAAGTTACTTTGGATCAAATATTAGTGACCTTGGGTCTGTAGCAACTAAAAAGTTGGGGTTGGTTTGTTTGGGTTTGTTTTGTTGGTTTGTTTTTTGCTTTTTGTTTTTTCTTGTAATTTTAGAAGAGTAGGAAAGACTGTTTTCATGTCAGTTTGGAAATAGCTAGAATGTAAAGCCTGATGTTATCTGGACCACTGGCAATTGACCACAATGCTTGCTGTGCTTAATGTTTAGCTTAAAAACTTAAGAACTTAAAACCAGATATTAGTGTTTGGAAATTAATGCTAATCTATTACTGAAGGGAAATTGGGTTAACAGTGAACAACTTTCAAATCCTACTAGTATCTCAGTCCTTAAGAAGTCTTTGAAATTAAATGAACTTTAATTGCACTGAATGAACAAAATGCACAGGAATTTGCTGCCACAATAAGAAAAGTAATTTTTAATTTTTAAATAAAAATATCAAGACCTAAAAATAATACAGCAAAGAAATTATGTTATCTCTGATATGAAGAGCAATCCAAGAGAAGACTTTTAGTATCATTTAGAACCATAATTAAGCAAGATAAATGGGACATAAGAGATATCACAATGATTTTTGCTGATATGCACCCTGCTCTGACACAAAATTGTGACGGCAGACTAAAGTACAACTTGCAGGAACTAATTCCTGACTGCTAAAGAATTACCAGATTTACAGCAGCTAAAATTTTACTTCACCTGTTTGCCATGGACTATGACCTTAGTTCTTGTATTACAATCTCTTATCCCTCTCTGCATTAGCGATAATCATCTCCCCTCCCACGTAAAATGGACCCTGTCTTCCTAGAATCATGAAACGGGTCAAGTGATAGGTAGCAGTCAGAGGTCAAAACAAACCCCAATGTTCTTTGCCCTAGGCTGAGTCATATATTTTTTGATTCACCATGAATTATACTGTTCAAAAACCTCATCAATATATAAGAAATAAAACCAAGAAAGTAGTTACAAAAGGACAAACCCAGAGCTCCAAGTAAAAATTCCTTCAGATTATGCAGCCTTCAGTCCCTGAATCAACCAGATTCATGGTTTTGGCCCTGGCCCCTATGCAAACAATGTGGAGGCCCCTCATCCAGTGAGGTTCAGCTATTGCCGAAATCTCTAAGGAACAGTCTGACACTTTCCTGAGACTGAGAGAAGTGATGAAACTTTCACAAAGGAGCAGCTGACCCACCTTGCTCAAGATGAAGACTGCCCCAGAAGATGAGCATAAGGGATGAGCACACTCCCATTCTGATGAGAAATACCACCAAGAAGTTGGCCAGGTTCTTTGAGTCATATAAATCAGAACCTGACTCTGGCCCTGTTATGGCCATCAAACCTAAATTCTGTCCTATGTCTAAACCAGATATAAATGCTGTCCACTGAGTCTACCATAGTCATAAATATTACCAGCATAAAGCAAAACAGTCATCATTTCTGATTAAGACTGTGGGAACATAAGCTGTACTATTTCTTTCTCTTGTATATAAGGTAACAAATAAAAAGGATGGAAAAAAGAGTGAGAAATGTGTTCTGGCTATAAATAGAATTTCTTAATTGCTTAACTTGCTTCAATTAATCCATTGCACAATTACAGTTGTCAGTTCTTCACTATGAAGAATCCTTCTTAACTGCTACCCCAGAACTATGATTTAAACAACGCAGCATTAAGAATTTCTATGTGCAGCAAAACACAACCGATTATAATCAACACTGGTGAATTCTAATTTGACATCAGACATAATTAACTACATGAGAAATTACCTCTATAATAATATGCAACAGGAAGCAAAGGCATCCTCAGTAACTCATACTCAGTATTATGTATAGTCACAAAGTTCCTGTTGGTTCAATGATTAAGCACCTGACACAAAGGCTGAAGGTCTAATACCCAAACCACAGAGGCCTAGGGTTTTCTGAGTAGCCCAGGTGCCCGTGGTACTAAATTTTTGCAAGTGAGATTTCTGTCTCCTACTGCTGCAGAGGACTAGATGATTCAGAAGAGGGAGCCGAATCCTAGGGGCAGACTGAAGAGAGCACAAAATAGACGGTTTCATTTTGGACTCCTAAGTCCCTGATACAGGAGAGAAAGATTAAAGTATGCTCTTGAAACTTTGACAGCCTTTCAGCTTAACATCAGGAACTGATTTTTTTTTAATTTTGAAAATTGTGCTCCAATTTCAAGGACATTTTCTATCTTGCTTTACCTCTGACAGAACATTTTAATCTCATGTCTTTCAGCCTGAGGATATGGTCACTCAAAGGTATCTTGTTATAGCAGCTTAATGAATGACAAGTTCTCAGCCTAGCTTGGTAAATTATGAAATTGATTTTGTGGAGAAAATAGTCCCTCCTGTACCCAGAAATTCCTCTTGTTGTAATCTTAGTTACCTTTGTTATATCAACAGTGGGTCAGAGGTCTCATTTTACTTGAAAAATGTAACATAAAATAGGAACTGTTAAATCAGCTTGCTAAGCTTTAAAAATCTAGATAACCCTAATCAAAACTAAAGATATTTTTGTAGTTTGTGGGTTATCCTGAGCAAAACCAGAAGATGAAAAATTACATTAGACCAGGCAACGAAGAGTGAAGGAGAAGTGATCTAAGTGCCAGTATTGAAATCTGATTATGTCAAGTTTCGCAATTTTAATTGCTTCAAAGAGTTGAGTGTGACAGAGAAAATTAGTCCCATGTGGGAAGTCTGGTGACAATACAAAGACAGAGAAAAAATTCTGAATTTCATAAAATATGTTGTCATTCTTCGCATGCTTCACTTTTGTATACCACTTGTAATAGTGTTTCTTCATATTTGCATTCTGTGGTTTGAAAAACATTATCAGAAACCTTTAAAATGAAATCCTGGCCCCAGTGAGATTAATTAGTTTGTTCAGTTTAAGAGAGACAGAGTTCACATTTTATAATAATCTCATTTTCTGTTATCGTGCATTCTTTTTCAAAATTTCCTTTTTTCCGTTCAGAAAGTGCTCTTAGAATTACAAAACAAACATCCAGTGGATATAGAAACCTGACAACGAATAAGCCTCTTTTTCTAAAAGCAATCCAGACCACTAAGTTTTTTCATTAATTAGCATTTCTCAGAAATTTACTGATTAACCTAACAGCTGTTTCCAACACTTCAGTCTGAAACTGCCCAATAACTACAAAAACAAGTTTTCACATATTTAAAAGCTAATAGCTCACAGCTTCTAGCTTTTATACAGGCCAAGATAACCAGAAATAAACTGGACAAAAAATGAGTGAGGAAAGCAAAGAGAAGTTGCATGAGGAACCACTTCAGAAACCACAGATGAGAAAAATAAGAAAAATTAAACTGCTCTGAAATTGTGCCGATCACTTCTTGATGAAGAGCTGTTTTTTACTGGCGGTCCTAATCTTTCTACAGTTAAAATACTGTTAGATAGTACCATACGCATATGTGCCTATGATTTCTTCAGTATTGCTACTGCAGATAAAAGATAATGTATGATCCAAAAAGCATTTTGGACTCCAGATAATTCACTGGTAAGTAGACATGCATTTCTGTAAGAGCAAAACACTGGCAGAACATGTAAAAAGAAGATGTGACATCACGTCACTCCTATGAAATGAAATACCTAGATATTAATTTTGCTCACAATATTATTATTTTACACCAGGGCTAAGGAAAAATTATGTCACCTATCAACTCATTTTCTGATCCAAATGTAAGACCCATTTTCCTGACCTTGCCTTCGTTAATAAATACATAGTAACATGCATATTTAAAATAACAAATTAACAAGACACTTCACTGCACACACATCTCTGGGGAGAAGATGAGAGAACAAACAACATGTGACAGATGTTAATCACATAGCTTAATGCACTATTGGAAATAGGTCAGTGATGGCAATGAGGACTACCCCATAGGAACCATAATAGGATGGAATAAATTATAAAGACTATAATAGAATTGAAATATGAATAATGAATTTGTTTTGCTTCTGTTATATGAGAAAGTTAGGTTTGAGCATGTTATTTGTTAGAAGGCAGTCTCTCTTATCTAGCCAACTACCATCAGAATCAATATTTAGTTTTGCAGATGGAAATTAGCTAGACATATTATACACGGAGTTGTGGCTAACATCAATCAGATACAGAACGTGAATAAGAGCTTAATTGATCTCATGAACTGCATTTTTCATACAAATGTCCTATATACAGTCTCTTTCATAAGAACGTAGAATAAAAGCAGGCAGTATCTTTTCACAGAATAAGAAAGACTAACAAATATATATTGAAGTTTTTAATGATGATTTAGATTTAATTTGCTTCTCACCTCTGTACAGTATCTGTACTAACTGCAGCATTATGAAATGAATATGAACTTGCAAGAACTCAGAACTCACCCTAATGATGGCTTGGTTTTGGGGGTTATTTTTTAATGAAGTAAGAGGAGTGATCTGATTAGCAAATCATTAAATCAGGATTCCAGAGACAGGAATTCATTCTTGCACACTACAAAAGGCCTCATAAGAACACTAAAATCCTTTGCTAAGGTATTAACAACAGTGGATGATGGGGGGGACTAGAGGATGTTGTTTTTTACGTCAAGTAATTTTGGTCCAAGTACAATACTAGGCAGCATATTTTATGCTTACAAGTTATGTTTCACCGTTGTAGCTACATTGTTTGAGATAGCTATGAGTTTTGCTCCTTCAATTCACTAGAATTTCCATTTCAGTTAGCAATCTTGATTCAGGACCACTTCTTGTGTGGCTTTTTTACAGTGAAGATAAAGTTCAAGCTGCCTGTAAGAGTGTGAATAATACATTTTTCTTTCTTTTTTTCTATTTCCATTGACTCTTAAAAAAGTTAACTGAGCAAGATTTGCTTCTATATTGTTTCTATATATTAAACTAATGCCTAGAATAACATGCCTATGATTTTGACTGGGGCCTCAGATGACTGTAACAGAAATAAGAAACAACAATCATAAGTCCTCTGGAAGAGCCCTTCTTTTTGTGATCTGTCCTAAATGGAAAGGATTGTACAATTTTGAATGATATTTTATCCTATACTTCTGTAGAAATAGGGGAAAAAAAGATCATAATATTGATGGAAACATCATCCTTCTAAACTAATTTTAGTATTTTGGTCTGGCTGTAATTTCTCACATCATTGTATACAGCTCTAACATCACAAGATAGAGGTAAGTAAATTAATGCAAAATTTGAACCCCCAGAAAATCAGAATAGTTCCAAACTTCTTTAAACAAATAGAAAAAAAAAAAGAAAAAAGAAAAAAAAGAAAATAAACCAAATAACCCCTTAGGTCTAAGTGCATGCCAGTGAAGAACAGAAATCCAAACATCTCTCAAAAAAAATATATAAGACAAATGGATAACTAGGAAACTAGGACTGCATTTTAGGAATTCTTTTATTTGGATAATCAGTCACCTGGAGACTTAGAAACCAAATCATCATATACTGTCACTTTAATTTGTATGTATGCAGTCCTCTGTGACTGAAGCACAAGAGAAAGAATGCGGATAGCACAGCTTATTCTACTACTAACTCCTCTTTCAGTGAAAACAGCAAAAAAACTTGAAAGGATCAATGCATCATAGACTAATTTAAGGCCAAGAAACCTACAGAGATCATCTGGTCCAACATTCTTCCCAAAATGCAGTGCTCCTGCAAAGGCTGCCACGAGGAGGGGGAAAGGAGCTGTGCCACAAAGGCACTTGCTGTGCTAGCACTGCTCCTTCAGGACTGTGGCCTGTCAAAAAAGCCATAAATAGTTTGTTACATGTTTCTTAAGTCCTAAGATAAAGCATTTAAAGATGTCTTGGACATTCAGGATTTTCTGATTCATGGTTTCACTAAATGCATTATAGCAGATATGAAGAAGAAGAAAAGTTATTTTGAAACTGAGTCCCTGAGCTCTCCTGTCATGACATGGTTAAATATTCCCTACATAACTGTTTACATCATTTAAATCTCTGGTGTCTTTTATTTTCTATCAGAGTTTTGGAGTGTACTGAAACTACTCATATTAGTCTCAGTGACTCTTGAGAAAAATATCAAAACAAAACGTTGGAATTTAGGAGGGGTTATAAATACACAGTGGGATGAAATAGGGACTATCTTAGCTTTAGCTATCAATCATATACCAGAAGTTGTTTACTAGTGGGTTTGAAATATGCTTCTTCACCATATTTTTAGTCCAGGACTGAGATGAAGAAAGTGCCAGAGCATAGGAACAGGTCAGGTTAATTACTTGTAGTAGTTTATGAGGTTCATAAAGGGTGAGAATGCATCCACTAGCAATAAGCCTGAACCCCTCAGTTACTAGCAGGCCAAATTCTGGAGGGTACATATGAAATTTAAAATAAATTTTGTATACAAGCATACCACTGGCACTGTGGACTTCAAAGAGGATTTTTAACTTGGCATGTTTTATATGCCAAGTCTATCATCTGCCAAGTATCAGAATGCATGCAAGCTGTCAAGTACCAGTCTTAGCAGTGGTGTGTTATTAAATTACTGCAGTCCAAAACTTAGAATATTAGTTGTCTCTCTTGAGGTTATCTCAAAAGGTGCTTATAATGTTTGGGCTGGCACTCACTTATTCTGTTTGTATTCACACACCTATGTGAATACTAGACAGAACAAAACTCACATGCAAACCTGGTTGAATAAAAACCCCTGTAAAGCTTGTCACTGACTCCAACAATTTGCTTTAGGTTGTGAGAGGCTGAACCATGTCTATTTTGCAATAAAGCACATTTTCATTACTTGACCAGGGTAATCCCATAAATCACTTTCTTTAAAAAGGCATCTGAAAGAAAGGCCCTGTGGGAGACTAATTGTGATTATAAAGACACTAGCTGAGCAATTTGTAAGATGGAGATGTAACGGTGAAACATTCCAAGAGATGATAATAGACCCAATCACTACCTAAATTAAGTACAAAAAAGAATCACCCAAGAAGAAATAACTTCTATTGCTATCTTACTCAATCCTAACCAAGCAATTTAGGATGAAGACAATCAATATTTTTACTGATTCAAATCCTTCAATCAATAAAGGTAGTATCTTCTGTCTTTTTTTCCTCTTTTATTTTTATGAGTGGTGTTCGTAGAGCTCTGCAGTAAGTGATTTTCTGTCAACTCCAGAAACAATGCTCAAAAAAGCAGTATTATTAGAAGCTGGAGAGAGAAACATGACTGAAACTTCAACATGGAAATAAGCTAGAAAGCAACCTCAAAACAATATGTCTAAGGTGATTTATTCATAGGTCTTGACTACCTTTTCAGGACTAGAAATCACTGTGAGAGGGAATTAATAAAACAGGGGTCAAACTGAGTGGAGAATCATGAGCTTGATTATAAAAACGTAGTGATTTTGTTTGGGCACATTCAAATCTATTCTGTTCTCAAAACAGCAAAATTTGTGGAAATAGTGAAAATATGGTTTTATCAAACTTGCCAATTCATAAGAACCAATAAGAAAAACAGTGTCCCATTTTACGTATTAAGGCAACATTTCTACCATATCTTATTCATTTCCCTTTTGCCTCAAAATATCTCTTAAATTTACCTGCTACCTAATAATGTATCCCCTGTGAGCTAACCTTGTTATGTGTTATGAACAATTATCCTGTCATTCTCTTATCATATAATCCTCTTTCTTATTACATATGAAAATATTTGTTATTAAGAATTGTTTTCCAATTCTTCCTTAAAAAAAAAAAAAGAAAAAAAGATCAAGAGAATTGTGTGCAGCTCAAGTAGATAAAACTTCTCTAACTTTAAATATACTAGCTCTATTTCTGAAAATGTAAATACTTCGTAGAAAGGAATTATCAGCACGGCCTGCATATTAATGGTTATCCAGAGTTTTCAAAGGGAGGAGCCATTAAATAAAAAATAAAATACTTTATAAATATGTTTTCAAATTAAAACAAAAAGAAGTTATCAAAATGCATGGCTGGAGTGCCATGACGTCAAAGCAATGCAAACTTTCCTAGAGAGCCTGCAGATGAGGTACTAGTTCAGCTTTATGAAAGCTGCTGAGTTAGCCATCTAACCTGTCATAAGACCGTCTGCATAGCCAGTAGGCTTTCACCTTTCTTCTTGGTACCTCTGTAGCTTAGCACCTCTGGTAACCTAAGCCAACAGGATTTTAGAAAAAAAAATGTGAGCATGGGACTGTTCCACCATTCTATCTATTTTTCTGACATTAAGGAAACAATAGATCACCTGTATTCTGAGGTTGTCTAGTTTCCACTGCCAGAAAACGGAGTTTCCACAAGTGTTCTTCGCTAATCAAAACACTGTGGAAACACAGAGGAGTATTCAGGAAAAATAAGCAACTGGATCCCATCAGACTTATGACTGTACCAAACCCATCAGACTCTCTTGAGTTTGTTTTCTCTAAACAGACTGAGTATTTTGTTCTTTCCTCTACTGTATACTCTGAGGACAGAAGCTCTCCTACAACATCCAAAGTATTTCACAATATATCACTTTATAGCTGTAACGGCCCATTAGGAGTCCAAATTCTCCTAACCTTACATATATGACAACACCTAGTGGCTTCTGTGGGACTGCTGAAGTAAGCAATTTAAACATGTTCTTGGGCAGCAGCATACTTTAACTCTATGTAAGATTACTTCCTGAGCAATATTTTCCATACCTATAGGTACTCTTTACCTACTCATTGTGTGTTAATTCATGCAAAGCCCTTGAGATTCAGGTCTCTAAGCCAAATTCTGCAGAAGAAATTAAAGGCTACCAGCAAAAGTTGCAAAGACACACAGCATACCCATAGGTGAAGCTCTTCAAAAGAAGATCTAAATGTTTTATGACCTTTCTTCCATCCAGCTCCTCATATGTCCTCTCCAGGAAAATAACAGTAATTCTATATCCTGAAACTGAACATTGATGAAATGTCTGGAAGTCTCAAGAAATACTGAAGAAAGCAGACCCTGCCAAAGTATGGTGTGGTACCAACTGGAGAGCAGGGACTTACCTGTGCTACTCCGAAATTTCACTCAAATCCCAGCCTCCACAGTAGTCCTTATTCATTTTCTATATCTGAGCCTAACCTACGCTCAGCCGGAAAGTAACATCATTTTACTGTTCTCTACAAGGTACTGGATCCAGACCTGAGCTCTTTGGACTACAGAATGTTACTAGAGAAATATACAGATGGCTTAAGAAAGAAAATAATGCATAATTTGGCTTTACATTTTTAATAAAGTCAATAAGGCAAAATGATACAGCACCAGTTTAAACGACTGTTTGGCCAACTCTGCTGCTGACCTTTTATGATTTATTCTGTGGGGACACTTTACTGACAACCTCCATGGAGAAACTGAATGACAGAGATAAGAACCACATAACTGAAAGGCAAATTTCTAGACTTCAGCCCCAATTTGTTTTATTTAAATATAGTTATTGCATAACTGCTTGCAAGTATCTTTTGAGTTCTCACAGCTCCAAGATTTATATCACCTTAGTTAGCTAGCGTTCACAAGACACATAATGCTTGTAAAAACTGATAACAATAAGAATAAAAAAAAATTCTGGGGGAAAAAGTTGATGATCTGCAGACACTATCTGACACTAAGTTATGTGGTTTAGTTGATACACTGGAGGGAAGGGATGTCACTCAGAGGGACCTTGACACCCTTGTGAGGTGGGACAATGCCAGCCTCAGGAAGTTCAACCAAGCCAAGTGCAAGGTCCTACACCTGGGTCAGGGAAATCCCAGGCACAGCTACAGGTTGGGCAGAAAAGACATTCAGAGCAGCCCTGTGGAGAAGGACTTGGGGGTGTTGGTCAATGAGAAACTCAACATGGGCCAGCTTCAGTGTGTGCTCACAGCACAGAAACCAGCCACATCCTGGGCTGCATCAAAAGAAGCGTGACCAGGAGGTCAAAGGATGTGATCCTGTCCCTCTACTCTGCTCTTGTGAGACCCTACTTGGAGTACTGTGTGCAGTTCTGATATGCTCAACATAAAAAAGACATGGAACTGTTGGAACAAGTCCAGAGGAAGGCCACAAGGATGATCAGGGGGCTGGAGCACCTCCTGTATGAAGACAGGCTGAGAAAGTTGGGGCTGTTGAGCCTGGAAAAGAGAAGGCTGCGTGGAGACCTCTTAGCAGCCTTCCAGTATCTGAAAAGGGCCTACAAGGATGACTGAGAGGGACTCTTCATTAGGGACTGTAGTGATAGGACAAGGGGTAACAGGTTAAAACTTACACAGGGAAGTTTAGGTTAGATATAAGGAAGAAGTTCTTTACTGTGAGCGTGGTGTGGCACTGGAATAGGTTGCCCAGGGAAGTTGTGAATGCTCCATCCCTGGCAATGTTCAAGGCCAGGTTGGACGAAGTCTTGGGTGACATGGTTTAGTTTGCAGTGTCCCTGCCCATGGCAGAGGGGGTGGAACTAGGTGATCCTAACGTCCTTTCCTACCCTAACTCTTCTATAATTCTATTAATTAATATCATTCTGTTGATATACTAGCAGTCAATAAATGTGCAAATATGGCACAGTCAGGAAATTGCAGGTTTGTTTTTATAGCAATGATAACCTCCATGAGGGGAGCCAAAGCTCTTCTCTCACACAACTCACAAGTGAGCTCCATTACATGAATCCTAAGTGGAAAGAAGTATAGTTTAGTGATGTTTAACAAAGTGTCCTTTCCCTCTTTTTCAGATATAAGACACTTGCTGCCTTTCATCTCCTCTTCCTGCTGGTAAGAAACGTGCTGGGTGCTTTTTGGTTCATCCAGAAGTACTGACTCTTTCTTTGGATGTTAGAGATGGACATCTGTGCACCTTGGACTCTCTTGGAAGAGGTTGATGTCTAATGCTTTTTGAGTAAGTCCTTCTGTGAACTTCTGTTTGAATGCTAAACAAACTGTTCTGATGATAATACTGCAAATAAAAAACTTGGCACCATCAATGGCAATGTCTGTTTAGTATGGCCTTTTGAAGACAAGAGGGTTTCTCCATGTTGGGCTATTGATCAAGTTCTGTAACCATTATGTGCAAAGTAAAACCATTAAACCTGTTATTTTAGAGTAGTGCTAGAAGATTCCAGCTTTCACCTATGTCCATATATGATGTAATTTATTAAGGTGGAAGCCATCAAGGGTGAAAGGGGTGTAATTAATTTTAGAAAAAGTCTAATAAAGTTACAACCACATGTTTAGCCAAGCTCAGATGGCCTAATGATAATAAAATAAAATAAAAATGCTCTGTGACTGAAATCTCTACTATAATTTTAAGAACACTAAAGTGGGGAAATCTGAGATGTATCTCCCACAGCTGCAGGAACTCAGTTATATTATACATGTGATTACAATGTGCCTTGGACAGGGGAGCACAACTCCCACTGAAGCCAACTGCACTACATTTTCCATTTCTGACTCTGATAGGTCAAGATTTTTGACTGATATAAATCACCCAATTCTATTAAAATCAGTAAAAAGCTGCAGTGATTTACACCAGCTGAATATTTGGTCTGATCTCTTTCCTGTCTTGCAGTAATTGCATGGACCACTTGTAATGGCTCTTGGAAACCAATTTCCTTTGTGCCTTTAGCTCTGAGGCACATTTCAATAATGAGGTCACATTGTTCCTCTGCCCATGCAGGTAATGGAGCAACATGTCTTCTTGAAAGGGAAGTAGATATTATTTGCAGCCCAGGTCTCTTTGCTCAGACCCAACAGAAGGCCCTGTTCACCTGTAGCATTGGTAAAGGCTATGCAAAGGCTCTTTAGTTCTAAAGAAACAAGACTAGCAATCACTTCTCACCTACAATGCAGATCTGGTAGTTCTTATGGTGTTAAAATTTAAAAGATAGAAGTTCCTCATCAAACAGCAAAGACACCAGAAGACTAAAGACATAAACAGATGATATACCACACACTATACAACTTGGCTTTCCAGTATTGAGACAAAGAAATGGCTGTAAGAAAAATGAAGACATCTTTGCCTTTAACAGTTTGCAGTTCCATAAATACAGTGCAGAACCATTTGTAATGCACAAGCTGTTTTGGGTAATGAATCATTAACTGACAATATAAACACAGCATTTTTATAAGAATGCTGGAAATGTTTTTGTTCTTGTTCAATGTCCTTTGGGAACTTCTTGTACTCAACTTAAGATTGCATCTCAGAAGGATTTCCCCCTCCCCCCCTTAGAAAAAGAAAATAAAAATAGAAAAAAACAGTAATTTATTTTGAAAGCTACAAACAAGTTTATAGTGTAGCTACCAGAAAGGAGAATGTTGTCCCTTTTCCTTCTTTCCCATTTCTTTTGCATAAAGAGCCAACAACATTATAAAAAATGCAACTGTAATTAATTATATATGTCTCAGAATAAGTATTTACCATTTACAATGTTTTACAGGATATATTGATCTATCATACGGGGATGAGGTGATGTTGAGAGCACTGAACTGCAAATGCAAAAGCCCAAAGACTACTATTGTGGCACTGATTACACTTTCAAGGCAGTCATTTCTTGTTACTTGAATCAGTTTTACATGGAAGAGACAAATATGTTAATCACCAGTCACCATTGTGAAGCCTATTACACCAAAAGTAACTTCACATGTGTAACAAAATTAACTGCAAGAAAAAATATTCACAGTGCAACCAAGATCTGCACCATTAAAAGCATGACAAGGCTCTATAGAGGCACCTTTTATCGTGTTCTTTTTCCCCCCAGCAGTCCTCAATGTTTCTTTACCTGCATATGAAGAAAGAAAGGCATGTGTTTGCATATGTGTTGTGATACCTTAAAGCATTATCACTAGCTATCTATGTTCTTGACACAACCTGCTCCTCTTGCCAAAAATAAAAAAAAAAAAAAAAAAGAAGCTTCTGGGCTATGACATGGAAGATTATACATGGAAATAAAGAAAACCAGAATGAAAATTAAGGAAGTGCAGCAATCTTCCTTGGAACTTGTCACATAGTTAATACCTTTTATCTTTTCACAGGAGGTTATTTGAAGGGAGGGGCTAGAAGAAGAGAGAGGGGAAAGTAAAGGAAGGATCAGTTTGGTTTTGTGTACCTTGCCTAAACTATCTTTGTCTTTCAGCTTGCATAGAAACATGCTTTACAGCTGCATGGCTGTATCCAGCTCAAAGTCCCAGTTAAGATGTAGAGAAAAGCCTTAACCATTTCAGTAGGTCTGCAGTCTCCCTTGTCCAGTGAGGACCAACCCTAACCTTGCTTTCTCTTTCCTAGGCCAGGAAGAGTCAACCAATTTTGCTGCTGAACTGAAGTTGTTGGAAAGACAATTAAATTTGCAAGAGCATTTTAAGTGTGCAAAGACAGGGCTCTAAATACATGTTCAGATCATTTTGCAGATCTACAAAACTCCACCATGAGATAGAACTGCATCCTTTTTTTCACACTAGCCACAGATGATAATCAAAAGTCAGAATGACTCAAATGTGACTGAACTGTCAAAATTTTCCAGTACAAGGGAAACAAGAAGGCAGCAGGCTGTGGAGAGAACCAGGGGACAGGCAATGCAGAGTGTTTGCTTCAGTGATGCATTAGGGCTAGTGGGGAAGCTTGCACCAGTGAAGGGGCTGCAACAAGAGCATGGTGGTCATCCTGAATATTTACTCAAAATTATCCAGTGCCTCTGAATTTAAATTTCAGAGGCACTGGAGATGTAAAAAACATTTTGGTTATCTTTGCCAAGCAAAAATCTGTTTTGAAATGCCATAGTTTCTGACAATGAATATTCTGGGGTTTAAGCTATATTGAGCAATACCCAAACCATGTTATAAAGAGAAGAACAAGATACAGAAATTTCTACCAGAAAGCGTTGCCAAGAAATAAGGCATAATGAGACTGCTGGTTATCAGTTTCTCTGTGCTTAATTTTTTCATGTCTCTGGACTAAATCTTTACAGGTAAACATATTGCATCATATTTAATGGAAGATGATTTCTTCTGCCAAAAAACATCACAACAAATACTCTCCTTTTCTGGAAAAATTACACTTTTTAATAAAAAAGTAGACTTTTTAAGAAAATTATTATTTTTCTTAAATCCCCAAAACAGTTAAGATAATTCAGATAGTTCAAAATTAATATTCTTAATGATTTCAAGGCAGGGGTAACTCCATTGAAATTGAGAAGTACTATATGTATGTTTAAAATATTTAATACTTACTAATATCCAAGTACAAATGGAGGATCAAGGCTTCATATTTTTTATAATATGAAATAAAATTTAGATTCTGTGAAATGTACCTCTTTTTGTACAGAAAAACATGTATCTTAAAACAGATAGGCCTAATCAGATATAGTAATTTAAACGTATCTGTCAAAATTTCTTGTTGCATGTTATATGTCTGCCAAAATGTGAATAATATACATACCACCCTGGTTGAATAAACACTGCTATTTTTAAACAAAGAGCATGCTACTTTACAGTTTTCAACATTCTGAGATCTCAAACATAACGTCTTTTAGACTTTTTTAATTTAGTTCATCTTTTCTTCTCTTACAAATATTTGCATGTTGTGGGTAAATATTTATGTAATTAGCTGTATTATTATCATCTGTCTTTCAACCAAAGCCCAGAATCTATAAGCTTACTTTGTTGCTTCAAATTTGCATAGTTGCTTAGGTTATGAAGAGATTGTATCCAAACTAGTATCTGAAACTATATTAATTTTAATATCACAGTGAAGGAAAACCAGACACTAATGTGTGATATTTCTAGGTTTTGGAAATAGTTGAGTACATGGTGTCTGGTGAGCACAGCAGAACTGACATTTTTTTTCCCACATAAGAACTAGTCATTGAAGCACTCTAAAAGAGCAGGTATTGCCTTCCCTGTTTCTTCTGCTGTAGATACATCATGTGTTTGTCTTCTCCTTTAGTGATATTTGGTTCATCAGCAGATAGAACAATACTACCAGCTGATGTTTGTTCAGTTTTAATGCAGTAAACTTGCAAATGGGAATAAAACAGGAGATTCACATCTTTAATACATCATTGAAAGAGAGGCAAAAGATACGGAAGTTAGAGTCATGTATCGTATCTGCTAAATCATATTTAGCCTGAACTACTGCTGTTGCATTCTCTCTCATACCCTCCTTCTCAAATACCATAGATTCTTTTCTGTGATGTTTCTGATAGAGACAACAGTAGCGTTGCACAGAAGTTTAAAAGCAGTCTATAGAAAAAACGCATAACCTGAAAAGCATTAATTTGCTGCTTCAGTGCCAAATTTAATTTGTATCCATGTGAAGCATGTAAACAGTACTATCTGCTCCTCTGAGTAAACAGCATACAGCAGTGTTAATGGCAGATCAGCACAAGGAACAAATACAAGAAGCTGCTTTAATGATAACAAAGTTGAAAATTGTGCCCTTTGTATTCATTATCAATATGGCAGGAACCAAATAGCTAATGCCT
The DNA here is from genome assembly GCF_034315485.1 of Pezoporus occidentalis. Lineage (NCBI taxonomy): Eukaryota > Metazoa > Chordata > Aves > Psittaciformes > Psittacidae > Pezoporus > Pezoporus occidentalis. Next base: position 11,008,760 of record NW_026913748.1, on the reverse strand, counting down.
ATAATTTTAGAGAGGCTGTCAGCCTTCAGAGTTAACAATATCAGAAAATTATTAAAAGGCAGTTCACAGTTCACAAAGATGCACTGGCAGTATTTTTATTTTGCTGGAAGACTGGTTGTTTTGAAGGGGGGTTATTGGTTGTAGTTTGGGAGTTTTTGTTGTTTTGTGTTATTGTTTTAGGTTCTTTATTCTAAAGAGAGACTGAATTTTCCATTAAAAATGGAATAATAGTAATAAGTTACCTGAAAAGAATTAGCAGCTGTATCACTCCTATACAGAAAACAAGTACAGAAGGACCTTCATTGTTTCTTCTTGTGTAAAAAAAAAAAAAAAAAAACAGAAAAATGAAGTTTTGAAAGATGTTTCAATAAGAATTTACTTGAGAGAGTTTACTTTCCATTTCTGTTTAAGGACAATTCAACACACACTCCAAAGAGCAATCTGATACATTGAACCTCTGCAGGGAACAAGGGCTGTTTCCCTGGGCTTTGTTTGTTAGGACACACAACTGCCGTGGAGCCATGCCATCAAAAAGTCTCATCTGACTTACCTTTCACAGGTATTTTCCTTGAGATTGTTAAAGAAGGTATTACTTACTTCCCTTCAAATCCACCACAAGCCAGGAAAGAGTTAATTGAATGCTTAACTTCCCTGTAAAAAAAAATTATTTGGGGTTAGTTAGAGTTCAGAAACATAGTTCCAGTAGATTGGATTCCAAAAATAGGAGGTAGTTGCAGCTGGCCTGCTTCTTCCTCTCAGTTTGTCCCTGAACCAGAAAACCTGGAGCTAGTGACAGTAATATGGCATTCAACCTTTTTGAACAGGGACTGAGCACAGCACTATGCTGTGCCAAGGACTCACCAGAAAATTGCCTTCAAAACACAGAGTGTACAATATGCAAGCTCAGTCACCAGGACCTACCAGCTCAGAAGCACCTGCAATCTTGCCAGTGTTTGAGCAGACTAGTAGTGTTGTGCAAAATTAATTTTATGGAAACTCAGGAGCTTCCCTAAATCTGGCGAGACTGTGAAGAATGGGTCCTCTCCCTCTTGACTTTTGAAGAAAGCCTGGGCTAAGAAAGTGCTCCCCTGCTGCCATGTCATGAGAAAACTTCTAGGCCTTGATCTGTAGAACTGCCTAAAAGTTACAATTTTTTCTCAGAGTTCCTCATTGATAGAAAGCACTCTTCATGCACCAAGCAAGCAGTCTAGCAACTCATTAAAAAAGACATTATTTTCCTCCTTGTATGAAAACTGGAAGAGCTGAGAAGAGAGATTGTTAAAGACTCTGTTGCTCAGTCAGCTAACAGTAAATAGAATTTCTGCCCTGAAATCAGCATTAAACACTTACAGGAACATAGCAATAAAAAACAATGACAGAGACATTTGAATTATTTTACAACAGTAAAAATAATTGTGGAAAGTTCCATATCGGTTAACATTTGGCAACATTAAATTAATGTTATTGTTTTAATTAGTTTCCTTTTCAGCTCATGAGTTGACTTCAGAAAGCTGTTAACTCTGTTTTGATAGATCAAAACTCTTGCTTTCTGCTAAAGCAGCATAACATTAAAAAAAAAAAATCTTTCTCCTTTCTCTTCTTAAAAAGATGGTTTTGTTCATCCAGCTATAAACCAGCATATTAGTTTAAAAATAACCTAGGAAACTATGTCTTTCTGAATTGTGATTTTGCCAACACAAAGAAATAGCTCATATATTTATCTATCATTACAGCCTGGTTATGGGAACTAGAAAAAGGAATGCAATGATAGGAACATTAACCTTTAACAGTGGTTGAGCTATAACCCATTCTTGTTCCAAGACTCTAGTTGCACAATGGGTCTTTTTATGATAGTTTAAAATGTCTTTTCTGATAGCAGTGTTTATGGAATTAGCTTGAGATGACATCTTCTTCTTTTCTGTTTCTCAGGGCCCTAGTAAGGCAGGAGAAAGAATGCCTCTGCATGGCGAAAACTAGACAGGAGCAATTTCTGTGACTATCAGGGAAATGAGTCTACCAGATATTTTGTCAAGATTTCCACCGAACAAGTCAGCATTCCCTGCCTTCTCCTTTCTCAACCGAAACACTCCTTTCGAGAGCACTTGGATATGCACTGTCAGATTCCTTGGGACACACAGAAGTTTAGGTGTTTCTCTTCCAGTTTCCCACCACACTGTCCCCATTTGATTCCTCATGGGCCTTGTCCTTCACACTTTAGGCAGGCATCTCACTTCCTTTTCATACTTTACTAAGAACTGATAGCAATCTCTGATTAGCTATTTTCATACTACATACATACTGTCTACACACTACATACATGTTGCCACACATGTCAACATGAAGAACTCTGTAAAATCTAACTTTTGGAAGCACACAGGAGAGCTTACATTAAGAGATACACAAACAGAACATTTTACTTTCTTTGATGCCCGAAAGAGGGTATAAGCTACTCTACCGTTTCAGTTTACTTTTGTATAGTATTGAAGCGCTCAGTACTTGGAACAGTGTTCAAACCATTTGAACACTAAAAGGGTATTTTAGGAAAATTTAAACCCTAAATAATTCAGAAAATTTTTCTGATAAAGCAGTTAACTGTGATTGAATTTGAAAAACTCTTTTGATCATTTTTAACCAGGCATTACAGGGGACAGGGACTGTGTTCACAGGTATAGCTAAGGTTTGGGAAAGTGACTTTAAAAAAGGTAATAAATTAAGAAGATATGTCTGGTTTGAGGTCTTCTTTTTCAGATTAATTTTCGGTAATAATACATGTCAGTCCATTTTTATGCGCAAAAATATATGAGAATCAGGCTGTGAGTCACTAAAGATTTTTCTTCCACTCCAAGACTATTGGGCAGTAATAAAACTTTTCCATAAATTGCAACACTCATAGTACCAGTATGTCATTTGCAAAAAAACGATTTGCAACCATGTCAGGAGAAAAAAACCCTACTTATTGCAATGTGAAGTATGTTAGATGAGGCTAAACAAAAGATATTGTAGCAGTTATGCCAATTAAAATAATTCTTTGCATGTATGACCATTTACATTAACAAAAAAAAAGCAAACAAATTTGAATGCATATAAAGATTTTATGTTTATAAAAGTCTCATGAATCTCAGTATGAATCCACATTTGAGGTTAATTGCAAAGATTACCTTTTCCCTTTTTTAACTCTTCTCAGTCATAGGATTTAGCTGGGAAACCTGACTTGTGTTCAAAGTTGGATAGGATTCTGGTATCTCGCATTTGAGTCATCAAAATTCATTGCTGGTTTTCACATGAGTCTTGCAGCATTGCCTGCAAAAAAATCAGGTTTTTTTATTTTAAGTTTTATCTGGATAGCACAGACAGACCTTCTTTACCATGTTACCCTTGTAAAGGAGAGAAGATGTGACACCCACATTTATGTTTTGGTTAAGAGCAGTGGTGCAGTTTTGAATTAAATCCCCCATTCCCTTTTCCTTGGAATTCGTTTGGAGCATAGTGATTTTACTACACATGGACTAAATTTCTTCCTGGAAATTGAACTTTGTTCCAGATGTGCACCAAATGTACTCCAGCTCCTACCAGAGACACAAGGCCCGGAGGAGAATGGCACTGTGGACATCTTCAAATCACATGGAACCTGGGACTTTCATTAAAGGAGACTAAACTAAATCCAGTCCAAAACAATCCCTCCCTCAAAGCACACCTCGTGCTGGTAGTACAGCATCAGCCCCATCTGCTTTGATTTGCTCTCTGCTTATATTGCACCTAACAGCTTTCCAGTGTCCTCAGGCAGACAGGACAATCTGACAGATACTAGGACTCAGAGCTACCACAAGAGCTAAAACAATATGCACTGAGAGGCGCATTCTCAGTCTTCTGCGCAGAGGGTAAGGTAATAAGGTTCCTACCTCCTTGTAACTTATTTTCCCAATATTAAGTAGGAATAACTATTTTGCATTTTAAAAATTTGTTACAAAGTTGATCTTTGTCCTTGTTGCAATTCCTGGTTATTTTCACCACATCTGACCTTAGCTCAGTTACATACCTTTCCTTAAAGCATTTAGTTTTGTATTAGAGAGAAAAACACATTTGCTCAGTACAAATTATGAAAGAGCATTTGTATGTTGTGCCGTGTCCTCCGCCTTTTTGAGACCACCTAAAGACCTCTTCTCTAGCCCATCAGCTCTTGCTCGTCTATTCCGATGGTTTTGCACAACGAGAGGGGCATCACAGACTGACTGATTTGGCAAATGAAAGACCGACTGACTTGCCCACTCAGAAAGCTGAGCTGCTGTCTGTATAAAATTTCAAGATCTTATTTCTTACAGACACTTTATACAACACAGCACCAACATGCTGAAGACGTCACATCCCAGGATCAAGTCTCTAACAGAAATCGCCTTGATCATTGAGTTCTATAGACACATACTACTGATAATTGTAGACTCGTGATCTAGTTGAAAGAACAGTATTATTATAAGAAACAAAATATGTTTTCCATATATAATGCAGTACCTAATATTCTAGGTCTAACTTACTATACTCAAGGTTCCTAATTGTGAGCAGGGACAGATGTTTGCAACTCATTTATTTTGTGACTTTTGTACTTAATAAGCTACCCAAGAAATGTCAAAATGCAACACAAATTCCCTTTAAATATCACCTTGCTTTCAATTGTAATATCTCAAATAATTTTCATTTTGAAGCATAAATTATAAAATCATGCTCTACTACTACACACCCCAGGGTCTCTGGTCCTTTGCTTTGATTCAGCAGGCATGGCTTGGAATTTCTCATAGAAAGTCAGCCTTTGAAATAAATCACATCTCAAATATTTCTTGATTATTTGGCATTAAGGGCCATCTCTTTTTGAACTGCATAAAATTTTACCAGGGAACATCTGACTACCTACTGGTATTTTACCTAATATTTTTATATTAGGGTGGATATTTGATCTGTATTGAAAGTGCTTATACACTCTTAGTATTATTCTTAAAACAATTTAACATAGTTCCATACATATAAACTCTCAAGGAATTCAAGATGAAATTTGCTCATTTACCAGGATGATTTCTGACTGTCAGCCTCCTAAACACATCCTAAGATAAAAATATACTAGAATTATTAGCCATAATAACAATACCCATTAACAGAGGATAAACAGTCAATATTTCTGAAGTTTGTTCTCCATGTGCATTTGCATGAACAATTTTTAAAAAAGAAAAACCTCACCAATTCAATGTCATGCACGCTTCTTGGGAGCATGCTGATACAGAACAGCCACCTAGCACAGATGTTAATCCTTTGGTTTATGCATGCTGAAGTTACTGTGGTATTAACATAGCATGAAACTGTACAAAGCAAGTCAGGCTGCACTTCAGAATCTTTCCTGCTGGTTGGTTTTGGCCATAGCTATGTCTTAAGTCTTACAAAAGAGAATAAAATCTGCTATAACCTTCAACTGGGGCGATTTCCCGTGGCAGCAATACTTTCTGAACATATTCCTGAATCTAAATCTATTTGTACCGATTTATGGTTTTAATTCTCAATGGTTTCTTAGCTAATTAATGAAATAACATGGGATCTCTCGATTGCATAAATTTACAGATGTAATTCATATATATGTAGATATTAAAAGCAGCTGATCACAGTGTTAAACCACATAAGAAACTGTCAGGTTTGGGGTTTGTCATAGTATTTTAAATTTAATAAACTCAGTTGCTAAGCAGTACAATTCTGATGGTCAGCAGCACTATTGAAGTTTATACAAGCTGAAGATTTTGCTTTTTTTTTTCCCATCAGTAGCACTCCAGTCTATATTTTCAGGTATAAATTTTGGCTCTGGTACATACCAGTTGACTCACAAGACAAAGTATGGCTCTTAAATACATAATGATTAATGAAATAACTCAAGAGCCTCTTTTATGTTGGTTCTTTTTCTTGATGTCTGCACTTTTTCAGTGGAATATGTCCTGCTGTGGAATACAAACTACCTAATGATCCATAGTTTTCCCTCCCTTCTTTACAGGGTGCAAAACTTAATGACATAGTCAGGTCTGTTACTCATAGCAAAACTGGAAATTCACTTGGAGGTATGTGATTCTTTTCTAAATAGGTGGGATGAGAATAACTGCAGTTGTTTGAAATCTGCATTTAAATATTTCAAACAGTTAGTACTGTGTTGATTTTAAGGCTAGAAGGAACAGTTACAATTTGCTAAAAATGTTCTTAATAGATCACAAAGTATATTTTGTCAAACTATAACATAGGTTTCACAAAGTGTTTAGCTGTATTTCAGATTTAATAACACTTTATATCATTATGCAGCATAGCTGTATTCAAAGACATTGAATTCCACACTGTAACTCCTTGTTACTTCACCTTGACAATATTTCTGTTAGTAAACTTCTGTGGGACTATTCATATTGACTTTGCTAAGATGAGTGAGTAAGTAAGAAGGATGGAGAGGTCATAATTCAGTCCAAGGAGTTTGCTTAACGGCTGGGGGTGAAATGTGCTGTTAGAGCTTGATCTCTCACTGCCACCGGTAAGGCTCCCTCTGTTGTCAGGGGGAGTTGGCTCAGGCTTGCAAGGCACCATCTGGTGATTAGCACTGTACAGAGCAGTACCTCTGCAGGGCTGTATCAGGAGGAAGGTCCTGGATCTTTCAAAGCAGTTCTGGGAACAAAACAATTTGCTACTCCTCTACAAAGGGTTACAGCACACTCTTTGCTGGGACTTTTAACTTTGCTGGAGGGAAGCTTATAATTGTTTTAAATACAACACTTTCTAAAAGTAAAAAAAAAAGTAAATAGATTTATGTTAAAAACTAACAGATTTAAAAAGAAAAACAAACCATGTATGAGACAACATCAGGAAAAAGCCTGTGCAGACCAGTTTTCTCTTTGAAAAAGCTGCTAATTTAATCCACCATCTGGCTTGGGTGCAGTGAATTAGTGGTCTCAGTTGAGCTCTTGAAAACAGAGCCACAAGCACAATGGGTTGGATTCTGCCCCAGTTAAGTCAGCTGGAGACTTGCCTGTGATTAAATGGGAGCAGGATGACACCTAACTTACATGGTTTAAGATGCTTTCTCTCAATTACCACTAAAAAAAGGGTAAATAATGAATAGGTTTCGGACAGTTCTGTGTCTGCCTGACAACCCAACAGCTTTGAGCAGCAAGGCAGACCCTTCATACCACATTTACCTGAAGTGCCATGAGCATCGTTTTACTGACAGAAAAGAGGCCCTGCAGGTGGCATCAGCTTGCTCATAACAGAGATCCATTCCAATGCTGTCCCCACCATACCCAGGGTGAAACCAAATTGTAGCCAGAGCTAGAGCTGAGGAAGAACATAGAGCTGGGCCTCGCCATCAGGTTCCAGAGTGATAGCTTCATAATGCCAGATGTCCTTCCAGAAAGTTCATAAGACAACCTCCAAAATTATGAGATCCACTGGGGTTAGTGAAGACAAGCAAATTACAAACAGAAGGGTCAATGAATGGTGTTTACAGTTAAAGCTGCTGAACTCAAATTATTTAGCAGGACTATTCTGTATTTTCACCAACCCTTTCATTTACCTCTGCAGTATTTCAATCATGATAATTTTTATCACAGAAATTTTCTTTCTGAGCAATCCAACTACAGATGCTGATATAATAAAGGAAGCATTTATAGAAGTTTTCCTCAGTCTCACCATGATTCTCTAGCATTAACACACATCTGTGAATACTGTTCATCAAGATAAGATATGGGCTTAAGGCTAGAAAGAGGTTTGATTTATTATAAGTTACCTGTATCATGACCAGATGAGGATGCTTATCCAGTACCTACTGTAACATTCAAGCTTGCTGAGTGGATACATTCATGCTAGTTTCAGTTGAGGTCAGAATTGGGAAATGCAGAGACACATGAAAAACAATAGAGGAAGGAAATGTTTAAGAGAGGTTTGTTGTGATGGAAATCTGATACATAGTTCTGTTCTAGTTTTAAATGCAAAATTGAGTCAAGTCTTATTCTCCTTGAAATAATCTTTCAAATAATCGTAGAGCAAGTTATCATTTAGGGTAGTCTGATAGCAAAATCAGAGTTACTGTTAGTTTTGCCAGTGTTTAAACTGCCTTATCTTGAGATGAATCAGTCTCTTCTCATCCCTATGGTGCAGGACAGCCACACAGAAGGTAACCCAATTCCAAGCATAAATAAATAACCAACCTGAGTTCCTCCTCACATGGGTCTAAATAAAGGATATTATGGTATTACAAGATGCTGCCCTGTGAGACAGGAAAAGCCTGAAATAGTAAAGAAAGAGATGTATCATCCATTACACAAGCAGGCAAGCAAATGGAAACTTCCTGGTGCTAAATCTTTCCCCAGTGAAACATTAAGAACAAGCCCAGTCTCATAACTAGCACTGGTCCTGGTGACAGCTGCTTGGACAGCTGCTGTCCTGCTAGAGTCAAAGCCAACTTTATAAATTTGGTTTGTAATACACTGAGCTATTCTGTTAGTTCCCATCCAACCAGAGTGCTACTCATCACACAGCCTGTGACGCAGTCTTGCTTTTCCTAGAACACAGTTTCCAAAGTGAACTGTCAAGTTATTTTATGGGAAGAACAGACATATAAACCTGATGACCTGAGGTGAAGTGTGGAGAAAACATAGTTCCTTGTTTGCAGGAGATTTTTTTTTCCTCTAAGTTTGATCTCAATGCCTCAGACAAGTACTAGACATTGTGCCTGGAAACTCAACATAGATGTCAAAGTGCTTTTTCTGTGCTCTTGCACAGAGCATGGGGGGATAGGGGAAGGAATAACTGTCCTCTCTCAGATGCTGCACAAACAGCTCAGGTGAACACTGACTGAGTGGTGCTGCACATAGCACCACTCACTGAAATTCAGATTCATCAACACAGCCAGGGGGCTAACATGCAACAAGAAAAAAAACTTTCTTCTACAAACAGAAGTATCATAAGCAATAGACTAATACCAGACCTACTCTTCTCACTTCTTCACTCAATTGCTGTTCAGCTCCTTTGAAATGCCATTAAAAAAGCATATACTGCTCACGAGGCCCCAGGATTTGCAGACTCTCCAGAGTTTCTCTTCCTAGAAATATATATCTTATCCAGGTAAATCAAGTATACTTAGAGTAAAAAGCTTCCACTGAACATGGTACAGTCCTCATTAATACTTCATACTGCAGCATTACCTACCAGGAAGAATGAGATCATGTAAAATTATATCTGCTTTTAATTTAATGAACATCAAACCAGATTTTTTGACTGCCTTCAAAATCTTCTTCCTTACAGTCCAAGAATGATTTTATGCCTTGCATGGGAGATAGAAACAAATGTAGAAAAATAGTAATGCTCAACTTCAAAAACAGTGAAGCAAAACCCAACCTTCCAGGTTTGTAGACTTTGAAAGTAGGGGAGGGGAGAATGTTCATAAGCTGTGAGCCAAGCTTAAATGTTCAAATACAAGTTTCTGCAAAATTTTGACATGCCAAAAATAAAAATAAATAATAATAATATATTAAAAAAAAAGCTTCACCAGGCAAAATGGTGGTTAGGCTTTGAGTTATATTAAAAGCATTGGATGAGTAGTTTCAATGGACTGGACAGTACAACCACAAACTTAGTAAGTCAGAAGGCTTAGCAGGATTGCCTCACCACATTAAGCAAACATCAAATAGGATGAATTCAGGTAGCATATACACCTGCCAGACTTATTCAAGATCTATGAGGTTGCTGGATCTGACATCATTTCAGCCTGATATTTGCATTATGATGCATATCCAGCAAAGCATCTGAAAGAATGCTCCTTTCGACAGTGCAGGTTGCACAATACTTGTGGCATAAGGATGGCTGGCTATTTCTACACCATGCTTTGCAAAAGAAACCTTGATCTAGGCTCTTGGATGTGGTTGTCCTGATGTTAGAACACTTGCCAAGAGAACATGCTTGAAACACAAGTTTCTGGATTTGCTAATCATAGGCTCCCACATGATAATACCCAGCACACCACAGATGTTTGCTTACTTGATTCCTCGCTGCTAAGGAAGTAGCAAGTACTCCTCCCAGTCACGGTTCCACAACATAATCATACATTTAACGTTGCAAGCCCCAAAACTCTTTGGGGTTTAGAGCTAACCATAGCAAATTCAGATGGCAGAGCATTAAGCATTTGTTTCTCCCCATTATATGTGGAGAAAAGTTACTTGCAGAACTGAAGTCTAGATCCATAAGTATCTTGCAAACAACACAAAGTTCAAGAATGTTTGGACTCTAGATTTTGGCATAGGTTGTTCTCAGAAAAAGTAGCCACTGCTCAAAATTATGGAAATATAGATTTCATCAGATAAAATAATTTTCCCATTAGTGCATTCAACACACAAAAAAGGTCTGAATTAACAAAACAAAACCTTCGTAAAGAGAGTAAACAAAATTAACAGGAATTCCTCTAGGCTGAATGTTAGAATAGAGCCAAAACTATTGAAAAGTCCGGAACCCAGACAGCGCCTAACTAGTTCACAAGTTCATTCAGGGTAGGGAAGGGGGGAAATGTGGTCAGACACTTCTGTCATTTTGAAGAATATCTGTGGGACTCTGACAAACAAGATGAATGTTCTCATTCAAATGCACCAACAGTTATTTAACTTACTTCCCCTGAATGTCTAGACTTCAGCTGCCTGAAAGACTAAAATATTTTGTCCCACAAGCATTTCTGGTGTATTGATTTATTTGTATTCTGCCTTGTCCCCTTCTCAAAGACAGATTCCTGTTTTGAGCATCCACATCTATAAGCAAAATAGGTTGTCAAACCATGCCACTAGGCTGTTTTACATGTTTTACACCAGGCTGTTGATGTTCTTTGGGGAAGTTCTGAACTGTGGCTTTTGCTAAATAGCAGCTTAAGGAAAACTTCCACTAGACTGTCTCTCCTCTTTGCTTTTAGCTGCTAAAATGCACTCAAGACATGTAAAAAGAACATGAGTGGGGTTTTTTCTAACTTCAGTGTTTAATTCACTTTCTTTAGTCGGCATAAAGGAGCTAGAATATAGAAAGGAAACAGGCTATATCCTACACTTTCTATTAATTGATGTCTTATGGTAACACTGAGAAATCCCTAGCTCTTAGGGATATAAAATGTTTATACTCTAACCTAGTACCAGTTTTACTAATACAAGATTCTGGGCAGTGGCAATTCAGGTCCATTTTGCAATATATCCTTCTCCTGGGTAGGACTGTCCTGCTTTGATCTAGATTCAGGACTCATTTTTAAGATTCAATCACATCCTCAGACCAGTGAATTCATATGGAAAGAGAAATTGTCATTAAAAGTTATACCATTAACCCACAATGCACTTTTGCAGAGAGCATTGCACAGTCAATAATGGGACAGAAAACAGGCTCCCTGGCTTACCATAGCCATGAAGTTAGGCTTGGCACTGTGCATCACACCCTCTGTTTTCAATCTCCACAGAGGAAAGCCAACACCATCTTTCACATGGTCTTAGTGTTGTGAGAGTTCTCTTTTTATAAATGCCCAGAGTCACTTCAGGATTGGTGCTAAATAAAGCAGGCAGCAAGAATGTAAACTACAGGCCGATGTTTTGTTTGCTGCATATAGCCACCAGGAAAAGTGAAATATTTCAGAATCCCCAGAGTATAAGTGGGAAAGAGTCTGCAGTATAGCTCTGTCTTATTTTGGCTATGCAATGAAAAGAAACTAACCATTCTCAGGCTACACATCAGTGCTTCTCAGCCAGTAGCTGTGTGACCTGGCATCAATATCATCCCTGAACATGTTATGGTGTACATAATATTCCAGGGAACTGAGAACAGGAAAAGCTCAGCAGAAGTATTACTCCATTTGCTGAGGAAGGCCACTAATTGTACCTGTTTGCTACAACTCCTGCCTGAACTTTAGAAAGAAATATTACAGCCAAACATTTTCTATCTTCAATTGCCTTCAGACTATTTTATGTTCCTAGTTCTTTCTCACTCAGGAGCTGTGTTAGGCACTTAAGAGAAAGTATGATGAATAAGAAAGTCTACCACACCCCCCTTTCAAAACCACATATGAGATACAGCAATCCTGGAGCTCCAGTGGTTATAACCATCTTACCATGCTGTTTCCAAATAACAGCCCATCTTCCAGTTCTAGTACTCTCTTTGCACTCTAGTTTCATTACTTCAATTTTCCTCTCCAGCAGAGAGCAGGTCAAATTCTCCTCTCATTTCCAATCACATTAATCTGCAGTTACTTCATACATCTCCATGATGTTCTGACAAATTCTTACTATGCTCCCTCTTGTAAATGATGTGAAAACATAAGTTTGAGAGAAACAGAACATTAATTCCAGATCCTGTTCAGGTCAATAGTTCTGTCACTGGTTTCAACAAAAACACGATTTGGCCCCCATATAATGAATAAGCCCAGTGCAATTCAGTACATATCCATTTGGCAGGAGAACAAATTGACTTCTGCTTCCAGCTAGTGCTACACAAACCCTCTTGTTTTAATGTGATCAAATACTCCTTATTTCATTCTCAGGAGATCTCCTACACAAGATTTTTTTTAAAGTAGTGTTTAGTGGTACCTTCTGTTCATATCAAGACTATAGTAATTTTTTCATCTACTTCAACATTGGATTCACCTACTGTATCTGATGTGAGGAAGGAAAAAGCATTTTAAATAGCCATCCTCTTGCCTCCTTGTTTCAAATGTAAACACTTGGAAATCTAATGCAAACAGTAATGAATTTAGGAGACTTGTGTGTTGTACTGTTTATGGCAATGCTGTCAGAAGAATAACATAAGATTTTCATGCCAACTGATATGCAGGAACTAAAAGAACTCTAATGGAATTATATTAATAGTTCAGCAGTTTTCACATAAAAGATATTATTCTTAAAGAATCATTTAGTGGAGAATATTACTCTCTTTTGATCAAAATTCAAAAAAAATGTTAGCTTTATGCTCCTTACAATGTTCATTCCCCAGTCTGAAGCTAGAAATTCATCTGAACTTTGAAGTTTAACATTGACTATTCAGATAAACCAGCATTTTTCAACTGTGCTAGGAAAAATATTATATTAATGGATGAGATCATTTGGCCAAAAGTGCTCCCCTAGTCACTAATTGATTGTCCTGTTTCTCTAGAACAACTCTTGTCCTCTTTGACAGCTGGTCTTCACCTGAAAGGAAATGAACCTTGAAGGAATATAGCAAATTTAGTTGTGTCACTTAGTGACTCCTCTAAAAATCTTAGTGGCAAATTTTTAACAGTACTGGGTTCCCAGTCTTGAGAGGTGCACACATCACAATTTTAAATAATCTGTTAGAAACAAAAATATTTATTTGAAGATGTGCTACTTAGACCATGATCAGCATGACTAGAGCTCCCTCCTTGTCACCATATGTAACACTTGATGCATTTATTTTAAAGAAAGGCAGACTGATATCTGGCAAAGGGGAAAAGGGTTATAATGAGAAGTGGAAAAATTGTCACCATCTACTGCATTCAAGATTCAGTTCAATCTACTTAGTAAAAAAACTTGAGTATGATCACATTAAAATTGTCTTAGTGCTTTATTACATCTTATTTTCCTCTACATATCTACTTGAATTTCAGAATACTTTACTAATGTCTCTAAGGGGAGAAAATGGGAGGGGATGGGGAAAGACTATTTTACAAAAAGTCTAATGCTGTGCTTGTAGAGGATCAGTTTACTAACATTGATTGTTTTGGGATATGAATTTCACTAAGCTTGAGATACTAAGTTACAATGTAAGTTCAAGTTCTTCATACAAGTATCTTAACATTTAGTCTATATATACAGTAGTGTATACATAGTGAATAGAATGCAAAGAGGCAATGTAAAGTAAGCACTATTCCAAGCATAAGAAAGTACACACATATCAAAAAGGTCTAGTTGGATTTGGCATTTTCAATAGTGGTAAATATCAATGAAAGAGGAAAGACTTTATTTGAAATCACTTTATTTGAAATCTCTTAATGGAGACAATTTGAGTTGCAGGTGAATTCAGTCTAATTTTATTGAAGTCTCTATGTTCATGTGTTGAAGGAGAATTCTGAGAAGAAAAAACATTAAAATGCTAGAAAGCCACTGTTAAATTACTAGACCAACAGTTAATTAAAGTTAATTAAGTAAAAAAAAAACCTCAGTTCACTAAATTCTACTGTAATTCTGCAAACAAAAGAACAAGATTTGAAGTTTCTTGTTTTTCTGAGCAAAAATGCTGCTTCAGCTTCTATTTATGATGATTAATACCTACCATATATTTGGCAGACTAATCTTGACCATTTTTCCTTCAGCAGTTCACAGTCATCTCCCTCAGGGATGTGTATGTCAGCGCATTACCTAATGATAATCTGATAGCTGTATTTGCTTTTAAGTATATATATATAACATATGATAAAGTGTCTGGTTTTTATACAACTGTGCATCTTTTAGTGCTACAGAGGGCTGATTTCCAAATAAGTTCAGAAAAAGGAGGAGCTGAAGAATGCTGCATGATAAGTAGAAATAAAATGGACACATAGTAGTGAATAATGGAATTAAACAACATGGGAGATTTGTCTTCATAAGATGATCCTTCCAAGAAACTGAAAGGGAAGGGGGTGGAGATCAGTGAGGACATCGGAAAATTCAACTTCCAAATGGTCTTGGATGCTTCTCAAGGGAAATAAGGAGCTGCAAATAAATGTAAGGACAAATGGCAACAAGTCTACAAGACCTTTTTTCCCCCCAGGAAATGATGGAATATTATTTATGGGCAGCAAGCCAGTAGAACTCTTCTTACCACAGCTAGCTCTAATCAACAGCTATAGGTTTGGAGGGTAGATGTAGACATGTCAGATAAGTTAACGATGATTGCTACAATAGGTAATTGCAAGTCAGTTACCTGGGAAATTAATGGCAAATTAATTTATGATAAGCTTTTAACATTTGAGTGTTCCTGAGTTGATGAACCACACCAGGGCAGAAGAAGGCTCATGCCAAGTGTATGCACACAAATAAAGAATTGATGAGACGACATTATGGGTGACACTCTCACTTTTTTGGGGAAATCTGCATTAGCAAATACCTCTCTGAAATGCCTGGACAATAACACACATGTTGTGGGGAACAAACAGTATTAGAGTTTTGTGTGCAGTTGTAGAGCTGTAAAATTACTGACCTCACAGACAGATGGTGGGATAGGACACGACTATAGTGTTGCAGCTGATGGATATAAGCTCTTTAGGAAGCAAACTAGAATGATGATGAGAGATTTAAAAAAATGAGAGGAGAGAATGGTGAATAAAGTGGTTGTACTGCCATTCAAAGTGACGTGAACATACCAGAGAACTGAATAGAGAGGATCATGAAATTCAATGGAGGGAAATGCCAAGTCCTTCCAGGAAGAAATCTCAGCATCCACCAGGACATGCTGGAGACCAACCAGCTACAAAGCAACCTGTCAGAGAATAACCTTGGAGTCCTGGTGAGCATGAAGTTGAACATAAGCCAGAAGCATGCCCTTGCAGCAAAGAAAGCATTACGGTTACATTAGGAAAAGTGTTGCCAGCAAGGTTGAGAGAGGTCACCCTTCCCCTCTGCTGAGCACAGTTAAGGCCACATCTGCAGTGCTGTGTCTAGCTCTTGGGTCTCAGTACAAGAAAGACATGGTGTTATCAGATTAAGTCAATTTGAAGGCATGAAGGAGAGAAAATAAAGAGTTGGAGTAGTGATGGGCATCCTCCGGCACAAGAAATATTCCATACAAAGGAATTGCTTCTAACATTGCCTGATGAGAATGGACAATCAGAACATCATTCTCCACACTGAGAAGTGCTCCAAGAACACTAGTCATCACTCAGAAAATACAAGCTTTTGTCACCATCCAGAAAGGTGTGAAAACTAGTTTGCAGAAACTAGCTTGACAAAATGTGGCTTGATGCAACAATCAGCCACTGAATGTCATCACCAAAAAAAAGGAAAAAAAAAAAATAGATTGGTTTGATTGTTTGGTTTGAGGATATTCCTTTCTTCTTCCATTTCTTTATTTGTGGACTAAGTTTTATTACAACACTAATTTGTTTTACATTTTGCTTACAAATCAGTGGGAAAAGTTATTTTTCTATTCAGCTATAATAATCCTGATCCTTCTGAGGAAAACACTGGAGCAAAACAAAATTGCAGTCAGAAGAGAAACCGATATCCTTTCAAAGCACAGTTCTTTAGATAAAATCGTAGTTTGCTATACCATATTCACCAAAATTATATAAAATGCTAGCTAGATATTATTTGCTTACAGCTGAACTAGTCTGCAAGTAATAAGTTTACTTTAAGAGTTATTGCTTTCAGAAACAAAAAGGTACTGATCCACCTACCTATAAAATCTAATACTGGGAAAGACGTGGAGAATTTGAAAAGCCATTTCTTCATCCTGAAGTGGCTCAGCAAGTTAAAAATTTTAAAGCATTTCTTCAGAACAAGCCCCAAGACTTTAAAGCTTCTCACAGAAACTTAGAGTACCCCATAATGGAATAGGTCCAAGTGGATAGGACATTTGCCTAGGACAAATCTCCTATTTGAGATTGAAACAGGAATGACATTGAAAAAGTAACTGTGCCACAGTACTTTGGTGATTCTCCTTCTTTCCAGAACTGGGAGATGCCCAGGGATATAAATATAAAAGTTGCTGTCAAATAACTTATTTGAGCCTTCTAGAATCTCCAGAATGGCCTGCTTGAAGTCCTCTGAAAAAAAGACTTATTTTCACTATTGGTTGTTTCTTAATACGTATCATTAGATAAGAGTGGGTAAAGTATAGAGGAGAAAAAACAGTGAAAAACTGTAGAAATTTGATTATTTTGTAAGTTACTTTGTCATATCCATTACGGTGGTATTTGTATGGAGCAGAAGAATCAAAAAAAATAGAAAATAAAAAACAGCAGAGACCTCAGCACATGGAAAGAAGGCAGTGGTGGAACTTCTGATGAGAATAATTACGAGTTGCAGTATGGGATGTTTAACCATGTATCCACTACGCTTCATGGAAAATTCTATGGCAAAATTTTTTAGCTTTCACACAAAACCTTCATTAATGCCTAATGCCATAGACGTAATTATTCTCATTTGCCATTTTATGCTTTGCAAAACATCTAGCCCTAGCAAATTGCAAAGGTATTTCTCTAGGCATAAGAATAGGTAAAGAAGCTGAATCACTGTTGGATCTGGATGTCAAGAAAAAAAGTTCAGAAGTTTATTAAAATTTAAATTTCTATAAGTGCTGCGATGTACAACCATCATTTGTTCTTCAGCTTCTGTGAATTTTCTGAACGAAGCATGTAGTGTATTGAGAGGGATTGTTGTGTTCATCATTATGGTCTTATATTCAACAGCTTCTTCATTTAGTGAATCTCAGACTCCTTTACAAACCTGACTTACTGCTCTGTGAGCTAAACATTTTGTCAGTTCACCCACCAGTGAATTCATGACCAATAAGGGATGACAGGCATTTAACAGCATCTGGTTAAGTTTTGCAAATCAAGAATAATCTTGTTCAGAACTTGACAAAAACATCAGAGACAATTTGTTTTTTCTTGCAAAACTTCTTGGAGTTTTCCTGACGTTCAAGGTGGGGGTTTGCTGTAGAATAAGGTTTACCTACACTTTACTTACAATCTAGTGCAGAGCCAGGCAAATCATTCAACTGAGCTTTGAGGGCTTGCACCAAAGTAGCTCACTTACCTGAACTCATCCCAATATAAACAGCTAGGGCTCAGTTAAGTTGTCCAAGCATGGATGCCTGCTGTCATCTGAGACTTCCTGATGGGGCTGACAGATGTAAGACACAGGCTGTCCTGGAGGGGTCGTTCGAGGCCAGGTATGGTACTGCTGGGAGCACACACTGGAACTCATGCCTGTGTATGAAACAAGGTTCTAGTGACTTGTCAACTGCTAAGCTTAGACTTTCCTGATGACACTTACTAGACCTGTACTGAGTAAAACAGAAACACAAGCTCCTAGGTGATGGGCTGATACCTTTATATTAAGGCACTAAAATTTGTCTTAAACTGAAACCCATCCTCTTGTCCATGCAAAACTTTTAGAGCAGTGTTTTAATGCCTGTCTCATTGGGAAGAGATACAAACATTACTATATCAGATTACATCAGCTTTTCAGGTCTCCCAGTGCCATGCAGAGCAGTATTTCAGGCATAGAAATGAACAGGGCAAAAATCAGGTTACATTTCCTAAGTAGCGAGAAACTGCTAGTTAGCCTTCACTGCAACTGTAAATGAGTACCTGTGAGGTTCAAAAACTATTAGACTGGAAATTGAGAGTGGTATACCAAAATCTAAAAAGTCTTTTTTTTTTTTTTTTATGTAAAGTAATAGAAAATGAGTGCAGGGGCATGTGTGTAAATCTAAACCTTCAGATCCACCTACAGAGCTTCCCAGGTCATTAATCTATCAATACCATTCCCAGTTTCACAAAATGTTTAAAGCTGAACATGACATGTGACTGAGTCAGGAACTAGGGGATTGGGATACACAAGTCCCTTAGAGATTTCTACACTAAAGGGAGAAGGGATTGATAGCATAATACGTTAACAGATGCTGCCAGGTTTGTCTCCTGGATCACAGAACCAGCATTCAAGGAAACAGGATTAAAAATTGTTGCTTCCTTTGTAGGCAAGATCTGCACTTCATCAAGAGATTGGAGGAGATGGCGTTTTCCTATCCAATAGCCTCTCCCTCAGATGAGTTTTCTAAAGGGAAGTGCCAAATTCCCCCAAAAAGCAGTGGGCTTAGTCTACATCAACAGATAAACTGTTTCTCAAGCCTTCCCAGATCAGTTCTTGAGCCTCCCTCTTGAACAATTTCATGTCAAGTTGCTGTGAGATTTGTGGAAAACAAGGAGAATCATGTTGAATGCCTCCTTTCTTTGTAACTTAAGCCAGAAGGGAATACAGAATTGATTATTAATTGCATGATGTGTTAAAAACACAGAGGAAACATTTTTAAACCTCTTCCATAAGTACCATTTGAAGACTTACAGGGACAAACTCTGCTTTCCCACAGCAAATCTTATTTTAGGTCAAGGGCAGCTTCCTAGGTTTTGAATGAGTCAGGCAAACAGCGAGATACTATGAAATTGCCATATGCTTTGTACCTGCTGTGTTTTTTTTTTTCCGTTCAGAAAAAGGTGAATGTATTTTCACATGCTGAAGAATTCTAAGGAGTATGAGAGAAGGTAAACACACAGCAGTTTATCTCCTAAAATCATATCCTTTCCCAGTTTTCAGGATGGGGCTATAGACAAGCACTGTATTCATCCAGCGCAGTTATTATGCATATTAATGAGCTTTAGCCTTGGTTACAGCCACCAGTGCTGAGCAAAATTAACATGTTATTTATCAGAAAACATTATTATTATTGTTACATGCACTCAGAGAACTGCAGCACAACCATTAAATCTTCCTCTGAACATACACGCTGGATCAGCCTTCATAACCACAGCAGGAGTTTGATTTGTGCCCTTAAAAAAACAAGTTAACTTTTTTATCTTATCTTGAATACCCTGCAGCATTATGAATGATCTTAATTACACAGCTCTCTTTATACACAGGTTCATGAATATGAAATACTCTGATTAAAGTAATGCTGAAGTTCTATACACATTCATTTATGCAGGTAGCTCCATCTGAGTTAATGGACTTGCAACAGGGATCAGTTCTGCCTGCTGTGCCAAAGCACCATCTCACATAACGCATAGAACCAACAGTTAGATGGCAAAAAGGAGATTTACCTTTCTGGGGTGAAACAGGGTAAGAGTCATAACTGCAAAGAGCCATACATGAGTTAGCTTGAGGGAAAGCAGTTATGCTGAAATAAAATAGCCCTGCTTTCATTAAGGTTGAAACTCCAGCTATTTTATGTTTCCTCCTTAACCCACTCAGTAATTATTGTGCACATCTTGCCAAAGCCAGCCATGACATTCCCAGTCACAGAGAGGAGCATTGGCAGGACCCCATCCAGCACAGCATGAGGACTCCGGTGCAGTGAGTCATAGCCTGATTCTGGCTACATTTGCTGCTTCCATTGTCCCAGAACAACCCTTCTGGCTGCTGATATCACTCCGGCCCTGCCCAATACTGAAGAGAGTGAGAAAAAAGAGAGGAGATGGCAGATCACAACCTTTGACCAAAGGTTTCCAACATGAAGATGATTAATCTCTTAATAGGTGACAAGTATAAGGACCGTTTTTCTGCAACCAAGCTTCCAGGGAACAGCCGTAGTGGGGCAAAGCAGGATTTGACATGAGATAGAGACAACTAAGGGGCTCATGTGAAAAAGAAAGGCAAAAGTCCAGTCCACCATTTCTGGTGGAGGCAGCTTCATGGTCAACAAGAGTCAGAACCAGGTAGGACAACAAAAATGGCCCCACTGAGTATGGGGAGAAGCAAGCCTAACTAGGAATAAACATACTTTTACTGAGTGACAGAGACAGTAAAGGCAGATGTCTGAAGATCAACTGTTAGATCTTCCAGCAAAATTGGCTAGTTTGCTAAGTAGATTGTTATGACTTTTGATTTTGGCAGCCAGTTTTGTTTGATTGTTCTAGTATGCCAGAGACCTCCCAAGTGCAAAAGCTGAGCAAGAGATTAGATATGAATTGGTTTTGTTTCCCCAACCTAAGCTTCAACACCAATCACTTTTACTTATTGTACTTCCAAATGCCAAGTACTGCTAACACACCAGTAAGTCAACAGCAAGCTCAGCTCTGTGTATTAAGGGAGGGAGTTTCTGCTGTGAGAAAAGAACCCCTGGAAACTATGGATCAGGAAGCCTTCCCATCTAAGAAGAATCTCTTCAAATATCACTTCTGTGGAAGAATTATAATACAGTACTCTTAATTTATGTTATTGGTAACAGCTACTTTATACCATTCTAATGGAAAAAAATTGAGTTATGATACTCTGTGTCTTAAGGAGGAAATACAGAGACATGTATTCGTCATGTGGCTGAATATTAGATGGCTTGAGAGAGAATGTTCATCTTGCTCTTCTTGGCATGTGTGTAAAAAGCCTGGAGGCTTTTTACCTGTGGGGAAGTGATGAACCATTTCTAAAAAAAAAAAATAAATAAAAATAGTAATAGTAAGACAATTATTACTCTGTTTCAGAGAAATGCAGAGAAAAATGTTATGAATCAACACTTCCCTACTCCTTTAACATACCCCATCATGTGAATTGTGTCTTAACTAATTTTTTTTCTATTTGGGGAAAAGGGAACGGAAGAGGAATTATATTACGCATATCTCAAAAATCTGAAGGTGCCATGCTTAATAAATCATAGCATTTCTGAAATTGACTGTTATTGTTCCAATCATATCACCAATCTCCTTTCTGTGATTAGAAAAGTACCTGTACTTTTTATTTTCTTAGTTAAGCGAGTCCCCTGAGGGCACATACAACTTTCCTGTGTATTTATTTGTTTGTATTTTAAAACCAAAAATAGTTTATGATCTTACAACAGAAAAATAACTTGCCGTAACACTACAGGGAAAGGCTCAGCTTTATGCTTTTTGAAGGGGTTACATTTTTACTGACCTTTGCGTCATTAGCTTACAAAGGTGTGATGGTTTTGGCTGTGATGAAGCTAGTTTTCTTCATAGTAGCTAGTGTGGCACTGTGTTCTGGATTAGTGCTGGGAACAGTGCTGATAATAAATGGATGCTTTCCTTATTGCTGAGCAGTGCTTACAGTCAAGGCCCTTTCTGCTTCTCACACCACCCCACCAGCAAGCAGACAGGGGGTGCATGAGAAGTTGGGAGGGGACACAGCTGAGACAGCTGACCCCAACTAACCAAAGAGGTATTCCCTATCATATAATATCATGCTCAGAAGTAAAAGCTGGGGGAAGAAGGATGTGTAGGACATTCAGAATGATGCTGTTTTTCTCTTCTCAAGTAACAACTACATATCACATGATGCAGCCCTGGACATGGCTGAACATCTGCCTGCCTATGGGAAGTGGTGAATGAATTCCTTGTTTTCCTTTGATTGCATGCAACACTTTTGTTTTACTTATTAAACTGTCCTTATCTAAACCTACACGTTTTCTCACTTCTACTCTTCCGATTCTCTCCCCCATCCCAAGGTGGAGGGAAGTGCGTGGTGCTTCGTTGTCAGCTGAGGTTATACCACAACAACAGAGAAGAAAATAAAGCCTGCTTCCAGAGGTTGAAATAATGAAACAAAATAAAATTAAATAAGGTAAGATATGATATGACTATGCTTAGAGCACCAAAAATCCCCTGACATCCTCCTGGTGTTTTGAACACTGCTGCTTTGATAAAAATAGGTTGGAGAAAAATACATTTACATTTTACTGCCAGCTCATAGGGCTGGGCACTGTGCCACACTGATCACAGGTACTGATCTAAGAACCAGCACCTCATTGACTTGACGAAGTCCAGAAACATTTCCTATGGGGAAATCCTCAAACAGTACGTTCTCAAGGAGCATGCATCTGTCACTGAGCAGAGACACATAAGACAAACAAAGAGAAGAGCAAGAAATTGTGAGAAGGAAAGGGGAACACAGCATTTGGATGCAAGTCCAGAATCTGTCCAGATGTTCAGAACTGACAGTGGACTGGGATCTGCAGCTAGTTTTCATTCCCACAAAAACTGAATAAATCAGCTCCAGCACTCAAACAACTCATCCTTCCTCCTCCCAGAACTTCTTTCACAGTTGTCACGCTTCCGAGTTCACTGTGCTCCATTAGACTTATTTTCCTCTTCTCTGCTCTCTCATCTCATCTAGTGCCAGTCTTTCCTGTGTCTCCGTATCTACTGGCGTAAATGAGCATTTTGTATCCATCTTCTGAGTTATTGCTCAGCTACTATATGTCTCATTACTGTGTACAGAGCTCTAGACATCACTGGCAAATAAAGAACAAGAAGCAGAAACTCGAGCTCTGTGGAGGCCTGTTTGTTTTGGCTGTCGCTGTAGTTTTTATTAATAAATGCCTCCTGGTAGACTAGACTCTATTTATCATGACATATGTTATCTAGCTTATGTTCTTACACAGTATTTATTACAAAATTTAAGTTGTGCACAAAACTATTTTTCTCTCTCTTCCCAGACAGTGAGAAGGGTGGTTATGTTATTTTAATGAACATGCTTTCCTTATGCTATTATTGAGAAGTTTTGGTTAAAGAAGTGATCTTTGTATTTTATTTAAAAAATGAGAAATCTGTGGTTGCTGTGGTCTTTTCCCATTGGAGAAGGATTTCTAATCTATCTGCATATTAATAATTCTCTAACTTATTTTTTGCTTAGATCTCCCAATTGTGGATTTTTCCCAGACCTCTTTAACTACTTCTTTCCAGCCTTACCTATCTGATCGGTCTGATGCTTTCTTTCACACACCACAAGTTGTAATCAGGAGGGTTGCTAGAGTAGCACAGCCAAAATAGGGAACATCTATTTCCACGCTTGCCAGCACCTCCTCCAGTACTACAACTGTACTTTAACTCTTGAAAAATCCTGTTTAGTATTACAATGAAATCTTGACAGAAAACATCTAACTCTAATTTGAGGGCATGAAAATCTTTATAAAGAAGAGACAAATATTGTGGTAGTTTTTCAAGTGAAACCTCTGCTTCTGAAAAAAAACAGGGTGCAACTCTTAGATGGAGTCTGATCTCGTAGAAGGGTGAATACATTTCTGGGGCACCAAAGTCAGGTTGCGTTGAGCAGACAAGTGAACTGGTCAACACAGGGACTAGGTTTTGCACTTTACTGGCAAAATTGGGTGAAAAGTGCAAATAGGTCTTATGATTATCTAAAGTTAGTAACAGCATCCTAACAAAAATGAAGCAAGAATGTACCTTTTCAAGTCTGAGAAAGACCTGGATTTATAAAATAACAACTCCTAAATTTGGTTAGGACAAGAAAAGTTTGCAGATAGAATCATGGAATCATAGAATGGCTTGGGTTGGAAAGGACCTTAAGATCATCTAGTCCCAGCCCCACTGTCATGGTCAGGGACACCTCACACTAGACCGTGTCACCCAAGATTCCATCCAACCTGGCCTTGAACACTTCCAGGGATGGAGCATTTACCACTTCTTTGGGCAACCCATTCCAGTGCCTCACTGCCCTCACAGTAAAGAACTTCTTCCTTATATCTAACCTGAACTTCCCTTTTTTAAATTTAAACCCATTACCCCTTGCCATATCGCTACAGTCCCTGATGAAGAGTCCCTCTCCAGCATCCTTGTAGGCCCCCTTCAGACATTGGAAGGCTGCTATGAGGTCTCCACGCAGCCTTCTCTTCTCCAGGCTGAACAGCCCCAACTTTCTCAACCTGTCTTTGTATGGGAGGTGCTTGAGCCCCCTGATCATCCTCGTGGATGGTACGCATAGAGGACATAAAATGCTACTTATAGAGCACCTAAAATCTTTCCTTAACATGAAGCTGTGCAGTGTCTTCTTCTTTTCTC
Source organism: Pezoporus occidentalis (assembly GCF_034315485.1). Lineage (NCBI taxonomy): Eukaryota > Metazoa > Chordata > Aves > Psittaciformes > Psittacidae > Pezoporus > Pezoporus occidentalis. The sequence continues at coordinate 10,984,228 of NW_026913748.1, read as the reverse complement.
AAGACAGCTTTGCTAAAGGTATGTGCAAAATAATGTCTTGGGTGAGTTCTATTATGCTGAGTCATCTTGATAATTTTAGGGTTTACTGTCTCACTTCACAGGTCCTTACATTCATAGTGATTTATAGGAAGAGTTCTGGTTTGTATCTCTCACAAACTGTTTTAATACTGCACTAAGTAAACAGAATGTCATCAGATTTTCAGTCCTTCCTGGGTAATTTTCCCTAGTTGTGTAAATGTTTATCTTAATTCTGCTTCTTCCTTTGCACTTTTTAAAAAATGTTTTTGCTCCTTCTCTGTGCTGAGCCAGTGTGATAACTGCTATGCAGATTCGAGACAAAAGAATATCAGGGCTGGATGCCAAAGAGCAAGGCTGCAACTACCCAGCTAACAGTGATTTTTTGATTACCATTTATCCAGGAAGGTGTAAAGCAATGCAGAGATCCTGTTTAGCGTTATTACCCAAAACCTCCAGATACATGCAGTAGAATGTTTCAGTGAGGTAATTCAGCAGTCTAGTTCCTTGTGTTTATGTAGTAGATTTAGTTGCTCCTGTAAACATGTTCACAGGTGTGCCAGTGCCAGATATGTATATAGCAGTAGAAGTTTATATCAAGACTTGATTCCTCTGATTATTTTTCCCACCATGTAACCTGTGTTGTATCTGGCAAACAAGCTTCTGGAGAAAGGGAACAGCATGCAAAGTGCTGGCAGCAGTTTGTTCGATATGCAGAAGTTAACTAATAGAAAACAGCTCATGTCAACAATGTTTACATTTCTCATGCTTTCTTTCTTTAACCACTTGAACTGAACTATATAAAAAGCTCCTTAGAATCTACTGTGTGTATAAAAAAAAAATCAGTACTCTTCCAAATAAGTTTAAGTTTTTCAGTGTATAAAGTTGTTGATAGGTTGGGAATCATTTCCATAGCCAAATAGTGAATTTAACTCAGCAGACAACACTGAAACTTCAGTGCAAGCATCCTTCCAGACAAGCTCTGCTTTTTTTCCAGCTCACAAAAAATACAAGATACAGGACCAGATAACTACAGAAAGCCACAGATTTCAGTGGGTGGAATTCTGAAGATAACCATCTTATTTCAACAGACTTCGAAAAAACACTAAATAAACAATTCAGTTTGCAAGAGGTTGATGCATTAATCTTTCTGATTAGTATACCAAAATTCCACTTGCTCCTACTATAAGGATTGTCATATTATCCCTTTACGTGCTACCAGTTTCAAGGCTGGTTAGAGAAATGCACTTAGCTGAATAAGCATGCATTTTAGTAGCACGGACAAATTTCTCCTTAATTGCTCACACCTTCTATGTTAAGTCTGTAAATATGAACACGTGAACCAGAAGCCTACACAGATTCAATAGGATTTGATGGTTTATTTCTTTAAACAGTCATGCAAAGCATGAACTTCTCTCTCACTCTCTCTTATTACTATACAAGGAGCATAAAGAAAAAAGGACCAATTCCTAAGCCAAGTTTCTACACACTTAAAATGTTTTAATTTAATTTTGTGAATACCCAAACCCACTTAATCACCCAAAAGTCAGAATAGGTACCATAGCACTTGATACTGGCTCATCAATCAGCAGCTGCAAGCGCTAACGCAGTGCTATGTTTACTGTGTGAGTCTGGATTCAGGGACATTCTGTATATGACTTATGCTAATGTAAAGCAAACGAGCAGCTCAGCCTGGATGAACTTAACTTCCCTGTGGTTTAGTTTACACAGAGGTAAACCAGAAATAACAACAGTCAAGCAGAGCCAAGTCAGACTGAAAGGCTTTGTGTGCCAATATGATATGCAGACATCCCTGGCTGGGAGGTAGTGCATGGTGCCACATCCCTCACCCAGGACAACACTACACGTGGACCAGTGGGTGCTTCTGCATGACAAGTGCTCTTTTGTCATGCAGTCATGCACAAAAAAAACCAACTATAAACCACGATTGGAGAGGATACTTCCCTCCATAGCTTCCCTGCACTTCCTGTCACCCTTGTAAGTCCCAGTGGGTTTACTGTTTTGTTTTTGTCTTCTACTAGTACCAACCACAGAAAATGGAAAATTAGATATATAGTTGATCTTCCCAGGTGAAATGCTGGCTGAAGCAGAAGCCAAAGGTTATTTATGATCTCCTCCATAAGGCCAAGAAAAGGTTTTACAAAAATGCAGGACTGAAGTTAATCTATATTTTGTTTCCTCCAGCTGCAGGAAAAATGCCATGCTTTTGCTGTAATACAGGCTTTGGCCAGGGAAGAAATGGCAGGAAGAACTGGTAAGAGCAAAGACAGAAGGAAACAGATTTAATTTCACACGAGCTCATTTTCACAAATTGTAGAAACAGTAAAGAAAACATGAACAGTATTTCCACTGAATATGATATGGAACTTTTTGGACTGTCTGTTAGAGGGAAAAATATCCAAAACATCTTTAAGGCTGAGCTGAACAAGTTCATTGAAAGTTAATAGGACTCATTTTCCTAAGCACCCTGGGCACTTAAGAAAAAAAATCTTGTAATATACATATTTTCTGCTTGTTGCCAAAAGGAATCAGCTGCTTTTAAAAACCATGAATGCACAGAAAAGATAAATGGGTTTTCAATTTCAGCCTGACTACTTCTCTTGCATCTGGCACAGGCACTCACTTCCAGGAAAAGTAGGTTTAAAATCCTCCTGTTTTATCCAGTACCAACCTAATCTTTAGTATTCATGGGCACAAAGGTAGGTTAAAAGTACATGAAAAAAATGGAGCTGATAGCTGGGTTTGGGAGCAGAACTTGCTTTTCCTTTCTTCCTACAGAAGCATTTACAGCCTTTCTGACTCATGTGAGGATACACACATACACACCTTTTGTATTCCCCAGTTTGTGTGTTTACCCCACTCACATACCATGCAATCATAATGCACAGACCTGCAAAGAGCATACCTGAAACCTTCAGTTAAAAGGGAATGCCACAGCTTGTGCAGAGTGATTCCAGCTACATGAAGTGAATGCAGAATCATACTGTCACACCCATGATGGCAACCCAACCTCTTCTGGTGCTGAAGAAAGGGAAAGAGGTTGCAGAAGTTATCATATCCAGTGATTAACTGAAAAAATGTTAAGCACAGTAACACTTGGAAATTTCTGAAGTTTCTAAGGAATGGGATTTAGCCTTCAAATTCAGGTTAAACCTACTGATTTAAGGTTAGGCAGTTACTGTCTCCTCAAAGGAAAGGTGCACTGCAGTACTTTACACATGAAAGAAAAATTGATAAATTTTGCCTGGTTTACATGCACAAAAATTATAGATGAACATTATCCTGAGCATGTATTTTTCCCCCTAAGAAGCCCAGTTTCCAGATCAAACATACCTTGGACTATGGTCTGAGGCAAAGGACCAAGAAGAATTTCTCTCTCAATGTTCCTTCAATAGAGTATAAGCAATGCTTAAGAAAACCATTTGTTCATTGATGGGAGTACTCAGAAACAGAATAAAACAAAAAAACAACAGTTTTTCACTATTGCTTTTCCCCCATCAAAATAAGAAGGTTTAGCATTATCATTCCCCTTTCAGAAGAACAAAATTAAGTAAATCCATTTATTCATAGAAACACCTTATGCTCAAAATCAGTGCAAGGTTGAAAAGGTCCAGCCTAGTTTAGGGTTTAAAAGGGTGGGAGAGAGAGCAGAAATGTTCTTTTGGAATCCTACCACCTGTTCTGCCTTCCTTGCTCAAGTGGTTGACCCTCAGGGATGTTTTAAAGCCGAGGAGTTTATCCCTTAAATGGAGTGACCTGGATTTGTTGAGCGGGTGCTTTCATTACAATTGCTTGTAAACAGCCTATCTGAAACTATTCTGCTTTCATGCATATAAAGGAAAAGCAGAATAAATAAACTAAAACCAAAATAAAATCCTTTAATACAGTTATGCATTTTACTTGATTTTTAAAATATAGGGTTTTAAAACTGAAAATTATTTTATTTACAGTTTGGGGGGGGGTTCTGAAAGCCTCATGCTTTCTTTCATTAAAAAGCCTAACCTTTTGATATTTAAAATGCTTTTGACCTGGTGAAGTGGTTATTTTTACAACCAGCTTTAGGAAAAGAAAAAATAAAATAGAATCTCCAATGGATTTTAGCCTAAATGTGGGTAGCATGAAACTCTGGCTAGATTTAATGGAAATGCTAGGAGAAGGTACATATCAAACCTGCATTCTTTTACCTCTTTCCAGCCTAAAATAAATCTAAAATGCCTCTGGACTTCTCACTATTCTCATTCCTGATATGGGCAACCTATTTAAAAGCAGCTACTGAGCATGTCAAACGCACGCTAGCCCTTTCTGGTGGTGTAAATCATCTGAATCAGTACATGCAAGAGGGCAGGAGGGAGGGCACCACTAGTGCAGCTGGCTTCCCCAAGCAGCATGGGACCTTTGCAATGACTCTGTACCTCTCCTTCTTCGGTTACCAGTGTGAGAGAGGTTGAGGGAACATGGCCAGAGCATTGCTCTATTTCAGCTATTCTTGGCCATCATATCAGCCTCTCAGGGCCATAGGAAGCATAATATAATGCTGTGTTAAATTTATGTCCCAGGCTGGACCAAGATTAAGGGAAAATTTTAGGTCTCCCACTGTGTTTTCAGCTCTGTTTCCTGGGGCAAGGAAAAGGGAAGGGGAAGGGTGAAATACTGACAAGAGATTTAAATTGATTTAACCTGAAGAAGGCAGAAAATATGGATCTCCTGAGCAGCATGTTTAAAAACTGATTTTTTAATAGGATGCCTTTGCTTTTAATGTCAGTTTCAGAACTGTCTCTTTAATCCCTCTCTACAAGACACTTCTCTCCCACCTTGCTCCTTCTGCTTCTGAATTAATCCATGCATAAGAACCAAGAAGAGATGCAACTCTGGAAACTCACAGAGAATGAGCTACAGTGACACCAGTCAAATGAAATTAAATGTGTTCAACAAAATCAGCTCAAATGTATATTGATTAAGTGAAGCTTTATCTCCCCTCGTGCTAAGTACAAAAACATTACTTTCAAGGTGAAGAAACCACCTGGCAATGGCATGCTACCTACAAGGATTAGCTATGAGAAAATGTTATCTGTGACCAACAGGCATTTATTCTTTTAACATTTATGTTGTATGAGTCAACAATAATAGATTTAAGTTAAGCTGGGATCTGGAGAATCCCTACAGAAAGAATGCTACACAGAGGATTTCCCAGTAAACTGTCACTGGCCAAGCTCTGGAATCTGAATGTTCATAATTTACTTGTACAAGGTGATATGTGCCAGGCTTTATACAGGAGTAGATGGAATCTAGAGACATATGTTTAATAACATAATGAAGTTTGAAATTTATTGTAACTTTAATATTGAAGGATTTTAAAAGCAATTAAACTGCTTTAAAATAGCAAAGAATTTATGGGAATGCAACATGGATTGGAACAAACAGGCCTAAATCAACAGTGGTTTGGAAGTCTAGTAACGCCTAGAACTATGGGAGGTAATTCAGGAACAGATGCATCAAATTAATTCCAGTAATACTGGAGTGTTAAAAATGGCAACAGAAGCCAGCTTTGTTCAATGGAATGGAAAAATAATCATCCATTCTCTCTCTTTCCACCCCCAAGGACTTGGATTTTCCCGGCACAGCCATTCACTGGTGGCAGCAGATGCACCAAAATGTCTGGCCCCAAGAAACTCAACACAAATAGAAAACATACATGGGGAAACAGGAAAGAAAAAGAAAAAAGTAGAAAAGATATAAAAGACCCTCACAAGTGTATGTAATGCAAAGATGTGAAGCTGCATTTCGTGTTTGACACAAGACTTAAGAAAACGCGCTTGAAATACTGGTCAGCAGAGCATAGCTAAAACATGGTAAAGGTTAGGAATAAGGCACCTCTAGAAGCAATTTAACTTACCTTAAAAACATCGTATTTTAGATGCTGTGTACAGCCAGTCACAAAATTTGTTCTGCAGATGTGACTCCTTACCACCACTGGATTCACTCTGCCACGGTCAGGTCTCCAGGGCAGACAGTGCTTCGAAGAACCCAATGATCCCATATACCAGGGATACATACAACCCATATACTTGGCTTGATGAAAGGTAGGCTTTGGGTAATGTGGAAACTGCTAATGACTTGAGTTTTCAACAGAGACTTTCACCCAAAGGCCTCACGTTTACTTGAAAGCTACACTGAAACTGCTCCTCAGGTTACTCATTCACACCATAGCAGCAAGTGTGTAGAGTCTCACAACAAAACTACAAAATTGTTTAGGAGGAAATGAAAGAGGATTGTGTCTCAGAGGCTTGTGTGGAACGTACACCAGTTACTCATAGTAATTTAGTAATTTCTAGTCACAGCTGGAAGTGGACGTGCAAGTCACAATTTGTTCAGCAAATTTATCACTTTTCTCAAGAATTGTCTGTGAACAGACTGTGAGTTTTATTAATTTGTCACCGGTTGGCAAGGGTACACCATTCATTTTATGTGAATGAATCCTGGCCAACGGATTGCTCACAGGCTTATGTCTGTTCTAATTGCTTCAATATTCCCACTTTGACGTTCAAGATGAGGAGGCTTAGATCAAGCCCTAGTTACAACAGATATAGTTTCATTCCTAAAGTAATGAGAACTTTACCTTTTAGACAGAAGATAGCCATAGAAATCTTCCCCTCATTTGAAACAAAGCAGAGTAAATTGGAAACAGATCTCTGGCACTGACAGAAAGGCAAGGAGGAAATAGAGAAAATATTGATTAATGAGATTTACTTGTGCTGCGGATGGTGATCAAAGGGGAGTGAATGCAGCATGTAGCACTCACCATTGCTTTTAAAACCAAAATTTCTTTGATGTGCAGCACAGTATCCGGCCATTATGAGAATTAAAAGAAAAAGCCATGAGAACATTATTAATAAAGGTTTAAACTGAACTGCTTCAGGCACCAGGCACACAGTACCAAGGTTTTTGCTTTTTAAATTACTAGTTGGTGAATAATTATAATAAATTATGTTTAACTATTATTCAGTTTAGTAAACAAAACCTTTTGATGCAAACAGTAGTATAGATTCCATACAGGGCAGCCCGCATATTTGCATAGTTGATAACATTTTAAGCACAAAAAAACCCCACTCCAGAACAAAGAAAAGGCTTGCTAAGAGCAAAGTGGCCATGGGAATGGTCCCCAGCAGTGCTGGCGAAGTTACACCACATTCATCAAGGAAGAACAAGTATCACACCACTATATGTGTTGGAAGAATTTACAGCTTTTACACATTTCCTCCTTGCACATCTCTGCTGGCTTCTCCTTTCCCTCTTTCTGTGAAGGCCTGACCAGAGTCTGGACTATCCCATGGAAGCTGCTCAGCCCACCAAAACCAGTTCCAGTCCCCAGTGGTGTCACTTAACCCATCCTGTGGCAGCTGGTGCTGACAAGAGCTCAGTGTCCTCAGCCCATAAATGGGCCACCCCTCTTATTTTCCCATTCTGCGGCTCTGTGAAAGTTTTCTTCATGGCCAGGGTGAACTCAAGGCTTCTTATAAGCTCAGACAGCAATGAATTTTTCTAGCAGCCAACCTGGGCAAGATTCTTACCTACCACGGAAAGGGACAGCAAGCCAAAGAGAGGTTTGTGGAGGGTCAGGAAGGCAGCAGCTCTCCACCAGGGAAGGCAGCACAAGGTTGGAAGCTTCAGTGAGGAGCTCCCACCTACACTCGCAGCCTCTCAACATCACCACCAAAGGAGTCATGGAGCTTTGACAATAAGCTGCCTTGCCAGAGGCTGCAGCCAATCCTACCTGCAGCCCCTGTCCAGAAAGCTGATCATGCCTCCTCTCACCATAAAAGACCTCACCCATACAGGCGCCTGTTGCAGCAGTAGGTGTCTCTCATGATGCTCTGTAGAAGTTCTGACACTTATTCAGTCGCATAAAATGCATACAATTACTTTGGAAGATGCTATGGATCGAGATAATCTACTTCTTTTTAAAAAAGCTGCCTGTCAAGCAACAAGACAAGATACAGAAGATTGACAGATATCCTACAGCCTTCTGAAAGAGGGATTTTTGAAGAATGTGAGAGGTCAAGAGGAAATTTAGTTTTGCAAACTCCATATAAAAAAAAAAGGTTTATCTTTTCAAAACACCTTTCAAAAAAACAGAAGTTTTGTACATAAGCGAATACTCTTCTAAAATAAAAGTTTGACAGGTACTTTGCCACCTTAAAAATTACTTGATACCACCTTAAGTTTTGCCTCTTCCATTGTTAATCACAGATTATTCTTTGCCTACAGAAAAAGCAGCTCTCTACTAATGCAAAATACCGAACTGCATCTTGCAAAACAAAAAGGAGGGTTTTCAAGAGGACTCATCCTACTTGACTAACAGTACTCCATCTTTGCCACCTTTAACTCTTTTGTCACAAGAAAAATAGGAACTAAAAAAAAAAGAAATATCAAACAAATTATAGGAAATCTTGTAAACCAAACCCACTGTAAAATACCAGATTTTTACAAAGATTATCTCACAGTTCATTTGCTTTGGTCAGTATTGGAACAACAGTAGTGTGCTATGTTAGTACTAGTGCTAACCTGCAATGCAGACTATGAAGATGATAAGTGGAAAGGATCTAATAATGAACTAAATAAAATGCATTTTTTCAATACACTGCATTGCATGGTAGAATAGAGAGAGTATCCAGAGGTTACAAAAACAGTTCATTGACTTTAAAAAAGTATTAAATTACTAGTTTCATCCAAAGTAATATCTTGAATATATTAAGCGGGGCTTCACAAATCCTTTTTGTTCAGAATTTGAATCAAAAATGCTTCTTTGAAAAATGTACTCACGTTGAAACTGTAGAAAACAGTTATCTTACTGGGGGTGCGAGGGAGAAAGTAAAGAAAAGAGGGTGAGCAAGAAAAATCTGGTTTGTATCAAGTGAACCATCCCCTCCAACTGAATAAGAAATCTTTTCTTTCAGAACTAAGACAAGCAAAGCAAATAAAGAGTTACACCTGAAGTTCTTGTGATTCACACAATCACGAGATTTCACACAAGAACAGAGGAATGATAGGATATGACCAGGATAATGAAGACTGAGATTCACCTCTCTGTTTTCCTTTTCAGGTGTGAATCCTATCTTCTTGCACTCTTATCTAAGCATGGGGTACATGTTTCTCCAAGAAGATCGGGTCTTTTGCTTAAATAATTGAATGTTTAATTGCAGAAAGAGAACATATCAGAAATGGAATATACTTGGCTTCCTATTACAGGTAAGTTCTGTCACTGGCTCATGCAGTGAATATGCAATACTGAAGTGGAATGTCTCAAGCAGGATGACCTACATAAAACTCTGGGATACATCATTAAAGCCAGAAACCCCATGGGTAAAAGGTGAAACTGAGGTGGGTCTAATCTATCTACACAGTCTACTTCTGTCTCCAGGTTAGTAGTAAGAGAGAAACTGTTGCCACCCTAATCTCCCTTCCCTGCCAAGACTAATTTCAAAGATTCATAAAAGGTGTATATTTTTTCTTCACGATTTAACTGTTTCTTGTCATATCCCTAGGACATGATTGCAGAAGAGCAATAGAAAACAGATTCTGCCATCAATGATCCTAGCAAAACTCCATTAGTCACTTCAGAGAAGTTAGCACTAATTTTCCATAAAGCCATCATAGGCAGGTAGTGACCCAAAACACTGTGCAGAGAGAGGGTTTTTTCTGGTGCTGGTGCTTGCATGAGCAGGGCATCCTGAATCCCCACAGCAATCAAATGACTATTTCCCTTCTTGGAAAAGCATCACCAGCTTGCAGCGTACTCCTAAGGCAGAGCTGAGGAAGATGGTGCTATTTCCTTAGCAATGACTTTTATAACATGTGAGATCCCTCGGCAGCCTGGGCAACTAGAAAAGGCCCAAGATAGTGTCACTGTTTCTGAGAGAGCCTGGGGCAGCAGCAGGAAGTTACACACACATCAGCTGAAGTTGATTTGAAAACAAAGCAAGCTATTTGAACAGCTTGATTAATGATGGCCAACCAGGCTTCTGGAAAAGAAGTTCATGTCTTGCTAACTGGCTGGAGATCTCACAGGGGTTGTCAGCCAGGGTACACTTATGGGGGACAGCTTAGAGAGCATTTCCTAAGAAACTCAGAAAACATTTAACAACCTTCACAGAAGATTAACGTTTCAGATGCAACAAATGTCTTGAACAGCGGGGACAAGAGAAAGAAGTTGTGCCTCCATGAGCTGAGACTTGGCTAAAGTACAGAAAAGAGAGTCACCGTAAGGCGGATTATCACTGGCTGACAAAAAGTTACTTGAGGCAGTGTAGCTGTTTGCAGTCGGGCTGTCATTTCATTAATCTCATTGTAACTCCCTTCAAAGCAGCTGACAGTCATCACTGCCAGACAAAGTTGTGGAAAAGGTCAATGTGTCGATCCTTGATTATTTTAGTCCAGGAACAATCTATCATTCCTAAAGTATCTGTGACATATTCCTCCCTCCCGCCCTCCCCCCTGGACAGAAACAAATGAGAAAACCGTTTAATTACAAGACAGAAGGGGTAGTACAGAAAATGCAAAAATGCAAGTCTGCAAATAGGATAGACTGGGAGAAATAACTGGCCTGTTCAAATTGCCATTCAGAAGACAAGTGCTAGATTGAAATAGATGCAGCAAGTGGGACTAACTTACTTTCATATGATGGATTGCTCCTGCAATAGAAGCAGCCTACTGCTCATCACAAGCACATGGGTTTACATTTGCCAAGAAACACTTCTTTCTGCTGTCGCAGGTATTGTGGCCATCTGACCCTGGCTGAGCCTCAGAAGGTAACCCTGAAGAATCCCCAAATGATGTATGGAGAAGTGGGAACCCACCTGGTTTGAATCCTTTTCAGCAGCAAATTTGCTGCTCCCCATGGAGCAGGATAGCTGAGCCCTCACATGCCAACTGCTACCACCAAGCTGGGCTGAGGACAAAGATCAGGAACAGCTTCACGTTACTTCCTTGGTCACCATCATCCAGTTACATATTGTGTGATGGCTGAGTAAAACCATATTTTTAAGTACTAAATGAGGGCCCATGAACTCAGATAAATTCTTTGCTGTATCTGTATTTTCCTTCCACTTGACACTGAAATCACAAATTATGTATTTTGGCTTGCTGATGGAAACCCAATTCAATAGGCACAGATGAATTTTTCTCCTCTCTGTATCTGCTAGTTCATCCTATTTCAGGCCTCATTAGGTTGGATTTCTCCTATTTCAAAACCTCAGCCCAGTCTTCACACTTCACTAGCTACCCTTGCCTTTCTAGCCTTAACCAGTTCCCTGCTTGTTATGATCTTTTTCAGATTTTTACACCGTTTTATCAATACAAGCACCTGAATAATTTCACAATTTCAAGTTCATCTCTGGCATTCAAAAATGTCAAACTTACCTCATATAAGCCATTGTGACATTAGAAATAGGATAACTTGACTAAGCCTGACACAACCACTTTGTCCCTAATATTTGCAAAACTTTATGGTGTCAAAACCCCCACCACTTCATTCAGCAGCTTTCTTGGGGTTTGCATCAGCCCCTCCTGGAACAAAAGAAGTAACAACATGATCATTATAACTACAAATACCAAGTGAAGAATATATACTATGCTTTCTTTGAAACAGTCTGAAGTTTTTGTTTGCTTGTGTAGCTGTACTGTATAATTACTAGCCTGTATGCCCCTCATAATGTGTTACTGAAAGAAAAAAAGTCAAGAGTAGCAAAAGAGCTGCACTGCGGGAATAAATAAAATGAAGGTTCACATTATTCCAGCGATCAGTGCATGTTAAACAGTTCTTTTAAATTCGCCAGACTGATATTTGGTCTGTATCATAAATATATTATTGAACTAATAAATAAGTGGCTTTTCTATTCCTAACATACTTTTAAAAAACTCCACTCTTTTCTGAAAAAGTTATTTCTAAATGATGCTAGTGGAATTCTTTTTTTTTTTTTTGATCTCCCATATTTACTCATCCTCCATTTATTTTTCCACATTTCTTATTGCACAGAAATAATTGCCATCTTACCTAGCATGAGAGATGCAATTTTGTTTATGTTCCAGAAAAAAAGACAGCTGCTTTTTCACAACTTCTCACATTTTTAAAACTATTTGTCTTAATTCAGCATCAGCCATCCTTGAAAAGATTCATTTTGCCATATAAGATGCACAAAACTAATTCCACGAAATGTTCCATTTGAATTCCTACAAAAATTATGATCTCAGTGGTGATACTTTACTGAACTACTTTTTGACTACAAATACTAATTTGTTCAAATGTCACTATTTCTAAGCATTTTCCAACTTTTTAATGTCAAAATTACCTTTCATTGCAAAGTTTTCTTTTTCTAGTATTTGTACTTTTTTCTTTTCCTATTTTGAATGTATAGCTTCATATTTGTTCAAGTTGCTAAATCATTAAATTAATTACCAATAATAACAATAACAAATGACCAGTCTAGATATGAAGTGAGCAAAACAACAATTTATTTACCAATTACAAGACTGCATTTCTTGGCTGACAAGACCAATGCAGCAGACATACTGCAATTTGAGGCAATTTTGATGCCAAATCTGGAAAAAAATGATGAAAGGGTTTTTTTTTGTTTGTTTGCTTGTTTTTGGTTTGGTTTGGTTTTGTTGTTGATAGTGATTTTCCACAAACACTGTAAAGTTAAAGCAACTTCAAACAGAAAGAAAAGACTCTATTACAGTTAAAGAGTGAACAGTGAGTTCTTTCTCATTTTGTTGAAATCACTTTTTCTTCATTCCTACTACAGAGAAATGCAGACTAAAATCTCAGATTCAATAATTGCAAACTTAAGCCAGAAATCTGATCCAAGTTTTGCAAGAGATATCTCTCAATCAGGGAGAGTCTTAATCTTTTATATTTGCCACAACAATTCAGGAGGCAGAAAGCCTCTCTAGGAATGTGGGTATGTGTTTTTCTGAGATCTCCATCACCTGCCTCTGCTGGGGGCTCACAGCAACCCAGTTTGACCCCAAAGAAAGAGTGCCAGCCAAAAAAATGTTGTAGACAAATGAGGTGTAGGGGGAAGCAGTGGTACAATTCATCCTGGGGGCACCCTACTGCTACAATTTAAAGGTACCCTCCTTGGCATAAAACCTCAAGGGAAGGTGACAGCTCAAGCAGTATTTACTCACTTAACTGTTACAGAAAAACACAATTCTATGAGTAAATTAAACCCAACACGAATACACTGAGCTGAGTGTGCTTTTGCAAGTATTGCGGTCTATGAGAAAAGACAAAATAATTTGCATCTTAATTTTTGTTTGGGACTAGGCCAGTTTGTAAATGAGAATTGAAAGCACATATAATTTCCTTTTTTTTATCCCTTTCTCTCCATCTCTCCCCACACACCAATCATGTTTTCCTGTGCTTTCAGGCTCTCCTTTTGTTCTACTACAATAGAATCCCCAAAACAATTGCCAGGTCAATGCGTTCTGTCTTCCTTCTATTAGTGCAACAGCTGGTGCTTATCTCTTAAAATTCCTTTACTGACAGCTAATGCATGCCTTTCCATTCAAAGAATTTCTAATATGACTATCAGTTCCAGTCCTTTACTATTCTCTTGACCTTACTTCAAAGATTAGATGGGTCCACACCAAACACAGATTCAAATGTCCTCATATGATGTTCAAATCTCAGAACAAGCACCATCAGATTCCTTCTCCTGATGGGTGAAATGAAAACAGTAATCTGAGAAAAAAAAAAAAACAGATGCTTGCTGTTTCTTGCAGAAGTTTAGATCCTGACTCATCTCTCATTTTTCCAGCAGAAACCCCCTATTTCTCAAAAAAAAACCCAGCAAGCAAGCAAAAAAAAAAAAAAACTACACCAAAAAACCCCCACAACATCCCTGTGTAATAGATGTATATTTCTTCAGTATACTCCAGATCTATCAAAGTATTTGCATGAATGCCAGCCTTTCAATAGGCAAGTAATAGTAGCTATTTATGCCTCTTGGAAGACAGAGCCATTGTCACCTCCTGATCAAACATGGCACTACTTCAGATATTTTCCAAATAGCTTACAATTTGCTGAAAGTACTAGTTGTTCAACATAGGTCACACTTTTTAATGGGATGTCCAAGAAGGAATACAGAATAAAGGCAAACAAGCACTGAAAACTAGTAAATCTCTCTAACTGAGACAAACAAGCAACAGGCAACTTACCAATGTTTCTGACGCTTAAGATGGATAGGGCTTAGATAGAACCTCCAAAATAGCAAAGGGTAAGTCTTCAATGGTACCTTCTTTTTCAATGTTAGAACTGACATCTCTTTTCACTCCAATACAATCACAGGGCAAACTTAAGCTTGACAGATGCCAAGCAGCCTGGGGCAGCTTTCCTTGTTGCCCTTCTGGGAGGCAGAGCACAGCATCTACAGTGCAGCAGAAGAGACCAAAGGAAGCTTTCAAACATCCCAGTTCTAGGCCATTAGACTTCTGTCTGCAACATAATTTAGGCAACCCAAAAGCTAAGTGGGAACCTTTATGGACTTTACCCTGTTGCAGGCTACAGTGCTGCTAGGAGTCAGTCAAGTACTAAATGTCATTGCCTACACCTGACACACTCCTCTCTCACCTTCATAAAGCCATGGATTATAAAGACTTTTCTAGAGGTTCCCCATAGTGTGTTTGCCCTGTCCAGGAGCAGAGTTTTGGTAGCCAGTTTATACGATATCAGTTTTTTCACACAACATAAAGGGACAAAATACCTCTCAGTCTTTATGAGCTGTTTCAGAGTATACTCAAATGGGCTAAAGACCTGGAGGATCTAAACCTGTTTGACGATACGTTAACCCAAAACCCACTAAGACACATGGTGTAGAAGAATTCACTGCCTTTAGTGAACTTTGGATCAGGCTCCACACACCCCTTTAATGATATTTTCTATTTCAAAGTATTACAGCTATTTCTGCAGATGCCCAGCATCTGTAGCTTGATGGGGTGCTAATCCTATTACAAGGTGATGATTGGAAGCCTATAGCTTATACTTCCAGATGGTTTCAGGATTTAGTGACCACATATGCTCAAAGAGGGGAGAAGGAATGTTTGGAGACCTGTCTGGTTGTGAGAGTTTCAGAAGGTATTTGCAGAGTTTGAGAGCTTCCGGATAGCTAGGGACCACAAACTGTACATACATTAAACAGCAGAAATTCACAGCACTCTTGAAGCTTTGGAAGACTTTACCCAGCAATATGAAGACCTGTTAATATTCCCACTGGAATGTGTCAAAGATCCTAGCAACTCTTGCCATGGTATACTTGGCAATCAGCCACTCAGGTTTCTTTGCTTCTAGGAAAATATGGAGGCCTTGTACTCATTTTCCCAGTCTTTCATCAGAGTGAAAGGTTCAGGTGACTTCATTTGCTCCAATCTGCCACTGCAGATGTGATGATCCATGGGGCCACAGTAGGGATCTCACTAATTTCCTGGTCTTAATTAACTAGAGTATGCTGTTTATAATTCACAATGACTTCCTAATATTGCACATCTTCATAGCTAAAGGTTCCCACAAAATATTCCAAAAGAAAGAAAGGAGCATGGATCACCATTCCTACATGCTATTGTGGAATCTCACACGATTTGATAACTGTCAAAGCTCCAGCTGCTGAAATTTGTGAAAGAAAAGATTATTTTCTAAGAAGCTTAACTTGCAGTAAGTGCAAGGCTGCAGGAGGAAGAAAAAGGTGAGGAGGACTGAAATATATTCCAATATTAGCAAACCAGAACGCAAACATTTACAAACAGTAGCTACTAGTAGCATAGGTAACAGCAAGAAGCTTGTTTGCTCATGTGCTTAATTTTTTTGTGTAATACAACATACAAGCTAGCCAAGGCAAAGTAAAACAAATACAATATTTGAGCAAGTGTCAGTAATGTTACTCTATAGCTGTCAGTCTCACACCTCTTTTGACTTACCTGTATCAACAACATTTCATAATTAGGTAGATGGTGAGTCAATACATCCTTATCTGACACAAAAAAACTACGTTGGAAACATGGTAAAGCAGAGCCTGGAAACCATTTTCTATAAAGCATCAATAACTCAGTAGGCTTCAGTACAAGCTTATTAGGACTAGATGTAAAGACTTTAAAATTGGGTGTACAGAAGTACAAACTGCTCAATTAAATGAAATTCCTTTTCCACCACAGGTGTCCTTTGCTAAAATGGAAGCATTACTGCTGTCCTTTCACTAAAGTATCACATATTACCTATCATCTCAGCTGGCTGAACTGATATGAGTTTCTAAGAATATCTCTGTGATCATTTTCTATTCCACAATTTTTATCACCAAGTTGCAGAAAAAAAACATGTTTGCTCTTGAATAAGCAAAAATACAAAAGCTTCAAAAGGTAGTTTAAAATAGTCTTTGAGTATTGTCTCCTCTATTGCTGTTAGAGATGTTGTCATACAAATGTGTTGGGTGAAATACTAGAAATACCTTCTTTCCTAGTAAGGGTGTTTAATATGTTTATAGTCATATATATAGTGCTAAAATCACCAAAACTACATGAGAAAACCATCTCTGCTAATATTTTTTCTACATATGTTTTATAGGAGCTGATATAGGAATACCCACTTGAAAGATTTTTAAAGAGAATGGAGTAGTGAATTAGTGGTAAGTGCTATGGACCTTTGAGCCTGCTAGTAGTCGTAGAAAATACTTAACCTGTTCAGAGTTCAGTTACATGTTTTGTTCTGTGAATATTGGAGTTATCACACTGATGCTTAGTTCACCCGGTGAGACTTCAGTTTTATAAGCATAGGTCTCAGCCTCACAACTAAACCCATTCTTTAAGACCTCTGAGTATATTTAACTATATAAGAAACACTACATAGTTATAAAGATATCTATGCCACTGATCTTGTTGCAGAATCAGTCCCATTGGGAGTAGACTGAAAGGAATAGCATACTTTATACTGCTGCATTGTGCCAAGAATCCCACTTTTATAAGTCTTAAAACTTTGTGGTCTACGAAGTAGGTCTTCATTACTGATGCGTTGTAAAACATCTCAAGTTCCATTTTTGATAATCAGAGCCTTTTCAAGCTTCCATTACTGCTCATTACTTACCAGCAGTTTCAAGACTGTTCAGGGAGCAGGTTTTTCTGCTACCACCAGATTTTTCTCTTCTGTCATGCCAACCCTCAAAACACCCTTCAGAATCATCAATATTTTATGTATCGAAATACCTGTTAGAAGCAGTTTCTCATTTGGTTGCCATAGAAATTCATGGAAAGTCCCCTGGGAGTTTTAGAGGGAGTGAGATCAGATTGCTTTGATGCATGAGACACTGCCAACCTAGGTAGTATGTGGGCACCATATCTAATTAGACTTGCAGAGTACTAAGAAGGGCCAAACTTTTCTTCACAGAACTTGACTACTGATTTTACCAGTAACACAACTTTCTGAATAGGAACTATTCACCACTCTTCTAATAGGCTGTAAAGACAACAATGTTTGATCCTTCTTTATTTCCATCTCACCCCATAAACTGAGGCTGAAACCTTCCTAGAAGTATATAGTTAAGAGGTACAAGTGTGAGAAAGAGGATTTTCACTCAGCTTTTGGTTATATAACCACAGATTATTGCTGTTCTTCTGACTGGTTTTAAGGGTCTCTAGTATTTGCCTGGAAATGCCAGTGATGTTACCAGCAGGAAATTTGTCAAAACTGCTGAATGGAAATCTAACAGGAAACCAG
This sequence comes from Pezoporus occidentalis, assembly GCF_034315485.1. Lineage (NCBI taxonomy): Eukaryota > Metazoa > Chordata > Aves > Psittaciformes > Psittacidae > Pezoporus > Pezoporus occidentalis. The sequence goes on along the minus strand of NW_026913748.1, from coordinate 10,966,437 downwards.
ATGGATGAAGCAATAAAAGCCCTATACTACTCTCACCAGAGTGATCTGACTCTCTCTGATCATATAGAAGATATATGCTAGTACTATGAGGGAGTGAAGGGTATTTAACTGCAACACAGCAAAGAAGGCTAAATGCGTGATTTTTCCAGTGTGTGGTGGGAGAAACTTGGCCCAAAGCATGTTTTTAGACCCTCTGCCTCTCAGACTCAAACTGTCATGGTAGTCAGCATACTCTAAGAGTGGATTACACTGATTCTTTAGGCAAAGCAACTGGAAAACTCTACCTGCCTGCCTTAAGCAGCATTTTCATGATTTGAAAGGAATGAGCATTCATGGCCAGGACAAACACACCAGGAAAAAATCTGCCCTGCTTTTAAGGCCTAAGTACTTATCTGCAAGCAAGTTTATAAAGTATATATACATAGAATGTGGACAGATGGATGGGTGCATTTATCATGGTAAGCACCCCATAACACTGGGGTATTCTCTACGGATCATAGTAGGGCTCTGTACATTTGATGTTTTCAAACTTTTAACTATTACAAAAGCAAAACTATGCAATCATGAATTCCTCTTTGACAGATAGTAAGAAAAAGTTCTGCTCTGAAAGCATTTAGGTATTCCAGAAAGTATGTTCCTTTTAAAGGATCCCACAACATTTTAGGCCTATGGTAAACAAACACTTCTCTAGTGACTGCCATTTTCTATCATGTTCTTGATAAAAGAAAACACCTATCAGGTTAGCTTTATCTGTAATCACAGTGAGAGGTTACTGTATCTATTTACAGCATTTGATAGTAAAGTGCTGTTCATACAATTTGCAGTATTTGTTTACACACATACATTTTATCTCCAGGTACATAGAGTTTAAGAGCCCTAGGAGATGTGCCAGTTACAGTACAGGATTATAGTCCTGTGACAATCTCTAATCTTTGACTGTATAGGTTATGTTCCTGTAAACATATGACCAAGCAAAACTTTTATTATGCTGTACAGTCTCTGAAGCAATGAGGTTCTATAAACGTTTTATATAAAGCATCCCTGAGATGCTCTCAGGCAGAACAAATGCCACAGAATCTTTCTCAAAAGACCAAATAATTTCAAATGTTCATATAACTGCAAATACAAGTTTTGAAAAAATGTTAATTTAATTTCCCATAGGTACTTAAAATTAATTTGCATATACATCTGGAAAACAAAATCCAATTGCTGCATGGAAGTCACAGGAAGTATTGAGGGCTGTAACCGAGTTTTGCAAGCAGTGACTGAATTTAAAATGCATTTTCCAGAACTGTGTGTTTCTGCAAGCCAGGGGGAGGCAAGCATGAAGCTTAGATATTAGTTAAGCTGCTTTCAATTCTGAAAGCAGAACTTAGTGGAAGAGACTTCAGTAGCAGGGAGAGAACATTTGAACAAAATACAGAACTTCAAGTTGGA